>NC_092793.1:49798157-50495115 GCF_918797505.1 Bemisia tabaci
GGCTTATCTCGATTAAAATCTTCTCTCAAATTACTTTGACCTAAGTCTCCTCAACTGACCAAATCTTTCATGAAGATGATACGGACTACGTCAAGTATTGTAATTTTCCGTCACATTTCTAAGGCGCAATGATACAACTATTTGAACTATCCGGAATGCGTGAGGTATCACGCCGCATTTGAAGGCGTTTTCAAATCAGCCAAGTTCCGATACCCGGATTATCGTTTTGCATACTTCATATTCTTTTGTTTTATTCCGTACCACTTGTTTCTTTTTAATCCTCGTATAAAAACCACCCATTTGCTAAACAAAATTATAGCCAGAGCGCACTTCAGCTATGCATTCACCACTGCAAAAATGTCACAGGAAATCGACAAGCCCAGCGTGCATGAAGGCTATATTATTGTGCCCTCATACGGGAGTGAATTTCAAATCTCTCTGATAAACCTGACTTGTGCTCCTTGAGATTTTACGCGTGAAAAATCTACGCAGCTTGCTATAACTCTTGTATCATACATCTTAATTGTATCGTCCATGAGTTCATCTACTTGTTTTGCCCCCTGCTGCTTGAACAGCTTCAATCACAGATTATCCAAATGCCACTTTACGTACACACAGCTCCTCTGAATTTTTTGTGACGTGACAGAGGGATGATTTGATTGGCATTTCAGGGTTTTTAATTAATCTTCAGGATTTGCCGATCAATCATTTTACAGATTTGAAGTTGGGATGTAATTCCGATGTTTGTCCCATTGTGCGAGTGTCGTATCCGAAGTGAACAACGTTTAGAGTCATTTTCACCAGGGTAACCGGGACTTTTACTTCTCTGCTGTCCTCAAGAGGAACAACGTATGAACATTCGAATATTATCAGGTTTCCCTGGATTAAGTATCTGTTTTTGAACTAAGTCTTACTTGTTTTTCCTTGAAAGTTTCAAATTATTTAGAAGAAATTACGAATAGAATTCTTCGAAATATTGGGAGAAAAATAACGACAAGTTTTCGCGAAAAGTCGTGTTTTATCGAAAGGTATTTGGCTAGTCAGAGGGCTCATACGGCGTTCTGCCTTACCACTGCATTAATGAGGTGCCGATAACCCACGCCGCGAGTTAGGCCTCCCCCCCTGGGCCCCCACACTCCTTCCCCTTTTGAGTGTCTATATTATTTTCGTAATAACTCACTAAAAAAACGGTTTCCTAAAGGTGGCCGTGAACTGAGAAAAATCAGCGAGAACAAAGTATATTTCTTGCCTTCGGAGGTGATTTCGTATGGTATTAAAAGGCTCGCAGCAATAATAAATTCTTTGGAAATAACCACCTCCGTAGTGTTTTCAAGTGACCTCCTTTTTACAATGCACTGTACTGTTTCCTCCAGAATTATATTTTTCGGGGATTACTGTGGGAAGGGCTTTAAATGTAATCTTAGTAGCTTATCGGAAATGAATTTTATCTCATGCTCAAAGCGTTCCATAACGTTTCATCTTTGAGAGTTCCAGTAAGAGCCATTTCTTCCCTCTTTGATAAATTGTGAAGAGACTTAATCCTAATACATGTGAAAATAACAAGGGCGGATCCCGACACCTCGGACGGTAGGGGGCGTGAGGGGGGTCCAGAGGCCTCCCCCAGAAACTTTTTGAATTTTTGAAGCAGCTAATGTGCTGTTCGAGTCAATTTCGTCACAAATAATTACCAAATGTAAGCGCCTTTCCTTCCCCTTTCCTGTGTCACTTCCTTCTTTCTACCTTCTCTTTCTCATTGTTTTTCGGAGAGAGGGGGAGCGTACGCCCCAACGCCCCCTGGATCCGCCTTTGGAAAATAATATGGCCGTTTTCATTAAATTAATAAAATTAACTGTCAGCTGCCTTTGAATGCTATATCTGATAGGACAGTATCATACTCTGAGAAATAAATCAATAGCCCCGATGGCACATTAGTTCAAAAATTAACAAGAGAGGCGGATTTTTTCGAATCATCGATCTCGCCCTTCACTCAATTGTTTGTGCAACATTTCAAAATTTCAAATTTCGATGACTAAGAGTGAAAATTTTTTAAAAAAAATGTAACATTTTTTTGATCCGATATTTTCGTCGATCATTTACGCCACGCCACTATTCTGCCGTGCTAAGGAAAAACGCCGTATGAACCTTCAGGCGTTTCGAACTTTCCTTTGATAAAACATGAATTTCCTGGGAAACTTATGAATATTTTTCTTCCAATTTTTCAGATAATTTTGTTCGCTATTTCACCTGAAGTCCCGGAAAATTTCAAAGAAAAACATTCATATCTTTCCTAAAAAATAAACATTTCATTGAAGGAAATTTGGCAACTCTAGAATGTTCATACGGCGTTCTTCCTTAGCACGGCAGTATTGCAGTGCAATATTAAGCTCCTCTCGCGTTCCCCTTTCAATTTTTTTAAAATCTTGGCGTAAAGCAAATCGCGAGAATTTCTCGATCGACTGTGCCCTGGGAAAAACTGTCCTACAGGATTTTAACCATTTCAGAAAGGAGGTGGGACGACATGTGTGAACAGCATTCAAGGCTTGAACAATCGTGGGTTTACACTCTGCATAAAAATGACAATAACGTGGCGGCCCGGAGCTCGGCGCCCGTAAATACCTATAACGCAGCCCGCACGACGCATATTCCGAACGTATTGTGCCGCTGCACGTGATGAATACTCGCACTTCATCTCATGACAGGAAGCTTTTAAATCCATTATTTTCTGGCGCAGGTATTTCTCTCCTTTTAAACAAACTCCTAGCGATCTTCGAATAAAAATGCCTCGTCCGTTTGTCCATTTGTAGGGTGTCCCTTATTTTTTATCGCACATACTCTTTCAAGTCCGAGGTGGTCCGAGAGATGAATTGTGAGGTTATTGATCCAACACTCATGATAGTTCAAAATTGTCGATAAAATGCTCGTCTCTCGTTAAATCAGAAAAATTGCGACAAAAGACAACCGCACGGAATTTGAAGCGAGAATTTCGAAAAAAGCAAATTGCGTGAAACTCGTTGTTACCATCCGCATTTACTCACTGCATTTTACAATGAAGATTTTTTTTTTTTTTTTTTTTATTTTTTATTTTTTATAGATCAGCGATAAAAGCCCTCGTTTGTGTGATGAAACGAATGGCAATTATGTTGTTTCTAAAATGAGCCAGAAAAAGTGTGTCCCAATTGCAAAATTCAGTCCAAATGTTGCTCAATTCTCAGTTTGATATGACCTAACGAAGTCGGCAAGGAAGCGTGAGGAATTTTTTTAAAAAAAAATAAATGTAGAATGAAGTGACTATCATCGTATACACAGAATCTCTAGAAATGTCATTTGCTTAACTGGGGGAAAAAAATAAAGTTATGAGACAATTACAGGAAGAGTATCCGCTTCAACATTTTTAGGATGGACATTCTGGTTCAAGTTATTCAAAAGTTATATATTAAATTCAAAAATACCTTGAAATCAATATTTATTAAACAAAATTATCCGATGGATAATTTTTCCACTGAAAAGGAACAGCTAGTATCTTTTACTTTACCAAAATATAAAGCCATCGCTGTTGCCGCTTTAAGTTACAATTTTTTTAAAACACTGGCATTCTTCATAATACAAATTAAGTCTGATTTAAAAATTAGACCCCGTGTTTTTAATGGTGTGAAAATGCGATCAACAACAAAATCAAATAAGATAATTTTGACATTTTTTTTGTCTGCACTAAAAGTTACAGGCGTCCACCTGAAAATCCTTTTTTCCCTGGCTCTATCGCAAGTAGGTAAAGATGCTGTAAGTTCGCAATAAAGATCCCAAGCTTTGAGTCCAGAGACTTCACTAACCCCATCGATGAGATTCTGCATCGATTCGGAGTGCATTTATTCTCGAGTTATTTCTCCCGCTCTGTCATGTTAAAAAAGTGCTATTGCCAGGATGTTGCCAGATTTCCTTTGATTAAAATGTATTTTGTGTCAGATTTCTTCTTTGAGGCTCTCAGGAGACTTTTTCGGCAATATAATCTGGTGTATGTGAAAATGTAAAAAAAAGCTTTTCTCGAAGGTCAACGCTCAGATTCGTCTGGTATAACTAATCAAAATAGTTTAGCAATTGGTTCAACAAACCTAATGTAATTTGCAAAAATTCACCCAGCAGAGTATTCACTCCAGCAGTTACCAGTCATTAATACGCAAATATTAAACTCAAAAACTTTCTCATTTTCAACGATTAAAGCGGAAAATTGCCTTTAGAAGCGAGGCTGTACAAGAATACGTCAAATTTTGGAGAAGAAGAAGAAAAAACTGTGTCGTAAACTAGAAATTTATAGATTTTTTGAGGAAGCCTTCCTGAGGAGAGCGAAAGCGCCCGCTTTATAATAGAATAAATTAGCGCAAGTGAGTAATTTTTTTAAAATTTAGAATTGCTCATTAGTTATCATCCGGTGAAAAGTAGCGTTGACCTCTGGACTTGACTTTTGTCTCGCCCGATTGCATTGATTGTTAGTGCGGGGTCTCAAAAATATATTGACTCTAATAACTCCCCCTTGAATGAATATCTCACGGAGGAAACTCGGCAACACTCAAATACTCGTACTGCGTTCTTGCGTACGTAGCACGGCAGCAAAGCACTGGATGCTTCTTTCCGGAACACTGGACAGCTTCAAGATTCCGGTTAGCTTCTCCGCATGTTTACTTTACATTTCAGAGGCCGGAAAGCGCGGCGGTCTTTGAACCTTTTACTCGGGGTTTCGATCGGAGTAATCGGATTGGGGGGCCAAGGGGGGAGGGGCAGGGGGCAGGCCGGCGCCCGATCAGTGAGGGGTCGGAATCCAAATCCGCGGGGCGTCCATCCCCTCGAACGGAGAATCAGAATCCTCACTCCTCCCGCCGGATTCTGTAATGCATTTCCGCTATCACCCGGCCAACACTTGGTTGCGCCACTGACTCACTAGAAGGAATAACTCTTATTCTACGTGAGCCTTCAAAAATATGTAGTTATACGGACGGCGAGGCTCATCTCAAAATGCGCCTACGCTTACACGTCAACTTTTTTCCCCTCATCAACGGGGACTTTCCCTGATGTGACGTCACTTCACTATTAGGAGAAACGCCGTATGAACATTCCAAAGTTGCCAAGTTTTTTCCAATAAGATGGGTCAGCTTTGCTAATCCCGAATCGTGTTTTGATGGTTTGGGCTTATATATTAGGAATATATAATAAGATTTGTCCAAACGCCTAGTTTCTACGACCGATATTAACGGAAACGTTGTCTTTCAAAAAAAACAATGGTTGATGTCATCCACCTCGGTGGTGCTTACCATGGTTTCTTCCACCTCTGAAGCATCAGTTAGTTATAGTTACATTTGCACTAAAATGCATATTTGCCACGAGAGAAGGCTGGTCATGAAATCCGTCTTACTAGATAAGGACTCTATCTAATGGTCATTTGGGTGATGTCAAGTAATTTTGTAGCTGTTATCGATGGGTATGAATTATGATAATAAATACAAGGGAGGGTACTTTTGATACAAAGTGGTTTACAAGTCAAGTGAGATTTTTTGTTTTGTTTTTTCTTTCTTTCTTTTCTTGAATTGAGATATTACTCATTTTGATTATAAACTGGTTGGTGCACGTAGTGAGAGAAGCAAGATTACATAATAGTACTCAGATTCTCATCTTTATTTTTGAGGTTCATCTACATTATTCGTATCTTCGTGATTTTAATGTGTATAGAAAACGCAAAAAACACCTCAACCTCTTCACCCGCAATGGACCACTAGACAAGGTACGAATTTAAGCAATCTGATACATGTTTCTTAACCAGAATTTCACGTAGAACACGATTAGCGCAACGAATATTACTGAAACTAACTCCTAACGAAGATTTCAACGTTTCTATTTCACATTGGTTACGAGGAATTTGAACTGCCCGCTCACAAGAAACTCAAAGCTCTACTCGAGTCAAATCGCGCACTACAACGGTTTCAGCAAGCTTCTCCATCGAGCAATGTTCATTTCCCATTATATGTTGTTAAAACCACAAGAAATTTGCTATAGCTGATTGTGAGCCAAACCGTCAAGATTGAGATTTCCAGATTTTTATATTGCAGAGACTATCATGATGAAAGTTTAGCGCGCGATGTGAAACACGTAGAGCATTGAGTTTTCATGAGCGGGCGGTTTGAATTCACGCATCATGAATCATTAAATATCTTCGTAAGGAGTTGATTTCGGTAACTTTTGCTATGCGCATCGTATTTTACGTGAAATTTTGGTCGAGAAACATGTATCAGAATGCTGAAATTCGTACCTAGTCTAGTGGTCCATACCCTTCAATCATTATAAAATGACATGCAATGTAGATTAGTGCATCCTGCATTTACCAAGCCTGCACGTTGTTATTTGTTGTTTTTGCATGCTCTTGCAGAAAGAAACAGGTACGAGCGACCGACCCAGCTGTACAACGACCCGTTGTTGGAGCAGGCCCTGAACGAGGTGGAGTACACCCGCCACCGGAACCGCATAGAACATGGCTCCCCGGAAGCAGTCCCGGACCTGGAAAGTGGGTTTCCGCCGAGATGCATGGGGCTCACTTGCCTGGGAGAGGAAACGGAAATGGGTGACGGTTTCCGCTTTTCGCACGCACGGGGTAAACGCTCCGAAGTCGCCATCGGTGGCACGGGCACGCTTGATAAGCTAGGGGGTGCTAATCTCATCCGGAAACGGTTCTTTCAACCGGAAGTCAGGAACAGAGAACCCAGTTTAGACGCCACTTGGCACTTGGGCCGCAACAACGCCGAGGACAGGGATTCTATCGCGGTAGACTTCTCCAAAAGAGGCCTCTTCGATAGCTTCTTCTCGACCCCCCGACCCAGTTTCGACTCCAGGGTCGCCAAAGAACATCCCTTCCTAGCTACTTCTCAGAGCGGCTTGTTCAAAGATTACAACTCCCTCCTTCAGATCACCCCCGCGCCCCCGACGCAAAGCTCTTTCAGCCTTGGTAATCTTTTTTGGGGCGGACAGACGAGCAAGAGGACCGGGCACTTGGACCGACTAGGAGGTGCAAATTTGGTCAAGCGACGAGATTCTGATGACGGGTATTTTGAGTCTGTAGGAGGTGGATCTCAGGAAAATGGTGTTCAGGATCCACGTGTTTTTTTGGGAGAGGATAAACTGAGTTTAGCGAAGAGCCGGATACACAATAAACCCAGTGAGGATGGAGAGGTTCTTTTTGACTTTTTGAAAGGTACCGTCGTTGGACAAGATGGGGACTCTGTCGACTTTGGTTTCATCCATGGGGAGCCCTACCTTAAGTCATCTCGGGTGGACTCCAGGATTTCAGGAGACAATCCCTTCCAAGGGTTTTTAAGCAATGATTACATCGAAAATCTCGAGAAATCAAATTTGCAAAGGAGAGGATACTTAGATTCCCTCGGTGGCTCGAACCTCCAGAAACGGAGAGTTCTTGACCAACTGGGTGGGCAAAATCTCCAGAAGCGACTGCTCGATAGCTTGGGTGGACAGAATTTACAAAAAAGGGAGTATCTCGACGCTCTGGGTGGACAGAATTTACAGAAAAGATACCGCGAGAGACAGTCTTTACGCAAGCGGTACCTGGACTCTTTAGGTGGACAAAATTTGCAGAAAAAGAGTCATTTGGATTCCTTGGGGGGCCAAAATTTACAGAAAAGAAATTTCTTTGATTTCTTGGGGACTCTTCGTCAGACGAGGGGCTTGCCGGGGTTGTGAATGATACAAATGGGCCAGGGAATAGGGTAGACGAAATTATTTACGTTAGCCATTCAGTTAAGAGGAATGTAGGCAATGAAACAACGCCTGACGGTATGGGCGCAGTGGCAAAAGTGGAGATCATTGGTGCACCGCAGCAAGGAGAAAATAAAGAACTTTTCAGAGTCAACTTAAGTGAGGGCAATAATCCCACAAAGTTCACAGAAACTTCGAGCAGCCAAAACTTGGATCCCTTAGGAGGTGCTAATCTCATCAGAAATTTAGACGCTCTTGACGCCTAGGTAAACTAGGCTTCGATCTATGCTCAGAAAAATCCGATCAAAATTACGTCACCTTAGTAACAGGAACAAAGACCGTCTTGGCTAAAACATTTTACGTTCAAAACAAAAATAATCCAAATTTGATACGCAACCTAGGCTCAAATGATTAATTTCGTATTTTGATCATTTAAAAAAAAAAAATCATCAAAGTATTCTGCCGTGCTAAGGAAGAACGCCGTAAGACTATTCGGGAGTTGCCAGATTCCATTAGATAACATTTTAATTTTTAAGGAGAGTTATGAATATATTTCCTCGAAATTTCAGATACTGACGATTAAATTGCAATTGAAGTTCTGTTAAAAATTTAGAGAAAAATACCCACACGGCAAATTCGGATTTTATAGAAAGAATTCGGCAACGCCTGAAGGCTCATTCGGTGTTTTTCCTTGGCATGGTGGTATTCGGAGGTGATGTTTTTAGATAATACTTTAGTGCTTTGAAAAAACACATTTTAATGCAAAATAACGTCTCGAATCGGAATACAAATCCGAACGTTCCAAAAATATAACGTTCTGTAACGATTACGTTCCGTAAATCGATGATTTACCGTAATGCATAAAAATAAGCGGTTCAACTCGATTTTAGTTGCTCAAACAAAGAAATTCGGTCATGGTCAATTCACACACCCAATTTTTCGGAAACTGTTTTTGGTCTCATCTAGATAAGAAAAGTTGCCGAATTCCATGATAATAAACTGCATTTGTTCCCGGGGTGCCGTCAGCGTTAAAATGTTGTCACAGTTGTCCTATACAAGATGGCTCATTTCACCTCAGTGCCTTCCCTCGTATTTTTTCTGTTAAAAAATCTATGTAGTAAATCTTCTATCTATTATCCAATTTACTTTTTTATACTCAATGGAATACGTTCTTTTAAACATATTTGTTTCATTTCTTCTATTTTTTGTAAATATTCTTGACTTGTCATTTTTTCTTTAAACTGGAGGAAATTTACGACTTATTATGTTTATATAATGAGGAAATAACTTTCTGCCTCTACTTTTTAGCACGTTTGTCTTCTAAGGTAGGTTAAGTTGCACTCGCACTTTTTAGAGATTATGCATGGAAATTACGCATGTAGGTATCACCGCAAGGCGCATGCAATTCTAGAATGTGAACTCGGTTGGTTTGTGTATAAATAAATTATTCAAGTGGTCTGTATCACTGTTTTTTCCTTAATTTTTCACTCATTTCATTATTACTTGCATGCCTCAATTTTGACAAAAATGCAATCCAGTGTAATGTAATGTAATATACTTAACAAAGTTTGGATGCTGGATCATGCACGAATCATGATGGATCAAGGCAGGACAAGAATTCATTTTTTCCTCTCTTAACAAACTTCTGCTGTCGGAATAATCCTTCTTCCTCTTTTCTTTGGTACTCTCATGCATACCCACGACTAATTTTTTTTAGACGTGTAACAAATTGCCTCTAATTATATTTAATTAGGAATGAACTACACTAACCAAGAATCCAAATTTTACACTGATATTATATGCTAAGATTACCATGGTTTTCCATTTACAATCTGAGAAAAACTCGAGAACACTACTGCAGCGACACTTGATTCATTTTTTCACTGTCTTGAGCAACTGCTTGCACCGTCTTGAGCTATATGCATGATCGACTATATTTGGAAGAGGAAGTTAAAGTGTGCATTATGGAATAATTTTTTGCCTAGTTTTAGGCACAAGATAACCCCGAGGAACTAATAAATTTTGAGCTTCATTCTTTCTTTCCTCAACTGCAGCCAAATATTTTGTGTATTCACACTTAGACTGAGTAGGCACATTTAAATAATAAGAAGAGGGAGGATGGCTGTGCTCAAAGCAAGAATAACGTAATTTTTAAAGATGGATTCATCGCAGCACTACGAGGTGTTGTATGGAACAAGCAAGCGTTAAAAAACTGTGAATTTAGTGTCGCACGTAATTTTTTGACGATCGTTTATAGAGCGCTGATAATAAATGAAATGGAGGTAAAAAATTTATAGCATCGCCCTACTTCATAACTATTGAAGCAACACTCACTCATCAATTTGATACTCTCATATTTTCTATCTTACAAGATGTCCCCTTTTGAGGAGGCGAATGTTCGGAGATACTCTTTTCAGTCATCATGGGGATGCATTTGCGAACGTTGTCCGAACAGTCAAACTTTCGAACCAATGTCAAGTGTTCCACCTCCTCCCGTGGTTTGAGGGTGCAATACAACCGGAGTCTGGTTTTATACTTTGGTCCAAAAAACACGCGTTCGTGAAAAGAACCCTAACAAAATAAATGTCAAGGCCGTGTTCTAAATGCAGAAAGGGTGCCTCTCTTCCTTCTTTTTAAAACGTTTGACCCGGAAATTATTCTTCATTGCCATATTTTCAGACGATAAGAAAACCGGCGTGTGAGGAATTGACATGCACGTGAAAGTGTCTTGCTTGAAAAGTTTGCTCAATCAAGTATGCATGCAACAAAAGTGATCATCTTAGTTCTTTCTTTTAAAGACATATCGTGGTGTAAGCGGGAAATGTATAAACCTGGATTATGATTGTCAATTTTTACCATTATGGAAAGAATAATTTTTTTTAAAAAGGAGTTATATATTTCTTGGCAAATGAAGAAATTTAATTCAATTTACTGATCATCATAAAGTCTTTAAATTGAAAAATACAACTCCTTGTTTAACAAGCAGAAGCGATTTACATAAAGTATTGACTCGCAGCGTTCTTGAATTGTAAGAGAAAAAAAGTCTAAACTTTTAACGGCAACTATGAAGGGGGAAAAATTGCTCTGGACGTTTAACTGTAATATTGGGCAATAAAATACAATGGGGCAATACGAATCCACTTATGCCGTAAAGCACATTATGTCCCTCTCGTCTGGTCTTGTCGTTATTTCTGTGAAAAAAACCATTTCAAGCTATTGTGCATCGTCTAATTAATTACAAACCCTCATATCTAAAGCGAAATGGTAACATCCAAATCATATGAATATTCTCAATTGATTTTCCAGAACATTTGATGTCTTTTCTCTCAATTGAAAGGAACAATGGGGAGTTGTAAATGCAAATAACAAGTTCATTATGAAAAAGGAAACCTCTAATCATTATAAACAATCACAATATCCTCTTCCTTTCCGCCGTGTCTTTTTTATTTGCTGTTCCCTTAACAAGCTCCGGAAGTCTTCTTGAGGCGGAAAAACTTCTCTGAGTTGGCGTTGGATGGCTAACATCCCATATAAAAAGCACATAGAATTAGTTCAGTGTCAGCTTGTTTGAAAAATAAGTATGACACACCAATTTTTCATTCTGTAAAGCAGAAATTAAAGATAACTTGACAATGCTATGAATATTTCTTACTTCATTAAATTGTATCCGTGGAGGGAAAAAATTATTATGACGATCATTAATGAAGAATGTTGCATTCAAAAAAAATATCCAGGCTAATATCATTCTTTGGTGGGAAGTTTACTGGGTGAGGGATTCACTCGCTGGTTGTAGAAATTCTTATCTAATGCGAACCTTTGAGGCGCGGAATGCATTTGTTGAAGTAAAACTTTTATAGTGCCAGAATGGTTTAAAAATTTTGTTTAAAACGATTTAAGAAAATATGCCCACCAAAATTCAACGCAGTTTTTTTTTGTAAGGACTCAGTTTTAATTTTCTGATAACTTACTTTTGAGATGATCCGCAGTTTACTTCATAATCAGTTTTTTGCCCAATGGTTGTTCAACATGAGCATTTATATTTATGAAACATTCTAAAAAAGAAAATTGAATTGAAGAATATGGGGCAGTTAATTTTGGGAGGAGCTACTAAAACAGGAGCAGAAATTTTGCGACAACAATGTAATACTAATACATACCTCATCCTCCTCCCCTTCCTTTCTATCACAAAGCATGTACAATGCGATTTGGAGTCAAGACCTAAATAGAAAGATTATGTATATTTGTTCTTTTCAATTATCTGCCATCAGCCACAAGGCGGTATTTAGCAAAAGGGAATAAAGTGTTATGGACTTGGAACGTAGGAAATTAGGCTTGCATATTCAACCTCCTACTTCGCTTGATTGATAAAGATAAAATTTAAGTAAAACTTTCACACATTTTATACTTCCGGCTGACTTCAACTTTTTGGAAGAAAAAAATGTTTCTTTATGATCCTATAAAATCCTCTTCAATTTTTTTTTGAAATGTCACTCAATTTCCTTGCATGCTGCCCAACGTGTTTCCATAGAATCTAACCACGCTTATTCATTTAGAAACCATTGTTTTCCTGTCAGTCAAGTTTTTAAATCAAGGAAAGAGGAAAAACAATCCGAGGAAAAAATCAGAATTCGGTTGAAACGCTGAGGAGCAAAATGTTTCATAGTCGCGGGCAGGTGGTTTTCAGACAAGAATTCAAATACTCACCTTTAGATTAAATCCTCCTCTTGAGAAGGGAAGAGATTTGTGAGGTGTACTCTGACGTAGTTAATCACGGCGTGGATCAAGCCATTTTGAAGAAGGAGCAAGCAAAAAATTAAAAAGTCGTGATGATCAATCGAAGATAGCCCTAGAAGGGTCGTGTCGAGACGAGGTCGGCACTGGATACTCCACTCGATGATAGATCTACTGCACGTTGAAAGTTATAATCCGTAGATAGCACCCACATTGCATTGATGCCACTTTACAGGCACATTTAATTACTTTTCAAGGGCGGAAGGTTTTGTTCGATTCATCTCTGGAGTTGAGGTTTCAATTTTCCAATACTGGTCGCGATGTTTCACTCTATGCCGACAATGCGATGTCGCTCTGATTCAGAAAAAAATGGGGAGAAAAACGAAGCCTAATTACGTCTCTCTTATCTTCGGCTGTATTGCTCACGAGGCTCTTAAAGCACCACTACAAATAAGACAAACGGAACCAACTCAACATGGTGTATAATACAGCAAGGAAAAGTATGCGCGTTGATGACGGCGCAGAGATACAACTATTCGTGCTTGATGGTTGTCCGTGCTGCATCTGCAAAATTGAAGGCGCTATGGCGCGAGGCCCGAGGCGCGGGCTCTCAATGCTCCACATAATTCTGTCGATGAGGTATCGCTCAGATTCGGTATAAAAGGTACAAAACGGTGCTCAACTACATTCCTCCTATCCTCAGCTCGGTTACCCTCGATTTCATCTTTCTTTTCAATTTTACGTCTGATTCTTTTTTTAATTTATTTGTATACAATAATACCTTCAGCTCGTCTGTACCGGCCTCATTCATCCCGCGGGGCACGTGTTTTCAGCAAACCTCGTATCTAAGAGTTAATAATACGAATATAGACTAAATTTCAATTTCAATATATTAATGTGCCAAACCCTAATGAGGTCCGTTCAGAGAATCATTTAAAATATACACATAAGGTTCTTTTGTAACCTTAAAAGGAATTTCTATACTACGTGTGTATCAGTATCAGTATCTCTCCAGCCATTGAATTTTTTTAAAGAAATTCAGGTCGACGAAATTTGCAGCTAACTTTTCTCCTGCCTAATGTTGAAAATAACGGTCGGGGGAATAGCATAACTAATTTCCGCGATTTTTGCGACTGTGAACAGGTTAAAGCTACTGCTCAGATGAGTCCACTCTTTTTAATTTTTTGGAATTGGCTCCTTGTTTTTTTTCAATATTACCTGATAAAATTATGAATATTTCTGTATGAACTATAGTTTAATTTTATATCGATGTCCGTCCTGGATAGCTACTAGGCAGATTCTCATGATTTTTATAATTATTGAAACGGGGACAGGTCTTCTAGATAAGCCTGCTCTCTTTGAAAATGTGAAATGTGACCCAGAGAGCGGCCCTTTGAGGGCGCGAAGTGTCCTTTGGGGGTTGGGCCGGGAAGCGTGCTCCACTATTCCCTATAGTACAAATGCATCAATACGTTGAATTAACATGTTTAAAAAGAGTAACTTCCGAGGGCTGGACAGATGAATAAATTTGCGTACCAAAAATTGATGAAAAGCACCTCGCAAATTTGCACTAGTTTCCCAGCGATTTTCTCTCAGTAATTATTTAATCAGTATTCTATTCATTTGCATGGCTGTTGCTGTGCGATTCCACTCCAAAGGAAATTAGCCAAACATTGTCCCGCGGCGCACCACATCGCCGCACAGTGGATCGAGTCAATCAGAGAGGTTGGACATGAAATGGTTAACTAAAACTGCAAATTTTGATGTTTAATTCGTCACATTTTAAATTTTAAGGGATGCTTATACATGAAAACTTCACGAGGGAACCAATGGAACCACTCCTAAAATCTCAAAGTTTTGTATAAACGGAGTTTTAAGCTTTTAACGTTTCCAAATTTTGTCCGACTTCTCCTATTGGCTCGCTTCACCGTGCGCCGTCGCACTGTGGCGCCGGAATGAATTGAAAACCAGGGTAATAAGCAAGATTTTTGCTTTGATGATGAAAAATCTTCAAGGCCAAAGTCGCACTGACACTCAAATTCAACGTGCTTAAAATACGAGTCTCACGCAGATTTCTTTCACATATATTACATGGGTGACATCCAGCGTGCTGACAGTGAGACCTCACGAAGAACAATTGCAATTCCAAAATTGCCATTTTTAATCAAATTTGATCTTTTCGTTGTATTCTCTCGGCAGATCTTAAAAGGTGATGTTTTGAGTATGTAAAGGTATTGGTAAGATACCAGGCAGGCGAATGAACGATATTTTTGCGACGAACTAATAGGCTCCAAAGTGAAATGCACTGGGCATTTCACTCTCGAAGTATTAGGAGAGTCAATGGCACTCCTGAGGGTTACTGTTGGATAGGCTGTTTTTCGACGAGGGATTTTCAAAGTTTTGTAATGCACAGATTAATTAATACAGGGAGAATTTTACTCACTTATCAGAGGACACCCGCATAGTGATTTTCAAAGCTGAAATAAAAATGGATATAGTCAGTCTCCTATAGGGCTGAAACAGCACCAACTGCTTCCTTGAAATAGTAAGTGCAGATGTGGTCGAGTTTTTCCTGTGTTTTTTAATGCTTTCTAATACAATGTGTCGTGCCAAAAAATGGAACACTCACACTATTTTTTGATGGGGTCAAAGTCCTGGAGAGGTATAATTTCATTCCAACGTTACAAAGTTTCTCCTGATTATTCAATTCTTCACTCGTAATCATTTAGATGTATCATTTTGAAAATTTCAAGGAATTTTTTGTAATCACACGAGATATGTACCTACAATGAGAACATAAAGTTTTGAACAGTACCGAAATAAATAAATCAGCTGTTGAGTGAAACTTTGTAACGTTGCAATAATTTAAGCCCCTCTGGCTTTGTACACGGAGAAAAAAAACTCGTTTGTGGGACCCGAAGTTTAGGTCATATGGATCTCTGAAGTTTTCAGAGTGAGCATCTGAACACTTTAGCTCTAGCTGCCGAAGTTCGGATCATACATCTGAAACTTCAGTTCTTACATCTGAAGTACTTCGGTTCTCACATCTGAAGTACTTCAGATGTAAGAACTGAAGTTTCAGATGTATGATCCGAACTTCGGCAGCTAAACCTAAAGTGTTCAGATGCTCAATCTGAAAACTTCAGAGATCCATATGACCTAAACTTCGGGTCCCACAAACGAGTTTTTTGTCTCCGTGTAAGTATACATTCCCGAGTTTGTATACTCGGTTGTCCATTCGTGTGTCTATCCACGCTTTAGATCTACATGGGGTTTCACGGCTTTGAGAATCAGACGATTAAGTAAATGTAATTTAAGTTAAAAGCGCATCAATGTTCGTTCTAATATTCATGTCTTTCCGTCCCTTTTAAATAACCTCATAATATCAATTTTACATCGTCCTATATACCATAACGACGCTTCTTGGACTTATCTTCTTTTTGTGTTTTTATTAAATTACCTGTACTTTAAGAATGTTCTTAATGCTTTAGATGTGGGCAAACAGGTTGTGAGATAAGAATTTGAGCTTTCTATATTTTTCATAACTAAAAGAAATACCACGCATCACGATTCCTTTTATGGGGTTATGTCAGCCACCCTTCTTGTGGAAAGTTAGGAACTTCGCCACCATGAGACATAATCAGAGAATGTTATGAGATGCATCTACGAGGGAGGGGAGCGGACAAGGGAGCATAGGGATAGGTATTCCCTATATCGTCAGTGCGAAAACTCATATATGCATGATCACATTTTATTTCTGAGAAGAAAATGGAAATAACAAGATTATGCAACCATCTTTTTACCTTCCCAAAATCTTAGACCGAATGTGAAAAATCTCATGACCAGTTCATTTTGCAGGAGGGTATCGAAAATGACAGCCGAGCAGAATTCATACGGAGATCTATGCGAAAATGGGGATGCGTTTCCAAGGTCTCCAGCGACGCCAGCGCATTCTGGCTCATCTGCATGTAATCATCCCGAGCGCGGATGAGGATTCTCGCCTCCCGTTGTTTTCCGATCCGAGTGCGGATATTTCCAGTCGGCAGATCCTTAACCTTCCATCAAAATGTAAATTGAACGGCTCACGCGGAGAAAGGCTTGTGCGCGGTGGATTTTTCATCGCACTTGCGTTCTTCCTCGAAAAAGAAGTCAATGCGGCTGTGGTACCGTGAGAACGCGTACCAATCGCTAGCGTATCGAAACGGGGAATGTGACAAATTTACATAGGTGTGCTTGAGGCGTTAGAACTTTTCGCTACAGTTGAGTTAAAGTTGATGATTCATGAGGGAATGTGACACCCATGCTCATATATACTGGCGCGATGCCCTCGGCTCAAATTGAATTTCAATCGGAACGCGGCAGGGCGAAAACTTTTTATTTCGGCTGATTCCCCTACAACTGGGGAAAATAATGGTTTCAATTTTTTCTCTCTTTTTCCTATACACTTTAATATGCTGATTAGTACAGCTGAAAGGATTGTGCTGACCTATTCATATTACTGCATTTTAGGATTACACATTAAAAGATTTCCCACACGAATAGTTTTGACGGCCCCTTACGTATGAAAATGCCCTTTTCATTTTTTGGGCAGAAGCCCACACCTTTGCACAACAAGGCTACCCCCATGAAAGTATTGTTCAATCCGCTGAAATTGAAACAATAATAAGTGGATCGCGTTGAGCAACAAAGAGCCAAATCACACCAAGATCGAAACGAGAAAAAGAGGTTTGAGGTTTTACTCCTCCATGAGACTTAATGTTACAGGTGAACTCTACATTCACGTTTAAGATATTTTCTCTGAAATTTTAATTTTAATTTTAACAGGAGAAAATTTACGGCTAGTCGAGCTTTCAAAACTCTTCCTGACTCTTTTTATTTCCAAAATGTGACTAAAAAGTTTTATTTTTGATTCGGTCCAATAAACGTCGCGCCATAAAACAACCACAAAACGGCAAGTTTTCAAGTTAGATAATACACCACTGAAGCTCGAAAAGAGCCTCCTCCGAAACGAGCTCTACCTTATCAGAGAGGTGATACGTAACATCTATGCTCCAGTCAGTCAGATACTAACACCCAAGTAAGGCAAAAAGAAACTTTAGTACAGTGTATGCAGCCATAGATAATTTTATGCACATTCAGTATTCTTTGAAGACGCACAAAATGACTTATTCATTTTAGTAAAAGTAGAGCGCGAATTTTAAATACCGAATCATGGCTCGGTAGGCGCTGACTGCAGTTCAAGCCCATTTACTGATTGCAGTTACACTTTCCTTCAAGATGTGTCCTTTGAAGCCTCCCTCCATTTGATAAGAACATATGCTCTATTTCGAATTAAAAGAAAATATTGGTTCCCATCGTCGGGAGGGGGGGGGGGCGGTCGTCTTCACACACGTACACTCATTCAAAGGAGACATGTGTTTGCAGTCGTGCCCCTTACAACGTTTCTCGAAATAACATTTTACTGGAGTCAGCGCTCATTTTTTCAAGTTCCTGACAGTCTTTTCTCGTTGAAATGTTTCTCGAAATAACGTTTTTGGGGCCGCGGCCCATGGCGGCGAATCGAGGGAGCGGCAAATTTTGCAATTTTTTTAAATTTAGGTATAAAAGGAAAAATTACAAACGAGAAAAGGCAACAAAATCTTTCATTTCCCGAGAGTATAGTAATTTCTAATTTTGTCGTTTTGCGGTGATACAAGAGACAGCTGCTTTAATTGGTCGAGTTATGAGAGAAACCAAACACGCAATTTGGCCTGGGAAGAGCAAAGAGGACGAAGACTTGAGATGAAAAGGGGAAGCCCTCGGCGCAGTGGTCGGCATGCAACACATATTAGCGCCTACAAGACTGCATGAATACTTCACACAAAGCGTCAAACACAGTGCGATCAGGAGCGGTCGACGTGTAACGCATAGCGCTTACAAGACTGAGAGAATACTTCCCGCATTGCGTCAAACATACTGCGATTAGCGCGGCGCGGCGGTGGAAGTTAAAATTATTAAACCACACATATGTTTGTTCTTTCATAATGTTTCCGTTCATTTCTTATAAAAGGAAGGCCTTATTCACACAGAGATAGGTTTACGGAACTTAACTTTCGCGCCAAGTTCCGTGAATTTTTGCTAGTAGTGTTGACAGGGCTTTCGCAAAAAATGTGTCCAACTTCTCTCCCTCCGGCATGTTCACTTGATGGTTTTTATTGATGTTTCAAAACGAATGAGAAGGGGGCGGGCGCCGGACGGCAAAATACAGGCCCATGGGCGGCAAGTAGGTGAATTCGGCCCTGCCCTGATTTAAGGGCGGCCCGTGACGTATAAATCGAAAAGTCCTAATTTCGCTGTCGTGGCCGATTCAGTGCGTAATTCGGATATCGGGAAAATTCTCGCGAAACTGACGAGGCCGAGAAAGTGCTCGGAATCTGCGAGGCTCGCGGTGATTCGTCGCGTCGCCCCGGCTGGAGCGCAGGTATGTCATCCCTGACACGGTGGCGTGTGACGAAGATGCCCCGTGACTGGCCACGCGTAGCCGCTCAAGTGTGCGACACGGCGGATTATTACGCTTTCCCGCGCCCTATTTTCCGTAGCACGCCGCGCTCATAAAATAAACAAACGCTCAGACAAATCTTCCTTCCTACTTTTTTACTTTATTACATTCTATCCGGCTCCCCATATTCGGGAAATGAGATTGATAGAAAGCTCCCCGGCCGAGGCGCTCGGCTAATTTTTCCCCGATGCTCCGGATGCTCCCCGCGCCGGATCTCCCGCGAATTCGGCGGATTTTTATGCGTCCCGCGCCAAATCCAAGGCCGTGTCGAGCCTCGTAAAAGTCGCTCGGGTGGAGAAGTGGAAAATCCGTTCCGTGTAACGTTACAGTTCAGCGCGTAAACTCGCGAGTAGATGAGAGAGCGTATTACATTCAGTGTCCCATTTTGCAGTTACTTTGTGCTCTCCGTGTGTGGAACATATCATATGTATAGCGCAGTGCTCCCATTCCATGTCCGTCAAAAGTTTCGGGATTCGGAACCTATTTGTTCCTAACCTCCACTCCAGGACCTGTCAAAAGTTCCGGGATTCTTTTCAAATTTTTCCAAAAGTTCCGGGATTCTTTCGAATTTTTTTCCAAAAGTTCCGGGATTCTTTTCAAATTTTTCCAAAAATTCCGGGATTTTTTTCAATTTTTTCCAAAAGTTCCGGAAAATGCAAAAGATCCGGAATATTTTGGGAATATCGAAAGTACCTGGGAAAAATCAGGAAAATTTCAAAAGTTGCGGAATTCGATACTAGTTCCAGGAAATGGCAGCACTGGAATAGATCAATACTCCGTATTCGCTGAATTTGAGCGAATTCACACGTGCAAATACAAAGTATTCATTTCTTGTACTTTCGAAATTCAGTATTTGTCGTTCAAACAAGATGTTTTTGCTAGGGAGCTGGCGAGCGCCCTCCGGCACCACGGGCAGGCGGAATCACCGAGAAATATTCTTGTGGGCCGGTCGCTATACTTACGGCGATTGTGGACAGATTTGTCTACTTCGCGCCGCCAAAATACGACTAAAATTTATCGTTCTGAGCATTAATGGGTCAAAGCCAGTATTCCCGAGTCTCGCCGTTGTTATTGCTTCAAGGTATCATTTTCTCTTTTGAGCCATTTTAAGGGAAGGGATGTGATTTCAAGTCAAAGTGTCGAAAGCATCCCGAATCTGTGAGTATTCGCATTTGTACTAGTGACACCCTTTGCCTGCGACAGGGCCGAATTAAGGGGGTGGCCACATGGGCCGCGGCCCATGGCGGCAAATCTAGGAGGCGGCAAATTTTGCAATTTTTTTAAATGTAGGTATAAAAAAATCGGATTTAGAAAAAAATTACAAACAAAATCTCTCATTTCCTGAGAGTGTAGTAATTTCTAATTTTGTCGTATTTCAGTTATACAAGAGACAGCACCTTTAATTAGTCGCGTTAAGAGAGAAACCAAACACGCAATTTGGCCAGGAACGGCGCCGACTGAGAGAGAAATGATGACGAGGACTTGAGATGAAAAGGAGAAACCCTGGGCACGGCGGTCGGCATGTAACACATATTAGCGCCTACATTCCTACAAGACTGCACGACTACTTCACTCATTGCAGCAAACAAAGTGCGGTCACTGCGGTCAGCGTGAAACGGATAGCGCCTACAAGAATGCATGAATACTTCACGCATTGCGCCAAAAAACACAGCGCGGTCAGCGTGAAACGCATAGCGCCAACAAGACTGCGTGAATACTTCACGCATTGCGCCAAACACAGTGCGTTCAGCAGCGGTCGTCGACATGAAACTCATAACGCCTACAAAACTGTCGGAATACTTCACGCATTGCTCCAAACACGGTGTGGTCTGCGCGGCGCGACGGCGGAAGTTAAAATCATTAAACCTCATTTATGTTTGTTCTTTCATAATTTTTTCGTTCATTTCTTATGAATGGAAGGCCTTGTCCAAGCCAAGATAGGTTTACGAAACTTAATGTTCGCGCAAAGTTCGGTGAATTTTTGCTAGTAGTGTTGACAGGGCTTTCCCAAAAAATGTTTCCAACACGAGTAAACGCGTCTTATGCACCCCACCCCCGCTGGCACGTTCACTTGATGTTTTTTATTGATGTTTCAAAACGAATGAGAAGGGAGCGGCAAAATACAGGCGGCCCAAGGGCGGCAAGTAGGTAAATCCGGCCCTGGCCTGCGAGCTGATTATTGAAATTGATAGACAATGCTATAAGCAAAGCAGACAAAGAGAAAACGAAGCTATCCTATTACTTGCAATGGATTAATTAAAGGGTGCCTCGTGAGGTGCCATTAGTCAGTATATTACTAAGTTATGTTCCTTTATCCATTGCAAGCACCCACTTCCACCAGCCGGATTCCTGAATTTTCCCTTGTTCTCCTTTAGTCGATCGCTTTATCTATCAATTTCAATAATCGGCCCGCTGGAGAGAGAAAAGGAAACTTATAGTGTATGATACGCAATAGCGGTTGGGCAATTTTTAACATTTTATATTTTTTTTAAAGAAAAATGTGCAGTAGACGCTGGATCCTCTATTTTTGAATAGGAGACCTACGTAAACGCCATCGACACGTGGAGGGAATGGCTGGCAACCATGTTCAACGCAGAAATAGGAGCAGAGATTTAGGTTTACGCCTGATACTCTCGACGCTTTATTGAAGCAAAATTATGATGATTCTCGTGGAAACCAAAAGCTGGTTAAGCTTCCACTGTGGCTGTCAGTTCGACGGATATAAAAAGCCTGCCTCTAATTTAGTCAATCCTTGAATCACATTTTGCACCGATTTCACTACGTTTGCGTTTCGATCCCCATTTTTATTTTATTTTTTTTATAAAAAAAAATCTTTCGAAATATTTTTAGGACAAAAGACAGGTTTTAGAAGGTGACGATGGGCTTAGTGTTATAAAGCATTCAGAATTTTCGGGAAATAAAAATCTGACAGAAAATAAAAGATGTTCCTAAAAATGTAACGTAGTCCAGCACTTGGATATGGTGGCATTCCTTCCGTTTAACCAATTTGAGATTTCAATGCTGCGATTTTCGTAAACGTAAGCAGAATCGTTCAAAAGAAAGCTGAAAGAGAATTTAACATCCCCTTGGAGTCACTTGTGCTCGAGAGAGAAGAATCCTGTGGCTACTGATCTATATCTGATACTTTGCGCTTAGAATTGTGTGTGATTAGGGTTGTTATGCAGAAACCATGTTAGTAATGAAACACTGAAAAATTAGAGAAAAGTCGAGGATTTTCGTTTTCAGAATATCTGAAAAGTTAGGGAAATTTTATATACAGAGAACTTGTCAGCCTGCTATCCGGGATGATCGCGATACGTCGCGTCGTGATTCCGCTAGTTTTTTTCCAAAAACGGTCCCGCAAATTGCACTTTTTGGTAACGTTACCGCTTACGGAGGATAAGAAAAAATATCTACATGATACGATGTTTACGTTTTTCTAAATAAATTAAATGAGATTATTCAGAAGAGGGTAATCCGTGTTCTTACGGATATAGTCAGGCGAGTAATTTCCGGATGAATAGTCTTCATTTTATTTATGTACTCACAATTAATTTAATTCTTTATTTATTCAATTTGATGGAATACTCAAATCAACCAATCATTATGCATAGACAATGTATAAATGAAATGAGAGACGCACATTCTGTTTAGTTGTCACAAGCGGAACAATTTAAGGCGCTGGATGCAACTATTCGTGTTCTTGGGATGTCCGTGTTGCATACACACAAAAGTGCAGGCGCTCTGGCTTCCGTAATTAGCACAATCTGCGGCCACGGTTGTTATTTGTCAAGCGTTTTCTAAGTTGCATTTCATCTCTCGTTTTCTAAGTTGCATTGCAATCTTGTTTACCATGCAATCCTCAGAGCCTGTCATGTCATGGCACAGTCACCAAATGGTGCAAATTTTCCACCAAAAACATTTTCCCTGAGCCATTGCGGTCGTTAATCCTGCAAATTACTACCGATACATTTTCGCAATTTGTACCATTTTGCGTAGCTGCCATCGTGCTTTATGACTCATTCCAATTTTAAGGACTACAAATATTGACATGTGTCATTACCTCTTTTCACTTAAGTATCTAGTTATTATATAATGAGCAATACCCGCTCAAATAAAGTTTTGCTCCCTTGTATGTCGTGCCCACTGTAGTGTTTTCTTATTATTCTTCTTCATTTGCATGTATCTGTTACCATGCATGATCTTATGCTTTCTCAAATTTTTGTGTGACATTGCGTTCTCTTTTCAAAACGTATGCATCATGAGTTTTCTCACCTTTAAACCGCATCATTTCAGATTCATTGTATGCTTGTATTCCTATGGTGATACTCTTTTACTTTACAACTTCATAATTATAAGTCACCCTTGAAAGGCTTTTGAGGAAAACTTTCTATAGATTGCCGACATGTTAATGTAACAGAGGAGATGGAAATTAAGTATTGATTAAGACAATTTCGTGTTTATTTCAGCAGTCACCTTTCTTTATTTATGTGTTCATTTTATTAATAGAGCGTAAATAATTTGTTTCCTAAAAAAGCAAGAATAGAATAATTTAAAATTTTATCACGTTGAGGCTTTATTTTAATATGCGTATTAACTGACCCTAGAAGGTTTACTTCTACCATCCCATTCTCAATAGATGTCATAATCAGATTTATAAAACATCACATTTCGACTTTAAATTTAATTTCACGCTCGTACTTACTGCGACCACTTAGTTTCCAACCCTTTCATCTTTTCAAATTGTATCAATTGAGTTGTCTAGGTTTAGTAACACACGTATACTTAAGATGTGTTTTCTTCCTCTCTTTTAAGGTGATGCTCTTCTGCGCGATCTGGACCTCTTGAGGAATCGGGCATCATATTACGCTGCGCAGAGCCGACAATATGGGCCACTCGTCTCAAGATGGGAAAAGCGGTTTGATTCACTAGAGTAATGAACTTTTATAATATTTTTACGCATGTTTCCTCTTCCCTTTAAGACAATTTGTTTCAGATAAGTTGAAAGTTGATTCAACGGGGTTCAACACCATTTATCGTCGAATGATGATTGGTTGGAGCTTTGTTGATTATTTTATTAGCGAAACGGATGACAAGCGCATGTCGGATTAATTTGAAAAAAAAAAAAAAGAAAGAAAAAAAAAAAAGTTTGTCAAAAGAAGACTTGTTTCCGAAAAATGGTCCCGGGCTCGTTCGTCTGTCAGCGTGAGGTTTCTAGAAAATTGTGTCTAGTTTCTAGGTAAAATTTTGTAATTTTTGGACAGAAAATTAAGGTGAAAAATGCTGCACATTGATTATCCAGTAAAATTCTCCGACAAAATTAGGACGGACTAGCTTGGTCCCCACTTTCTATTCAAACCTTCACAGATAACTGACCAAAAATTCATTGCCCATGGAGAAAAAAAATTGTACCCAAAATATGGATTTTAAGTTGATTACTTACATTGAGTCTTAAAATAAAGGGAAACTTCAAACCTTTTTCCCCCGATTCATAAATAGGATTGTTCAGTTCCCTCTTGCCGAAATTAATCAATTATCGGAAGGTATGTTAATCTACTAATGTATAGGTTAACATACAGTGTAGGCCTAACTTATAAATTAGTATTAATAAATACATTAAAGAATCAATTGAGAGACAACATCTCTAGAGAGGCATTAAGGCTGAAAATTCCTAATCGGTGTTTTTGATGTCTGCGTCAAAATTTCAAAAAAATGTGGGAAGATAAATTGATCCACTATTGTTCAGCCATTCGAGGGTTATTTTTTGCAGTACGCCTCTTGCATACGAGGGCGTATTCCGCAGCTTCCGTTGAAACTTCAGTGAATAAAGCACTCCTAAGGGCAACTTTATATATTATGCGAGAGAGTTATGATTATGACTCATGCCTCAACTTTAGTTTGATGTCATGTCAAAACTACAATACTCCGCGTTCCATCGTGTGCATCTGCTCGCTGTTTTCCGGAGAATTATCATCCGCACTTTTTTCCGGACAATCAGCATTGCCAAACCTGAGATAATTGTCGATAATCTTTTCTTTCGTCATTTTATCACCCTTAATGAAAGTCCCTCCTCATTAAAATGAATTACTAAATTTGATATTGCAGCTATTCCGCCTACACTCACTGAGTTTGCACAACTAGCAGGTATTTAAAGACTCGCGATGCGAGGCTACGCTTCCGACCGACAGCATGTTTTTTTAAACACTGTACCGCTGTATTTATACTTCCTTCCAGGTTTATATTTTAAAGATTCTGGAGAGAAATTCTTTACCATATTCTATATAAGACCCTAAAACCCCGAGTGATATGAATGCGAGGCGGAATATATTCTCCTTATGGAGTAACGTACACCATTACAGAGTGAAGTCTACTCTTTTTGCGGAGCGTTATACGCTTTTATGATGCCAATGGAGATGTTGCATGTGTGAGGAATTTGCAATTTGACTGTTGATTCTTATGTAAAAGTTCGCAAGAAACACAATGGTGCCACTGGTTTTCTCTGAAATCGTCTCCCAAGCTCAAAAAAAGCTCTCAAAGTGAGGCCAAAATGGAGGGGATATCCCACGCTGTCCTGAGAGTCCACCTGTACATCAAGACAAACTCCTTCATGCAAAGATAGGGAGCAAATACATTGACAGGGCTGCCACTTTATTTGGGGACTCCAAAACTGAAAACACGGCAACCCTGCTAATGTATTATCTCCCTATCTTCGTATGGAGATTTTGTTTTGATGTAGAGGAGGACTCTCAGGGTAGGGTGCGATATCCCCTCCATTTTGGCCTCACTTTGAGAGCTTTTTTTGAGCTTGGGAGATGATTTCAGAGAAAACTAGTGGCACCATCGTGTTTCTCGCGAACTTTTACATTAAAATCAATGGTCAAATCGCAAACCCCTCACACATGCAACATCTCCATTTATTCACATCGCATTCATGCCACTCGGGGTTTTTTTGGGCGCTGTATGGACTCCGGCACCGAATTTCACTCCTCGATGTTTGGCTGTGTGCGCGCGGAAATCCTCCTGTTTTCTTGAGCCCTGATGTTGACTCTCTCTGTTTCAGCGGATCGACCCTAGGTGAGCAGAAGCGAAACTTCGACGAGATCGACCGCTCCGGATTCAACAAATTCACGCACAAGCGGAACTTCGACGAGATCGACCGCTCGGGCTTCGACAGCTTCGTCAAGAGACAGAGGAACTTCGACGAGATCGACAGAGCTGGCTTCGTCGGTTTCAACAAGCGATCTGTCCCCGACGCGGCCTACCAGAAACCGCCCTCAAAAGCCGCCAACTAAATCCCCGCACATCTCCACCCCTACCCCTAAACCACCCGCCACCCCCCCCCATTCATCAGTCTCATCATCCAGTCAAACAAATCTCCACTATTTATTTTGTATTTATTGTTAGTTTATTTTGTCTATTTATTTGTTTTAGGCTAAATTTAAGTTAAAGCTAAGGATTTTCTGTTTATCGACGAATTTACTTTGATCTGAATAAATTTTAATGAGTGTTACTTCTTACAAAACGTGGTGTTAAATATTGTTTGATGAGTAGAGCGGAAAGAGGGGGTGAGTCGGAGCAGGCGCTTTTCAAATTGTGTCAGCTTTTCATTGCACTGTCTGAAATATCAATGCTAAGGGCAGTTCAGTCCGGAGCTCTTTGATGCCCCCCAAAAACTCGAATAATGAGACGAAGGGGTGAAATTTGCTCCGTAAAAGCAGTATTCACTCTCTAATAAGGGTAGATTGCGCTGTGCAATCAAGTCATTCCGACAATTGGACTGCAAAAATTGGCTCCGCGGTGAAATGCACTCTAGAAAGCTTGATCCGAAGTCAAAAATTATACACTTGTGTCGTCTCAAAGTTGATCAAGCGTGAGTTTTGCGAAAACTTCATAGTCAAGGCCTCAGGAGGATTTTGCGGTCAAGACTTGTGCTGTAGTTTGTTACCTCCTCTTCGTCCCGGAAAATTCAGTACTTGAAGATAATTCAGACAACGCCTGATACGACTCACACCTTTCTTTACTTATACTCTTCATTCGTGATATTCAGTATTATTTTCCTAGATTTTATTTTAATCACCTTAGTATTAGCTCGACACGAAGCTGAAGTCCAACAGCCTGACGAGTAATTATATTTCCAACGTTGCTTTCTTGTCATCCTCTGTTTATAATTATGACAAAAAATCACTCATCATCGCATGGAAAAATTTCAAACAAAATTGTTACCCAAGAACTACCTTTTTCTTTTCTTCTTTCTCTTTAGTTGAGGAAATGATACGTATTGGTGGATATTTTTTTACTTTTTCCTCTTTGGTCGAGGAAATAATAAGTATTGACGAATCCGCGGATGTAAAAGAAAAGTGCGATCCCTTGCTAAAAATTTCCCTCGATGTTTTGGGGCCAAATTTCCGTGGTGTTCAAAGGGAGTATAGATCTGCCTTTTCGAGGTTTCATTGAAAAAATGTAAAGGAATAAAAAAATCTGTATCAAAGGAATTACAAGTTTGAAAGCCATTTCTTGAAAAATTTTAAGGTGCCAACCCTCTTTTTTATTTATTTATTTTATTTTATTTTTTTTAATTTGAAATTAATCAGTCGCTTAAAACCGTGTAGAGGAAAAAACATTTATGCGTCTTTGATCACCGGGGAAATTAGGTCACAAAGCACCGTAGAATATTCTTAGCAAGTAGGTAAATACGTGTTTTTGTCACCTCACTATCAAAAAAACAATCGCATTCTACAGAATAGAACAGATCAAATCAGGTATTGTTTTTCCAGGCTTCACTTTCCTGAAGTTATTGTGAGGTCTTAATATAAATGGGTTCCCGTTGAAGTTTCATGGACCGCTTGACAAAAAGTTGCATACTTTCTTCAAAATCTCAAGCATACCTCTTCTTACTCTATATACCCGTTTAATTATCATAAATCTTGAGGTTCGGGGTGTTAAATGGGACGCCAAGACAAAAAATTGCAAAATACAAATATTTCAACTCCTGAGTGACTAAAATTGCATAATCACTTATTTGAAGGGTAACCGAATTTTCACACGTGTTATGTCAGAGACCCTAAACTATGCGATGCAACGGTTTTGACCATTTGACATCTAAAATTGCAAAACCGTGCGACAATGAAGAAAAACTGCATTTTCCTCTTGAGATCATTTTCCTCTAGACCGTGTCTTGGTGTTACGTGTATAGAGGGGCGTGACTAGAAAATTAGTCCGGAGTGTTGAATAGGGTATAAATGCGGACCTGGCCTGGCCATGAGGATAAATTTTTGCAATACTGTCATTACCAGATCTAAAACAGGGTTAAAGGGATCAATCAAGCACAAATATATTGGATGTGCGAAGGGAATTTCACCTTATAAATTTATGAGATATAATAAAAGTTCCGAAACAAGTTGACACTTCATAAAATAAGGGTTCCTGACACCGTGGAACACAAATGAAACGAAAGACTCAATTTTTTTCCCTCACCTTTTTTTCCTTCTTTTTTGGCGAAGGAATTCAATAACATATTTCACGCCCAAACACGTAACCCGAATTGTTATCGATGCGGTACAGTGTTTGGACCAGTACTGATTGGTCTCATTTGGGTGCACAAAGCTGTACATACTGATCTCAACGAAAAGGTACCCTGTTTCACTGACCACCTTCTTGCACTATGCTGGGCCAGAACAATGTGATACTACATAAAGGTTTTGAGGCCTCTTACTCCTTCATATTCGTTGGCGAGAGGTAATTATTTGAGGTCCTCCCTTGAAAATCCAAAACTTTACTTCTAAGGACTATCAGTTTTCAATTGATATCAGAGTTCATTCGACCTTGTTTATGCATTCCGAGCACAGATCAGTGCAGTACCTCGACTTATATATGATTCCTGAACCGCGTCCTATCCTATGGACATGGAAGAAATTAACGATAATTTCAGAAGTGAAGCCGATAAACAGACGTAAGACAGCATCAAGACTTGTCTGGAGTCACTCGATCAACACAGCTGCGCTCTCTGGGGCGGAAAGCCCCTTTGAGGTAGGCAAACCGACGAACGTCAGCCTTTGATGTTGTCACCGAGTTCTGTGCTTAATGAGGGGGTAAATGAGAGCGGCTTGCAAGTTCCGCTCCGGTGAAATATGCAAGGGCCACGGCGGGGAAGCTAACGTGATGTTTCAATCTGCCCCTGCGGCAGGCGAGGAGGCAACCTGCTTCACGCTGACGGCAAATCATTCCATCACTGCAATCGCACAAAGCGACCATGCACTGGGGCGCAAGATGCGGTCGGAGGTTTGCCAGAGGAGATGAAAAATTGAGGAATATGACACGACATGGCAGCCTGCCGTGAAATGAAGTTGAGAAGTGCATTTTGCATTCTGAATCATTTATCTGTAGCTTTGAATGAAGGTGACACACAAGGACACGACACGGCATGGCCAGGTTGCCAGGTTGTTTGATAAAATATGAATATTATATGAATTTAAAAGGGGAAATGTGCTGTTTTTCAGCGCCATCTGGCGACAATGCGACACGCCGCGGCAATGCCGTTTTCCATGGTTTTGCATCGTTGTTGTCAAGCTATACAGGGATTTTGTCGGGGAAAACGGGCGAACTTAACAGGCAGGCGGGGAGTTGAAAGGAACTATACAAAAATGAAAAAGAGAGAGAAAAAACCAAGGAGGACGCAATCTTTGGTTTTAACCTACTTTTACATCAATCTTTTCTAGTCAAACACGTCCAATTTTGAGCGTTTGGTTGCGAATACACCACGCTGCAGCACAGTAAAAGCACAAAATATAAAAGAAAAATTAAAAAGCTCTGGAAATCATTAAATTAGATACGGAACCACCTTAATATTTTCAAAACACACGTTAGGTATATTTTCCTTTAATACATATATTTTTTTTCATCAATTTAAATGAGAATCATCCGTGCAGAGCGTGCAAACATTTCAAAATCATGAGTTGGAAAACGCTGACTCCGCGAGCTTAAATATTATATTAGAGCTTAACACAGAGCAAAATGCACACTGGCGCCTACAAACCCAACGAGATACTTCACGCGTTGCGCAATGCGTGAAGTATCCCTGTTAGGTTTGAAGGCGCCTATGCGCGTGTCACGCTGTTCGCCCGCCGCGCCGCGGAGAGCTACGGCGTTTCAAGCAACTATTCCGAGACGTGGGTGTTGCACAGTAATCCAAAAAAACTCACTTAGTCCTAGCATCCGTATTTAATAACGTTTAGCATAATTTTTGAATTTCATTAGAGAAAAATGTGACTTAATTTAGGCAGATACATTCTTGAGTATGCCGTCGAGAAGATTTTATTTTGAATCAAGAATAAAATAGCTGAATGAAAGCGGGTTTCTGCTTAACCTAAAAGACTATTCTTTTTATTTAAACATTCTTTCTTCTCTAAACAGGTATTATTTTCTTTATTGATTTATAAGGAAATCTTCTCGGCAGTAAATTTGATCATATTTCTGCTTGAATCAAGTCACTTTTTCCTCTAATTAAGTTTAAAAAGCATGCTAAACGTTACTGGATCCAGATACTAGGACTTAGCAAGTTTTTCGACTACAGCTCTCTTTTTTTCGTCGTCACTCGATTTAATTTGCGAGGGAACTTCGTGCTTTTGAAAGATGCCATCAATCATGATACGTTGGGGTACCTTCAATCTTGTATGATATGTGCACATCTTCATGGCGAAATAGTAGTTTGAAGCGCCGCGGCACGCCGGCGCCGTCGCGAAGTTATCGTTCACAGGAAATTTCTAAGAGCCTTTAGCTGAGGAAAATCAAAAGGTTCATCCGGTTCAAGTATAAGAAGATGGGATTTTCTTGAAAAATAATAATTTCTCACATTTTTCTTTCACCAAAGAGTTTTAGTGAATTTTCCCTCATGGAATTGACGCCAAAATTCTCGATTATATGTTTGTTTCCGTTTGGCCAATCAAACAAACAAAAAACGAGCGAACCCTCATTCTTCCAAGACATTATACATTTCATCCAAAAACGTCGTGAGCAAATGTTGTTTGTACTCACATGTTTACCAATTAACTTTGGGTCTCAATAATTGGTAAGTGGACCAAAACTCCCCTGCCGAAAAAACGCGTGGACTTAAACTACTGGAAAAAACAAGTGCTCGGACGAAAAATCGTTGACGAAATGTCCTATACAGCCACTGCTGGACCGATATTCCTGGTTACTTTTTTATTCTTAGTCCATCTCTCGCGAATCGAATATACTTATAAGCTGAATAAAGACCAGTCAAGACCGCACTTTAGTCCGTCTTGCACAGGTCTCCTGATCGACTGGCGGTGCAGTATTGGCTCAGGAACGGATTACGGTGCGAAAGCACCGGCAAAATTCGGTCCCATGCCTTACTACCTCATATCTGTGAAAACACTCTTGGCTTTTTTCAGTGATTTTGACAACAGTGAAAAGGATTGGACATTCTAAATGCATGGGCGGGACTAGGAATTTTCTGTGGGGGGAGGAAGGCAGGAGGATATATAACGTGGGCTAAAGAGGGGTCGTGGGGGACTCCCATGGAAAATTTTTGAAAATTGGAACGTTTTGAGAGCAATTTTAAGGCCGTTCTCAAAGACAAATTAAATATTACAGATGACAGAAAATGTGCTGATCAAATGGTGTGTTGTGGAAATGTGCTGTGTGTGATGTGTGTGTGTGAGGGTGTGTGTGGTGGTGTGTGTGTGTGTGTGTGTGTGTTAAGAATATCATATCTTACTGTGGGTATTAATTGAATTTATCTTAATTTAACTCTCATGAAAACAAGTATTGCGCTAAAATGCGCGAAAACTACACATTCAACGTTCCTTACTCGGAGGAAACTGCTCTCTTTGCGAGAAATTTACATCTTCTGACATCTTTGATCGACTACTCTTTCCTACTTCTCGACTAGATTCTTTACTTTAAGAAGGAATCCCAATTTTCTTTCTGTTTCCTCCCCCTTCTCGTCTCTTAAAATGAAGACAGAAACCCAGTTAACCTAGTCCACTTAAGTATTATGAAGCAAAACTCGAATTTCTTCATTACACATGTTATTCGATCTGTTCCAAATTTCCTCCCTCCTCAAAATTTTGTTTCTGTACCTATGTTCTTTCGCGGTATTTAGCACAATAAATATGGTAACAAAACGGAAAATCTAGATTTATATTACCTAGTAGTAGGTGAAATAATTCACTAAGAGGCAGAGGAAATAACGAATGCAGAATTTTAGAACAAGATATTTAATCTTTTGATGCACGGCACCAGTAACATCGCACTCCAAACAGAAGTTATAAGATGATGACCTCTTAAAACTGTGGGAAAACACCTTCAGTTTAAATATAAATACATGGTCATGGTCAATAAAAATAATTTTTCCCCCATACCGTTGAGATGATTTAGTCCAGATTTCATCTTATCGCCCGAGGAAACACTCTTTTTAGTGGCGAAGAGTTCTATTGAAGATCTTCTATTAAAGTTGACTGACAAGAATGAATAAATAAATATAACTTTAATTTCCAAGAAAATGCAGAGTAGAGGACTGATACTTGCCTCATGTGATCAAAGACACTATAAACAACTAATTCAGCGAGAGGAATTCATTTCATAGAATTCTGAAATTTCTCACAAAGGCGCAGTTCAAGAGTCGGCAGCTGGAGCAATCATTAAACAATTAACATTGCATTTTACCGAAAAATTTAATGAACTTTGAAATATCCGGCAAGTACACCCTGTCTAAATGTTCAGTTGTCCTGGTCATCGGGATCATTCCACGCTTCAAGCCATGCCTTTTTAGTGATAATGGGGTGTTTCTTCAGGTACTCGTTGAGAATGGTATTGAACTCATCTAAAGGCATCTCTTCAGCCACTTGCAATGAATAGTGGTCAGTATGTTCGTGGAGGAGAACACAACGCTCCGGCAATGGAGTTCCAGCTTGAATGCAGAATATTGTTGGTGAACCTCTGAATTCAGTCAAGATCTGAGCCATAGTCTGACCTTTAGGGCGCAGTGACAGACCATTTGGAGTGTGAAACTTGTCTCCTTCCATTGGCCGAACCAATTTCTTTTCAGTGTGTGTCTTCAAATCAAAGGATGTGCGTTGCTTAGCCATCTGAGTTGCATGATCTCTCAACTCAACGGGCAACTTATGCTGAATTCGAAATAAAGTCACAGGCAAAACAGTGAATCTTTTCATTCTCAAAAGTAAATAAAAGATACGGCCAAAGTTGCAAAATGACTACCTCCAGTTATCGTCCTCTTAAACTCTGAGAACATATCAAATCAAAAACACATAAAAACATTAGTAAACATTTTTTCAGCTCATCCCATCAATCGGAGGGATTTTCAAATTTAATTAGATTGAAAGTATGCTAGAAAATCATTCATTCGAGGAATCGATGAATCATTTGTCATGGCTGCAGTCTTCTTTAAACTTCATTTCAACTACAAGATCTGTTTTTCTATTCTAATATTATTATTTTAAACAACATGACCCGACTTTCTGGTTATAGGACATTTCGTCAACGATTTTTTGTTCGCGCACCAGTTTTTCCAGTTGGCTTACGTTCAAGCGTTTTTTCGGCACGGGAGTTTTTGTCCACGTGCCGGTTGAGACCCAAAGTTAATTGGCCCATATGTAAATACAAACGACAATTTATTGCTCACGACGTTTTTGGGTGAAAATGTAAAATATTTTGGAAGAATGAGGGTTTGCTTGTTTTTTCCATGTTTTGTTTTCCTTTGGTCCAACGGAGACTAATACATATATAATTGAGATATTAGGTAATAATTGGGGAACGTCAATTCTATGAGACAAAATTCACTAAAACTCTCGACACCTCTTTGGTGCAAGAGGACTTAATTATCTTTCACGAAATTCCTACCTCGCTATACCTAACCGGGTAAACCTTTTGATTTGCCTCAGCTGAAGCCTCTTAGATTTTTCCTGTGTACGGTAAGTATCTTGATTTATTTTGCGAGGAAAGATCTGTACTTTCAGAGGATGCATGTCATTCTTAATACGTTCAATTTCGTATAATACTGTGAAACACCTCTGTTGTGAAATAGTTCCTTAAGGCGCCGCCGCACGACGGGCGGGCAGCCAGCGCGAAACGCGCATTGGCGCCTACAAACCTAAGTGGATACTTCAAGCATTCCGCAGTGCGTGAAGTATCCACTTAGGTTTGTAGGCGCCAGTGAGCTTCTCACGCTGGCAGCACGCTACTCCGCTCTGTTTGGCTTTAATATTTATACTCGTAGAGTCAGCGTTTTTTAACTCATGATTTTGAAATGTTTGCACACTCTGCATGAATTATTCTATTAAAAATTGATGGGAAAAAAATCTGTATCAAAGGAGAATATAATGTGTGTTTTTTAAATATTGGTGGTTCCGTGTCAAATTTAATGATTTTAAAAGCATTTAATTTTTTCTTTTACATTCAGAGATTTTACTGTTGCGAGTGCTGCAGCGAGGTGTACGCGCAACCAAACGCTCAAAATTTGACGTTTTTTACTCCAAAAGATCGATGTACAAATGGGTTAAAACCAAAGATTGCGTGCTTCTTGGTTTTTTCCCCTCTTTTATTCATTTTTTCAGTTTCTTTTAACTTTAACTGCGGCTCATTGAGATTAATATCGATGCCATCGCTTGGAAAAGGTTTTACAAATATTTGTCACGTATAAAAAATGTAAATGTTTTCAAAATGAAGTAATAATTTCTTTTAAAAAAAAGAAGAAAGTAACATTTCATTTAAAAAATGAGTTACCATAACAACACCTCCTTCTCTCTTAATTTCTCATTTTGATATTGTCAATATAATTTTACATACGGACTAAAATATAACGCTTTGACCAAGTCACTGTTGCTTATTTTACGCGTGGACGTAAACTACTGGACAAAACAGGTGCGAGGACGAAAAATTGTTGACGAAAGGTCCTGAAACCGACTTCCTTATGATAAAAGAAAAAAATATATCTTCGATTTTAAGGAAAATGATGTGATAATACAAATCAACCCCGGTTTCGTCGCACCGAAAAATTGTAGGAAATTACGTATAGGAATGTTTTGAAAAAACATTTTGGAGCGTTGTTGAGAATGTTGTTGAAACTAGCAACAACGATCTAAAACGATGTTTCGAATTGACGTTCTTCCGGGAGCAACGTTTGATTTTCCATTCCCGGCATTTAGACATTTCGAGGAGAGACGCGAGACGCCATGTCAAATGCCATTGAAATTTTTAATATTTCATCTTTTGACACCTGTTCACCCTGCAAAAGGTACATTCTGTAAAATCATGATGTCATCTTACGAGTAAATGCAAAAATAGGCATCAGGCACCTCTTAAGTTCAACTCACATGCTATTTCCTTTTGTTCAACTTCTCAGAGAATGTTGAATTAAATGATCATTGATACAAACACAATTACAATGAAACGGTGTGCTGTATACTTAAGTTTATTTCGAAAAAAGTAAATATAATGACTCATTTCAGTTCTCCACCGATACCTTTGAATAGGTTATTAGATGGCAAGTTGAGATAATGAAGCCAGGCAAAAAGAACTAAACCTTGTGGCATAAAAAACAGCAAAACCCAGTGCCGTCGCGAGGGTGGAACGACAGGAGTGACGGACACAGGTGTCGCATTGACGCGAGCGCAAAAATGAAAGAGAAAGTGAAGAGAAAGAACGAAAGAGAAAAATAAATGGGGGGAAATGGAGGAAAAAGGGGATGAAAGGAAACTATAATAAGAGGGAAAAGAGAACTAAAACGAGGATGAAAAGAGAAAAAAGAGGAGAGAGAGGTGCCGGAAAAATGGGGAGGAGGATGGAAAGGAAAGTATTGATATAGGGGCAAACAAGGGCCTCTTTGGATGTAAAATCACCCATTGAAGCTTGATTTTTAAACGAGAAGGCGCATTTTGGTGACATGGCGTCTCGCGTCTCTCCTCGAAAAGAAGGCGCTCTTATTCTTCCATGCTGAGGAAGAGCGCCGTATGAGCATTCGAGAGTTGCCAAGTTTCTTCCGATAAATTGTTCATTTTGGAGGAAAATTATCAATATTTTTCCTTGAAATTTTGAGACTTTTTAGATAAAAAATTATCTGAGAAATTCGAAGGAAAATATGCACAAATTTTCTTGAAAATCAGTGATTTGTCAAAGGAAATTTGGCAACGCTTGAAGGCTCATACGGCGTTCTTCCTTAGCACGGCAGTATAAGCGCGGTGACTCTTCTTAAGAAGAGTCGGTGCGTGGCCTCAACGGCCGAATGGTTGACTCATTTTCAAACCCGATCAACAGTGTAACAGCGTACATTCGGTGGTGATTCTTGAAAGTTGGCAACACTGTTTTTTCTCCATTTAAATTTATGAAAAACAATCGATTCTTGGTGGCTTCACCTAAAACGATATTTTGAATCGATTCAAATGGAGGGAAAACGATGTTGCCAACTTGCAAAATCGCCACTGCGTACATTAGGGATTTAAGGGGCGCTCATAAATTACGCAACACATTTTATCGGAGTATTTAACCTCCCTCCACCCCTTTTGTAACGCCTTTGGGAAGTAAGTCCCTATCTATCCTTAACGCTCTTTTTGACCCCCCTTCCTACAGCGTTACGTAATTTATGAACGGCTAGTGATTTATGCGGTTGCTAGAGACAGTTCTCTAGTAACGAGTGACGACGCGACGCATATGAATCGCCTTCATTTTAAAAGATACTTCGTAGCGTGCCCTCAGAGGCCGAATAGTTGCATCATTTAAAACCCCAAACAACAGTGAAGCGGCGTAGGTTAGCGAGTAACGCGGTTGCTTGAGATAATTCTTCAAGCGAATTTCCGCGGGCGGACGTCATCTTTCGACCAAATCGTCAGGGCTGCAACGCACAGGATAAAATTGCGAACAAAGAATGGTTGAGGGCCTTTCTTGGCCCCAACTTTGGTTAAAAAAATTATGGCAGCTTAGAATAAAGTCACACGTGCACATATCAACTCTTAATCATCTACTCTGGGAGAATACATCCTCGATCGAAGTATATTTTTGAAAGGTCTTTGCCTGATCGACCGGCGCAAAATGGTGAGGTTTTGCCGTTTTCTCGAAAAATCGCTATTTTTCGGTTGTAGGGCTGATTTTTGAGTTGTTAGTGTGAGTGCTAACTTCCTGCCATACATAATTTTTTGAAATTTCCGGTGATTTTTCTTCTCTGTATGGAGAATATTCTGTGAAAATTTCAAGCCATGATGTTGGTTCGGTCTCTTTATGAACAATAAATGAGGAGGGGAGATTTTGAGACACCGCAACCAGGGCCGGATTGAGGGGGTGGCCACATGGGCCGCGGCCCATGGCGGCAAAAGTAGGGGGCGGCAAATTTTGCAATTTTTTTAAATGCAGGTACAAAAAAATCGGATTCAGAAAAAAATTACGAACAAGAAAAGGTGACAAAATCTCTCATTTCCTGAGAGTTCATTAATTTCTAATTTTGTCGTATTTCGGTGATACAAAAGACTGCGCACCTTTAATTAGTTGATTTAAGAGAGAAACCAAACACGTAATTTGGCCTGGAGCGGCGCGGCGCAAAGAGAAATGATGACGAGGACTTGAGATGAAAAGGAGAAGCCCTCGAAGCGGCGGTCGGCATGTAACACATATTAGCGCCTACCAAACTGCATGAATACTTCACGCATTGCGTCAAATACAATACGGTCAACAGCGGTCGGCGCGGCGTGAAACGCACAGTGCCTACAAGACTACATGAATACTTCACGCATTGCGCCAAACAGTGTGGTCAGCACGGCACGGCGGCGGAAGTTAAAATTATTAAATCATATTTATGTTTGTTCTTTCTTAATTTTTTAGTCCATTTCTTACAAATGAAAGGCCTTGTCCCCACAGAGATACGTTTACGGAACAGAACTTTCGCGCGAAGTTCCGTGAACTTTTGCTGGTAGTGTTGACAGGGCTTACGCAAAAAATGTGTCCAACACGAGTGAACGTGTCTTATGCACCCCTCTCCCTCCGGCACACTCACTTGATGGTTTTTATTGATGTTTCAAAATGAATGAGAAGAGGGCGGCAAAATACAGGCGGCCCATGGGCTGCAAGTAGGTAAATCCGGCCATGACCGCAATCGAGAAACGCATTTTTGCAGTTTCACCATCAATTCGCTCTACTTCGAACTCAAAATTCCAACGATTTCTGGAGGGAGGGGGGTCAACCGGCAAAGATATGGACAAAGACGCCTAGCTGCAAGTTTGCTCCTTGTGACATCGCAGGCTAAAACTTTCTCTACGACGTCAATTAGAGATATTGGAAGGGACCAAGTTGAAGTAAAAGGTAGAAATCCGGTGGCCATCCGTTTTTCTTGAAAGGCCCAGAATCAGTATTTCTAGAATAACACTAAATCTGTTCTCTTTTCAGTACTTTTTTTCCGACAAATATTTTAGTTTATGGTACTCAGCACCCTAGAAAATTGTTTCGTGAGCTACCGGCCCTTAAAACGTCCACCCCCCTCCCCCTTCCTCAAATGATGTAGAGAATTTAGAGAGGCCCAATAATAGATCGTGTTGTCTTTCTCACCACCTCTCCTGTCGCTGTTTCAGGCATTTCCAATTACAATTTCGAAATTTCCTTTGATGTGTCTAACCATAAGTATTAAAAAACGAAAAAATATTGAAAATTGAAAAAACCCGAGTTGGTGTGTTTTCGAACTCACTGATTCAAGTTACCATTGCCTGTACCAAACGATCAAAGTTGAACCCTCAATAAGGCTCATCAATGGCATTTTTGACTGTTGGCCTCTCAAGGTAATTGATGTCTTCGAGGCACATCATCAATCACTGAGAAATTAAAGAATAAGTGCCATTTTTAGAGCTCTATTTTCATCCCGTGATCCAGGCTCATTATGCAACATGAGAAGGTAATGATAACGCATACATGCTTTGTTTTTGGAAAATGGTTAAATGATACCTATTCTTTTGAATATTTAATGTTTAACATTATCAATATTTATGTATTGGAGGACAATCTGAGTAAGTTTGTACAAAACATATCGGCCTGACAGTCGTCTTAAGCATCACAAACTCAGCACTTGTGTATCAGCTTCTGCACCGGAATGACTCTTCTAACTGGGATGTAATTTGACTATTAGGCTTACTTGAAGTATGTAAAACAGCTATGATCTGAAGGACAGGACTAAATAATAGATTTACAGGATCCCATGCATTGCCCTATTCAGGCATACAATTTGACAAGGCATACAAGTTTAAGAAAAACTTTGCTCCCATTTTGTTCAACAAGCAAGAGTTTGCGTTAATAAGCTATTGTATGGTAAATTGTTGAAAGAAAATTTGAAGAAAAATATAAAAACTTACATTTAAGCTCAGAGGAGCAGCAAGGAGTACAAACAGTGTTGGGGGTGCTTCAAATGGACACAATTTACTCTCGGATCGTCCCTGAATTATTTAAGGTTGAAGATTTCATTCACAGATGCACATAATTTTCTTGCCGATGGATAAACATTTAGAAAGTGTAATAAAGTTGCGAATAAGAGCAATAAAGGTTTCACCTCACATTCAGTTTTCAAGTTGTGTTGTGAATTATTTGAGGTTATATTTACATCATTCTTAGAGATAAGATAAGAGTGTTACCAACTGCCGGCGTTGAGGGTGGTACTTTTCACTGAAAGGTCCTCAAAACTTACCTCCAGTTAAACAATGAGTTTCAATGGGCATAAACGTATTTCAAATAAAAAAATTAATAAATAGATCTCTTATCGTGCATTTTAGATGGTTAAAATGATTTATACATGTGAAAAGAAATGTCATTTCAACATTCCAACATTCTGGTTCAGTGCTACTTTGATTTTTATGGTGTGGCATCTTGGAAAACGTTGCCTTATCATATATTTTTTTCAAGGAAGTTATTCTAGTTCGTAGGACACTATGACTATTTTTTAAGCATTATTTTGAAATTTATTTTAAGTTTCATATTCATTTATTTCTATTTAATTACTAGAAAGGTCTAATTATGGAGCGCAAAACCACAGAACAACAACGGTAAGTATTTGTTTCAAATTTTCGCGCGGTAAAACTGGCACGCTATTGGTGGAAACCAATTGGTTTCCGTTTCCGGTGGTGCATTTTTGAGGTTATGTTATGTGGAAAGAGATAATAGGCTGAAGCTCCGAAAAGTTGCTGTAGACGTGTAACTTACTTCCCATTTTTTTGAAGCCGGCATTCCTCCAACTCTACCGGCAGCAGTGTGCTTCGACTTATTCCTTGTCTTCTCGTCGCGGCGTTTTTCCTTCACAATTCGCCAGTGATTGCAAAATGACAGTCATTAGGTATACAAGGAATTTATTCCTCCGAGGGATAAGTGTTGTGTTCCTATTTGCCTTCACATCGTTCTACATACAAATCCCCGGTAAGTTGAATGAACTCCTCCAATCAAGCCGGTCTCTTTTTCTTATTTTCATGGTATTCGTCCACACCCTCTCTCTCTCTCACATGTTTTCTCAAATTTGTACCACTGGTAATCAGGAAACGCTGAAGTCTAAGGTATCATACACGTTGAGATGATTAAACCCGCTTCTTGGTACACAAGGGCATTTGCTCATCCACACCATGTAAAACATGATAGATCATGTTATCTTACATCCCTGATTTGACATGCAGTTAAAGCTTTTCAATGTAACGCAGGAGTGTTTCACCAAATCATTACTGAATCCAGCCATGTTCCTCTTGTGTCCCCCGATCTGCCGAGTCATTTGATAAGGATATGCTCTCTCAAAAATAATCAAAAAAGTTGGCAAAGATATTGCCAAATTATTTAATATTAGCTGACCTGTGAATTCCCTGAGCCTGAATTTCTATTTCAACACTCATCAAGTATTGATTCACTTCCAAAGGACGATTTTTTGTCCCCCTTATGTGTTCATTCATTGCTGAAAATATGTGTCCTGATGTTGATCAAGACTTAGTCCAGAGTTAAAATTCAAATTTGACCATAACTGGTTCCCCCTTCAACTGAGTAAGTACCAAGTTGTTGGAATCCTCGATGTAGGAAAGATACTTACTTACTTTTTAATTCTCACGAGACTTGATCACCACTAAAAATAAGCGAGCATTCTTCCGAAATTATGTTTGTGATGATTAGGATAAATAAAATTCATGATTACCTTTTACAGGATTGTACGGCCGAAATGGTATTCTACCAGCATATACTCAGTTTGAGAAGCCGCATGCTGATATGCGTATCAACCTTCAGTCAAAACCAACGTTACTTTGGTTCGCACCAGCTCTTGGGATTGATGTAGAGCACATGCTAGAAATACTATCAATTGTTGGCATACTCTTGTCCTTCACAGGGTAAGTAAATGTGATCTCCTGTAGTATCATTTTTTCTGTGTCTGTACTTCTTTATTTACTAATTATTTTCTCATCAGCACATGTAACTTCTATTATTTTCAATGTGAGTCTAATATCTAGTCCGACCATTCATGAGGGACAGGCCTTTAGTGCCGAAAGGCATACATTTCTAGAACTTAATCTAGTTTATGTCTCAAATATAAGTACCTTACTTATTCGAGTTTTTCAAGGAATACGTACTAGCATCCCTAAAAATCCAGCGCAAGCAATTTAGTTAATATATTGACCGAAAAAGTCCCAAACCACCTATTTCATTTGCATTGTTTCAAAAACTCCACTCCCATTTTTGTTTGAAGGGAAACAAATCAACACCATTCCTTGAAGTTCTCACAGTATTTCCCTCGTATAGTAAAGAAAACTTACAAAAGTTCCAAATGATGTGAAGTAGTTTTCCATTTAAAAATGAAGTGTGACAGAAAGTCTGCAACATTGCAAATAGAGATATGTGGTTTGAGAGTTTCACTGTTGGTATGTTTGTCACTCTAGACTTAGTTTCCCTTGATACTGTGCAACCTCCTACTACCACAGTTTTGGTTCAACCATAACCCTTCAGGAACCCTCCTCTTTTAAACATCAGCACATAAGATCATTTTTCGAATTACAGCAGATGTGAAATTTACTTTTAAATCCAACAATTTCAAGCCCCAAAAATGGCAGATCAAATATTTAAGTAGCCGTTTCTCAAAGCAGCATTTTCTGAACAGCAAACCTTATCTACTGTTGGTCAAACTTAGGTTTTCTCACCTCAATACCTACTTGGCATTACATTTTTCCCCAAACCTCTTCTCTGCTTGCCTTTCCACTCATTAAATGGAGAAGCACTTCAACCGCAACATTCTCAAAATAAAAATATTAACATCACTCATCAATGCTCATTCAACTGAAGCTCAACCTTTTTTTGGTTGCTTTTTTCTCTTGTCGATAGGTTTGTATCTCAGAAGTGCTGTTGCAAGCCGGTTTTTGCTGCTCTCTGGTCCCTTTACTACTCGCTCTTTCAAGTGGGACAAACATTCATGTGGTACCAATGGTAAGTTGAATCATTCAGCTATCTAATGCTTGATATAACCCATTGTGTCATTTTTTTGTGAATTGTATTTTCCTGGATAAATTAGTCTCCTTTTTAGGTACGAATCAATTGAAAGTATTCAACAGATTTCTTTTCCTCTCAATTTATTCCATGGAAACATGGATACAACTTTCTCTACATGTGCAGGCTTTGAGTCTCCAAATGGATAATTATATTATCCCTCAGATCTTTGTTTATTATTACTTAATTTCCCTACAGCTTGTTGATCTATTAGATATTTTAGTTCTAGACTAAAAATGGAATAGGGCTTTTCAGAAATGTTTAAAAAGAGAAATAATCAAAGATTTCCTTGTTTTCAGGGATGTTTTGCTTTTGGAAGCCGGCTTTCTCAGCATTTTAGTTGCACCTTTCTGGTATGGGAAAGTAAGCAGAAAGGCAAGAAATGTGCAGTCTGCTCCTTCTGACTTTGTATCATTCTGGTTAGTTCGCTGGCTCTTATTCCGCCTGGTATTTTCGGCTGGTGCTATCAAATTAGCCAGCGGCTGTCCCTTGTGGTGGAGTCTGGATGGTAAGTAATTTTCCTCCTTCTTTTCTTTTTGCTTTCTCCTGTATTCACTCATTCATTTTTATAAATGGGTGTGACTCAGTGTCCATGAAAATTTAAATTTACCCTTGTGTAAATGTTCAATAGGTAATAGATATAAATGCCAAAATATTGGGCCAACGAAAAGCTGACTTAACTCCTGAATTACCCTCACAACTTTTTTTTTTCAGCGTTACTTTTAAATACTTAAAATGTTCAGTCTCAAGTTTTTAGTGTTGTCAAACTGATGTGCGATATATTGCATGAATTAAATCAAAACTCTTGGCAAATTTTAACATGTTCAACATGGTGATTATTTCAATTTTTTACGTAAACCCATGACAATCTGAATAAAATAGAACTACATCACAACTTACTTCATGTTACAGCTTTAAGTGTACACTTTGAATCTATGGTGCTTCCAACGCCTCTGTCTTGGTATGCACACTATCTACCACGCTGGTTTTTGCGTTTGACCACTGCTTTTGCTCTCGTCAGTGAACTCGCTATTCCTCCTTTATTCTTCTTCCCAAGCAGACTTGTCCAGACAGTTGCCTTCTATGTTCAGGTAGGTATTCTCCAACAATTTTCACCCCTAATCCTGCTTAACCAGTTGCATTGTTTACAGTAAAGGTTTAAATTCTGATTCTGCTCTGTAATTTAATCATACGAAGGGTGTCTAGCAACCATGAAAGTCATAATTGACCATTTTTCATTGTTTTTTATTGATCATTTTTTGATTCTGACTTATAGCAGAAACCATGACATTTTTTGGCTTTTACTGTAATTTTCATTCTTTGGGCGCATAGTCACTTATATTTAACTATGACATCATTCAAAATACAATAAAATGTTAATAAAACACTAAAATATCTGGCTTTTTTCAGAAATATACTCTAATGTGCTTTGTAACTCATGACAAATCTCTACCGAAAAGTTGATATAATTTGACTTATAGTGGTTTGTATTAATTAAAAATATCGAATTTGGTCTCCAGTAATTTTTAGCGAAGCCATTGATGTCCAAATCCACCTGTGATTAATTTATTGATTCATTTACTCTTTTCCTCCGCAGATATTCCTGCAGCTGAATATATTCTTAACTGGAAACTTCAACTTCTTCAACATTTTGATCACCGTCCTTTGTCTATCGTTACTCTCGGACTCATTCTTTTTTGGAAGTAAGTAAAATTAATGCTTTTTATTTGTTTGATACTGTGTCACTTAAAAACTTGTGCCGTGTGAAGTTTCCAGATTTGTATGTGTTGAAAATCCTCTTATAAAGATTAAGAATGGCAAAAACACATTTTGCCATTTGCTGTTGTATGGGGTTTATTTTTGGTTCAAGCAACCTCACAAAATGCTGAAAAATTGCCTGATTTTGAAAACGGTTTATAAAAACTTAAAATTGCTTGAGTTTAATGAAATAGACTGGGATTTTGCAAAATCTTGAAATCTGAAGAAAAAACAACATAACCTTTGTTGAACTGAGTCTCTGTCTGGTTTGGGGTTGAATGTTCTGAGTTACACTCCAAGCGGTGAAAGTAGGAATTTTCACCAAGGAATCGCAATTTGAGTTAGTGCCAAGATTAGCACTGAAGAAAAAAAAGTTTAATTATTTACGGTGACATTAATGCCAAACATTTCTAATTTGAAGTGTCTTGTGTGCAAACTGTTGATGCGGAAAGTCAGGAAATTTTGGTCATTTTGTTCAGGAAAAACCTGGAATAGTCAGGAAAGTTTTTTGCAGAGCTTGTAAAGACCCTGGTGAAATTACAGAGGAGACAAATTCGTTGTAAGAAGGAAAGCTGTTGAGGAAATTGTCCTGAATGGTTTTTCTTTAATCTTGCCAACATCATATCAAGCAAGCACATATGTACTAATCGCCCATAACAATTATGCATTCTATTTTTTTTTTTTTTTTTTTTTTTTTTTTTTTTTTTTTTTTTTTTTTTTTACCAGCAACCTGCTATGATAAAATTGTTAGGTTCCTTCTTATCATCAAACAAATTTTTAAAGTAAAAGTATTTTTCTCTGTCTCTCTTATTTATGATTTGACTTGTCAGTTGATGGAGACATCATGAATTTTTTTATTATCTTATACTCAGGTTTCGAATTAATTTCCAGCATTCCAGAATTGAGCATAAGCCAAAAAAGTGCTTCCACAAAAAACCTCAGGTTTTCTTTTTGGTTGTCAGGTTCTTGAGTTTAGTTTTTGCAATTTAGCGAAGCGAATTTTGACCGATTGGAAGAAAATTTTAAAATGGTAGTAAGAAGAGCTATTAATGCTTGCTGGACGTTGCCCCTGCAAAGAAAGAAAAAAAAAAAAAAAAAAAAAAAAAAAAAAAAAAACAACTAAGGACTCTCCGTAATTTTCACTCTAGCTTAGTTTGCATGATTGGGAATATAATCAACACTTGTATGTCTAACTTTCCTATACCAAGCAAGAAGTGATGGATTATTCACTCCTCCTCCCACTAAAATTTATTAAAAGTGTTTTTCTCTCTCTCCTCAGGTATTCCCACGAAAGGTTCCAAAGGCGATAGCACTTTAAAAACTATATTGAGTATCCTTATAAGTCTGGGTGTTTACGGTACTCTACTCTACTCAGCCTACATTCTGTTTTCTCTGAAGGTTCTTCCGTCAGGAGCAATTGAAGCCAAGATTGGTACGTGCGTGCAAGTATAAATTCCTAATTCAATCACCATATATTAGGCTCTTAATTAAATGTGCTCTGAAAAGTGTCAAGTTATTAATTTTCAGACATATAAAGCGTACTGATGAGCTATCAGCAACAACATAAATGGTTACTCTGATGAGATGTCTTCTGACAATGCCACCCACTTTTTGAATTTTTGAAGGTAACACAAATTTAATTCGTTTCCATGTAGGTCAATTTTTTACACAGTGAGGTTAATGGGATAATGGGTCACTTGAGAAGGTCTGAATCAGAAAAGTAGTCTTATGTCCACCTTTCACAATCTTACGTAGAAAGCAATTTACACGACAAAAAGTTTCTCAGAAAATCTTGTTTTTAAAAGTAGGATTTTTCAATTTCTGCCCAGGTGAGTCCAATGGAGCTACAAGCAAGTAAATCTGCCTTTGGTTATCCGCATGCTGCATTTATCTCAAATAGTTTTTCAAAATTTTCAAAGGATCTAATATGCATTCATTTTTAAACAATTTCAGCATTCTCCAAAAATATGTTCGACACTGCCATGTCTTATGCAATGCCTGGATTTGCTATACTAGGAGCTGTCTCTCTATCCTTCACCGCTCTGTACGCATTGTATTCCTCTCTCCAGAACAAAAATGGACAGAAAAGCACCTTTTCCACGATTTTCTCCTTTATTTCAACGCTTGTGTATGTCCTCATAGCTGCCTTTGTCTTTAGTGTCAGTTTGGTAAGTATGAAACCTCAAAAAATGTCAATTAAAATTGTATGTTGAGAAGTGAATTTTTATGATGGAATGAGGCAATGCTATCAGGGAAGAAGTAAAAATCTGTAAGCTTAGTCATTGCTCTAGGTTGTTTAATTGTTGTTCCAGGGAGGTTACTCAAGATACGTGTTATTAAATGTAATTTCATCGCAATAATTGGTCAATTGTCTGGCCCACTGCATTTTGAAATTTCATTGCACAGAGAGACAATTTATGCATCCAAGTTTAAACATGAAGCCCATGAACGTTGCTTCGTTGTCGCTGTATTTGTCAATAATGTCAGATAGGTAGTATTGTTTCCAATACAACAATTTATTCATTTGCAACAAAAAATGTATGCAATAAAGGAAATTTCCAAAAAAAGCACATCAAAAAGTTGGTTTTTGATAATGTGTGAGAGCCCTTCCTCTAATACATCCTTCGAGGAGGCAATAAGACAAAGAATTCATAGCTTGTTTTAATTTAATTTTTGTCTCAAAATTTTACCAAAGACTTTATTTCTAATCCTTGCTGTAACAGGTTCCATTTTCGACCATCCACCCAGCTGGCAAACAGATCGCTCTCCCATTGTTGCAACAATTCAATGAAAGCGTCTCCAATCTGCACATAGCCAACTCATATGGTCTTTTCAGGCATATGACAGGTGTAGGTGGTCGTCCTGAAGTCATTATTGAAGGTTCTGACAACATGAAGGATGGGCCATGGAAAGAATACAACTTCCTCTACAAACCGGGCAGTGTTAGCAAGAGCCTGTCTTTTGTTGGTATGTTAATCATTTCATTGTCTTTAGCGTTCCCTCTTCAATTACTAACAGAACAAGTTTGCCGCACACATGTAGACTTTCTGTTGGTATGCATAAAAATCATGTCAAGCACATCTGCAGTGTCTCAAATTCACTACTTATTGCACAATTTTTGGAGTCTGTATGAAGGGCTTTCAAATTTACCGTATTTGCAAGCATTTTTCTCAGCCACACACAAGTGAGTGTGCTATGAGATATTTAAAGATACTTTTCCTGAATGAACAAAAGGTCTAGTAAGAAAGAGATAAAATTTTGCGTACTCACTTACGCTATTTAAAATTTTATGGGACGCGTTTCGGGGTCAAGATGGCCCCATCATCAGCCGGCATCGAACCAACCTTGTTTTGTTTAATTGTATAAAAATGATCAAATAGCGCAAGTGAGTATGCAAAATTTTATCTGTTGTTTACAATATAGTCTTATGACTGTCCCCTTTAGAAGTTTCTAACTTCTACTAAGCTACTAATAGGTCTAGTAAGCTACTAATATTCTTTCTTATACATGATTTTGATATTCTCAAAACATTGATTGTTATGGATGCCAGCAAAAATTGCGGGGATTTTGCATTAGGGTTGCTGCAGTCAGGGAATACAAGGAAATGTCAGGGAATTTTAAAAAGTCAGAGGAAACCTAAAAGTGTCAGGGGAAAATTGTTAAGTCACCTTCATTTGCCTTCTAGAATAAGTTTGATGTCTGAACAACGAAGTTTACCTGAAAACTGTCACTGGCCACCAACCATCTGGCATATCTACAATTGTCAGGAAATTTTACCAAAATGTGTCAAGGTAACTAATTTTCTAAATTATGTGGCAACCCTGTCTACCGTCAGATGAAATAATTGTAATGAATGTCTTTGACCATCTTTTTTCAGCTCCATACCAACCAAGACTTGACTGGCAAATGTGGTTTGCAGCCTTGGGAACTTACCATCAAAATCCATGGCTTGTATCTTTCGTCTACCGACTTCTAACTAATGAACCCGATGTTCTAAAACTGATTGACAACAGTCACAATCCTTTCCCCTCTGCACCCCCCAAGTTCATCCGCGGATCTTTGTACAAGTACAGCTACACACCACACGATACCAAGTGAGTCAATTGCCATAATATAAGTATATATTTCAGTAATATTTCTTTTTAAATCTGTTCTACCACACTCAAGTTTATAGGTTGCGTAATAATTATGAACTTGCCAATTATTTGTCTTGTAACATTTTCAAAATCGTCTTTTACTTTCACAAATTGGATGCTGCTTGTGGCACCCATTATAAATGCACATAATTAGAAGCGATCATAGTACAATTAAATAATGACTCTGAAGTAGAAAAGCTCTTGAATAATTTTTTAATTAATATTTTGCAGAACTTCTGATTGGTGGACACGGAAAAGAGAAGGTGAATACTTACCTGTTTTCTCTAAGGATCACCCTCCCCTTCTCGAATACCTGCGTGCGCAGAATATCCTGACATCGTCGAAGCCCAAATCCATCACGCATCCCACTGTCAAAGGTTAGTAATCCTCTACAGAAGTTAATTTTAATATTTACATCTATACTGAATTCGGTTTTCTTGCGAGTGAAAGTTTTGAATTTACTGTCCATAGAGTAAAGTACAAACGTTTGTCTCACTGATATGAGTTAAATTTGAAATTGTTTGATATTTTTAATGTGCTCAAGGTGAAATTTCGAAAGAAAATTAGTTTTAAAAGTATTCGATGTGTTCAACATTTGCTGTATGAAATTTTTATGAGGAAACATGTGCTATAGTGACCAAGTTTCCACCTTTTTCAATGTTCCATTGGAAATTAATTTATAGGTCACCGGTTTAACGTAGTCCCTACAAATATTTTAATTGATCTCAAATTTCAATCATTGTCTTAGTAGCAGCTTCACATAAAAGAAGTATCAAATTGTGTATAGTCAAACATTTTGATGCTTGATTGCAGTGTCAAAGTCATTTGGAACAGTTCTTCATTTTTTACCACGAATTTGGTATGACCAACTTAGGAAGTTTAACTGAGCTCAAGTTTTACCTATAACAACATTTATATTATTTGTTCCAAGCTTTTGTTTATTTTCTTGGTTTCAAGCCATAGATCTTTTTTTAAAGTTTTCTGTAAGCTTGTTTTATATGTACTTAAGTTTTTTCTTTATTGCTGATCAAAATCCCTTATCAATTTTTGCACTATTAATGAGTTGAGTATTTTAAGTAATGTGAATACTATTTGAACTTGCAGAAGTACTGGAAAAGACCCGCACAATTATTACAGCCGTTGAACCATATGTTTTAATGTGGTCTCTTATCACTGCTGCTTTTGCAATAATCTTCCTCACAACACCAAGCCAATCTGGACCATTCAAGCCCAAAAAGTAAGTCTATCAACATTATTTTTTACACATTTTTGAAGTCATTCCTTTACTTTTCCAAATGAACATTCCACTCTTCATTGTATCATTAAAGATCCGCAGGATGACCATCAACGGAAATCCAAAATATTCTGAAAAATTTATCCTCTGAAAAAAATTTGACTCTTCTGTAATGTTGTCCGGAAGATTTTTCTTCACATTGTGCTACTGCACCCTCAACATAAGCCACAAATTTGTGGAGAAAAGTAGAAAAGAGTAAACTATTTCGATGGCTAAACACATAAAATACTTATCTCAGTTGCAACATTTAAGAATCGACGATTATGTTTTATTTTCTTTGAGGATTATAGTCAAAATGTTTCCTTTCAATTTTGTTTGATATTTTTAAAATAGGTAAGTGAAGGAAATTCATGAAAAATGTCAAAAGTAACTAATGGTTACTTTTCATTTTATAAGAAACATACTTAAGCAGGAATCTACACGCATTTTCTGACTATAGCCATCATAATATTCCCTGTAGAGCAAAAATATACAATTACGTTCATCTAATTTTAAAGTCAAAAAGAACTCTCAATGCTTCCTTGAGAATGAACTCTCATATCTTGTCCTCTGAGGATAATCAACCAATCAGAATTTAAAGGAACACACTTTTAATTTGTTACAGATCTAAGTGAAACTAGAAGTCATAAGAATTTACTGGAGGAATTCTCTGAAAAACCTAATACCGGTGATCAAACTTTTTATTACTCTGGAGTAATTTTCAGTCTCTTCTCTTTAATATTAGTTTTTACTTTGCTTAAGACTTGCCTTTTCAATCTCAATGTAGGCTCATGATCTTTCAATACTCTCCTCAGGTCTTAACTTTGTAAGCAATGGCAGTGGCAGAAGACTGAATTGTAGGCGTAATTATGTAATGCCTTGTCCCTCTTACTTTGAAAACCTTTTTTTATTATTTTATGTAGATTTTAACAAGAGTGGACTATCAAACTTTTCAACTTTTAGTACTCAGCGGTAAAATCAAGAGTTTGTAGTGCATTGATTTTTATCTGGAAAACTGAATGTTTGGTGGTAGTGATGAAACGCCAAAAATTTTAATCGATTCGACATCTTTTCAATACTGCCCGCTGTTGATCAATTTTTACAAGTCTTCTGCATCTTTTTCTAAATATTTATTTTTCATTTATTTATTTATTTTTTTTTTTCATTTTTTTTTTTTTTTTTTTTTTTTTGCAATAATACATTAAAGCAGTTTAGGCTCTCCTATCGAGCTGAAGGTGCTCATCAGCAAAAGTAAAAGAAGTGTAGCTGAAAAAATCTAAGAATTATATCTTTGAAAAAATGAAAGGGAGGTATTTTTACCATACTTTCACATGTAGTTGTGCTGTTTTTGTAAACTCATCAATGGTCTATTTATAACTGAAAAAAATACTCTTATAGTAAAAGTCTCAAGTGTTCTTTAACAACAAAAAATAATTAATTTTCTTCCTGCGTTTTCTTTCTTTTTTGTAAACAATTTTACTTTTAAACAACAAAAAAAAAAACCTGTAATCCTTTAATTTTCTTCTTCTTAGGTATTTCTAATTGTAATTTGTTTGCTTCTCTCATGTCATCTGCAAACTGCATGAATCTTATAAATGTGATTATTAGTTCTTTCTCTACACCGAATGAAGCAACTGAAGGAAAGATAAAGTTTATCATCTCGAGTTCTGTTCATTTTGGGTAACTTTAATGAAAAGCTTTAAATAGTATAAGACATGAAATAAAAGATGCAAAAAGGGTTTTTTATTTGGACCACATCTAGTAATTAGGAGCTACAATCTCTGGCTCTGTTTAGAAACAACGTTTGTACCATTTGTTTCCCTATGCACTTACGTGTTCTTACAGATGAGCTAGAAATTTTAGTTCCTAATTGGTGACGGTAGTCCAAATAAGAAAAACCCGGGTAATGTGCAAAAAAAAAGTGTTGTATGTATCGTATCTTTAAAATAATAATTTGTGATGTGCAGCTTTATTAATTTATGAACCTTATTCGAAGGGTCCCCCTCACTTTGCTGCGTTCAGGAAGAACGCTGTATGAGCCCTCAGACATTGCTGAATTTCCTTTGATAAAGTACAAATTTTCCGAGAAATTTACGAATATTTTTCCTCCAGTTTTTAGAGAATTTTATTCCTAATTCGAATCAAATTACCTGAAAATTTCAAAAGAAAAAATTCATAACTCTTCTTAAAAATAAACATTGTGTTGGAGGAAATGTAGCTACTCTCAAATGTTCAGTTACTGTTTTTCCTCAGCACAGCAGTATTAAGACCAGCAAAAAGACAACAATGAGCATCAAACTCTTGCTGAGCTTGCAGAAAATGTACTTCTGCAAAGCAGGGAGAAGAAAATCTTTGAAGAATGAAACTAATGTTTTTTTCCTCACTTACTTGTTTTCCTTTTCTGCTCTGTTTAGTGAGGAAATTCTAGATAAGAACTCAAGAACAGTCAATTTTTCTTAGCTCAGTCCCATTCATCATCAGTTTTCTGCTCTTGAACCTTCTCTTGATAGATTCCTTGGGATAAAATAAGTGCCAGGAATGTTAAATATGCCTACTTATTTTAATTATCCTCATTGTGTGTTTTCAATTATTAGTCAGAGCCAGCGCTTGAATGCATTAGCCCTTTTTAAGATCTTCGATGGATTCGATTCAGATTGAAAGGCATTAGGAGAGAAATTTTGATACGAAACCGTCCTACTTTTTTTAGTGTCTATAATCATCGAATTTATTATTTCGGAGTGGAATGACTCCTTACTGTACAGCTATTTAGGCAGCATCTGCTTACTTCCATTTTCGCTTCATCTTGCTTTTGTACTTTTTTTAACCTTTATTTTCAGTCAGGGTATTTCAATATTTTAAGTTGATAGATCTGTTCTTATGAAATTATGTTCCATGTTATCTTTTTCTATCCTTTTTTAATTGGTCAAAAAACTTCCGCTTCAGTCAAAAAGCAACGGGGAAAGTTGAATTATTATTTCATACCAAGATGATTCCAACAAGACACCTTGATTCAAACACCTCTAGTGTATCTGCAGAAATGGGTACTGCATAGGTTGCAGAAACGTTGCAGCAACCTTTTTGTAACGCCTCTGCAACCTTTTCTGGAAACGATTGCCTGACAGGATTCAAAATCCTCAGAAAAATGGATTTACCAAAGTTTCTGAGTTCAGAAGCTCCGAGATATTGGTGTCCTTAATTCAGTGCTTTAGCTTATGACTCTCAAAGAGGCAGGAGCTAAATCTGTTGGTTTTCTCTTTCCTTTCTAGCATTCTAGTGATTGTTGCTACTTTATCAATTAAGATTCCTGGGTGACTTTTTTCTCAGCTTTACATATAACTTTTAGTGGTTCCTCCCACACTGTGCAAGCATTAACTTTTAATCAAAATTCATAGGTACTTTTTCAAATTCCTCTTGTGTCCTTTAAATGTGTATTTTATTAAGTAAAGTGTTAGCTAAATTAAGAAAAATTCTTGGTTTTCAGTGCCTTGGGAACGTTTATCATACGAAATCTGTAGATGAGCAAAGATTCTATATAACCAGCATCCTGTATCCTAATTTCTTATTGGGAATCTAGCTTTAAACCAACAGGAATCTAGGGTTTCAGGAAAGACTGGATTATTCCTTTCAATAGAAGCATGGAAAATTGATCGTCTTATTTTGATAACCTTCGGCCTTGGGAGTCATTAAGTCCATTCTAAATCGTTGCATAATTATAACCCTTTTTCCTAAAATTTTCGAAAGTTTGAATTTTCCCGGCATCCAAGAATGTTGAAAGGAAAAATTCAATGCACCTCCAAGCAAGATCTCTGATGTAACCTAATTTTGATCTGATTTTTGTAGTTAAGTTTTACAAGAAGTTCATTCATCATCAGGGGCGAACTAGAACCGATAAAATAACCGAGAATTCCCGCCCATCTTAGTTGTTTTTTGTTGCTGTACAAAGGAAACCAACTGGTCCAATATCATCCTATGTATCGACAGGCTCACTAGGATTTTTCCCAGTGTTCCCGCCTCCCTGTCCACCCCTGTTCATTATAGTCAGAACAACGTTTTCTTGAATATTTATAGCTTAATACCAGATGAGTGAATGTATATCAACGTATAAGCCCACCAGTGCCGAACATAGCTATCTAATTTTCATGTTAGACTTCTTTCAGAGGTTATATATTTTATACTTTATTCAGAGGCTCAAGTAAGTAAAAGGCACTTTGTGTTGTCTGTAAGACAGGGCATCACATGACACTGATCAATGTATGAAGTCTCAAACATAACTGATTTTCCTCTTTTTCTTTTTAATACCTCTTTATTAAAGCTATGGCTTTCCTCTTAATCGTCTGCCTAGTCCTTCAACTTAATCTCATCTAATAAAATAACCTTTGTATATCATCGTAAATCCATCTTATAATACTTGTGAATACTTGTGATATTAGTTTTGATGATCAAGGAGGTATCCTAAATCTCTAACCTTTTCCAATTTGTTTGATACTTTGATTGTCACGGCATTTAGATCATTGCATTTTTCCTTCTATGTAACATTCAGTTGTTTATATTTTAAGTGTTTTGTACAGTTATTCTATCAATACATCAGTCTATGCTGTTGCTGACATTTTTCTCAATTTCTAGTGTGTATGCTCTTTCCAAATTTATAATCAATCCAACCCTGTCTCTATGGAGAAATCACCCTTCACTGATAAACATTACGGAACTCAAATCTTTTAAACCGATGCTCAATATCTCCGCACGCTGCACGGCTCATCATCATACAATCACTTTTTGATTGTTGGAGACTGTGTTTAGGTGGATGTATTGGACATTTATCCAGAAACAGCCTAACTGCATGTCTCATTGCCTAATTTCTTCCCACGTATTATTTTTTAACAGGAAACGGGACCATAGATTGCCTTGAAATTTTCTGTGAATTTTCTCTAGATTATGTAGAGTATTCTCACACAAATGCAAGTCAGAATGTTACTTTATTTTATGTGAAAAGAATAAAACTTTAAGGTGAATTGGGCAACGTCTGATGCAGTTAAGCTGATTCTAACGCAATCTGCCCAACTGAACTGTATTTTGCAATGAGGAACTACAAATTTCTGGCCCTGACGTAAAAACACCTACCTCCCTAGACAAACTAATGGCACATATGTTGTTTCTATAATAAGACAGGAAATGTAGTTCCAAATTGCAAAATGCAGTCCAATTTATTAGCAGTGCAAAAATTTTAGTAAAAGTTAAAATTTGTTTTATTAATTCTTCTTTTTAATGAATTAATGAACAAAATCCAAATATTAAAATTCTGTCCAGATTAAATTTCATAGGTAATCCTGTCATGTTCCGTCATGTTCTGAGAACAATTGTAAGTGCAAAAACTTTCTCAAGATCATTTTGACATATTTTCAACTTCTAAAGTAGACCAAAAGTTACTGCTTTAAAAGCAATTGTTTGTCAAATTTATAAGGCACAACAGGTCTTGATGAAGTTTTAGTTGCTTACTTAGTTATGTTATTCACATAAAATTTTCCAAATAACGTTGAGTCCAGAAGTGAAGTCAAATTTAACTTCTCACCTTAAGTCCACCAGTGAAGTCAAATTTCACTTCTCACCTAATCATTTGGGTCAGAAGTTTATCTATTTTTGAGCTTGCTGCTTCAATGAGTAAGTGTGCGAATGCAAGTTTGCAAGGTGAGTCAAATGAGTCACCCTAGTTTAGAAGTCATAGCAAAAGAATCCTAGAGAGTGAGAATTAAAGAGAGAAAAAAGTAGTCGCACATAGTAAAAATTTTTTATTTTACAAAGGCGCCTTAGCAACTTTAACCATTCACACCTCTCAAATTAAAGTACAGGGTTTGTTATAAAATAGGAAAATTATTACAAAAAAGGAACAACTTCGAAAAGGAGAACGTAATTTAGAGGACAGGAAGGAAGAAAGGATAAAAAGAAATAGTAACCTAGAAGACCTACTTAATAACGGGGGAAAGTCCGACGCTAGTTCTTCGGTTTGAAAAAGGAAGGGCAAAAATAAAAAAAAAAAATTGTTCCAGGGCCGGATTTTCCTACTTGCCGCCCATGGGCCGCCTGTATTTTGCCGCCCCCTTCACATTCGTTTTGAAACATCAATAAAAACCATCAAGTGAACATGCCAGCGGGGAAGGGGTGCATAAGACGCGTTTATTCGTGTTGAACACATTTTTTGTGAAAGCCCTGTCAACACTTCAAGCAGAAGGTCACAGAACTTTGCGCGAAAGTCAAGTTTCGTAAACCTATCTCTAATGGATAAGGCCTTCCACTCATAAGATAGGAACGAAAAAGTTATGAAAGAACAAACACAAAATTTGGCTCAATGATTTTAACTTCCGCCGCCGCGCCGCAACGACCGCACCGTGTTTGGCGCAATGCGTGAAGTATTCACGGAACTAGGCTGTTTTGAAAACGCCTTCAAATGCGGCGTGATACCTCACGCATTCCGGAGAGTTCAAATAGTTGTATCATTGCGCCGTAAGAATGTGACGGAAGATTTAAATGGAGATAGCCTCCATGCACGCTGGGCTTGTTGATTTCCTCTGACATTTTTGCAGTGGTGAATGCATAGCTGAAGTGCGCTTCAGCTAGAACTGTACTTACAAATGGGTGGTTTTTCTACGAGGATTAAAAATAAACGAGTGGTACGGAATATAACAAAATAATATGAACTATGCAAAACGATAATCCGGGTATCGAAACTTGGCTGTTTTGAAAACGCCTTCAAATGCGGCGTGATACCTCACGCATTCCGGAGAGTTCAAATAGTTGTATCATTGCGCCGTAAGAATGTGACGAAAGATTTAAATGGAAATAGCCTTCATGCAAGCTCGCCACATCCCATCTCGGGCCCTGGTACCAGTTTTAAGGTCCGGGCCCCAAGCACGGAGGGGGGGGGGGGTCCGAATGGCATCCCCCGAGAAATTTTAGAATTTATACGACTAATTGGACGCATTTTGAAGCTTCCATAAAGAATTTTTCCATCAATTTCTGCGAAATTATTATGTTTCTTTTTTTATACTTTCAGCACAAAATATTTGCGAATTGTTACATTCAAAACATCTGGAAAATTTTATTTTTTTTTGGGGGGGGGGGCATATGATACTATTTTCAGCTCTAAGAGGGCCCGGCCCCCCTGGACTCCCCCTTCGTTTGTCTATGGCAAGGGAGTTGAGCCATGAGCCATTTAAGTCGAGGATGGCCAGACTGGAGACTCTTAGCATCTGACGACGGAAGAAAATGAAACGCAGTTACTAAAAATATCCTTCTGTACTGAAAATCTTGAAAATAGATAGAAATTTTCCAAGAAGTATACTTCTTTGAAAATTTAAGAAGAATTCTACAGTGCCCCAGCGTGTTTCTGTAAATCTATTCACTTTTTGCGAAATTTTTAGGGTAACTTTTTCACTTTTTCTTACGAAACAAGGGTTGCATGTGAATTCGTAGTGGTTTTTCACGGGTAACACGCCCCCCCCCCCCCGGGGCCCGGGCCCCGGTACCAGGGACTCAGTATCCCCCCCCCCCTTATGGCGGGCCTGGATCACGGGATGGTTTGACTGTGGAAGTGTGCAAGATCTGCACGGGTCGTATACCCCTATGATTGAAGGCGTTTTGAACCGTTTTGCGCGTAGAAGGCGTTTTAAGCACTTTAATACCAATAGGTAGGTACTTATATCAATGGACAAAGTGCAAAATCACGTATCTCCATTATGGTGTTTCAAAATTTTAGCTCCTATTTTACTTTCTTGAAGAGAGACAAGCCAACTTTATGGCTTGAATTTAGAATAAAGAATACCTATTTTGCAGGGTGTCTACAAGTCCGGAAATAGTACTGATTTTTAAAGGGCGGTCCGGAAGTACCGAAAAAGTACGGATATTTCGCAAGAGGGTCCGGAATTTTTTTCATCGCTTGTCATTTTTGTCGCGATTTAAGCGAGAAATTCAAATGTTTTACATTTTTCGAACTTTGTCAAACGGAGGTACTGAAAAAGTACTAAATTTTTCTGTTGAGGAAGGTACTGAAATTTTTAGGAATGCACTGAAAAAGTGCTGTAAAAGCACTGATTTTTGGCCTGCCAGTTTTAGTAGACACCCTGATTTTGCCACCAGAGAAGGAAAATCAAGAGAGTATTCAATAACTACGTTGACTGGTTTTCCAAAGAAAACATGAAAACCGAAGAAAATTCTGCGGCGTTGCAGATGGAGATATGTGGTTTCGCACTTCGGTCATCGATATTCAAGTAACTACGCACACATTCGAGGAACTCACCTCTGTAGAGAGGCGTTTCGACCAAAGGAAACTCGATTTTCAATCACGTGTAACTATTTTGAAAAGTTCACCATTTCGAGAACTCCTGCCCTGCTTTTACGTCTAAGAGCTCCTGAAACCGAGATGGGTCAATTTCGGACGAATAGATTCAATTTTGAGCTGCTCCTCCACAAAAGTCGACCAAAATATAACCTCGAAGATGAAATGAATGTCACGTAATGGAGAATTCGTACGCAAATGTTTTATTGCTTCTTCTGAGAGTGCTTAAAAAGGTGATTTTGAAGTATTTTTCATGATTTTTTTCTCGTATGGAAAATAGCTTGAAAATAGATTTAAAAGTGAGAATATGTGCCACCTAGTGACGTCATCAGACCGCATTTCCCATTTGAACACTTGTATTTTAGCAGACTAGATAATTTTTTCATATCTTCTCGAATACTTGTTCAATTTAAGAACCAAGGGTATTTTCGTGTTCTATTCACTAAGTATAGTTCCTCGAAACTCATCAAATTTCAGCCACTTGCAAATTCTCCATTATTTAGAAAAATCCGTCACATTTTCTGAAGGCTGCCAGCCAGCCCCCCCCCCCCTCCCCCCCGGCCTCCCTTGTAGTGCCACCCATGCCGGACGGATACCCAGTGGCAGTGTGTAGCGGTGCCCGCAAAGGATTATGCATCACCGCAGGGCATCTCGATTCAATGCCCCTATGCCAACACCGTGTTCTTATGTCTCGTAGCTGCAAAGCAGCTCTTTATCGGCCACGAGCATTTTAAACGCGGTTTGATTATTATGTAATCTGCGCTTGCGTCGATCTGGGATGAAAAGTGATTGCGACTTACCATGCAACTTGCTCAGCTCACGAAAGCAAGTATTCTCTATCATGAAAGTGGTTTCTGCCCCCAACCGAGTTGAGCATAAATTAACACGTGAATCTATACTGCCGTGCTGAGGAAAAACGCCGCATGAGCCTTCAGGCGTTGCCAAATTTCCTTAAATAAATCACGAATTTTCGGGAAAATTTTTAAACGTTTTTCCTCCAATTTTTCAGATTATTTCGTTCGCAATTTCACCTAAATTTCCTGAAAATTCCAAGGAAAAATATCCATAGCTTTCTTCAAAAATTAATATTTCATGGAAGGAAATTTGGCAACTCTCGAATGTTCATACGGCGTTTTTCCTTAGCACAGCAGTATAGTAGAGGTGGGTAATCAAGCATTAAGATACTAAGATACAAAACTCGAAACGTCGTTTTAATTAGCATCTTAATTGGAAGACTCTGCCGACTTTATTCTCAAAAATGGTCGGGATTAAGACTAAGTAAAATGTCAAACATTAACTTTGACTTGACCGAATAGCGGTATCACACTCACAATCAGATGGCAAGATTGCTCGAGGAAAAAAGCGGAATAGACTTCACCTAGCGTGGAGCGGTAACTTTAGCTCATTGTCAGTTCGCCTTCAGTTACCAAAGTAGGCAACACCAGCTCCTTCGTGGCCGAATAGTGGTATCACTCCAGGCGTCGCGTTCGCTCGAAGGAAAAAGCGGAATAGACTTCATCCAGCGTGGAGCGGTGACTTAAGCTCATTGTCAGTTCGCCTTCAGTTATCAGTGTAGGCAATACAAGTGGCCACGTGAATTGTGGTATCATCCTAAGAGATCACGATTACTCGTCCATAAAAGTATATCGTGCTTTTTATGAAACATGTTTTCCGAAATTCGCGGTATTGTTTGCGAACCAGATATTTCGTCAGTTTTTTTTTATCAAACATTTTTTGGCGAATTTGGGAGCCTCCTTCAAAAGTTGACTCGTGATAAATACAGCTATATTACATAAATTATGAAAAAAACCATGTAAGGTGAACACTATAGTTTCATTATGAAATTTTAAAAGAAAACGGTCCATTACGTTAAGAGGCCCATTATATCTGTTTCTTTTCTAAAAATGGTTTTTGTCATCCATAAAAGCTGATATTTTTTTAGGAATGAGCAGCTGATTTGCTTTTATGCGTAATGGAGCTGATTGAGGCTCAACATTTTTATCAAAAAGCCGATATCACGATGCTATAATTCACTCCTCTCGGGAGAAGACAGCGTGGAAGTTTTGCGGCAGGGAGAGGAGGAAGAGGAGATCAGAAAGTGTAAATTGCCTGATGATCTAATAGTTATGTAGTTAAGTTTTTGCCCCCCTCCCTCTCGTAGAGTAGCGTAGACAACCCCCCCCCCCCCCCCTCGAGTGCGTTTACACGATGGTCGAACACATTTTTCAGAATGGGAACTGCGATAGAAGGCAAGTGTTTGACAGACTTTTTCATTTCACAGGTGCCCCTTTCATTTGAAGGATTTATCTATTCTATTATTCCCTTTTCCTTACGTCAGAGATGAAATGAACTCTTTGATTTTGTCTATTCTACCATAACCGCGACTCTTCAATCAGCATAAATAAAATTTACCCAAAGGGCAGAGGTTGAAAAAATTGACTTTTATAACCAGCGAGACCTGATATCGCTTGAAAAAGAGAAAACTTATTAGGTCATCAACGCGTGACTATCAATAAATGGCAGAGCCTTATCGGACATTTGTCGCAGCATTTCTTAAGTAAATACGAGCACATAAACTTATGTCCGTCCTCGTATCATCCGCCTCCCCTACCTTGCCATTGCTTTCGTGGCGTAAATTCACGAACGTCGTGTATTGTTTTGTTGCTGCTGCATGTAACAGATTCATCGCACCTACGCGGCGCCCTTTGTGACTGATTACCCAGAAGCGAAAAAATCAAAAGTCTTTCTTTTGCCCGACAGAGAAAAGTCAGGCTCTGCCTGAGTGTGAAAATGTATCGATAAGAACGGATATCGCCAATGAAGACAGAATTAATTTATAGCGACTTTCATGAGAGGAAAAGAGAGAACTGGAGTTACACAGACGGAAAGAATCTGTTACATGAAATAAAATGAATTACAAATGATAAGAATATTATGAGCACATCACAACAAACTAACAAGGTGTGCTTATAATGGGGGTTAACCATCCGGAAATCTAGATCTCTATACTTGAGATATTTATGTCATATTTGATTGAAGTCATCTTTGATTATGGAGAATATGCCTAGCTCAAGTAAGTGTATTCAGATTTATTTTTTTGTTCCATTTTTGACAGAGGAAATATATACAGAGGCGAGGAGAGACGGAAATTCATAGAAACTTGAAAAACGCGATAGTGATCTGACGCGAACACCAGTGAAAGAAGACGTTAACCGACCATTTTTTCCCGACATGTCTGAATGACTTTAAAGTTCAACTTTTGCACATTGTCAGCATAAATTTTCTATTCATACGAAGACCACAAATATAGGTATCTACATTGTACAGTATATTCTCTGCAAATATGTTTTAAAAAAATGGAGATTCTCTTGAATTAATCTGCCTATTTGCAAATTCATTTTGGCTTATTATCAGATTACGGAGCTCCAACTTCTAAGTATGTCTCTAATTATCGGTGGAATAAAATGTCTGCGGTAGAGAATTGCCACCCTCTGAAAAAAAATGAAGCAATTTTAATGAGAGATCAAAACTAAAAATAGAATCAGATTGAGTTTCGCGCACGCTTAGGTAATTTTTATACTTTTTCGGAAGATATTCCTTTTGTTTTCGCCGATGAGTTCTGTATTTCTGGTTTCTGTTTTGACGATTTTTATAAGTTGTATTTGCCTTTTTAAGAATATTCTCCGAAACTTTCATTAAAATATATGACTGGTATTTGATGCGTTTTCCTATTAAAGGAAATTAAAGAGAGAAAATATTGAAGTGCAGCGAGAGAATATTGAACGTATTTATGCTAAAAGGAACAATGTTGCACGCAAATCCAATTTTTTTTTTTTTTTTTTTTTTTTTTTTTTTTTTTTAGGGGAAAATACCTTTATCTCGTTTTAAAAATGTATTTTCAAACTAGATAAATTATCCGAATAATGTAAAATACGTCAAAGCCGCTTTTACATCCATTCCTCAACGTTACAAGCATAACAAATCGAAAATCATTTTCAAGACGAGTGTTGTAGCCAAATGATTGCAATAGATTACCAACTTCATTTGAAACCGTATTGTTCGTATTTCAAAATGATGTCGTCAGAAATTGAGGAGTAGAGAAACAGAAAGACGTAAGCCACATCAGCGGGTTATCAAAATTGTAGAAGCTCGAAATTTTTTGAGAGACTTTGTAGGAAGCGCCTTCCAAAACTGTAAATTGCAAATGTTTCTTCTGACTCGCACTTAAGTTGTAAAAATTACCAATGACTTAGTGCTCAGTTCTCTTTTCGAAAATACTTAAAATTTCACAAAATTTGAACAACGCTTGATCTGACATGCCTTATTTCCCTGCACTTTACTATTTTCTATCTATGCGTGCACTTGAATAGAGGAAACACATTATGCAAGTATTCAAACAGATACCTGTAGGTGCTCTCTAGAGTGATATAAAGATAGACATTTTCGACTCTGACCTACGTGGGTACACATGACAATAAGTTAACAATTGTGAGTTTTGAGTGCATACGTTTAAAGAACATTCATGTGAAGTGCTTTCGCTCTCTCGCAGTGCTGCCAAACTGCGCAGAAGTCAGAAAAATGCGTAGAATTTGATGGTTTGCGGATATTTCAATCAAAATGCGGATCATTTGCAGAGATTCTAGGAAAATGCAGATTTTTGTGCATTGTGTTTGGTAGGCTCAAGAGCCTATGCGGCCAGTTTTGCGGATAATTATAATTTATTTTGGATTGCGGATCACATACATATTGCGGAGCTTCTTAGAATGCGGAATATTTGCGGATCCGAGAATTGCCGATTAACACGGATCTTTGAATGTACTTAGCGGTGTTAGAATCGCGGAAAATTTTGCGGATGTTTACCAAATCTTTTTACCATTTGTGGATTGTTTGTAAAGATAGTAAAGAGTAAAGTGGCTTTCTGCGGATCTTGAGGTCCTCCTTTTGTGTGTGTGTTTTTGAAATTTCAGACGGCAGCACCGTCAGCCTACCCGTAGATGCATTATCCCAGATAGACGAACAAACAGTCCGGAGCTTTCTTCGGCGAGCGAGTATTTTTATACAGTTGCGCTTTCTTTTGTGCCAGCTGTAGGCTGAGATAACTCACGAGATAGTTACATAAATTAAAATAAAAGAGCTCAAAGCTTATATCAGCTATAAAAAGTTGAGTCCGGTGTTCGAGCTCTGGGTGACGTAAGAGCTCGTACGACCCGTGGGTTTGTGGGCCGGAGCCAATCGGCTCGTTGAAAGAAAGAGTGGGTCCAAAAGGGAGTTTATCGGCAGTATCAGCCGACCGCCAACCAGTTTTCTGATTTTCATCTCGCCTCATCTTCCGAGCTTCCGTTTTTTCCCCCGCTCAACTTCGGTTATTTTTGTGCCACCGCATAGCCCACCTAGTTACGTGCTGCGCTCTCACCCTCGAGGATTACCCCGTTTTAATCGGAATTTTCACGTAAGTCTACCCAACTTTTTTGTCTACCTATTGCACAACACCCCCACACCCTCATCCACTACTTCGATTCTACGTGCTGACCTTGCTCAGTGGAGATGAGCCAACTCAGGGAAGTCAGTGCGGAGAGCGGGGGAGGGGAGTCACTGTCTCCCCTGCATTTTAAATCTTGCTCCCTTATGTGAGAAAATTTTCATCGATTTTAGAAGATTTTTTTAAATCGTTTTTCCTCCCCCCCCCCTCCATGCCCTCTTAACAATTTTTGCACTCCTCCCGGAGAAATGGTCGAAATGGCGCCCCTGAACTATTTTTTGCGGTATTTGAGTAACCATTGATTTCGCTGGACAAAATATTGGTCAAACTATTAATTTGAGGAAATTTGTCGCAGTTTTGCCCCCCCCCCCCTCCCCCGGGGCCTACTCTTAACGAACATTGCTTCCAGACCTCTTCCCTAGGATTAGGCCAAAATGATGCTTCTGAACCAAATTTTTGCTGTATTTTAGTAATCATATTGATTTCCGTGTACAAATAGAATGCTTTTTTATGCACCTGAACTCCAGAATATTGCATCTCTGTCAAGTTTTGAGCTGCACGGATCGAATTCGCGTCGCAATGTTTCCCCTGTTCCTTTAATCACAATTACATCCAATAATCGGAGTTTTTCATCTGAAGAAGGACTGCATTTTGCAACGAAAAAATACAATATTTGGCTCACCCGAAAACGCCCCAATCTGCATAAGGAAAGTAACCGCACCATGAGGCAGAAATTGTAGTTCCTTATTACAAAAATGTAGTCCAACTGCGTCTAGCCACGTAAAAAAGGAATTTAAATCCAATAATTCTCAAAATTGGGTAATGTGCCAGACAGTCGAAAAAGTTCAATAAACTTTTTTGGAAAAGCTGCTGAAAAATGTCAAATCTAACGAAAGTCATGCCTGGATGAACCTTCCAAGCCAACACGCGTAGTTGCTTGAAAGAGCTATTTTAGTCTTTAATCTGCTGTATTACGGGCGGGTGGTCGCCGGTTTGGCATTCAACTTTTTGGCCCTTTATTGTCACAAAAATGAACTATTCCAATCGCGACTTACTCTCCAGGTTTTTTAAGAGAGTTTTTCTGTCGGCATCTCGAAATCCGAATGGCGATTGGGCGCAGCAGAGCGCGAGGCTGTGCTATAAAAGCGGCTTAATGTATGTATCTCGAAATCCGACTTTGATACCTATCTCATTTTTGATGAGAGTAACTCTGATGAAAATTGAACTACATTTTGCAATAAGAAACTATTATTTCTGGCTCATTTTCCCCACACAGATAGGCCGGTGTCATTATGCCGCTATAGACGAGCCAGAAACAGTAGTCCCTCATTGCAACATGTATTCCAGTTTGAGTACATTTTGCAATCAGGAGCTATAGTATTTGGCTCATTTCACAAACATCATATATGCTATTAGTTATCCTATGCACATAGGTGCTTCAATGGATGAGCCAGAAATTATAGTTCCTTATTGCAAAAATCTGTCCAATTTTGCCTACTTATACAGTCACAGTAGAACAGGTTTCAACCACTATCAGCCTAACTACATTGCAAGTTGCTCTATTTTCGCTTTCGTTTTATTCGTCATGTTTACAAGAGAGCCGAGTAACATTCTTCGTGGAAATTTTATGAATATATCCCTCATAATTTTGGGGAAGTACACGTGGCGTTTCAAGGCATTATAGAGCTTGGTTTTGTTTCAAGGAAGTAAAACATGTGCAAAAATTAGACGATGTAAAATGCGATTAAGCTGCCTCTGGCCGCACGTCTAATTATTTTGAAACGATGCGCCACAACCGGCAGTTCGTTTTATCGCGACATCATAACAAATACTTAGGTTGTAATACAGGGTTTGGTCCTATCTTTTATTTTTCGTGTTGACGTTTAATGGTATCTCCGTCTCAGCGAAGAAATGACAATTACATGCGATTTGATTGTGAATATATCGTGAATTAGTCGCGAATGGTCCAAGGCCAGGTCCTTTACCTCGGTCTTTTTAAATTCAAAAGTCGTCATTCGTAATCATTTATCAGGAAGCTATATCGAGTCGTAGCAATTTCAATTTCATCTTTGAACGCTTCTCGGTAGAAAATGAATACTAATTGTAAGTAGGTAGCAGAGTTCGCTTGAATATCGACAGACACTCGAGCGTTCGCTTACACTTATCAGTCGCGCACACCCAACTCACTTGATCTAAGATTTCTCGGAGAGAGTGTAGGCCCGCAGAAAAAGGCTAATCAAGTACAATAAAAGCTCATTAGATAGAAAAGTCAAAGACCGATGAAATGTCCAACCTCAGCGGTTTCCTTTCTCAATCATTACTCCACTGATGTCAGATCTGATAGTTGCGAGTTGGAACTCTTTCTGACTCAGTTTGGGAACAACGTATGTACCACTAGTCTCCTTGTGCACGTAAGTGTTTTTACGAGTGAGCCAGAAATTGTACTTGCCAATTACAGATCGAAGTTTATTTAAACAGGGCGGGACGCAATCAGTCTAGTTTCTAGAATGCATGAAAAACTTGATTTCTTTGACAGCTCTTCATTCTTATGGTCGTAAAAATCACGGTCACACGAAGAAGATCGGCAAAATATTAGGCAAGTTTTACAGTAAAAACTTTTAAGTCAAATGACACTCATGACGAAATTCTGCTTGAGTTATAATTTATTTTTTTGTCTCTAGATAGGTAAAGTTACACAAGGACGCGTGTTCTATGACAACATTAAAATTCATAGATTGTGCCCTTACTCATGGTTTTCATCATGAGGAAGCATAATGAAGTTGTGCTAGGCTGAAATTCTCTGATTTTTTTTTTTTTGCTAAATATATTGTATGTTGATGGAAACAAAAAGGAACGACAAAGCGCGAAATGCGAGCATAAATATGGCCGAGCGCCGGAATTTCCATATTTTAGTGTTAAACAAATTAAATTTTGAACAGAATTTTTCCAATCATTCTATTTTAATTTCCGTTTGAACATTAAATTATGATTTTGAGATTCAGTCGTTTTCAGAAGTTTTGTTGCTACTCGTTAGTCAAGAGTGTTTTCAAATTTATGGAAAAATGAAAATATGCCGCTATACACCTTCCTAAATTGAGTGGTTTCTCTTGGGCTAACAAGATGTGCAGTACTTCAGACATCATTTCAAGATGAAACTAAACATTGGCCTTTGCATAACAATCTAATATTTAACACTGCTCTCTCTTTACTCTCTTTTCTCTGAAATATAGCTGGAAAGTTATCCTCATTAAATATTACGTCAATTTGACTCGTACTACGAGCTCAGAGAATGAAATTATGAAGAGGCGGTGGCATGGAAACACTTGACCACGATACAGCCCACGCTTGCCTTCGCGGGGCAACGACGAACGAACAATCTCCTTCATTAAATCAGATAGGCAACAAGCGTGTGTGCAGAGTCGAAATAGCGGTATCAAAATCTGATGCGATTGTATCACAGGGACTTTATTCATGACCGCTCTTTAACCGTCTATTTCATTAGGTGGACCTCGTATCGGTTTTATTGTGATTAAATAACGTTTATTTGGGGGGGGGGGGGGGTTGACGGAACATCATCAGGAGGACACTGTTTACGGGCGTCGTGCGGCATTTCTTTAGGGAACTTAAAGGAGCGAAATAGTTTGTCAGGATCTGTAAGATCCCTTTTCATAATGATTTAGAGTGATTTTGAGCTGAACTGCTCAAAACGATTTACTGCTGCGGGTAAGCGGCTGAAGTGGTTTACATATTAAATATGAATTTCAGCGAAATAAATATTAAAATATTAAAAAATTAAGAGGAAACGGCTTGCAACTATGTATTGACTCCTGGGAATTTCGAGAATACTACCCGGGTCCTTTTTATCACAATTGGTATGCGTAAATCTACTAAACTATCAGACTACGATTTTACTTAAACTCTCAGGTTGCGAGAATATTTGACCCAGTTCTTGTATTTCGATGGCCGAAGTGCAAAACCACGTACCTCCATTGCGGTTTCTCAAAATTTCCGCGACAATTCGTTTTTTCGACGAGAAAAGAGCCAAATTTGTAGCTTCTTTATGCAGAATATCCCGCTAACAGAGAAAGAAAATCAAAGATGTTTTTAAGAAATTACTTTGAGTATTTTTCCAAAGAGAAAATAAAGTATGACAGGCAGTCTGCAACGCCGGAAACGAAGATACGTGGTTTCGCTTTGTGGCCAACGATTTACGTAGTTTATGCCGACCCCCCCCCCCCCCCCCCCCGCAACAGTTGCCATTTTTTGCCCTCTCGGCTAAAAGTTGCCTACTTGGACATTAAAATTTTGAACATGAGCTGATTCAGTACCCCCGTCCATCACTGCGAAAAATGTCTTGTGTCGACCAGACTGATTTTGAAGTGCGGTCATGATTGCGGAATTAGGTAGTTTAATTGCTGACGATTAGACTGGCTTCTCGAGTGAGATCGAGATAAATCAAGGGGCGAGGAATCGAGCGATAATTACTGCGCATCATTTCACTCAAAAGACACGTTTCCTATTTTTTCCGACACCGACGCCAAAGCGACGTATATTACGAACTCGGTCTCAACAGTAAGCACCAAGCCCCTCTCTTTGTTCCACCAGCGAGAAGCGTAGTATGTCAAGCAACGCAGGTCGCAACACATAGCTATTATATTACACAGTAGTTTATTGCTGCTGAATTGGAGTGTTGTGTATGTTGCTTATCTACTAATTGAAGGGGCTCCTCTTACCGAAATGTATAGCACTAGAATTGAAAAAAAGGAGTATTGTTCTTTTTATTGTATAAAATCGGAATTGATTGACCAAGTAATGTAAAAATATTGCAATTTCATCGTAAAAAAAGTTGCAGTTATATTGCATTGAAGTGCAATGATAAGGGCAATCATGAAATACGTAACGCAAAGACGCAAAATTTACAACTTTGCTGGCTCGTCTACCGCCACAAGCCGGAGACACGCTCTCAAGTCTGTGCTTAGTAAAGTCAACGGCTTTCTGAGCTCTTCTATCGGTTTTTGAATCTATGACATAACTCTTATGTAACGAAAATACTTAAAGTCACAAATATTAGTCGCACTCATAGTTTCCTGTAGTTCCTGTTCTTTTTTACTTAAAAAAATTGATTCAATCAGTGAACTTTTATCAGAGCTTTTCTCTCACCCTGAAGAGCACGAAATGGTCCCGTGAGTTATTACATCTTTCTGTTACCAGCACGATATACTTTAAAGCTCCCTTTTTATTCGTGCATTCTTTGTATTTTCTGCCAGAATCGGATGTTCTCTCGATTAAAATTTGCACCAGACACTTTATGAACCTTTCCATTTGAACAAAGAACAAAATTGTCGTGTGAGTGGTGTAATTAGCAAAGTTTAACCCATACGTCACGTCATACTTACCTTGCCCCAAATCATTGATTTTCATCCACAAAAAAAATTTGAGGATAAAAAAGAAATAAATCAAATTTTCACCCAAAAATTATCTTATTTTACCACACACCCTTGTTAGGTCCTATGATGAAAAAAAAAAAAAATTCAGAACCTAAATCGAATGTTCTTTCTAGAAACATCTTCGATTGAATGTACGTATAATTAGGCTACATTTTGAAATGAGGAGTTACTATTCCAGTTCATTGTTAAAAGCACATATCTGCACGGGGAATCCAATAGTTCAAATGCTGTTTCTAAACTAAGGTGGAAATAGTGGCTCCCTTTTGAAAAATGTTGTCTTAACGATGCCGAACATCGCACCTGCAAAGATGTCGCACCTTGTGTGGGTTGCAGTGGATGGGTTGGGCGGCAAGCTTTTCCCATTATCTATGCTCTCAGGTTGAATGTTATGCAACTGAATTAATATTCCAAATGAAATGGACATGCTTGGCTGTGAAGTGTCATGTAACTCTCGACCACTCTTCTGAGCCAAGCGTGCACCATCTCTGAAAGATATATAGCGCCAACAATGTCAGTTTAAAATCAGTGCAACGAGCTTAAGATCATCTTAAAAGGAAGAGAGGTAACACGTGAGAGAAAAAAAAACACGAAACAAAACGACACGTGATATAAAGGTAAAAGAAGAAAAGGAAGAAAAGTCTGGTCAAATTAATTTCAGTTCGCATAATTATACGCGAGGATAACAATAACTTACCTATTAGTTACGCCCAAAATACCGTTCTGAACGCTGGCATCATTTCTGAGGAATGCTGGTCTCGGTCAAATCTGAGGAGCAAATCTCAAGAGAGCTTGAAAACGAACTAGCTCGCACAAGAACGAGGAATTCGCCTTGGTTTCTACGTCAATTTAAAAAAAAAAAAAAAAAAAAAAAAAAAAAAAAAAAAAACAAACCACATAGTAATGTCTTGTCCGAGCGAATGACGCCACTAATTTGTATACATTCTGGCAACAAGAAGATTTCTGGGTTAGAAATATTTCTCAGCTATCAATAATTATAAAATGCAAGTGAAAAGAAAAAATAGGATTTTTTCCGCTCTTAAAAAATGAATGAATATATCCAAATTTAAAAAATCGAGCTCCTCCTTCCTCCTTATTGTATACAACGGGATGGCAATCTTAAGGAACAACCACATGCACTGATCCACTGGTTTGGTCCTCACGAGAGCTTCATGCTGCGCTGGAAACTTGCCATTTGTGCGGTGTATGAAATGATTATGTAAACACAACTTACACTTTATGCTAATTATTTGCTTTGTACGCATGACGCGTCCTGATGAATGTAGACCTGCAACTGCATGGTGCACCATCATCACCTTGATCCCTAGCTTATGCACCACGGTAGCACATTCATCAGCAGACCTGTCTCTGACCCTGCCCTCACCCGACCGGGAATAGCAGTACAGCTGCATCTGAATGTGATAAAACTACTCTCTTCCTCCTATGCATCCTGTCTGGGAGATGTGTCGAGAAATGCTTAGTGCTGAATCTTCCAGTTTGCGTGGAGATGCATAGACGAAGATAGTTTCGGTTTCTCCGATCTTTACACCAAAAACAATCACTCCACAGTTAAAAAAGAAGTGGGCACGTCAAAGACTATAGTGCATGATTAAAAATCGAGGAAAGAAATTCGGCGCCGGAGTCTGTATAACGCCCATAAACCCCGAGTTATACGAATGCGAAAAGAAAGTAGGACCATAAAAGCACATGACATTCCGCGAAAATAGCAGAATATTCGTATATTCGTAATAGTGCAAGTCACTCCTTGAGGAGAAATAGATTCAGCCCCGCATTTTTATCACTCGAGGTTTTAAAGCGGACCCTTACCCTTAACAAGGACCCTTTTTCAAGAAACACTAGTGTTATAGAAATCCAGAGTGGATCCGATTTCATTGGTCCTCAACAAGACCCCTCCATCCCAAAATTTTCATCAGGCTCCACAAAATGGCAGCACTTGCTGCGTGTCCTGTGACTTACGTTGCGTGCCAGAATACCTACCCTCTTCTTCATGCGTCACGACACCTTCCCCCGCCCCCTCTCTTTTGCGAAGACGTGACGCGCCGGATTCTATGCTTACGTAGCTTGCGGAGCTAGACAAGGCTGAAATAGACCTTGTAAGAGTTGCGTTAGCTGAGTTGACATTCCTCTCAAATATCACTCTATCTGCCTCTATCAACTGTTTTTTGTCTCATTAATCATTTATTATCTGCCACTATTTGTAAGATGCTCATCCCATCCCTTGTATCCTGTTTGCATGAACCCAACTGACACATGGGCTGCTCAATGATGCCGGAAAATAATAATTCTATAATAAAATAGATATGCGCGAATAGGAATAATGTTTCAAAGAAACTACGCAAAAAAATTCTCAAAGTTAAGCCGTGATATGCACTTATAGGAAGCACGTTTATAAGCAGGGATGTTAGTTGTGAGCGTGGCTCTGGTTAAAAATTTACCATTCTGTCCCTTGGAGTCCCTACACAAAAAGGCAATCCATGCTGATGTTATCTGCGCATGGAGAGTTTGACCAAACATAGAGGTAGAATCTTTCTTAGCATAAGAAATCCCACTATTACGACTTTATTAAGAGCTTTTTTCAAGCTTCAGGATTTTTTTAGGTGAAACTGTTGTGCCTTCCGCGAACTTTCATAATATGGATTTAAGTACTCCCTTCAATTGCAAATCCGCGTGGCACGTAAGATTTAGTCCGATAAGAAATTCTGAAATTCGAATCATGAGTTAAATTTTTCAAAATTTTGAAATTGAATTTTCACAGTCGCTATACATTTCGTGATCTCCTAGGCCTCTAAAAAAATGCTCCGAAAGTCTCACGGAATTTCATTGCAAAATCCCTCATCCCTTTCAAGAGTGCATGGCTACTGACCCCACGACTCTGTCTGAATTTCGTATCGAAGAATAACTGGTTTAGATTCAAGCAAAGTACAGAACAATCAAATATAATTTCGAGCTATTTGTTTGGGTGTGTGTATATAGTTATCAAACTCGAGTTAATTTATCGTCGGTTGTTGGCTTAATCCTTATTTTTAGAAATTCTCAGAGGAGCTCTTGCTGCTTGAGGCTTAATGGCTTCAAGATTAGAGAGTGATAATTCTCATTCAACCACCTCCCACCCACAATTAATATTGAAGCTTTGGCTAAATTTGTGTCGCCGTTGCCACCAGTCCAAGCTTCTTTGTTACTTTTCATATCGCTGACCATGAAGAGTAGCACCAATATCAAAGTAGTCCATGTAATAAAAAAATAAAAAAAAAATAAGTTTTGTCTTATGAACCGTAAGTACATTGTTGCATATCGACTGTAATGTATAATCTGTTTATTTTTTATTAATTTTTTTTCTCTCTTCAATGTACAAGAAAAAAAAATAAGGTCGGTTTATGTAACCATTGTTTTCGGTACCAGGATCCGCAACTTCTGTGTATGAAACCAAGTGTTAGCGAAGCGTGAATGATCTATTATCGATATTTCCCCATTTGAGGCTATGCGAAAGAATCGAGTATTAAGAAGTTCGTTACGAACACCCTGTTTAGCGATCCTTTTCCATAGAATTAATTGACAGATCAATCGATAAATCGCAAAGCACGCCACGCCACTGCAACCAAGCTTTTTAAACAGTTCAGTTAGCTTTAAAAGCCTCCTCTCATTGACTCGCTCCACTGAGCGCCACTGGTGAGGAAGTTACTACGTGAAGAGTCAAAACGCCTTCACTTTCGTGCATATGCGACACGGACGTCCATCGAGCCCGAATAGTTGCATCCAGGCGTTATAATGAAATCCGTCGCATGCGACACCAAGGGAAAGTTGTTCGATAGCTCGATGTTACTTCTTTTTTTTACAAGCTGTGTAGTTTCACCTGAAGAAAAAATTATATAGAATACACCAGGTACTGAATGCTCATAAATAAATCTGCAGCTTGGTTGGCAAGCACCCGGTGGTACCTATGGGATATCCATCGGAATAGCAAAAGCTCAGATTTCTCCAGGCGCCGTCTGGAGGCTACACGATTGCTGTGCGTGTGGGCCTGGGCAGTGGGCATGCCTTCAGATAAGTCTACGTCGCACTAGCCAGTTTTTGTAGCTATCGGAAATTGTAGCAATTAATATGTTCAGAAAGTAGTATTTCGATTCCTCTTTTATGAAAAAATTAGACCTAGAAAATATAAAACAACACGATATAGAGATAGTTTTTTTCTTTTATACATTCACCAGAAGTAAGCGCGCGGTAGGCTTCAAGAGAAAGATCTCCCCCTCCCTCGCTGGACCTGACAATAGAGCAAAAGTGAGATCTCCACTTAGCTCAAAATTTTAGTGACATCTGCCCCCCCCCCCAAAAAAAAAATAAAATAACCTTTCAAAAGAGACAAAATTGCCTCAGCGATAATCTGTCGAAATAGTAGATCTGATTAAGTTTGGTGTTCGATGTTGCTCGATGATGCACTTATGTGAACTTAATTGACGATGATAAGCGTCGAAAATAACTTATCTCGCTTTGCGACAATGCCAGTTAATTCACTTCTCTTTTTTAATTGTTTCAAGGAATAAATTAGTATTTTTTTTATCGTCTCATACAAAATATTTCTTAGAATTTATAACGATGTCGTTCATTTTTGTCTTCGAAAAAATTGAAAAAACTTGGGAGATTCTGAAACATCGGAATTCGAGATATGTTTTTCGACTTTTGGAATTCATACTCTTTCGAGCGGTGTATTAGCCTTTGTAGTGCTGATAACCTTTCCAGGTTGATGGCCTTCACACAAGAATATAAATATTCGTCTTTGAATTTTGGTCAACATGGTCACTCAGTGATCCCATTTTTCTCCGCCATGACAAATTTATTTCTCGCCGTCGCGCCACTTTCCTTCATCAACTAGAATAAAAAAAATCAAGGTCTTATTAGAATCAATACGCTATAGTTTCCCCAAAGATATGTCATATTGCCGCGGCCATTTATGACAGGCGCACGATGGATCGAGACAATAGGAGAGGTCGGGAAAAATTTGGAAACTTTCAGGGCTTGTAACTCCGTTTATACAAAATTTTGAGGTTCTAAAAGTGATTCCATTGTTTTCTTCGTGAAATTTTCTTCTCAAAATTTAAAATTTGACGAAATAAATGTGGACATTTGCAGTTCCAGTAAAACATTTTATGTCCGACCTCTCTCATTGATTCGATCCACTGTGAGGCGGGGTGAAAAATGAAAATTAATACAATTAATTTTTTCCTTTTATCTCCTCGTTGGTAAAATTTAAATTTAAATTGGCTGTTATTTGGAAAAAATTGAAGTTGCTTCGCCAAAATTAGGTTGTTTGAAATAAAATTAAATTCCTATTTTATACTCGTAATTTAAAAAAATAAACACTCTGTAACAAATCAAGGATGGAATATTAAATATAAAAGTTTCGTACGATACATTGAAAGTCTATGCAAAAATATAAGGAAAAAACAAATAAAAAAACAGAGGCTGTGGTGTATCAACGCTAACAGAGTCTAAACAGCACGATTTTGAGTTAAACCAATGAAATTATTTCGTAATTCGTTCCTGCTACATAGAGTTGACGCCTGTCAAGTCCACTATTCTTTCCGTGCTGATGCTCGACAAATTCAAATTATTTTTAAAAAGAGGAAAATAAAAAAATAACCTCTGCCTTGGAAATAATTGAATTTCAAGAATAAAGGTAAAACAATGATTAAATCCGAAAATTATAATCATTATCTGAATATTTGAAGAGGTGAAGCCATCCATTGTCCTCCCAAGGACAAGCAAAAACGGTGCCAAGGAAAATAATAGCGGCATAATTCGATCTGTTGACAGGCATTGTCTAAACAATTTTACCACTTCCTTGCTTTCCCTTTTTTCAACTCTTCAAATTTTTCGGCATGTTTATTCATTTCGACTTCAAGATAGATACACAAGTCGGAGGATTTCCGACCGAAAATTCGAGACCTACTGTAAGATCTGGCTTGACCCTTCCCCTCCCCAACCAACCACCTCACCCCTCCCCCACTTTTGAGGCACCTCTAAATCTCCCCCTGCCCCTGTCTCCAAGTGCCTGACATTATTAATTGTAAACGACCTCGGTCGGTAACTTGGATCATGATTAGTGGCATGACGTGTTTTGCAATAAATCGATTGATCTACCATCAACACCTATGGAGAAGAATCGATAAACAGGGTGTTTGCAAGGAACACCTTTATAATCGGTTCTTTACCATTACTTCAATGGGGAAATATTGATAATCGATCATTCACGCTTCATCACTGATCATATCATAATTTTTACCACTTATACATGGGCTACAAAATCTAACGGATGTTTTTGCTTGATGAATAATGATTTGCCTAGCGCATATGCTCGATCGTGTTCGGGAATTTCAGGGTAAAACAATTTTTGAGAGTAAGGCACCTACTATGGGGTTCACTAGGCCCCACCCAAAAAATGTGAGGCACTTTGCTACAGAAGTGTGTGACATAACATGTTTCGTCTTTGAAATTCTAATTCAATAAATTTCTCGGTAATAACTGATAAAAACTCTGAATTGCTCCTGACCCATTTTTTTTAAAATTTTCCTGAAGAGGCTCGCCGAGACCCCCCATCGGAGCTATATATATCCCCCAAACCTTTCCTTTGAAGTTTGAAGACTCCCGCAAAGCATAGTTAGTGGGATATTGTTAAGGCCCCCAGGGCCCAGACCCTCCCTAATGAAGCCCTTTTCTGCCCCATCCAGCTAAGTAGTTCCTGGTTCCTTGACCGTAACGCTAGTTATTTAAAATTGTAAAAAAAATAAGAAAAAGATAAGTTACGGTCGTTTTTCCTGACTCCCATTCAATTCCTTTTAAATTCCCAAACGTATCAAATCTCCAACTTTTTTCGACGCCCTCACCTATTTAATGTATTCATGAATTTTAATTGCGCTTTTTCAGTGAGCGTCGGATCGATTCCTGCCTAGCCGGTGGTTTTTCACCGTAGATTTAAGGATATCTTATCTGGAGCCGATACAGCATGACTGGAGGTGAGTGTGAGTATACGTGTGTAAATATACGTATACCTAGTAGTTAACATGCAGAGGACAACACGGTATATTATTTTCTGCAGTGAGTCGTCTCTTGTCATCTGCTCTTGGAATTGAGAGCCTGAAATGTATTTAAATGTACAAATGAAATTGATTTTAGGCTCATGATTGCGAATCTAGGCAGGGATTTTAATTCGGTCACGAGATGCGCATTGGTATGTTTTACAGGCAAATACTTAAAGCACGCGTTTTATCAAATGCCTAAAGGGGCGATCGTCAAATTTCGATAGTCTGTCAAGTTTTGTACGTTTTTTTTTACCAGGAGCTCATGAGTTTTCACAGGGCTGAGAGTAACAATATACATTATCTCAATGAACTATTCTTGCATTTTACCCTCCAATCGCTTCTCATATATTTCGTCAGCCAACTTTTAAGAATTTGGTATTTTATGATATGCTTCAAATTTTGAGATACCTGGTTGCTCGTTTAAGGACTAGAAATAATTTATTTAAGTACCTGTCATTGTACTCGCATGCTGAAAAATTTTAACGTAGAATCCCTGGTAAAAATTGACAGTAGGGGCTGCGTTTCAAAATACCGTAGAAATTCTTATGTATCCGGCTACAGAGGGCGATAGAAAATCATATAGCTGGCTGTAGAAAGCGAAGAAAATCATACAGCTGTAAAAATTATGCAGCCGGGCTATAGTTCCTATCGCCGGGCTATGCAGTTCATCGCCTGGCTGTATAGCTTTATCGCCATCGGCTATTAAAGGCCATAAGAAATTGTATAGCCGGCTATAGAAGCTATAGGAAATCTTACAGCCGGCTGTACTGCCGTGCTACCGTGGTAAAAATTGGCAGTAGAATCTGTGTTCCAAAATACCATAGACCTACAGCCGGCTGTAAGATTTCCAATAGCTTCTACAGCCGGCTACTCAATTTCTTATACCTTTTTATAGCCGATGGCGACTAAGCAACACCCAGGCGATAAAGTGTATGCTAAACGTTACTAATTACGGATGCTAGGACTTAGTGAGTTTTTGGACTACTGCTCTCTTTTTGGGCCGTGGTATCTTGATTTATTTTGCGAGGAAAGCTCCGTACGTTTTGATGGATGCCTGTCATTCCTAATATATTAGAGCGCCTTCAGTTTCGTATGATACCGTGCAATCCCTCTGGTGTGCAATAGTTGCTTCAAGCGCCGTGGCACGCTGCGGCGCGGCAGGCGGGCAGCCAGCGCGAAACGCGCATTGTCGCCTACAAACCTAACAGGGATACTTCACGCGTTGCGCAATGCGTGAAGTATCCCTGTTAGGTTTGCAGGCGCCAATGCGTCGCCGCTCCGCTTTGTGTTAGGCTCTAATATTTAATCTGGCGGAGCCAGCGTTATTCAACTCATGATTTTGAAATGTTTGCACATCCTGTATGGATTATTCTTATTTTAATTGATGAAAACAAATATGTATTAAAGGAAAATATAATGTGTGTTTTGTAAATATTAAGGTGGTTCCGTACCAAACTTAATAATTTCCAAAGCACACGAATTTCTACACAATTTCTTATACCCTTTTATAATCGATGGCGAAAAAGCAACAGCCAGGCGAGAAAGTGTAAAGCCCGGCGATAGGAACTTTAGCCCGGCTGCATAATTTTTATCGCTTCGTATAGCCCGGCCGTATGATTTTCTCCGCATTCTACGGCCAGCTATATGATTTTCTGTAGCCTTCTTTAGCTAGCTATAAGAATTCCTATGGTATTTTGAAACGCAGCTCTTATCGCCAATTTTTACCAGGGTAGGGAAGAACGCCATATGAACATTCGAGAGTTGCCAAATTTCCTTGGATAAAATGTTTATTTATGAGGAAAATTATGAATATTTTCCCTTGGGTCTATAGTATTTTGGAACACAGATCCTCCTGCCAATTTTTACCAGGGGTTCTCTCCTACATGAGCAAATAATTATTTTGTTTGAAGTTAGCAAAAGAATCAATATTTCAAAACAAGCGAGAACATTTAACTGGGTAGGTATTTGCCTGTGCATTTATTGAAATGTCTAATTTTACAATTTTCCCGTAACTTGCAAAGAGAAAATGTCCAAGGGGCTATGATGACTAGCAACCAACTTAGTTTTACGATTATTTTTTTATCTACGCACAACTTCATTCAAAACAATTCACAGTTTCTGGCGGAAAAATCATTATTATTTAACTTGTTTCCTATCAATCACCACGTGCAACTGAATTTTCGCCTAAAAAAGAGCAGAAAAAGAATATGAAGTAGGTACCGACATGTAAGACGGGTAAAATTTTTGATACCTGCTCCTTCAAATCCAAGTACGTTTTTTCTAGCCATCAATTTAGAATATGCGATTCGTTTCTTCTACAGCTTCAATAAGCGAGGCTGAAACAAACTTATGTCATCCTTTTCTAGGAATTCATACTATTCAAAATGATGCAAGTATCGCCTTAAACTTTGAAATTTCAAGATCAAGCAGAATTCGATGAAGTATGCAAACGAAAGCTCTGCATTTATCTATGATGCGATGGCAGATACCTGCTGGATGAATGGCATTCGAATCATTTGAGTGAGACAACGAGAGGGGAGGGAGCAGAGTAGAGCGGAGAGGCGAATAGAGGAAAGTTATCAAATGAAGATAAAGTTTAAGCGTGTTTCCTCTTTAAATTCAAGCAGCCAAGTTATTCGGCTTATTGTTGCAATATTATTCGGGCCCTGGAAAGATATTATAATTTTGTTAAACACTAAGTTAAGTACATTCTTACACCCGTACATTCATGGAGTTATATTTCAATCTCATACACTTACCTATACCGACTCTCCAACAAAAGTATCTTGCATCGACGTAAAGTTACTTCAGAAATCGATATTATGCAGGCCAGAATTAATAAAAATTACTTACTGGCCCTAAGGTGATTTGATGAACGCTATATTTTCCTCTAAAAAAATCATGCCTTTATCACGTTGAATTTGCCTGTCAAAATTGGCAAGTGAATTCTCTAGTATCCTGACAACAGAATTGCGATCTCATAATTCGAGACAAATGACGAGTAGCTGAAAAAATGGAACCAATCGATGCGATAGATCACATGTCGTTCTGACACAGAATATGGCGTCCATCGAATCACCTTAATATTTTTTTCAATGGGTAATTCCAAGATGAGGCCAAGCTGCTTAAAATTTAGTTTCAAAATCGCACCGACAGTTGGGTATCAAAGAGATGCCTCGAAAATTAGTATATAGGGGTACATATTTTGCTCCGGTCATCCATCCCTGGGCACAGCAAAGTGTACCATTGCTCTTGGTGGTGCCTTTTTCCTTTTTTGTTTTAAAGAAGGATGCTGAGTCTAAAAGAAACCAAAAATTGTTGACTGACTGTAATTAACACTTACCTACGTGCGTTCCGTCATTTTAAATGATACCGTATACCGAAATTTTTTATAGGCATTGATTAAAAAGAAGAGAAAAAAATCACGTATTGTTCCTCGTCAAAAATGATGATAATTAGTTCCTTTATGTAAAATTTGGCATTCGAGACCGGCCCTTCTCTGAAAGCTGCGCTGTCGTGCTATAGTCATCTAGGAAAAAAGACTGATTAAAGCATGGAATCATTATTTTGTGATTTTCCCAATTCAAGGCGTGCGTTTTATTTACCACCTATCCTCCTTGCTTAAAGAGAATACGTTCGAGTTGGAGAAAAAAGCCTTGTCAATAAGAATATAATATCATGATGGTTTAAAAACAGATGTATCTTATATCATATTATTGTTGCACAATGCTGGTTGTGCTGGCTTTGCAAGATCGCCCGTATCGGTCACTATCATACATACATCGCGAAGTCAGCAAACATATTTTTAATGCCTGTGCTGCTTTCTATTTTTATGTAAAAACATGAAAAGGTAGACTTTCAGCAGTTGTTTTTAAACCATTAAAGGGATTTGTTTTATCCGTTATTAATAGTTTTGGAGTTAAGATATTGTGCGCTCGCGACCGACCGCGGTGCTGCGCTTAGAAGCGGCTCCGCAAGGTTTGGAATTCGCGGGGAAAATGAAGAGGCGGGCATTGAGTCATTGACCAATGAGTGCAAAGTAAAATAGAACCCCTTCATCACGTGACTATCTGGTATAAAAGCATGCGCGCCTCAACGTGACAACCTCTTTCTCGCTCTTTCCTTCGCTGTGTTCAAAGTGTTCATGTTGTGTTGTTTGTTGACCCTGTGCAGATCTCGGATTAACAATGCCTGAAACTTCTCTCGTCAACGGATACCAAGGAAACGGACACATGGAGCCCGAAATTCCTGATGGCGAGAACTTTCTTTTCACCTCCGAATCGGTCGGAGAAGGACATCCAGGTATGAGTGTTAGCTTGTCTGGCCCCTTCCCCTTTGGAACATCATGGTGGATGTGCAGCGTTTTGGGAACATGTGCGCACCATTTGCTAATACGCCGCTAGTGGCCGACATCTCATATCCCAAATCGTTTTAGTTCACTTATTATAATGCTTCGACGTAAAAACTTCGCACAGTTGCTGTGCTCTCCGTTGGCAGACTCACCTTCCAAATCCTCACACTGTAATTTAGGCTGCTCTATGTACAGACATCTGATTGTCCTATTAACCTAGACAAACTTGTATTGCAGCATGGGACTGAAGCGCGGTCGTTCCTCTTAACGGCTAGCATAATTTCAGTTGTGTATGTTCAATCAAATTCAACCCCTCGGCTGATGAAGAACACTATGTCTGAAGTCGACTTCGTTCCTTTCTAACATCCAATGAGCCTATTGAAATTACAGGGCTACATGAAACTGGCGCCTCAAACGATGACCTCTCTCAGTCCACCCCATCCTATAATTGAAGCGTCTAAATGAATATCATCTCCAGAATTATATCTGAGGATGTTCACAAAAGGTTTTAGCCGAGAACAAGAAGCTGCTGTGTTATTCATGTAGTATTAAGTAATTGTAGCAATGAAAACTTACTTACATCCTGCAGGAGTTCACCAATTTTGCAAATCCTCAAGTAATGCCGAGGTTTTATCATTAATACCGATCAAAGTTTGAAGTATGCATATCTCACGTTGACAGAACAGACAGCTAGTTGCCATCAGTACTTCCTATTATCCAATGTCTGCTCAAATGGGAATGTTCAGAAGAATGAATTTGTTAATGATACAACCGTGCTGGAGCTCTCAGCACATCTCGATAAATGTTATCCAGTAATCTTAATTTAATTGGCTCAAGTCAATTTCTATGTTGGTGTATAGGACTTTACCCACAGGTATTTTCGGGTCAATGAATTGGCAGGCCGTGGTCTGCTTTGTTGAGCCAACTAGAGCAAGTCAAATAATTTGTTTTCCTTGAATATGTCTCAAATTATTGAGGTTCTTCTAGAGTGATTCAGTTTTTCCAGCCTAAACCGTACCATCAGACTAGTGCTGACATCATCTTTTCATTTTGTCTTTTGCAGATAAAATGTGTGATCAAATCAGTGACGCTATCCTTGACGCCCATCTGAAAGAAGATCCAGATGCAAAAGTTGCCTGTGGTGAGTGATGATTAGTAGTAAGATTTATTAAAACCTCTTATTACAGACCGGACTGTCATTCCTTTGTGATGATTTAATGCTCTCATCCATAGTAGATTTACACAGTGAGAAAACCTAGTCACTTAGACTCAAATTACTTCGCAATAAATACCATAAACGCGCCGTCTAGAGGTAACTATGAAAGTTAGGTTAAGCTTCAAAACAGAATGTTTAAAACAAGTCTCCAGCCAATTTCGATGGAGTCTAGCCCATAGGCAAGACATAGATTGTCTTTATTTTTGCCTTGAGCGGGACAGAAAGATTAGTAATGTGTACTTACTGATGCTCATTCCTCTAAAATTTGATAAAATTTGGCCTCTAAATTTTGTGTCCATCATCTCTGTGGTGGCGCAACGTTGTCTATTTTTTCAACATTTTTTTTTGGTTGCTCATAACTTATGAAGGGTATAGTTGGTAGCAGCTTTCTACTTGGGTTTACCCAAGCCTGGAATGGCCTCTGTCTATTCCCTCTAATATCAAAGAGGAATCAGTGTCTTGTAAGTCCTATTACAGTACATTACTCAATTGAATAATGGTGTTATTCCTTGCTATCAAGTGTTTCTAACTGCCAATCAAGGGTCTATGAATGGTTTTGTCCATGAATTTCCCTTACAAAGCTGGTTTATTTAACATGTTCAGCGGCCCAATTATCGAAAGTTCGTGACAAGACAAGACAAAACATAGTCCTATTTTAACTATGCAAAATATCGCATTTCAATATCTAATCGGGCTGCTTTAAACTTTCAATAATCGGCCCGCTGATTTGTTTTTCAAGCACAGTTGTTTTGGAGTTACATTGCGCTTTAAAGATGAAACCTGTATTTCTTTCCCAAAATCCATATAGCCCTTGGGATGTTGAGATGATCTCTCCGTTTTATATACATCATCAATACTTTGTACTCATACTAACCTTGTTGTGAAATTTTCTTCCTCCCTCTGCGGGTTTATTGTACTCAATTCTTATTTTGTCTTCAAATAAGAAGAGATAAATGAAAAACAGAAATTATATCACATTAAACTGATTCCCCATAAAATGATTTCTCTCATGTCTTTGTATCTTAACAGATAGGAAAGAGTTTCTTAGACATGGGTGGCCAGTAAAATCCTTTCTTACAGCATAATTTTATCATGCTCCTAGAGCTTTATTATGTAAGCCTCAGTACAGCATTCATTTAATGTAGGTAGTTATGTAAGAGCCACCAGCCAGAACCATTGCATAACAAAATAAGGTCGTGTTCTCAGGAAAATACTGTTTTTTGCATTCTTTTATTTTGCCCTTTACTTTATTTTAAATATTTGGAACTTGATTCTCTTTTCAAATTTTTTAGATAATGGAAAGGTCAAAAATGTTGCCCAATGTTGTTTTTCTTGTCTTCGAGGAAAATTCATTTCGTCAAAAAAATAAGAACCTCAGTCTCTCATCATATTTCACATCTACCAAAAGTTTTGTCGAGTCTCACAATAATAATTCAGATTATTTTGTCTTTTCTTTCTAGAAACTGTGACGAAAACTGGAATGGTCCTTCTTTGTGGAGAAATAACGTCCAAGGCAAATGTTGATTACCAAAAGGTCGTGCGAGATACAATTAAACACATAGGCTACGATGATTCCTCTAAAGGTAATTACCCTTTGTCAAAGCCATTTTCTACCCTTTTTCCTTTTAAATTCGGTCCATCTGGATAATTTTTGCTAGAATAAAAATTCACAGATGTTAGAAGAATGAAATGAGACTTATTTTTTCTCCTGCGAGATTTCATATTTTTGTTTCTTTTTCTTTTTTCTCTTCTTTTCTTTATTTTTTTAAAATCAACTGTCAGCTCCATCTTTTTTCTTTTTCTTTTTTTTTCTTCTGAGTTTAATTTTATCAGTGATGCGTTTCTTTTCAGAAAAATCTAATGAGTCACTCTTCAAGATTCTGCTGCCCAAGGACTTTTAAAGTCTGAAAATTGTTTTTGCCTCTGACGGTCGGTCCTAGTAATAGCTCTGTCATAGGTGTTCGTTGTCTTTTTCTACTACCAGGGACGGTCAAATTTTCCCAAGACCTCTCACTGAATATAATCATCTAATGCCACATTCCCTCTAAATAGGCCATAATTTTATCTCTTGATATTATCTGCTCTTGCCAGACCAATATTGACAGATCTCTATTCTTAAGAATTTATTCATCGGAGGTTTTTAGATCATTCAAAAATTTGAGGAACGGGCCAGATAACTGGAAAGTGAAAACATAATATTTTAAATTGTTTGATTATCTATCTGTCAGCTGCGCCCAGTGACAAGATTTAGTTTTGCGGAATATCTGTAAATCAATTTGACTTTCTTGTAATGCTACTTAAATTTGAAATAGTCAGTACATAAACAGCAATCATATGAAATCACAGTATAGAATAAATCACAGTTAAAGACCATTCATCTTGTTCATGATAGCTTTCAAAATCATTAACTTTTTAAAGTTGGCTAAAATTACGTAAAGAATGAAGTCATGGAAGGCTTTTCTGCACCATAAAATTGAATTAAGCCTTTATGCCTATTTACATTACACTTACTTTTGGATTAAGCTTTGGCTGGGCTCAATGTCTCTCAGCATTTTCCAACGTAACTTTTGGGAGAAGAAGAATAGTTAGCTCAGAAAAGTAAATTGCATTTGAAGGCCAGAAAAAGTTTTGGAAGTCAACTTTTGATGACGTCATCAAGAATTAAAGCCAAAATGCATTTCGGTTAAAAAGCAATTGTAGTGTGAGCTATGCTGCCTTGCTCAAAGGCACAATGCATTTCCATTTATGGTCCTTAATGGTTTGGAAACTTAAAGAAAACCCTCAAAAGTTGCTCTGTTAAAAACCCATAAAGTAAAAATTGCAGAATTGTAGATGAGGTAGAGGTGAGACAAAGAAAGATAATCTGAATGTTTGTGACCGTGTACTTTTGAGGTTTCCTCTATCATGGTCTAGTTAAGAGAGAGATCTTCTCTGCTGGATGGTGTTAAACTTACCTTTTTTTTAAAATTTAATTTAAGTCTCTCTAGAATCACTTTGAAGTTCGGAAAATAAATCTGTTGTCAAGTTAGTCTTAGGTGGTCTTTCGGAGAATTTGATCCGCGGGGTTCCATCAAGGAATAATGCCCTCTTTCTAAGAATGTCAGCCTATTAGACGGATCTTAAACTTAATCGTATTGCTTAATAATTTTAGGATTCGATTATGAAACATGCAACGTTTTAGTGGCAATGGATGCACAATCACCGAACATTGCCGAAGGTGTCCACATCAATCGCGCTGAAGATATGATAGGAGCAGGGGATCAGGTATATGAACATGTCCCACAACGTGGAGTAATTTTTTTAAAGGGGTGCAAAAGCATCCGCTTGCTGCGTTTCGTCCCATTCAGGCACTTGCTCTTGTAATACATTCCTACAGACGGCAATGGCTCACTGAGTTTTATCACCAAGATCTAAGTCCTATAAGTTTTTCAATTGATGAATCTTTCCCCTTCTGTTCATTTCATTTTTGTTATATTTTTTTAATGCAGCATAAAGCATAACTGTTGAAAGTCTTCAGATTTATGATAAAAATTGATGTAATCCATGCAATGAGGCAACTTTGCTTTGCACCAATATGATGGCACTACTTGTGAGCTGGAACTCAAAATTGCATTATTTTGTAATGAAGCGTCCCAGGGGTGCAGGAAGTTCCCAAGTATGTGATCATGATTGCGTGGCTTCATTCTCGAAGAAATGGGAGGGCTCTGACAATTAGGAGATCAGCCTGTAATAATGTTAAAATTACTTGTTTCTTTGGAAGTCTCCATGAAATTAGCAGGCTTTTTGCTAAATCGAGGCAATATGTAAATAAAGGACCAAAAAAAGGTCATAGCTTTGATAATTTTTTAGGAAATATGTTCTTTGCCTTGAAATGGGTTTGTCTTTCTAATAATGGGAGATTAAGAACTTTTTGCACCCCTGAAGCATTATAATAGCTCAAGTTGAAATTTTTACCCTCTCACAATTCAAAATATGCAATGGATTTTTGAAGACTTATTGGAAAACTTATTGAAACTTGCCATGAAAGAGAAAATATGTGAAGTAGAGAGTATGTACAAGTGCTGGGCCATAACTTGCCTAAATATGAATGTAGCTTGAGCAAATTGGGGATGTATGCTAGAGCACGCATTGGAATGAAAATAAAACTGTTCTAATTACATTTTTACTGGTAAAACTGATCGGTCTGATATGTTGCTATGATGGTGTATCAAGCTCCCAAGGAGTCGATAAGCTTAAGTGTCACACAAAACTCGGCGTAAAGGCGATAGGGTTAAGCTTTGGTTCATTCATTGCCTTAAAAAGTCATATCAAAACATCCTAACTGCTTCGTAATCTCCACTAATGGGCAAGACATCTGGTCCACTGCATGCATTTCACTGTCTTGTATTGGCTTCATGGGAACAATGTTCATGGTATCAATTCAGGCAAATTTGTGTCACATCTAAAGAATCAATCTTTCCTACCAAAGAGAATTACCATTTTAGGTTATTCCAGTGTACCTGGTTCATATTAGAAGTAACATTCTTTCACTTAACCTGGTCATCTAAGTTTTTCTCAGTTCCAATATCTAGCTGATCTCTGGAACTGTCAGTTTTTTTAAAAACTGGGAATCATCCTTTTTTATCATCTTTTTTTCAGTCTAGTCTCACTGAATTCTTTTGTATGAATCTTCTGTACTCTCATAATTAATGAATACATAGCTAGTAGCCCATATTTAAAGGAATTTTAAGTAATATTCAATTGGCAGTTAGATATTCGGGCAAATATGACTGAAATGTTAATGGTATAAACCTCTGAAGAGGTGGATACTAGGCCATCTGTTTCCAAGTAAGATCTCCCTAGAGATCCTTTGTCAAATGAAGATCTCTCAAGAGGTACTGGCCCGCAAACAGTCATTTCAGCCATATTGCTCTGTTAAACACCACACCAATGATTGCCTCTCAAAAGAGATAGCTCATAAGTTGGCATTTTCTTCATGAAAAGTAGAGAGGCTTCAGATTCCTCCAAGGAATGCAGTGTTATTGCAGACAGGAACACACCCTTTCAACTCGCAACCGAGTTTTCTTGGGATGTGTTGTGTAAGTATGCTAAATATTAAGTCTCATAAGAGATATTCTTTATACCTTTGACCTGTCTAAAGGTCCAGTCAGCATATCTGCCTGTATTGTGTTGTGTTATGTATTTACCTCACAAGAGGTTTTATACATGTGTTTAACATATTTTATGGTATTTTATTTTTCTTGCTATGTTGTCATGGTGGCTTAAAGTTTTGTCCCGTCTTTTTCCAACCACTGCTGAGCAATATGTAAAATTGATGTAGGGATGTGAGGGAAAGAAAAGAAAAACTGGAGACCTGTCACTTAATGTAAGTTCTTCCTTCCTTGGCAGATGCTTCATAGCTTCTTGAACCCGTCTAAAGGACTACGCACAGAATACCGAAAAATTTGGAGCCTGCTAAGTTTCGGTATTATTTGATATGATGTCGCTAACGGCCTCATGAGCACAATGAGGTGGCAAATTTTCTAGGTGTCTATTTTGAGAAAAGTGGGGCTGATAATAATTTTTCGGCAAGCATATTCGCATGGAGATGTGAGCTGTTGCCAGGCCTGCAAGGAAAAAAAGCTCTTCACAATCACTAACCAGATGTTGTAACATTTTTACTAGATATTACAAAGGAAAGTGAAAAAAAATTCATTTTTTGGCCCTGCTGTTCGGGAGCTTTGCACAGAGAAATCACAATCAAATTACTTTGTATTCTGCGTGGAGTCCTTTACTCAACTTTCAATCCTCAGTTTTTTTTCCCCACCTTTGCACATGTAATACATTATGACCAGAGGGTGTCAATTTTATCTTGTCAAGAAGAACCTTTGAAATGCTCCAAAAACATCCCAATAACAAGACTTTACAATAATTTCACCCTCTTCCCCATAACCTTTAAATATTTCGCCCTTGAGAGCAAATATTTAAATTTTTCAGACTTAATGTGTTAATTTTTTAAAAGTTGATGCTCACTATGTGATTAGGGCTGCCTTGGTCCTGTAATACTGGGAAAACTTACAAATGTCAGGGAATTATAAAAAGTCAGGGAAAACCAGGAAATGTCAGGAGAAATGACGAAAGTGTCCAGGAAAAATTGTTAAATCATCTCTATTTGTTTACCTTAATGGGTTTGACGTTTTGAAAAACAGATTTTGCATAGAAACTACTTCAAATTATGTCTCCTCAATCTATTAGCATATTCATAATTGTCAGGGAATTTTACCAAACTATGTTTTAAGAAAATCAGGGAATTTTGTTTTTAAATTCTGTAGCAATTTTGTGTGATTTTATTGGCTTTTAGCACCTTCCCCCTCTTGCCAAGTGAGAAAGGATTCAAATTAAGCTACAGTTTTCCCCCTCATCCAACTCAGTTTTAGGTATTGCTGAATGGGTAACAAGGATTTGAAAAACGACGAGAGTCTATGCATCATAGCTTGAACTTGTTGAAATATGACTTGGATGCTGCTTTGGTTGTAACGTTGCATTTTATTGTTTTACGATTTGATTACAAAGGTTTTGATTACCAAACATGCGCTGTGATGCTTGCTATCGACGAACAGTCACCTAACATTGCTGCTGGTGTTCATATTAATAGATCGCAAGAAGAAGTAGGAGCTGGTGACCAGGTAGGAGTTGGACGCCTGTTTCCTGTTTCACTCCTTCATTCTATCTCTCCCTCTCCCCTCCCCCTTTTTGACTTTTTTCAACAGGTCTCTCATTTCTGTTGAAAGAGAAGCCTGTGTAATTCATAAGTGCAGTTGTTATGTGACAGTCAGATTTTGAAGCGGTAGCTGTCAAAAAGACCAAGGTTAATTTTGACAAAACTATTATTGTTTCAAAAAAGTTAAAAGACCAAGTATGGATGATTATTAAATCTGGTAAGATGAACTACATTTTACGGAGTGTTTTGACATGTAGTCTTTTGAACTATGAAACAACCTACCTCTTTGCTAATGATATTGATTGTGTCAGGGCTGTAACTTGATCATTGCGTGATGTCTGCCTGTACTCTGATTGGTTCAGTTCACAGGCAAAATTATAAATCAAACTAATTTCAATTTTAAAACAGCTTCATCAATCTTCAAAAACCAGTTTAACCTAAGTATAAACATGATAATTTCCTTTAGAAATTTTGTTGGAAGCACATTCACAAAATCTTCCGAACGATGCTGTAATCTGTATCAACATGTGTGAAATCTGGCAAACTCCAGAACAATATACGTCTGGAAGTAATCTTTTCTTGATTTTTAAGCTTTTTTCTCATTTCCTGATTTTTATAAAATAATTCTGTCATCTGAAATTTTTAAGCTACAGGTGGAGTAAGTTTGTTTGTAACATGAGTTGCTTTCCGTTTTATTTCCGTTTCTTTTGAAGGTTCATAAAGCAGTACTGAAGATACTTACGGGTTGTCCTTAATACCAGCAACCCTAGACACAAAAAAATACACATATAAAAACAGTTTAACAAACAACGCACTTGCTGTGCCTAGTGTGACTTCATGTCTTTCTAGTTCCCTCTGATCGTACTGATTTTTGAACCATTTGAATTATTATATTCAGTTTCTTTTTCACTCTTTCTTTACAAGCAAGAGAACCAGCTTAGAATGTAACTCTTTCCTTCCTTGCTTAATAATTGAAGAAAGTTGGATGCTAGGTATAATAGTAAAGGTCAAACTCATGATATCTAAACTCATTGTATCATCAGGAGCCACATTTTGTCAGTTATAATTTACACACATCATTTTTGTGTCATGACTAAGATTTAGCAAGTGAATTTTGAATTAAACTTGTTACTTGTTCAAATATTCGTTTATGATCTTAGCAAAAATAGTTTGGTGACTAACTGTAGACAGATCGTGAAAAATGCACCTCAAGCCAGAGACTATTCCAGTATCGTTTTTCATTGGACGAACCTCACAATTATTATTCATGAGGAGCTATTGATCAAGTTTCTGTCTTAGGAAGCCTAAGAGCTTGATTTTTCTTACATCCATACGCATGATCCCGATTCCTTCGCATTGTAAGGTTTTCCTTTCCTCTTTTTCCCCAAGTTTTGATTTCAACTGTATCCCTCAGCCTTACCTTAAAACTATTATTTATCTCTTTACATTTTTCCATCAAAGAGAGAGAAAAAATATTCTGCAGATGGAGAAGTATCTTCAATCAAGGAGATACGTGCCTCAATCTATTCAGAAGGTATTCAAATATAGTGGTATACACGGAAGAAGGATGGATGAACAATGGGCCTGTTGCATGCAAGAGATACAGCCGTGCGAATAGACTTTTCAGAGGTTAAATGACACGAAAATTACGATGGTCACATTAAAAAAGTCTGAAATACACTCCTTAATGCGCATTTTGCGTTGTGAGGAACGCGCTTTTTCAAATTTCCCGCGTCTGGGGGCAGTGTTCTAACGGAAACAATTAACGGCAACTCGCGGCTATTTCCGGTCAACTAAAACTGACAACATAACCTAAAAATCGGAGCTCGTGATATCGTGAAATGAAATGTAGAAGGATTGCGTTGGATATTTAAAAGTTGATCGATTTGGTTACCGCATAAAGCGTATATGGACCACTATAAGAGATCACGTTGGGTTTGTAAACAAACTGAAGGAAAAAATAACAACAACAACAACGACTCGGCATCTTCCGGAAATCACCGAGCCCGCCGTTTGCTCGTTTCCGGTGATTAGAAAACTGCCCCCAGACGCGGGAAATTTGAAAAAGCGCGTTCCTGACAACGCAAATTGCGCAGTAAGGAGTGTATTTCAGACTTTTTTAATGTGACCATCGTAATTTTCGTGTCATTTAACCTCTAAAAAGTCTATTCGCGCGGCTGTATCTCTTGCATGCAACAGGCCCATTGAACTGTATGAGTGTAAGGGGGTCATCCAGAGAGTCCATCGCATTTTGCCGTCAGAAAAAAACACTGAAGACGGAAAAATGAAAATATATTTGCAGATCAGATTACTCTTAGCTTTGAACTAAGTCCAAATTCCTTAAAAATATTCTTAAAGAAGACACGCAGGAAATTATGTTTTCTTACCCTATTATCAGTGAGTTTAGTGTCATCTCTTGAAGCTCAGTAATTCTTGTTATCTTGCCATCAGAAAAAATATTCTTTCCAATTTAAGAACAGTTTTTTGGTGGCGTTACCAGTCCAAGGTGTCTGTTGAGTGAGAAAACCGGGAAAGTCAGGGATGAAATTAGTTGGAGAGATTCAGCGAAAGGACATCACACAAGTTCACAATGCTTCAATACTAAGCCCCCTTTACTTTTTCAATGACGATTGCTGAGTGCGGAGAGGTAGAGATTAGGGCACAAGAGAACTGAACAACCAAGGATCTTGTCGATCTAACTTTTATAAAATTCACCTTAAATCAGAGTAGAGAGCATATTATCTGATCTGCAAATATAATCGGATTTATTTTTTTCTTCTTTACTTTTTGAATGAGAATAATTTGCAAAATTACAGATTTCTTTTAAAAGCAAGATAAGTCTTACCAATACTGAACATTCTCTGGTATAATTATCTTTTTGCTGTTGCGCACCCTAAACAAGTGTGGTGTTGTCATCTTGTGAAATACACCTAAATAGTTCAAACTCAGGATTCTCTTCAAATCTATCGTATATTTAAACCATATTAAGAAATGTTGGACTCGAAGAATAGATGTTACAGAATTTACCCCTCTCGGCAACCAAACCCCTCCCTTAAACGATTTAAAGGTGCAATCTTCGTCCCAAGTTCTTCCTGTTAATCACCTGAATAGCATGTAAAAATTAAAGAAGCTCCATTGAAATTTACTCCTAGGAGTCCGTTAAGCCCACATTTAACCCTGCTTGCTGGATGAATTCTAAAATCATGGGATTTTTCATTAGGTTAAAGAATTCATGTGACAAATAAATGCTCTGCCGTTTGCTTCAATTTCCAGCAGCCAAGTTTCCTCCGGAATGTTTCATGTCTCAACTAAGCTTGCCTTCTTTCTTCTAGGGTTTGATGTTCGGTTATGCAACAGATGAAACTGAAGAATGTATGCCCTTAACGGTTGTTCTGGCTCACAAATTAAATGAAAGAATAGCTGATATGCGACGCAGTGGAGTATTCTGGTGGGCACGACCGGATTCTAAGACCCAGGTGAGTGTTCTCTCTGTGATAAATAGTTAAGAAAGGTCCTTTGCCCTAATCATCTTATCGAAATTAGTCTAGAACCACTTTTCTACAATCCATACTTCCAGGAAATTTGCAGTTTTCCAACGCTGCCAAATAGACCTGTACTTTTCCCCTGATGCATCCCTCCCCCCCCCCCCCCCCCCAGCAAAAGCTTTTAATTGGATTGGCATCATTTTTTCCTTATATAACTTACTGCAAAAAAGTTAAGATGCATGCATTAAACCAAAAAATGCAAATGCAATTTCACTATCAAGGTGCCTTAAGTGCAGAGAAGCTCAATCTCATCATGTGCTGTGGATTAAGTAAACAATTTAATCTCTTTTTAGCTCTATTTTAACTGTTTAGCCGTACTCTTGTTATGTTTACTTTTTTTACAGTCATGGTGTTTAGATCCCAGAGATCTCATGAAGATTCATTCGATTTGCGTTTGAAAGAAACTTCTTCAAAAACAAAACCAAAGCTTTGAGATTTGATAATATCTTTTACATTTCTATTACATGTAGTTCTCAACTTTTTTCCTCGTTGACAGGTCACCTGTGAGTATTGCTTCCAGCATGGTGCCTGTGTGCCCCTGCGAGTGCATACAGTTGTGGTTTCAATTCAACACTCGGAAAAAATTACCTTGGAAGAACTTCGCTCCGAAATAATGAACAAAGTCATCAAAGAAGTGATACCGACAAAGTATTTAGATGACAAAACCATGTTCCACATCAACCCTTGCGGCCAGTTTGTTCTGGGAGGACCAAGAGTAAGTTTTTTTCTTGCATCAGTTCTCGGACCCTCCTATTATTTTTTCTCACCATGCAAATATCCAAGGATAATATTTAAGAGTTATTTCACCCTCAAAGAGACTAGTAATTAACTCAACAGGGTTGGCGAAAATCTGGAAAACGGGAAAAGTCATGGAATTAGAGCCGACCGGGAAAAGTCAAAAAGTCAGGAAATTCAAAGGAGAAGTCAGGGCATTGAGTGTGGTGCGTTTAGCAGAAGTGAGCGTAATTTAAAGGGAAAACAAGTTTTATTGAAATTTCAGGGAATCTGAAAATTTTGGAGTCAGGGAAAGTCAGGGAATTTGATGATGAAAAAACTATGGCAACCCTGCTCAACTTGTGTGTATCAAAATTCTTGAGTTTCAATAATATGTGTTGCAGGCCAATGGTCAAATCAGGCTCTCCAGCAAATACACTAGCTTAATTACACAATTATTCTTACTCAGATTGCAATTCTAAGTCTGTTGCTTATTTTGGACAAAATAATTTTTTGTCTTAGCAGGAAGGAATTCTTCGTGAAAATTTGCATCATTCTATCGTTGTTCTAATGACTTTTAGCCCTTCAATGGACACATATCTCTAAATGTGTAGCTTTTTATGAATTTCAGAGTTTTTACCATACCTAAGTCAAGAATATGTAAGGTACATTTTAGAAAAGAACCTATAATAATAGCTTCTAATTCGATTAATTCCAACTTTATAAATATTGAAAATCTAGAGATCTTTCTGCAAACATTTAAAACTTTGTAAACTTTCAAAATTTGACAATCAGCCTAGGCATTCAATGAAATGCCTGATATGACCGTTTATCTGTGGTCAATACATATAGCAACGTTGAAACTGCATAAATGCGTATTTAAGTTACATTGCTTCAAAATCTCTGTTGCTATTTTATTTTTCAAAGGGAAACTAATTTCATGGGTTGGAATTGCTCTAAAAAAAACGGAAAAGTTTGTGTGAATTGTGTGCAGTCTACTCTTCAGATGTGCAATAAATAAAATTAAAAATTACTGAACAGGCTTATTCTGTTGATAGAAAACTTAGTTAGTCTTAAAGCATTTTAATTGATACTATGCAAGAAGGAACAATTCTTTGTAATAATTCAGTCTTCTTATTAATGTAGTGTGATGCTGGTTTAACGGGCCGAAAGATCATTGTGGACACATATGGTGGATGGGGAGCACATGGTGGTGGTGCATTTTCTGGCAAGGACTTCACAAAAGTGGATCGTTCAGCTGCTTATGCCGCGCGGTGGGTTGCTAAATCCCTAGTTAAATCAGGACTCTGCAGACGTTGCCTCGTCCAGGTGAGTTTAATTTCCTTTATTCCATAATATTCAAATTAATGAGAAGTATGGCCAGTGATCCCAAGTGTACGGATTTATCCATACCGCACGGGCATTCCCTATACTGACACGGACCGCGTACGGACCAAAACCTTATGGGAAAATGCTTCCTATCTTAAAATATCCGTACGCGTGACGTCACAGAATGATGCTCAGCCAATAGCAGCACAGAGAGCGGTAGAGCGTACGGATCTCGCACACGGAGCACCCGGGAACACTGAGTATGGCTGTCATTTTATAAAGGAACTGTTCTGTGTTCAGAACCGAACCACACATGGGGCCGAGTAGACCTAGAGTCCCTTTGTAGGAAGATTTAAGACAAGTCGGTTCATGGATGCCACACATCGAAATGAAGATTACACAGATAGAACATTTTTTTGTAATCTTTGATCAATTCATTCTTGAATTCCTTTCCTTTGTTCTCTCTCTCATTCTGTTTGTTTCCTGACGTACCCCTAGTTCCCCCTATTCATTCCTGTTTATAATCTTTGGAATTGGTGAAAATCTAATCTTTATTCCGGTTTGTGACACTTCGGAGGCCTAAAATTCAAGAGGCTTTCAGAAATGGATTCCTTATCCCTTAAATCTCAATACTAGGGGACTTTAATCAGACGGAGCTCGAGGGTTATACAGTAGCATCCAATGGGCCATTAAACAGGATATGAATTAAACAACAAAGCTTCTTATTATATCTTCCAAATTTCACGAGGAAAAAAATCACACAGTGGAAAGTCTAGAAATCTAATCTTGAACCTAATATAATCATGTACAGTCAACATTTGTCAAATAGCAGAAATACTAATGATGTCCTTCGCATAATCCATCCTCCAGTTGATCTGTGCTAACAATACTTGTTAATATTTAATTTAGAAGTTGATTTCTGAATTTCCTGTCGTGCAAATCGATTTTCTACTCATGAGTTTCAAGTGAAAACTTTTTATGTTTTCTTTAGTTCAGATCTTGTATATTCGGTATGTATTTTAATCTCACCTGAGATTAATGCAATGTTAAATATCAACAGTGAGACTACCAGACTATGTCCTTTATTTGCGGTGTTGGAAAATTTCTCCAATGTTCTTATTCTTTTAAAAGAGAACAAATCAACACCATTCCTTGAAGTTATCTCAGAATTTGCTGTGTACAAAGAAGAAAAACGCAGAAAGTATTTAAGAACTGACCTTTAGTTGTTCTTCTTGTAATAATAAAATATGATTATAATATATTAAATTAAAACCATGTGTAAATATATTTTATAGACATAATATAAAATATTATTGAAAGTTCGCAACGTAGGGAACTGAGATACTTGAGGAGTACTGCCATTGATGTTGCTATGCTCTAACTGTTGGTGTAACAAACAATTCTACCTACCTACATTCAATTCAAATGGATGAGAATGAACTTTTTCATTTTTGATCGACAGGTTTCTTATGCCATTGGAGTCGCAGAACCCATCTCCATTACTTTATTTGAATATGGAACAGCAAAGAAAACTCAGAAGGAACTTCTTGAAATTGTCAAGAGGAACTTCGACCTGCGGCCTGGTAAAATTGTGCGGTAAGTCATTGATCTTCCTGTTTCTTCATAAAATTTGTATCATTAGACTACAAGTGTCCTCTTGCACTCTGAGGATGGGCATAACATTTGATTAAAAAATCATTGTTCAAAGCGCAATACTGATCAACACAAGGATACTGATAAGTACAAGGCCGCAAAATCAAAAGTAATGTTTTCTTTGATGTGAAATGACAGCTGAATTGTTTTTCTATGAAAGAAAATTCTTCGAGATGGTACTCCAGTAGTGATTGGAAAATTTACGAGCACTAAAAAATTGTTAGGCTTAACTGTGGATAGTAACAGTGTGTTAAAAAGGGAGATGGACCCATTATTTTTGTTTATCAGGTGATCAAAAAATTTAAAGTGTTTTACAACCACCAAAGCTTTTAGTGTAACTCTTTCTCTTGGTTTCCGGGCCATGATATTCCTCTTCTTATTTAGCATAGGCCTCAATCAATTTACTTTGTCTCTAATTGTTTTCAGAGACCTGAACCTTCGTAACCCAATTTACCAGAAAACGAGCACCTATGGACACTTTGGACGCGACATTTTTCCGTGGGAGCAGCCAAAATTGCTGGTCTAGTATTGTAAAATCATTTACTCTAGTTTGATTCGCAAATTTTTTTACAATGAGTAATCCATTGTCTCTTGCACAGCGACTCTCTCAACCTGTTTGTTCGCTGCCAAGTGAAACTCCTAATTCTAAGTCTTTTTGCATGAAAGTATCGCAGCTTTTGCAGAGTCTTGAATTCATTGTTCTCCTAGAGAAATTATTTTTCAACCGATCATAATTTCATTTCAAACTATCTCTGTAGGGAAATTTTCTGAGACAGTTCTTTGGAGGACTACTAAAGTATTTGTTAAGATCGTTAACTTAAAATGGCAAACTTTAGCTAAACTCACCATTCCCCTTAAGTTTTCCTTTTCATTGAATTAAGTTCATCATTTTTTTATTCTACACACCATTAACTTCATTTTCTCATTGTAGAAGTGGATAATTGATCTCTGCTACTAATTAGCATTCCCAACTAGAGAAAGAAGACACCGTATCTGTGTAAGTCTAACAAAATGGACATAGTATTCCTGTAAGTTCATTGAAACTATTCTTAAAGAATTCACCTAAATGAAGTCAATAACCTTTATTATTTCTGGTTTCATGAACATTATTTAAACAAAAGAATTATGGCTCAAGCTTCTTAGAACAAACGAATTACCTCGCATGTTGTTCAAAAGATCTTTTGATCATGAATGTTTTTTCTTTGAATGCTTTTGTGATCCAACTGGCTTCGTACTGTCAATGAAATCTCTTGCCATTTTGAGTTACCTTTTTCAATCCTTTTTCAATTTAGTTGTATATAGTTGTAATTTTGTTTGCCGTTTATTTTCTCTGTAGCTGCTAGATTTAATCGTTACGTCGATAATTTTATTTTTGATTTCATCATCCAAAGAATACTTTTCTAACATGATGCAAATCAGAGCTTCAGTAGACTTAAAGTTTATGAGCAAATGATTTTAGATGGACGAGGTTGTTCATCAAAGTTGCTCTAGCCACGAATTTTAGTTTAAAAATTTCTATCAAGTGATTTTGAAGCATCTACTCAGCTGATTCCATTCAATCAATCAGAAGTTTAAATTTCGAAACCTTTTCTTTTAGTTAGATGATTGCGAAAGTTGTCTTTAATTCTCTTAAATTATTGCCTTTTATATTATTTGTGCTTTTCCTCATGGATTATTAATGAATTCCTACACTAAAACACAAGTGATAATTCAGTCTCCGTAGGAAAAACATGAGCATTTATCCAACAAATTGTCCTTCAATTTTTTTTTGATGCATCAACTCTTGCTGTGGATCAGTGTTTATATTTGAAACACTACATTGGTGAAGAAGACTTTTCAAACTTTCATCTAATTTAATTTTCGTCTTATGCCCCCTTCGTTTGTTTGCTTTATTTTTTTTTTTTTTTTTAGTATAATAATGATAACTAAATCTGAGTGTTACGTAAGGTTTGCAAATAATCCTTCTAGAGTAAAATGTCTTTTAGCTCAGGAGCTAAGAAGCATAAACTTGTGTGAAAATTAATGAATTGCCAATCATCTTGGCCTTCGCTTGTCAAAAATATAAATGAAGCATTAACTTTTCTGAGTTGCTGGGCATTTGAAACAGAAGTAGCATCATTCTGGATCAATGAAGATGAAAAATATTCCAGTATCTCAAGAATACTAAGAAATGCATAAGGCTCATTTCAAGTGCTCTTAATCGGAAAATATAAGAATGAGTGTAATTTTTTACTTTCAATTATCCAAGGTATATGGTACCCTCTTGAGCAGATTATAATTAACTCATCCAGAGCTAGTTTGCATAATTAGTAGATAATTTTAGTCCAATTATCGCACTGATCGTCAATCACATTTTGTTGTTATCACATATTTTTAATCTATAGTTTTTTATCTACTCATTGAATATCGGAAGGAGGATAATTATTTTGACCAAGCTCGATTATAACTTCGGTTTCGCTTTTTAAATCATTGTGTTTGATTATGCTATCATCCTTCCACTTCAAACTTTTCCAGCCATATGATGGACGAGAATCACCCTATTGTTTTAAGCGTATGAATCCTTTTTTCAAATGATCATAATATTTTTTCTATATTTTAGCCATTAAAATATCACTTTTCTGTTTTCCCCTTTTCCAATGATCAATTAATCAGTTTAAATTTTGTTGCATTGATGAGAATCACTGTAAATGCTTTAATTTTTATTTCATTTAAGCAAGTTTGAAAATGTAAGTTTTATGTTTAAAACCGATCCAGTCAAGACAATATATCTTATCAATTTTTATCCAATCTGCTTAATTTGATTTCACATCATTTGATCAAAGAATCTTTAGCAATTATCCAGTATCAAGCAATATAGCAGAAAATCCTCCGTTTTTAAGATCACACTTAAATTTGAGGTATCCAATTTCTCAGAATTGTTGCAGAAATGAGCCTATGGACTGGTAGTCGTATCATTGTAGCTCTTTATTTTAACTCCTTTTAAATTATCGTTTTTTCCCCCTGATTATTTTCTATCATCAAAGTATGTTTGATGTCAGTCAGTGCTCCCATGGAATTAAATTAATCAGAATTCCCAATCCTAATCTGTCTTGTATTATTTTTTAATAATGTCTTAATTTATTTTCTGTGGAAGATAGTGTAAGTGCGAGATATTTCCCTGTTCTTTCATTTCATGTAATGATCAATTTCAATTTTAATAAATGAAATAAATTTTTCTAAGTGAATCCTTCTTCTTGTTCTACTTTTTTTTCCAAAGTTTTTTTTTTACCTTATGAAATCATCAATTTGGAAAAATATTCAGATAAGGTGAATCCACACTGATGATGAATGAATTATGAACATCGTAGTGTCCAATTAATTTTGCTGAAATTCTAGTTTTACTTTGAACTATTGGCTAAAACAGAGCGGTTACATCTAGAGGCACATTTCAGCTGGTCAGTCTTGAAAAATATATTTTGACAATCTTAAATGACGTTTGAAAATGTCCGGCTGTAAAAATTTACAGTTCAGTTTGACCAATCAAATGCAATATTTTATATTTGAGTACTTTTAACTTAGGCCTATGATTTCTTAAACAGGTATCATTGGGAAAGAACCGGATGAAGTATTCTTAGACGTGTAGCTGTTGTGTATTCTGCCGTAAAATCTAAATGAAAGTTAACGAATACTAATGAGTATGCCTCAGAAATAATGACAGATTTGGATTTTTAAAGGAAGCAACAAGTTTGAAGAATACTTTTTCTGTCTAAAATATCAGGGGAAAGATTTTTACCTCCATTTTCCACAATTTGTATTTTATAAACTTAGATTTTAAGGCTGTTTCATATCTACGAGATTGTCCAATCCCTTAAGCTAAATCCTTTTTTTGTATTTTGTCAGGCTCTCAGCAAAGTTATTGATTGATGAACAAATTGAGTGATCCAGAGTTGGTTCTCCGTAAAAATAAGAACTCATTTAGCCTCATTGCATACAAGGACCTTTTTTTTGTCAGTTTGTCAAATAGCCTCTTAGAAGCATTGCCTTTTGAAAAAACCGATTTTTACAAAAATAAAATCCTCCATAGATTTTTTTCAATAAAATTTTCTAAGAGCCAAATTTAACTTGAATGAAACTGTCTCAAAAAGTGCCCAATGCTGTGAAAAAAAAATTCTAGGTATAACCAATTTAGCTGAACATTCTCGGTAAAAACGAATGTTTATGACGTTTTTCATTCCATTCCCGAAAATAATCGCACAGCGGAACAAAGAAATCTTTCGGTCCCTTAAAAGTTTAAAAACCCGGAACGTTTTTTTTTGCCACTTTTTGAAACAAGCGAGAAATACTTTTTTCCAATTTAAAATGGGAATAAAACAAGATGTGCATGGCCCCAAATTGTACTTACCAGCATTAACACAGAAATTTCATTTTAATAAAGTTCGGCAGTTTTCGCAGTGAGGCATTCATTTTGCCCAGGGTCCCGTAATCCGCACCTCGGCACCTGCATATCCGGTCGAATCCGCGACCACGTGCAGTCGGAAATGCAACACTGCAACGCAACGGAAGCATGTATTCTATGACTAACGCACTCTGTGGGGAGTTTTGGGAAGCCGCAGGAGAATGTCAATATGTCTGCACGGCGACTGCTCGGCGCTGCTGCTGCCGCGGCCCGTGTTTGACTGTTTGTTGATTCCGTTTCAGTCGCGTGAATTCGTGAGTGGCGGAGTCAGTGACTTATCCGCTTCGCGTCTGCGTCCGTTGCAACGTGTTGAATTTGTGTTTATACTCGTCCCCGCGATGGGAACGTCGTGCTAAATGTGCTCTGTGTGTTTCGTGTCGTGTTCGTGTGTGTTTTCACCATGTCATCGGCCACAAGCAGTGGCAATATCGTGGTCGAGTGGTTGAAGTCCCTGCATTTGGGCCAGTACGCCGAGTCCTTCCTTGATAACGGTTACGATGACTTGGAAATTTGCAAGCAAGTCGGTGATCCGGATTTAGATGCTATCGGTGTTTTTAACTCGACCCATCGGCACAGATTGCTTCAATCAGTGCGAACTCTCCGCGAAGAGGGTGCCGCGTCTGTTTACTTCACTCTCGAGGAATCCGCGGCCATCCAGGAGGAATGTTTGTGTGATAGTGCGAGTATCAGGTCCTCCAGGGCCTCCTCGGGCACCGGGAAAACCTCTGATAAAGAGCTTCCGTCCAAGAATTCTGCTTCTGCGGGATCCTCCAGCACGGGCAGTGTCCAAGAGTTGCATGCCTACCATGACGAGTATGAGGAGGGCAAAGCCGAGTTGGTTAGAATCCCCAGGCTTCAGTTGAAATCTCTCCTCAAAGAAAAGTTGTCGCAAGATGGTATCCAGCTCAGCAATCAGCCTTATTCCACCATGGTGAGTCCAGCAATGATACGTACCGAAATTTTTATTTGGTCACTTGCTGTAGTGGCTTTAGCACTGGCCCAACGATCAGGAAATCCTAGGTTCGATTCCTGCGACGATGGTCTCTGGCAAGGGTTATATGAAGCTGGGCGCAAGAGGATGGGGGACCAAGAGCAGAATTAGCCCCTAAATATTTGTTGATTTTAGAGGGGGGGGGGGGATGTAAAATGCATCACTTAGGTACGAAGGAAATGCCTCTGCTGGCAGTGAAGGGTCAGTAAGCTGCAGTTGTCACTTCGTATAATGATTTTTTTCATCCATGAGTTCATTCCTCATGTAGGTATATCTGGTTGACCCATTCACCTGTGTGAGGCTGAAGAGACCAACAGCTCTCTAGATCCATCACCAAGAGCCTTCTTAAGTACCTACTTCTTTTATAGGTTTAATGATTAATGCAAATCAGAATATGTCAAACGCTCCCAGAAAGGAAAGTCTAACTGAACAGCCCAACAGCTAACTGAAATGGCCAATCAGCCATTAACCCATTAATTGAGCAGTTAGGATAAGGATTTTTTTTTTATTTTTATATATATTTCAAGTACTCCTAGAGCGAATGTTGCACTTACCTTCCCTATTCAATAACAAGTCCAAGGCAACTTGGGGTGCTTGGAACCCCAGCAACTAAACAGGTTTAGGAATTGGCCATGGAAGGAATTGCTAAAATTCTAGAGAGATAACTGCGGAAGAGTGAACAACCTAGATGTTGTAGGTCGAAGGATTATAGTTGTCTCAGTAAGTAGAGTTTGTATGTTTAGGTCAACAAAGTGACGTAGGAATAGGTACTTGGGTCGCCTTGTAAGACAAATGAGATTAGCCCTTGAAGGCTATGTGAATTGTAAAAAAATAGAAAAGAAAATCTGTGCTTAGGACTATCAAACTTCGGTTGCCTGGTAAGGAATTTAACCTGGGACTTGGGTTTGCAGAGCAAGCACTTAAACCACCAAATCAAATTAAGCCGGCAAGTAGTAAATTTTTTTCTTCTTGTCTTCATTGTTTGATTTTAAAACTGCCCTTGGCTAGGATGCATCTATGTTGAGTGTACAAAGAGAAACGCATTGGATTTAGAAATAATTCAATAGATTTTTCACAATTTGTTTATCATTTGATATGTAAGTAGGTATACCTTGTGATATACTTGAATGTCAATTTTTTTTTTTTTTTTTTTTTTAAAGACCTTTATTTGTTTATTGGTTACTTATAAATGTTACAGAGGTTATGTAAAAAAACAGACAAAAAGAGAAAAGATTATACATAAGAAAAGAAGTACAATAGAGATAAAAAGTTGTGGCTATAAGAAATCAGGTGGTCTGTTGGGAAAAGGTCTCACCGGAACTACCAGTAGGTATACCATCGGCGTGGGGGGGGGGGGGGGGGGGGGTGGTTGGTCTGGGTGGAGGGACGGCTGCTGCTTTGATTTCAATCTTAGGACTTTCTCGATATAAGAAGAGATGTTTGAATGTCAATTGGGTAGATAATTTATTTCGGCTAGTGGGGCAAGATTAAGCAAACACAAGATCCAGAAGAGTCTTAATAAAAAAAAAAATTAAAGTTGTTACTGCCAGAGAGACTAGTGTAATTTGTCAAAATAGGGCAGGAGTCTCAGAAATTTTTCCTAAGTTTTCTTGGCATCCAGAGCAAAATTTACGTAGGTTTCTCTCACAAGTATATGAAAAAATCCCTCAAATTTGTACCTGAGGGTCCTCATGAAGTTTGAGAAAACCTTCTTAATACTCAATTATCGTTTTCCAGAGGCCTAATGATATTAGTTGCTCAGGATTTTTGTGATCCTCTAGAAACTGAAATAAAATGGAATACTGAAATACCTAGGGAAAACTATGTGACGGTCCTTAAATGATGGGAATCTAGAGAATTGTTCTCAAAGTAATCATTTAGTCTAATGGGAATCTGATGAAATGTTCTAATAATGTTTGAAAAAGACAGTAGAAACTGACTGCAAGAGAACTTAGGATTATTAGGCACCTAGGACCTCTAAACCTTTTCCTCAAATCATGATCTACGTTGAGGTGCAGTATGTGGTTGTTAAAATACTTAAAGTGACTTGAGCACATATTAGTATCAGAAAACTAAAGTCTTAGAATCATAACTTAGCACCTCACCAAAGTTCTTATCACAGCACTTCTTTCATTAATCCTTTTCAATACATGATTAATAAAACAGCAGATTATGATGAAAAGGCTGGACTTTTTGTACATAAAAAAAGCATATTTGCAACATGATTCAATAAGATAAAGATAAGCAGAAAAGTAACCGTTTATGGGCGATTTCCATTAACTCTAAGTCAAAATGAAATTTTGAGAACTAGTTTTGAGGCTTGATTCTACACATTTTAGCTTGCATGCATTTTTACATAAAATTCTGGAAAGAATGTATGCAACTACGAACATCTTGACAAATTTACATTACAAGACGATAAAAGGAATGTTGAATTGTTGAGTAGGTATCAGCTTTTCAGACAGCAGATTATTATATTTTTTTTCGTCGTAGCATTAGACCACTTAATGTCACGATCCAAATATCGTCACCTTCCGGCCGAAGTATCACAAGCGCCATGCGACGTTTAATAATTTACGCCGCCATTTTATTCCTTTACAGAGAAATTGTCGGTTGAATTTGTTTAAAAATCTCACTCAAAATTATCGGCAGCGCGAAGAAATGTCAGTGAGATTTTCGGACCACTTCGTTGAAAAATTTCTTTATTAAAAAAATGAAATGGTGGCAGAAATTTTTAACGCCGCATGGCGCTTGTGATAGTTCAGCAGAAAGATGCAGCACCTATTCATATTAATAAATTAGAAACTAATAAACTTGAGCGGAGTAACGAAAATATGACAGCTTTCAGGGAGTGAGTTGGCTTGAATGCACGAGAAAGACATAGAAAATGAATAAAGCGCCATTTACGTCACAACTAAGCCCAACTATCCATGCATCTGCGGTAATGATCACATCTACTTTACATCCGGGCCCGAGTGAGGGAAAGAGGGCGATTCGATATCTCATTGGAATGCACCGCGGCCGGGATGCGAGGGACAGAAAATTTACGATTGGGCACGCGCTAGTCTGCCACTAATTTTTCGGGGTATGGCCTCGGCGACAGTAAGAAGCAAACAGATTCGCGCTGTCCGGAGAATGCGGGGATTAAAAGGGGTGCGCCGGCATGGAGGGAGGGTGGAATGGAGCGACGCGGGAGGATGGTTGGAGTGGGGTGTTGAAAGGCGCGCGACCGTCCCCGTGCAGTGAGCGCAATGTGCAATATGTGCATGGGACACCACACCATCTATTGTTGCCTCGAGCAAAGGATTTGCGGTCTGGGATCCTTCGTGATGCCTTGAAAAGTCCCAGAATACTTCTAGGAACTTGAATTTGTGTTCTTCTGGGGGTTGGTTTTTTTCGAAAGGAGGGGAATTGGACCTACTCTCCGATTTTTTGCCGATTGAAGGTCTGTGTTTTACGGAACGAATCATGATTTGGTAATTTTTGGTCTCTTTTTGGGTCTTATACTTACTGGGCCAAATGAGCGTTGGACTAAGGTCGATTTTGGCGAAAAATGCGCATTTTTCGACACTTATGGCCTTTAGACTCATGTTTAGGTCAGTATTAGACCTAGGAAAATACTGAAAATGACCAGATCATGATGCATTCCTTAAAATATATGTTCTAAAATGAGCAAAAAATTAAGTAGAGTTGAGGAAATCCAGCTAAGGTGGACCCAGGAACGGCCCTTATTGCCGCTCCTCCTTTCAAGTCCTTGAATTTTACGTTGATTGGTTTTTCCGGTTATGACCATTTGTAAGATAGGTATTTTTTCTTGCCATGCAGACTACCAAAAAAAAAGAAGAAGAAGAATCTCGACAATTTTTAATCAAGAGCCAGAGAAATTCAAACACATCGAAAAGTTTGTAGCCAAAAAAGGTCTTTCTAACAGCAGGCAATGAGTAAGAAGAAAGAGGAAAGTCATCACTCTTGGGATTAGCCTCATGCCTGCCATGATTCGCTGGTTTCGAAATGTGTTCCTTTTTGCATCCCTGAGCGTAAGAAATTAAATGGTTTTCATATGGTTTCATGATGCTTTATGCAATTGTACCTGCGATCCGTTAGAATATCCAAGATTCCAGAACTCTCTAACCAAAACATAGCGTGAAGTGTCTAACGAACTCGCCCAGATCAGACAAAATGGCCATTCGTGGTCGCGTGGTGAAGCGGTCTCGTTGGTCGTTCAGTTTCGTTTCTCAACGAATGCATCCCAATGAAAACGGCGCCCTTCCCATGGGGCAAGTGAGGGGAGTTGCCAGAATGTGCTGGAGATTAAATTTTCCTCCGCGAAACTAAATATATTTACTTGAAAACGAAGATCCATTAATTTTAAAAAAAGAAAAATCAGCCTCGGCCGGTTGTCGAATACCTGCATTGAGATTTAGTAGCAAAGACATTGGTCTCAAAGTTGAAAGTCGCACTTTTTCACGTTTTTTAGTGTGTCTTTTTTTCGACCCAACCGCAATTAAGGCAGGTAGTATCAAAAGTAATTTTTTTTTGCAAATACTACCAAACCACCACATCTAGTTCTCAAATAGTGAAACTCCTAACCACTTATTTTAAAATGCATTTTTAAGATTAGTCATAAAACATTTTAATATTGCAGCCTGATACTAGCCGTTTCTTCTGATCGGGGAATGACGGGTCGATAAGCGTCAAAGCATGTCTTCAAGGCACACTGGAAAAGAAAACACATTGGATCTGGAGTCCAGACTCTTAAAAACATCGACAAGAAAAAATACTCTTGATTCAATCAGATTTTTGCTTAAATCAAAAGAAAATCCGCTCCTACTAAGAAGCTTGGTTCTTGATTTAAGCAAAAATCCGATTGAATCAAGAGTACTTTTTCTCGTCGATGTTTTTAAGAGTCTGGACTCTACATCCAATGTGTTTTTTTTCCAGTGCACCTTTTTCGCCTGGCGCGAAGTGAAGTTTGAGTCAGAACACTGCTCGAAAAACGCTGGAATCGCAGGAATCTAGGATAATAAACGGATTTAAGCGCTAGGGTGGGACCTATTCCGGGCCCGAAAGACACCCCTGTTTCCAACCCAAAATCTGGCAATGGTGGGGATACATACCCCGCGTATGTGTCGTTGGCGGTTTGTTTACGTCGACGACATTATTAGTCACTCAATTAGCGCCCCTCTCGCGGGGTGTGGCGGGGCGGGGGAGGGGGGAGGGCTGAGGGACGACGATGCAGGGACAGACCGTCACCGTGAAGCGACGATGTATCTACACGGTCGCATCTTGCCCGGTGCCCGATGTGCTACATTTCACAATTAGGTCCTGACTCCTCGCTTACCAACGCCACGTGCGCGCCCCCTGAGATCAACGCACCATGGACCACGCGCCCCAATTCGGAGGGCTTTACGATTACGTCACGCCTCGGTGTATCATGGACTCGGCCTCCCTCCAGGGATATCACGGAAAATCTTAAATAAATGATAAATTTTACCCGACCATGAAATGCCAAAAAATTTCGCTATGAAACTCTCAGGGTTGCCCTTTACTGGTAGAAGTTAGAACACTTTTAAAAATCCAGGAGTGAAATTCGATGCAGGAGTGTTTATAGCGCCCAAAAGTGATAGGAATAAGCCGATAATAATAAGTGATGAGATGAAGCCGAGTGATAAGAATGCGAAGTGAAATTGGACCGAGTTTTTATGAAAGAACCAACCCACATTTTCGAAAAATTTGAGTTAAGAATGTTTTTGAGTTCCACTAGCCGTATATTTTCTCCTGCCAAAAACTGAAAGTCGAAAAAAAATGAGTTTGGGAAAAGAGGGGTTAAAGTTAATTTTGTACATTGAGCCTTGTGCAGGGATAAAACTTCAAACCTCCTTTTCTCAGTTTAAACTTGATGTAGGTTGATTTCCTTCGGAGGAACTCGGTCCAATTAGCACCATAAAAGCGTATGACACTCCGCAAAAAGAGTAAACTCAGCCCCGTAATTGTGTAAGTCACGCTGTAAGGAGAGTCAATTTTTCGATCGGAAATTACTTGTAATCACTCTATTTTGAACTCAAAATTCTAAAATTTCCGGGGGAAACGTCCCCTGCACTGGAAAAAAAACACATTGAATCTAGAGTCCAGACTCTTAAAAACATCGACATGAAAAAATACTCTTGATTCGATCAGATTTAAGCTTAAATCAAGAACCAAGCCTCTTAATTTGAGCGGATTTCCTTTTGATTTAAGCTTAAATCTGATTGAATCAAGAGTCCTTTTTCTTGTCAATGTTTTCAAGAGTCTGGACTCTAGATCCAAAGTGGTTTTTTTTTTCAGTGTGGGGGAGTGGACACCCCCCCCCCCCTGCGGATGTACAATATTCTTTCGTAACGGTTCGACTCCACCTCCCAGTAAGAGTCGGAAGAATTTTCGGACAAAATTTCTCGGAAACTCGGAAAATTTTCCACGACACGTACCCAATGCGGAGGAGGCGTCATCTCAAGTCTTTCTTCCCTGGAGACGGCGAGGGCGGGAGGTCGGAAGTTTGGGGGTGTTGTAAACAAGCTATTGAATTTCCGCCGCTAAGCTGCGGACCCGCGACCACCGGGGGGGGGGGGGGGAGAGGCGCTATCGGGATGACATAATGCTTTGCCGGCAGATAATTGAAAAGGGAAACTGGAAACTGGGAAGCAGGTACGCGATTGTAGACTCGAGCGATACCATCCGAGACAGACTCGGAAAATTCCGACTCGGAGGCGTAACTCCGCTCTGGGGGTGAACCGCGGAGAGCGAGTCGGTTTGCGGAGGAGACCAGTGGCGTGGCGTGAATTGCGATATATCGATTGTTATGTAATTTAAACCTATGGTAAAGAATCGATTATTAAGGTGTTCGCTGCGAACACCCTGTTAATCGATCCTTTTCCATAGGTTTAAATGACAGATCAATCGATAAATCGCAAAGCACGCCACGCCACTGTAAGATACGGCTCGTCGTTTCGATGTGTGCTTCGGTTCTTCGGTCCGAAGAGTTGCCCTAGCTCGGGAGCAATTCCGCGTGTCATTACGAGGCGAAAAAAATGACGATGGAATCGAACCGCAGTCGCAGAACAGCCGCCAGCGAACGGCGCAACGCTGCAATTTTCCGTTTTTCAGTTGACTTTTCAGATTTTATGCAAGAAAACAGGCCAGCGGGCTAGTTATTGAAATAGGTAAACGAAGAAGACAAATAGAAAATGAAGCGATCCTATCGGTTGAAACGAGTGGTTGTCGCAGACTAAGGGCAGCGGCGTGGCGTGAATTGCGATATATCGATTGTGATGCCATTTAAACCTATGGTAAAGAATCGATTATTAAGGTGTTCGCTGCGAACACCCTGTTAATCGATCCTTTTCCATTGGTTTAAATGGCATAACAATCGATATATCGCAATTCACGCCACGCCACTGTACTAAGGGGGAAACGATGGACTTACTAGACCGTGTTTAGCAGAGAGGAACCAGGCCACATTATTGCCAAATATAATTAGGCAATTAAATTTATTACAAGAGAACGTTTGTACGTCCCCTCTGAAAATTTTGAGGACTTCAATTCGTACTAAGTATGTAAAAATTCGAAGTAAATTCTGTGTGAAAATGTAAAAATTACTATTTATATCATAAAAATTCTCTGAAATTTTCACAAAAATCCGCACAACCATTTTTCATGTAAAAATTAAATTTCCCACTTACATTTGGAAGCTTGGCTTGCTCGTCAAATGAATTGCTGGACAGGCATCGAAAGGTAAGAGGCGAATTTATCGAGTGGATTTGGTCGACTTTTTCAACTATATCGACAGGGTTGCAAACTAAATGAGAAAAACGCTCTGCTGCAGTCAAGAACTAAACTCAGTTGCTTGATGGATTTCAACACTTGCATCTATCCACTTTTTAACTCAACTCGGGTGGTAGGTCGAGAATTTTGGATGTAGTCATCATTGCCGACAGCATGAAAACCAAAAGTTGAAGGCGCACCGTCACCTGAAGGGAATTCCGTTTTGTTGCAACGGAGGTTGGCAGTAAGTTGAAAAGTTTGACCAAATCTACTCGCGAAAATTAGCCCATGTTCTAGGTTCAAGAAGCGGAAGCACCGAAAGGACTCCACCCAATGAAAGGGGGTTCGCAGTCTGGACGAAAGGCAATGTGCACTGGAAAAAAAAAAAACACATTGGATCTAGAGTCCAGACTCCTGAAAACATTGAAAAGAAAAAATCCTCTTGATTCAATCAGATTTTTGCTTAAATCAAAAGGAACTCCGCTCAAATTAAGAGGCTTGGTTCTTGAATTAAGCAAAAATCCGATTGAATCAAGAGGATTTTTTTCTTGTCGATGTTTTTAAGAGTCTGGACTCTAGATTCAATGTGTTTTTTTTCCAGTGTGGCAACGGTCACATGTTGGTGGTTGGTGCAAAGTCGTCGGCGGTCGATCGTGGTGCGGGTTCGGAAATGAATGAAAGCAGAGACGAGTAGAGGGAAGTAAGAAACCTGTCCTGGTCATGGCCTTACTCGGACGGGGACAAAAATTCCAATCGAGTCGCATTAATTGCAACTTTTATCTTCCAGCCCTGCAGCCAACATCTCTATTCCGCGACCCCCCGCGTCTCATTTCCTTTCTGTCATCGCTCACCCCACGAATCGCGACTTTTTTTCACCCCCGGCTCGTGGCTTCCAGATAACCGAAGGGGGTAAACGAGATGTGCTCGATCCTGTAATAATTGTTTCTATCTCCGAGGGTTGCCGCGGTCGGGGAAAACTCGGAAATTTCTGTGAAAATGACGAGAGCATCAGGAAAAAGTTCCTTTCGCTTTCTAGAAGGTGTGTGACATTTCGGAGAAAAAGTGGTGTGAGGTCGCGTTTGCAATCGTACATTTTGCCATAATTTGCCTCTCCAGGAATCAGGGAACTTCATTTCCTGATTTCTTTGACAACCCTGATTAGGAATCTTGGGCACCGAGAGCTGACTTCAATAATCGATCCTCAAATAATCGAAGTGCCTGAGGCTTTGCATTTTTGAGGTATTGGAAACCTTCAGTTTTAATAGGTTATTCGCTCATGCTATTAAAGAAATACATTTCGTTTGTTTTTCTGATGTATATATATTAACCATTTACTTCTATCTGCACGGAGAATAAATATTCGATTACTATATGTACCAAATATTCGATGTTTCATATCAAACGGCGAAATTCCATTCACGAAGTCCGGTATATTAATCGAATTTGACTCACGCGAAAAAGCGAGACTTGATTAATTTCTCTGACTTGGATTGCATGAATCGAATGTAACTTTGATAGGAACAACTTACCAATAATCCGAATTCTCCACTCAGAGTCGCGGTGAGATTAGCGTATTTTTCGCAAAATGGCGGAAATTTTTGAAGAAAGGTAAAAAGGCGGGAAGGAGGAAAGGGCTTGTGTGAAGATAAGGGGTCCATTTAAAATGGAAGGACTAAGGACTTTTTATACCCCTGATTTTGATGAAGAAACCTGTCCTGCAGTATTTAAAGTCTTATCCTGTCTATTGGTCCGTGAAACCTGTCCTGCAGTGTTCCAAGTCCTAAGGTCCAGCTACACGATCAAATTGAACCATCAAATTGGGCCTCTCATTGGACGCATCCTCACCTCAGGTCTTTTTCCACCAATCAGAGCTTCAGTTTGATGGCTCAATTTGATCGTGTAACTGAACCTTTATCCTGTCTATTGGTCCGTTTACGAGTCCGAGTCGCGGAAATCCCTAGGAATGTAGAAATTTTCGGAATGCGTGCCCCCCTATATAGTTTCGGCGACAGCTGGATGGTCTGCAGCGTGCAGCTGTGCTTGTCGGGGACTCTGAGGAGAGTGGGTGGTGAACTTGCGGGTCGGGGTGGGGGGAGGGGGGCAAGGCGGCTTAAAAACTCGAAGTGCACGACGTTTGTGTCGACCGGATGGATCGGAGGTTTTTTTCCTCGTCTCCTCTGTGGAGTCCCGTGGAGGTCCGCACCGCAGCAAGAACCGCGTATCTCCAACGGGAACCCCACTGGGATCCGCGGTTCTGGCGCTGCAGTCGGCCCGAATCAGTGATGCAGCCCGCCAGGCTGAGAAACGCATCCGAGTATGAAAAGCGTCAAAGCTTGGTGGTCGCGGGTCGCCCCCAAGACGGAGGGTGGAGAAGCGGGCGGGAGGGTGAGGTAGGGGGGGTCAGGTGAGTAAATTAAGGATGTCGCTTGCACTCTGTGTTCTCACGTGCGCGGCGGTCCACGCCACGCTTCGGTCCCATGTTGCCTGGCCGGAATCTCGAAAATCTCCGTATTTTTTTGTGTAAGCTGATGATTTTCGAGCACTGAAAAAAAAATCTCGGTGTATTTACTAAGAAAAGGGTAAAAATACCAAGAATTCAGGGTTCTATTTGATCCCAGTTTTTTCTTGGTAAAATTACCATTTATGGAATTGGTAATTTTACCGAGAAATCTCGGTAAAATAATTTAACTTTCTCGGTAATTTTACTGGACCATGGTAAAAACGCCAATATTTTTATCAACTGTGGTAGAATAACCGAGATAAAATGGCAAAGTTACCGGGAATTGATTACCAATAAAAGTGGTATTCTTACCGGAAAAAAACAATAAAAATTCCGGTTTTTAGGTAAACTTACTAGTCTGTCTCGGTAAAATTACCAATAATTGGTAAAAAAAGTGAGATGGTAAAGGTACCAACGGACCTTGGTAAAAACACCGAGAATTTTTTTTTCAGTGAGTAAGGGGCCTAAGAGTATCGGAGTAATCGGTATCTTGTGTCTTTAAAAACGAATGAGAGTGATTTTTTTCTTTCTTTTTTATCAATATAATCAGAAAATGTGAAGTTGCGTCATAAGTATACCATAGTAGTTTGACAATTTTGTACCTTAAACACGGAACATCAAAATAAGTACATTTTTTTAGTAGCTACGTTTTTTGAACTATAAACATCAAACCGTTGAATGTCGTAATTTCGGTTTGATTTGACAATTTTGGGCGTTAAAGTCCCTTGAACCAGGGCAAAACGAAAAAAATTGTAAAACTATCAGCTTTTTTGGGTAAACTTGAACCAACCGGAGCTTTCGATAAACACCGCATATTTTTTCCTTCCTCTTCTTCTTATTCTTTTTTTTTCCAAGTATTAAAGTTTAACGTAACAGAAGGTAGCATTCTCACCGAAGAAAGCTGGTAATAGCCGACGATTAGGGAGAGATTGAGCTGAAGAGGGTCTCGGCAGGTCATGACTGCGAGCGTTGAAACAAAGGAGTTGTTGAAAAAATTGCGGATTCTCTCAAGACGAGTGAGGAGAGTTGAATGGAGAAGGAATGAAATTGAATGTCTCCCATCGTTTATTTCTTTTCAGAGGATAACTCGTTATCTCTCAAGGCTGGAGGCAGCTCCAAAAAAGTTGGCGCGTTAGAAAAAAGTTGGAAGGAGCAACAGCGACCGGGGCGGGAGCGGGTCGGGGCGAAACTTGGAAGTTGTCGGAGAAAACTGGATAAGCACTTAAACGCTAAACATTCATTTTCCGGCAATTTAGGAATTAAACTCAAACCATCCACCAAGACATAAGGGGCTCATTTGACTTTTATAAAGGTGTTGTTAACTTTAATGACGCCAACAAGTGCAGAAATTCGAAAACTTCCGCGATTAGAAAGAAGTGTCTCTGTTTTAGTTCGTTTTTCCGTCAGTCAACCCCCTCGTTCCTCCTTATTTTCATCATCGCGGGGATTACTCCGTCTTCGCTAGTTTACAGCGTGTCTACCGAGTTGAGAAACTTGAAAACCGACAGCTCACGACAGACGACAAATCTTGAATCTAATGAAAAAAGCCCGAAATTTGTTTCTCCTCTTACCTTTCCTAGGCATAAAGATTTTTCACGGCCTCTTATACGTGGCTGTCAACTGCAAATTGCCTGAATAATTTCGGTATCCTTGAAACGGGAAAACTGATTAACCCGAGACTTATCTTCATGAGAACAGGACATTACTATTTTCAATATTGTCGCAGGGGTGCGAAATGCTAGATCACGCGCCCATTCTGGCGTGTGAAAATGTGTCAAGAGCCTCACAAATGTGGAAGGAGGGAAAAATTTTAAGGGTCAAAAGTCACAAATGAAGGGAAAGAAGAGGGACAAGGTTCTCATTTTTTAAAGTGGTGAGACATTTTGTGAGAAACTGATGAGAAACATGTGGAGAGCCGGCGCACAGTGGATCGAGTCAATGGGAGAGGTCGGACATGAATTAAAAACTTTTTAAGCGAATGTTTTTATTGCCATTAAAGTGTTGATTTTTTACAAGTAGTTTCATTAGTTTTCTCCGAGAATTTTCTGTAAAAAGCACCCCTTAAAATTACCCTCGTGACGAGATAAACGTAAAATTTTACAATTTTTGTGAACAATTTCATGTCCGTGCGGCGGGCGGGCTAGTGCAAAAGTGAAAGCTCGGAAGACTTAGCATCCCTGCTATGTTGACCAATCGATCATATAGGAAGAATTTAATAACAATCGCAAGAATAGCGGGTAATGCTTAATGTGAGGCGCGAAGCACTTCTGGAGGTTTGAATCGAGAAGCGGTCAGGGGGCGTAGCCTCCTAGTATTAGGAAGAAAATTTAAGAACCTCAAATGAAGATGTGACGCTCACTGGCAGGTGGGTCGCTCTCATCGAAATTAATTTACGCTCGGCAAAACTGACATCGTTCATCAAGGTACCGGTACCGTGCCCTATTGTAGGGCATCTTTCTTTCGGAATCCGTGATAGAAGTCAATTATACGGTCATTGGAGTGCAGTCAGCGGCTCGACAGCTCAGGAGTGAATCACTGAATGAACATGCATCCAGCCAATTCTGAAGCCCAGGGCCCTCAGCCTCAGCCCGCGGAGCCCAAGGAATCCCGAATCGGGGGGGGGGGGCAGGAGCCGAGGGTGCCATTCTCCTCCGACAGCCCCTCCTCCCTCCGGTTCTGACCTCCGATTCGAGTATTTTAAATCTGAGCGAATTTCATGAATGGGCATCGGGTCTGGGTCGCTGAGGAGAGTTGCTCCGGCGACAACGGGGCTCCTGCATCAAACACCGTGTTTTCTGTTGAGTGTTGAGTTAACTGTAAGTGGTCTATCGCTTCCCTGCGCTGCCAACTTCGACAGCGTTCTCTGTTAAATATAATAATGAACATTAACAAAATAGTCGAGTAACGCAGAAAAACTCGGTTCGGGGACCTCTTGAACTTTCTTCGTTCTCGCAAAACGTGTCCGCTAAAAGAGCAGAACTTTGGTCGTGAGCTCAGAGCACTCTCTTCTCATACAGAAACTTCTGTAACTGTAATAAAAAACGTTCAGGATAGCGCGATACTCAGTTTCCTTCTCAAAAAGCCATGCGCTTAGAAGGTTTATGCCTTCTGCCTTCACATTCCTCCCCCTTACCAGGTGCCTTTCTTTGCCCCACGATCGATCTGCGATCGGCCGATCGAGAACTCTCTGCACCCCGGAGCCGTGGAAAATTGGCAGCGTTGGAAGAAGCGGAGGTGGGGGACTGACGTAATCGGTAAAGTCAGCCGAAATTCCTGCAGGGACGTGGTCCTCTATGGCGGGATTACAGGAGCAGGGGCCTTTGTCGCGGGGCAACGGGGCCCATTGTCCGGCTCGCCCCTCATGACCCCTATCACCCGCGCCCTCTCCCCTGGCGGATGAACCGACACAATAATTGTCACCTCCTAATTTGTCGTCACTAATCACGGTCGCAGGTGTGTCTCCGCCACCGCGCGCCGCTGCGCCGTTCTTGGGCTCCCAACCCCGCCAAAAAAATTGTACCACGTGCCTCTGGGCCACCCGAAAGTGGGTGTATTTCTATCGGAGACCCAATGAGGAGCAGGGGTATAGAGACGATATATTTTGGAGACTCCGCACTGTTATCTTAACGCAGCGGAACGCAGGCATATACCCCTCCCTCCTCCTAGAGCTGTACGTCATTTCGTCGTTTCTCGGACGAAGGATTTCAACTTTATGCCAAATTAACTCAAAGAATTTAATTTTTTACAAGAATGCACCTTTGTAGTTTACGTCCAAAATTGCTCTGATTCTTACAAGAGATCGGAAAAAAATCAGTGAAATTTTCAGTTAGAAATGCTCAAGATTCTCCGTGTGAAAATTCAATTTGCGAGAGGAAGTTTGGCAACACTGAAGTGTAGTTACGTTCTTTCGTGAGGGGAATGACGATTTATGAACGATTTTTGACAGCGAGGAAGTCAAAATGCGTCCAATGTAACGATGGGAGAAATGTCAGGAAACAAGGTCCAAAGCGGAAAACCTCGCGTGTTATCTCTCAGTATAATACTCCTGATATACCGTTGCTCAGACCTCTTGTTCAAAATCAGTTTTGTAAGCGTTTATATTTTTCATTTCACTAATATTTTCGTATTTTTATTTTCATTTTCAGGTAAGAGTCGCTACCTAACAATAAGTAACACAAATTTTATCTGATGAATCGACGGAACATGCGTTCAGTAAGTAGAAAAGTAAAAACCTATATATAGTATCTCTCTCAGGATTACTTCAGCAGGATCAAAATCTTGTCTTTGAAATTTGTGAATGGGCTCATTGCAAACTTTTGTCACTGAGGAAGGAAGATGTGTTTTTTTTACGATTGCTCGAATTTCAGAATGAGCGCATGAGCCAAGTCTGAAATCCACTCTTTACCTGTAAAAAAAGATTGTTCTATGTCTTGCCCATTCTGCGAAAAGGTGCAATTTACGACCAGTGCTTCCGTTACAACCATCATTCAAAGTCAACGAAAACTGAATGTAAGGCCAAGATATTTCTGCGTATTTTAATCACGGATCTAAGTAGCCCCCGAAAATGTATTCTGCAGCTCGTGTCCAATAATTATTGTTTGACATAATATTCCTCATCTCTAAACGGGGGCACTTAATAATATCCAGCTTCCTCACTTGCAGCTGCTGGGTCCCAGCATCAAATTCGGCCGCTCCAGGCCCTGCCTCGCTCCGAGCCCCCGAAGCTGAACCAGCTCAGCTTTAAGCCTCCCTCTGCCCCCCTCACCCGTTGCTTTGGCGATATAAAAGGGCGGCGCAGAACCGGAGCCTAGCGAAGGAGAGGCAGATGTGTCGGATGTAATTACCCGCATAAGCTATCGAAAAAGTAGACGGCACACAACGGGTCGAGTCAATACAAGAGGTCCGACAAAATTTGGAAGCTTTAAACGCTTATAACTCCGTTTATACAAAGCTTTGAGGTTCTAAAAATAATTCCAATGGTTTCCCCGTGAAATTTTCTTCATGAAGCACCCTGAAAATGTATAATTTGACGCATTAAACATCAAAATTCGCAGTTTTAGTCAAAAATTTCATGTCCGACCTCTCTGATTGACTCGATCCACTGTGCGGCACCTTTGAAAGCTCCAAGCTTTAAGGAGCCTCCGCGGACTGGCTCGTCTGTCTCAAGATTTCTTTTGGGCGCTCGCTAATTATTCAAAGCATCAGGGCCGTGTTCATAGTGGCTCCTCCTTAAACAGCGCCTCTCCTTGGAGCGTCCCCGTACTGTCTACATTGTGATCGAAGGATTCTCAAAAGGGGTCCTTCCATATATAGCCTCGTAAGTGTAACTTTGAAAATAAATCCTTGCAAAGAGTTTAAATGATCCGCCACAAGAAAAATTACAAAGTGAAAGAGGAAAAGTGTTGGAGTTTTTGCAAGTATTAGGGTCAGTGCTGACCTACCTTCAGGGTGTCTACAAATCCGAAAAGTCCGGAAACAGTACTGATTTTTTAAGGACGATCTGGGAGTACTGAAAAAGGGCGGAAATTCCGCAAGAAGGTCCGGAATTTCTTTCAGTTTTTTTGTCATTTTTGTCGCAAATTGAGCGAGGAAATTGAAATTATGAAATTTTTCGGTTTTCGTCAAATGGAGGTACTAAAAAATTACTGGATTTTTCTGTTGAAGAGATACTGGAATTCTTGGGAGTGTAGTGAAAAACTACTGTAGAAGCACTGATTTTTGCCAACCTGTTTATGTAGACACCCTGCTCTTAAAGTTTAATTATGGATTGTTTTCTCTCTCGTATTTGTATTTTCACGGCGACAAATCATTTTAACGTCCTTGCAAGGATCTTTCCCAAAAGGCGAAGAGGCCTCGACCACCACTCTGGCCCCGGTCGGTCGTCGCCAAAAGGAGTCGGCAGGCGTGCCGTCTGAGGCGCGCAAAATATCCCAGCTCGGCCGCGGAGTCCTGGTGTCGCGGAGTGGGGGGGGGGGGGGGGGGGATTTTTGCCCCGCGTGGCCGGTTCGACCTGAGTGGCCGCCATCGCGGTCCACTCGCTCGCCGCAATAAAAGTTGAGCTTTTGTAAAAGCGTATGTTTCATTTTATCTATTCGCCGCGGTGTCATAGTATTCCTTTCCGCGGTCGGGTCTCGTTCCCACCATCCGGCCCTCACTGAGCTTCTCAAGATAGAATGCGTCGCTGCCACAATTACCTCACTCTTCGCAGGTAACGAGCGTGGCGATGGCCCAAGTGCGAAACCACCTACCTCCGTTCGCGTCGTTGCAGACTTCCCATCTTACTTGATTTTTATTGCGAAAACCATTCTAATTTTTTGAACGTACAATAAAGGGCGATGGTGGGAAACCAGATGCTTTGTCAGGCTTTGTGTCATCGATCTGAAACTGAAAAATCATCTCGGATGTCACTCTTTGAGTGCCAAAAGCTATCTAAAGCTAATTTTATATCCGAGCCTGAGGAATTTTCAAGAATGATTACCAACCCGCAAACGCGAGTCCAGTTTTTGGCCTGCTCTAGCCTCACGGTGGCAGCACTGGGAACGGAACCTGACCGGACTACGGCCGAGTGCGCGCATGCGCTCCAGAGTTGAGAGACCGCTCCGCAATTCACATACTCGGACTCCGGCCACAGTCTTACACATCTTCTTCAAATGCAAAATGGCGGCTGCGCAGTATGCCCAGAGACAAAGAAAGGCCCTCCATTCCTATCTTGGCAATGATGGGAGCTTTTACTTTCAGGACTCCAACATTCAACTGTTGAATTACCTATTGTCAGGTGGATATTGAACAACTTGTTCGGAACCATTTTGTTTCGCAAACAAACGTAAGTTTGGCCAACTTGTTTTGACTCGTAATGTCACCCGAAGCTCATCATCCACATAGCGTTATGCTCGTTGGAATTCAAATTTTTTAATCTAATGGAAAATTTTGGAACTTTTCCAGCACGATTCCACCACCTCGTTCCTCGAATCAGACCGTTTTCCCCCAGTGATGATCCCGCGATCCTGGAACCAGTTAAAATTCAGAGCACCAGATTATTGAAATTGATAGAAAAAGCTAATGACAAAGAAGACATAGGGGATATGGAGCGATCCTATTGGTTGAAATGTGTGGTTCTTGTAGACTAAGGGAGAAAATGCTGGACTAAGAGGGTCCCTCGTGGGCTACCGTTAGTTAGTCTATTACCTACTTCCCTTGTCCGTTGCAACCATCCAATTTCATCAATAGGATCCCTTTACATCCTTTTTGTCAGCTTTGTCTATGGTTTTATAAATCGATTTCAATAATCGGCCCGCTGGATCACCTCGTCCCCCTCTGACGTAAGGGCGGATCTTCGCTTTCCGCGTGAACCCTGTATTACATATAAATCCATGCTTTCTGGAGCTCGTGGAGGCAGCGAGGTACATCGGAGAAGAGACAACTTAAAGACTCACCTTAATTCAACCGCAGTTCTCATCTGGATGTGACTCGATGTGCAGAGCGCATCAGGTGCGACATCCGTGCGCGATATTGGCGCGTCGGAAGCCACGGCTTCACAGGCAGTGCACGACGACGTCAAGTCAATCTGATTCCTCTCCTTCTACGTTTGCCTCTTTTCAATCCTGATGAAATTTATTTCATTTATTTTTATTTACATTAGAATACATAATTGACACAAACATAGTGTCGAAGCATACTAGTCAGTGAAAACCCCCCGATATTTACATTTTAAACATCATTACTCATAAAAACAGACAGATAGCCTGAGAAGGTGCTGGATTGGGTTCCTCCTGGGAGAAGACGCAGGGGACGTCCAGCAAAACCGTGGATAGGTGGCAAATTAAAATATGCAATTTGCCAGATGACCTCTGGGTCGATAGACAAGAGTGGCGATTAGGTGTCGCAAAGCGCCCGGGCGCGCTGTAGAAGCGACTTGAATGTATGTACTTATAAAAATCATTTAGGGAATAAAATGCCTCACAAACGAATAAGGTTTTTACCCCTTGAAAAACGCGATAACTTCCTAGTCCTTCAATAGTTTTCTTAATTTCAAGGGAAGATTATTGAAGAGCCTGATGGCAGAATGAGACACTGACTCTTCAGTGACCTTCAGACGAACACTTTTCAAAATTTATGAAGGGATTTCTAGTGTTTCTTATCATGTCATCAGTGATCAAGCCGTCGTCAAAATGTAGTTAAGTTCTCTCGCGAGGGGACCTGCGATATAGGGCCTCCAAAGGAAAGGTGAAATTCAAAGATTGACCATGAATACGGCCCCTTAAAGAGAGATCGAAAATCACTGAATCCGGTCACGCGCAATTGATGGCGGAAGGGTACACTGGACAAAAAAACACATAGGATCTTGAGTCCAGACTCTTAAAAACATCGACAAGAAAAAATACTCTTGATTCAATCAGATTTAAGCTTATATCAAGAACCAAGCCTCTTCATTTGAGCGGATTTCCTTTTGATTTAAGCTTAAATCTGATTGAATCAAGAGTATTTTTTCTTGTCAATGTTTTCAAGAGTCTGGGCTTTAGATCCAATGTGTTTTTTTTCCAGTGTACGTATTCGATCGAAAAATAAAAACGCGAGCCGATCGACAAAATTCAATCGTCTCATGGAGCTGTCGATCGATTCACGACTCTGTCGATCCCCTCACGGATTTGTCGATCAATTCACGGATTTGTCGATCAATTCACGAATATGTCGATCGATTTACGGGGTTTGTCATTCAACCCACGGATTTTTCAGTCGATTCGCGGTTATTGTCGATCGAATCACGTCGATCGGTTCGCATTTTCATTTTTCAATCGATTCATGTCGCACTGGAAAAACGACCAAATTGGATCTTAAGTCCAGACTCTTGAAAACATTGACATGAAAAAATACTCTTGATTCAATCAGATTTTTGCTTAGATCGAAAGAAAGTTCGCTCAAATTAAAGAGGCTTGGTTCTTGATTTAAGCAAAAATACGAACGAATCAAGAGTATTTTTTCTTGTTGATGTTTTTAAGAGTCTGGTCTATAGATCCAATGTGTTTTTTTTCCAGTGCGGTCGACTCGGCACCAGTTTTTTAATTACTTGTCGATCGATTCACGTTTTTATTCTTCGATCGATTCATGTCGATTCCATACCCTCTGACTCGGCGCCGCGCGCCGCCTGTGGAAACGTAGCTCGAGGATGCGCGTTCGAGAGGGTGTCGACTGTCGTGGCTGGGGGGTGGGGGTGGATGCCATCAAGTCGTCGTCGTCTCCGCATTGAGTGAAGGCACCCGTGCGGTTTCAAAAGGAGAAGGGATTCATTAAGTCGGGTGGCTAAAAAGTAAGACGCTCCGCGCGCCTTCGCCTTTATCGAGACGCTAAACGCAATCTCGCGGATTCGAGCCGCCTCAACTCCCACCCGAGATCCTGCACCCCCGCGGTAGGCCGACGCCGCACAGTGGATCTAGCCGATTATAGAGGTCGGACATGAAATTTCTGACTAAAACCGCAAATTTTTATGTTTGTTTCGTCACATTTTAAATTGCAAGGAATGTTTCTTGAGGAAAATTTTACGATAGAACCAATGGAACCAATTTTAGAACCTTAAAGTTTACTATAAACGGGGCTATAAGCGTTTAAGTTTTCAAATTGTGTCCGACCTTTCCTATTGACTCGATCCACTGTGCGCCAAGCCGAATCCTCGCCATTACCGCCCGAGAGAGAAGCCATCCCCCTCTTTTTCTGCGTATACGCATCTCCCCATTGACTTGCTTCCGCGGGCTGATCATTGAAATCGATAGTGAAAGCTTTAGACAAAGAAGTCAAAAAGAGAATGGAGCGCTCCTATTGGTCGAGGCGGGTGGGTGCAATGGACTAAGGAGGTAAATAATTGATTTACTCCCAGCAACCGAGGAGGGACCTTATATTTAGTCCATCATTTTCCTCTAAGTCGATGACAACCACTCGCTCCAGCCAGTAAGATCGCTTCTCTTCGTCATCTGTGTGTATAGCTATGTCTGTTAATTTAATTAATCAGCCCGCTGATTGTTGAAAGAAAGTACCTTGGAAGGAGAGTGGGGGTTCTCACTGAATAGATACGTTGCAGACATGTAGAGTGATATGTCATCAGGAACAAGTGACTCATTTGGTCATTCGGGGGCTGGAAAGTCATTGAAAACCTGGAAAAGACAGGACATTTTGCGCTACTCAGAAATGACTAAAAATACTGCTACAGAGTCCTAAAATTTTGCCTTTTGGCAGAACAATTTGGTCATTTTCTTATCGTTTCTTACGCTCTGTCGACAAAATAAAAACTCGTATGAGAAAAAAATTAAAATCAAAAAGAGAATAAAAGTACCTACTTTCAAGTTTTCAAATTTTTTATTTTTACCATTTCATGATACTTTTCCTGTGGAGAGAAATTTCATGAGGAATCGTGCCCATAACGTCATTGGAGACTTGAAGTGATAGAGAACTGTAAGTAGTTGAAGACCCTGAATCGGCGAAGTTAAGTCTCGAAATTCTGAAACCTAGATAACTAGTTACTCTTAGAGTGAAATTCCGACTGCATTCACCTAATTTGATAGAGATGGTTCGATCCGTTTTCATGATAACGCACAAAACCCACAATGTTTGCCGTCGTACGTCGCGCAATTCCTCGTATAATTTTCTATTTTTCGTTCGAATTCATTAGAACCTAACGCTCTCACCATATCCGATGGAATATTCCGTAAAGTAGCGCAATGCGTGACAAGGAACAAGCCGTCATCTTTCATTTTACTCGCCGCACTCACCTGAGTCCGCATTGAGTGAGTCGTTGATCCTAGCAGTTCGCGTGCTACCCAAGCTCACGTGCTTGTGCTACCGTCCTTGATTGGAATTGGAACGAGTGCAGTTTTAGTAGGAAACATAAGCTCGCAAACTGATACCTCCGGCCGCGGGAAAAAATCGTCAAGTGCATCTGCTCCCAAGTGCTCAGTGGCGATTCCTCACAGTTGACAAAATGGTTTCTCCTCCATTTGAATGTATTTAAAACAATCGATTGTTTGCGAGACAACATCATCCAAAATCGATATTTTTAATGGATTTAAATGGAGGACCAACGGTGTTCCTAACTTCCAAAATCGCCTCTGTAAGTGCTCCAGAGCCACATTGAGTCCCTTCATAGAGAGTTGAGACAACGGTGCTTATGGATGTCACAAACGGGAATGAAGATTACACAAATCGGGGTTAGGATTAATACTTTTCTGTAGTCACCTACTTTTTTAATAAAGAAAAAAAGGAAAAAACAAATCGGACGTTTCTTGTAATCTTTGATCAACCCATTCCCAAATTCCTGTCTCCGTTCCCTCTGTCATTCTATTTCTCCCCTGTCGCACCGTGTACCCCCATTCCCCGGTCCATTCCAGTTTATAATCTTTGCAATTGGTGAACGTAATCTTTATTCCCGTTTGTGACACCGTGAATGCCTAAAATAAGGGAACCAATCAGAAATGGATTCGCATTGTCTTTACTCTCAGTATGAAGGGACTCCAGAGCCACCCTAAGTAACCGTCTCCTCACTCGGTATTCCTCTCGGAAGAGCGGCAACGCGTTGTTTCCACATGGAGACGAAAGAACCGTCGGAGGATGGCGATAGGGAACCGGGGGGTTGGAGAAGACTTAAAAGACAGCTCGACGGGGTTCATTAGCTCAACACGCGCGACAGCCGACCATCAACCGAAAATTCGCGTATTTTCTTTCTCTTCGTCGCCGTTTCCCCCACCCCCACCCCCCCTTCCTTGTCCCAAGAAGGGGGAACGTCACCCACCGACGCTCGGGAAGACTTAAAAGGGTCGCCCGAAAGTGGAGGAGAAAGTTGCGAGCGGGGGTGAGGAGGTTGAGGTGCCGCGAGAAAGATTCGTTTGCATTTGATAAATTTGTCGCCGAGTTTTGTTACCGTTTCAATGGCTCTACTTAAGTTCGAATTGAATTCGATTTTGTTTTCAATGGCTCGGTTGACTCCCCCGTCAGTTCGAGTGGGCAAAGCCGAAGGGAGGACGTCGCTCCCTTTTCCCGCCGACATCAATCCTCCACCACCGCGACGCCCCACCGCACTAAGCAGCAACGTCGTATGGTCATTCCATTCTTGCCAAATTTCACCTTTTAAAACGAGTATTTTTTATAAAAGTCATGGCAAATAGTTAGATTAAAAAAGAAAAAGAGAAGTACCGGAAAGTTTTCTCGAAAAATCGAATTTTATCGGAAGAAACGTGGCCTTGCTCACGTGATCGTATGCGGGTTTTCTATACTGCCGTGCCAAGGAAAAACGCCGTATGAACCTTCAGGCGTTGCCAAATTTCCTTTGATAAATCACGAACTTCCTGGTTAACTTATGAATATAATATTTTCCTTCCCATTTTTCAGGCAATTTTGTTCGCAATTTCACCTGAAGCTCCTAAAAATGTAGAGGGAAAGCATTCATAACTTTCCTCATGAATAAACGTTTTATCGAAGGAAATTTGGCAACTCTCGAATGTTCATACGGCGTTCTTCCTTAGCACGGCAGTATAGCGCGGTAGCACGGCAGTATAGCGCGGTAGCACATCAGTTCAGACTCCCTCCCGCACACTTCGAGCCAGGATCTAATCCGGCGCCTCGCGCCCCAAAACTGAACGTATTTTACCCGCCAATCGGGTTAAACTCATTCGATTTTGTTTAAACTACAATAAAGCCACTCCAAAAGATCTATGTAAGTAGTCCTGCTCCGAACGTGGCTCAGTTTTGACGTCAGAGTGACTCACGCGAACGATTTAAAATGAAACTTTAACAGAAGGTAACTTCCTACTAGACAGGGCAGAAGCTATTGTTGACTGAACCATCCGTCGTGGATCAATTTTTTCAATACCCAAATCGTTAGTTCGTCGGATGTAGAGAAAATTAAATTGGATTACCTTTTTTCTTCTTTCTCTTTTCTTTCTTTGTCTACTAAAATTAAAGATGTTTTTATGTTTGACGTCATCGATAAGTAAGGATCTATATTCCGAGAAGGTTTCGATAAAGTGCACGTGTTGCGAAGCACAATGTTGGAGGACAAGTTGTTGTTTATGACATTTCTTCAACTTTTCACCAGCCTGGTTTTCTCTTGAAAATTTCTAAAGGGGGAAGTTCGGGAGCCTTTCTCTAGGACCCCCCGAAAATTTAGGAGCAAAAGATTTTCGACGTTTGCACGATTCGGTGCGGAAGTTTGGAGGGACGTGGAGCCCCAGCGAAACGAGCTCTCTCGCCCTCGTGCGCGAAAAATCCGACTGCAAATACTGCCGTGCTGAAGAAGAACGCCGTATTAACATCCGAGAGTTGCCGAATTTCCTTCGATAAAATGTTTATTTTTGAGGAAAGTTATGAATTTTTCTCTGTGAAATATTCAGGAACTTTAGGTGAAATTGCGTACAAAATTATCTGAAAAATCGGACGGAAAATATTCATCAGTCTACCCGGGAATTCGTGTTTTATCGAAGAAAACTTTGGCAACGCCCAAAGGTTCATGCGGCGTTTTTCCTCAGCACGGCAGAATAGGAGCGGATGATTCAAATCACGAAAAGGAGCCGCGGTAAAAAAGTTGTGGAAAGTCGGAGCGGAAATAATGCAATCACAATCACACGAGGAAAGCTCCCGAATCGGAATTAAAAAGTTGCACAGCGAGAAAGCGTCCCTAGGGTGGAGACGGGGAGGGGGGCCGGGGAGGCCAAAGCCAACAAATCATCCCTTCGGCCGTGGTGGCAGGGTTCGACAGTTCACCCCCCTCACACCACTCGCCCGTCCTTTTCCGGCAATAAAAAGTTTGGTTTCCGTTGGTGTTGACTGTTGCTTCACGCGAGAGAGTGTGGGTAGGTGGGTGGGGGTGGGCATGCAAGCTCGAGGGGAGGGGGCGGCTTCCTGCTTCTACTTGAGAAAGGGAAACGGAGCACATACAGTCGGAAACAGATACAGCTTTGAGAGGAAAATACTCGACGGCAATGATACGTGAGTGCGGCGACGGAGATCATCTCAGCCGCGCTGAGGAAGAACGCCGTATGAACCTTGGGATGTTGCCAATTTTATTTTGAAAAAATGCGAATCTCGAGGGAAACTTTTTTGCCGATTTTCCCAAGAATTTCAATCGCAACTTAATCTCAACTGTCCGAAAATCTCAAGGAAGAATATTGGTAACTTACCTCAAGAATATCTATTCTACCGGAGGGGATTTTGCAACATTCGAATTATTTTACGCCATTCGGACTAAATGTTGCAATTCGGAACTACAATTTCTGGCTCATCGGTAAAAACACTTAAGTGCATAGGGAAACTAATGATACATACGTTGTTTCTAAACTGAGCCAGAAATTGTGCCTTTCAATTGCAAAACGATGTATACATTTTTCTTTAGCATGGCAGATCTCGACTTCGATGGTGATGAGATTCTAAGATCTCATGAACGTTCGAATAATAATGCTTATTTTTTATTATAATTTATTTTTTAACAGTAGAACGGTGCACAGGTTCTTTTAGAAATTTCTTGAAAATTCGCTTCACGTCTTTGAGAAAACCCCCTGAAATTTTCAAAAGGATTCATACAACCGTTCTTCCGCAGAAAAGTAAATTGCATGATGAAATTTGGCAGTGGCTTAAGTAACTTGGCTCCTTTTGGCTTTTATCGCGGTCCAAGTGTCACCGATGTTGGTTTCAGACGAACTTGGCTCGATCAAAATTGCAAAAGTAACCCATGGCGAAGGGAGAGAGGGATAAAGTTCTCTCCCTGAAAAGCTCCGAATGATCTCTAGGGATTGGCTCAGGGAGGGGGTTAGGGGGAGGTTGTCCTGGCGTTGCTATGTGCACGAAGGTGAGCAGTACTAATGGCGAAGAAAAACTTGGGAAAGTGTTTACGGTCTGCCGACTTTGACGCCTCTGGAACTTAAAGTATAGCCTAGGAACGGAAAGTACACTAAATTTAAACCTGTGACAGGTTCAAGGATCTACTCATATCGCAACTTGCCGATGGTGGAAAAACACCTTGAGCTTTGGTTTTTATCATAATTATTTTTCAAGTAATTTTTTCTAGCACACATATAGAACTTGACCATTACGAACTAACAATTTTTTGGCATCCGTCTTACTTTTGTATTATATTAAGCAGGTATTGAGGTTGTACTGACGATAGAGAGTGACTGAAGTAAAGGGTATGTTGTTTGTATTCTATCTATATTTTTATGGATTGTAAATTGTATAAAAATAAACCTGAACAGATTGCTGCCTTCGGTAAGCGGAGTTGAACTTGTCGTCTTTATATTCAAAGCAGTATCCATACAAATGAACCACTAAACAAGCTATGAGTTAAAGTGTTACGGAACATGTTTCCTCTTCTGAATTTCGCAAAGAAAATGAATCACACATAGGTAAGTCTGAAAACTAACTCGTGAACACGATGCATATTAGTTAAATGCCAAAAATACAAATGACATCATGCGTATTATCCAACTTCTGTGTTACAAATACTTGTCTATCTCGTTCAGGAGTTGTTTCCGAACCTCCCGTTCTGTGAATCTTTTTCTCCTTCAAATTTTGAGGAGGAAACTTGTGACGTTTTCTTCAAGTTCAGACCTCGTCAAGTCGCCCATTGGTCATAAGGTGAATACGCAACTGCCGTAAGTGCCGTTTTAGCCATTCGTGTTCTTATGCAGATAGTTTACCCCCCGGACCAGTCAGAAACGGTAGCTCCTCACTGCAAAAATACAGTCCACCTGTCCATGCGCATTACTGAATGCGGTATTTTCATCCATTTTTTGCGCGAGTCGTAAGAACCGCGAAGCCAGGAGCCAAGTCGTCAGCCGCCCCCCCCCCCCCCCCCCCGGCGTAACTCGGCGGACGTAATCAAGTCCTTTTACTTTAATGCTCAAGCTCGGAGCATTTTTGTTTTGTTTTTTCGTTCCACGAACGACCCCTCCCCCCTTTCTCTCGCCGATGGCTTCGCCTTCCCCCCGTTCGACTCCCTCGGCGGGTCCCCCTCGGTTACCGTTGCGTGTAATTATAGCGAGTTATTGTGCGGCGTTTGCGCGGGTCCCGGGACCTCGTTGCTCCTCTAATTGCCGCAACCTAATTTTTAGACATCAACCGGATCAAATTCGAGAGGGATCGGCTCCAATGAGCCCCCCACCCCCCCCCTACCACCGAGTAACTCCTCTCTCTCCTGCCTCCCCCCCCCCCGCTTCTCTTCTCTCCCTCTCTCTCTCGTCCTCCCTGTCTGAGTGAGCAGCTGAGCTGGAAGAGGCACAATGGGTCTAATCATAAGACTGACTCTAGCACTCGACTATCAACAAGTCTTCTGCGACGCTATTCTGCCGTGCTGAGGAAAAACGCCGTACGAATACTCGAGGTTGCCGAATTTTCTCTCAGGAAGTATTTACTTTTGAAGTAAGTTATGGATATTTTCCCTTGAAATTTGCACACTTTTTAGATCAAATTAAGAACAAAATTCTCTGAAAAAATCGGGGTAAATATTAACAAAATTTCCCTGAAATTCATGATTTGTCGAAGGAGATTTGGCAATGGCTGATGGTTCATACGACGTTCTTGCCTAGCACGGCAGTATTGTCCCCGGAATCGCTGCGGACTTTTATCTTTTTTTAGCTCTTCAGTGTCTCGGAGTCAATTAAATCGTTTGTTTCGAAAAGAGCCCAACTCGGAAAAACTTGAAGTTCGTTTTATTGCGGGAAAGCTATTTTTAGAATCAAGCGCATCTCAGAGTTGCCACGATTCTAGGGGAAACCGGGAAATCCTAAGGAGTGAAAACAATCAAAAGAACTGGCGATCAAATGCCAAGGAAAATTGTTAAAATCCCTTTTGGTTGCTTCGTAGAATGTGCTTGTTGCTCCGAACAAGAAATGTAGCGTGGTCGTGTCTGGAAGTGTCAATTTTTAAACCATCCCATTATTGTCAAATGCCCGGGAATTTTACCAAAATTCATCAGGAAAATCAGGGAATTGTTTGGAAAGCAATTTCATTTTCTAATTACATTGGCAACCCTAACGAACTGTATACGTTACCTACAAGTTCTCCCCATTTTATATTGAAAAGATAGAAGCAACTTTCGTAACTCCGAAAAGTCGGATTTAACTCTTGAATTTTACTATGCATTTTTTACAGGTAACGAATACCGGAGGGAGGGCTCCTATCTGTAGCGTTTAAAATGTTTTTCAACAGTAGATAACAATCGGTACCAATTATTTTAGTCTTTCCGCGGAAGGATTGCTGTTTTCAACGTTGTTCCAATGGGTTTTATTAACCACTAATAAATTGAGAAGGAATAAAAGTGGAAATTTGTAAATATTTTATTTTGAATATTTAACCTACAGCTGGCGTTCACTCCGAGTTGAAACCATTGGAAAATTCACCATAAAAGGGATAGGTCTGAATCTCCAAATCTCCAACGATCATCATTCTTCACCCGATCACGGAACATGAGCCAGAGTCGCTAAAGCTATAATGATGAAAACAGGACTTTTTCTCTTTTCTCCCCTCTCCTTTCCTCTTCTCTCTTTTTCCCTCCTCCCTCTCGTGGAACCATGTAAACATGAGCTCGCATTAACCGTATGATTCCTTTGAAATTTCGCTTTGAGGCGGAGGATAATGGAGAAAAATAGTGGGCATTGTCGACGAAAAAGCTGAGCTCGTTCTGAATTTATTGTTTGCCCTCGCATCTCTGAATTTTCGAACGCGAGTCAAAAGGATGCATCATGCGCTTTGTGACCTGGATGTTTTAAAAGTGACTCGAAAAATTAAACTTGAAGTATGCCGAACGATGAAAATTTCGCGTTGTGATGGTATGCGTCGGGTTGGGGCTTCGAAGCAGCGAACTTACAATTCGTCGCCTCTCTGACATCGGAGCCTAACTACTTTAGGACATGAGCTCTGCCTCAGTCGGAGGTAAGGCTCACATAAAAATGATGTTACGTCGTTTTATCAGAGAAATCCTAAGTCGGGTTACGTCAGTGCGCGATTGTACCGAATCCACCATCAAACTGCTGTGCTATGGAAGAGTCGTATGCTGCCGTGCTAAGGAAAAACGCCGTATGAGCCATCAGGCGTTGCCAAATCTCAGTCGACAAATCATGAATTTTCGGGAATGTTTGCGAATTTTTCTCTTCCAATTTTACAGAGGATTTTGTTCGTAGTTCGATCTAAAAATTGCAAGGACAAATATTCATGATTTTCTCCAAAATTAAATATTTTCCGAGAGGAAATTCGGCAAAATTTGAATGTTCATACGGCGTTCTTCCTTAGCACGACAGTATGAACATCCAGACTGGCCTAATTGTTTTTTGACGAAAACCGAATTTTTCAGTAAATTCTTGTATACCTACTTACAAGGTTGTTTACAGTCAGGGCGAATACCTAGAAAACCGGAAAATGTCAGGTAGTTCTATAAGTATTAGGGAAAACCGGGAAATGTCAGGGAAATGATGAAAATGTCCGTGAAAAAGTGTTAAGTCACCTTTATTCGCTTATTTAAATGGGTTTGACGTTTCGAACAACAGATTGCGCGTTGAAACTATTTCAAATTATGTCCTCCTTTTGCTCACTTATATCAAGCCGTTGTAAGCAGAAACGTGAAATTCTTAATGAAAGAAAAAAAATCTAGAATTTTTATTTTTTTTTCGTATTATCGAATATCTATTGCCTAATCGAAGAAATGAAAAGGAATACTACTTTCACTTTCCTTCGTGTAAAAAAGAAACTGAAAAGAATGAAAACGTATCGAAAGTGCGGAAGTTTTGGAACGCAGGATCCTCATTTCAAACGGCTCTTATCAGTATTTTACTCCTTATGTGCCTTCGAAATCCTAAAATTTCATTAACGGAATGAACTCCAGTCTAGGTGGTAAGGGGGGGGGGGGTGGTCGGCATTCACGGTTTATCCTAACCTGTAAGTGCAGCTGCGTTATTTATGTTCCGTTCAAGAGCGCGGAACTGAATTTACCCAACTTTCAAAAACTTGTAACACCCCTCTGTACACACTTGCTGGGTAAAGCTCCCAAGTTCCTTTAGCTTCTTATATAATTTGAAACCAGTCGGCTGCGGAAGCCTTTATAATTGATGTGTTTTCTTCACACTAAGAATTCAAACGTTACGTGAAGCTGCACGGACATTCAAAAGGGGATTGCTATAAGATATTTGCTCTCAGCCTTTTTCAAAAACCTTCCGAATGTCGCAGCGAATTTTCCCCCCCCTTTTTTCTTTTTTTTTCTCATCCTGAAATCGTTTCCGAATTGACGAATAACTCTTCACGCTCATTTCACTTCATTCTCTGCCATAACCTGATAAAATTGATCGAGAGTCCGTTGAACTCGAATCGTTTTTTCTAGGCCTTGTCTCCACGGGACGTTTTCATGGGATTTGTCCCAAGTTCGAATCGCAGGAATGAAACTTCTGGAATTTTTCCCAGCTACCGTCTCCACGGGACGGGGCTCATACAGTCCTGCGACAAGTTTGCGAGGGAAGATAAGTCAGTAAAAATCGAGTGCTCAACCGGGATCAAAATAATAATGGAACACGAATGACAATTAGACATATTACTTTAAATAAACCAACACGAACAGTGGAGCAACCAACTAAAGATCGTATGGTTCGCTTTCACTTCTTCTTCGACTCTCAGTTGGTCCTAGGGATGCAAGGACCATATTTGTTACTGGGGAAATCTTGATTAACCCAATATTTTTCCCGACTTTGTTAGTGGGATTTTTTCCTGGGACAAATCCCGCGCAACGGCCCGTCGAGACAAGGCCTTAAAAGGGTGATATTTACGTTAATATTCGACGTGAAAATTGCTGTTCGGACAGAATCATTGGAACACAGTTCTGTAACTAGTGCAGCAACTGACCTGCCGTTACAACGGCTCAGACCGCTGCGCGTTGCGAGAACTCGCTGAAAAGCTACCTCAGAGCTTCATTCGCATGTTTACTCAAAGGCCCGAAGAGTTGAGGTTTAAATGGCAGTTAAACGAATTTAACTGCCACTCGGGTCGCTTCTTCATTTAGTTAATTGTGCGGGCTTACTTTGATCCGTGTTTAACCGTGAATCGGGTAGTGTAACCCGCCGCGTTTAGGAAAAACGCCGCATGATCATTCGGAGCTTGCCAAATTTTCCGCGGTAGAAATGTTTATTCTTGAGCAGAGTCGTGAATATTTGTTCTTGAAATTTGTGAATGCTGTAGATTACATTGTGAATGAATTTCATGGAAAAATCGAAAGTAAAATACTTGCACGTTTCCCTGAACAATCCTTTTTTATCGGAGGAAATTTGGCAACGTCAGACGGCTCTCACGGCGTTTTTCCTCAGGACGGTGGTGTTTGTCCGCTGTCGATTCCCACCGTGGGATTCTCCTGATTATCGGTGTCGCTCTCATTAACTCGACGGTTCAATACCCTTTCGGAAGGCTGTGACCTCATCAATCGCCCTTTTCCTTTTAAAGTTCGAGCCAAAAAAAAAAAAAAAATTAAAAAGAAAAAAAAAAACACGTTCCGAGTGCAATGAAGGGTTTTAGTAGTGCCAGCGCACACGTATAGATTCATACACTTATCAATCAGCCAAAATCTGTCCTGCAGATCGGTTATCGAAACGACGATCTTATGTCTATTTATCCTGTTAAGTCACTCCTCTTTAAAAACGAAAGTCACCATTTTAGACATTTTCATGGGTAGATCTAAGGTGCGTCTGAAGCTAAATCCTCTCTATTCTAATAAAATCATTTTTAAGACACTCGATGGACGGGGTGAGGAAGGGAGGGGAGTAAGAAGGTAAGAAGAGGTTGGGCGGCGTAGCAACCAGGGGGCGGAGCCTCCTAGTTGGCTTATAAATTCATAGTAAACCACGCAGGATGTCAAAATTGGCCTTGACTCATGCCAAACATTCTCAGGAACATTCAGTGACCCTCTTTTAAACACATAGAGCCTTTTTTTTTCAAACTTAAATTCACTCATTATTGTATTTCATGCAAAGACTTAAAGTATATTGACAATTGAATTTGCTCGTAACACAGTTAAGGTTAGGTTAGGTTAGCCAGTTGCCTGTATCACAGCTAAAGCAGGATTGTCAATATTTTATTTGCCGATGCCCTCCACGCTCTGCAAGGAACATTAAAATACGCAATTTGGCAATCTCAGTGGAGGAGGGGTGGTTGGACTTTACATTTTCCGCCGCAGGACTCTCTTACGAAGGGATGAAGGGCGGGGGAGGGGAGGCAAAAAGCTCAGGGCCATGGTGGAGCTTTGCAGGACGAGAATTTATCGTCCCCCCTGGCTAATGTACACCTACCGAGCCGGGCATCCGGGCAACTCGGAGCGGTAAATTCATCATAACCTCTAAATTTTCCGGACACGACTCTCTCGTGCCGTATATGTCACGGGGCTAAACGGCGCTTTGCGTTCGTGTCTCGAGCATTGTGCACGATTCTCCTCGATTCAGCTAAGAGCAGCCGGCTCCGCTTCTGGAAATACGATTTTAATAGAAATTCTTGCAATTTCTAATGCAAAATACTTAAAGAGAGTTAACTTAAAATACATCTGTAGAGATAGGCGGAATCTTCGGTCTTGTTGATTGGCCCCAAGCTGATAAGTGAGCTGATTAAATGTGTTCGGATGTATAAATTTCCAAAATAGGATCAACTCTCATGGGGCTTTATTACGTACATAATTAGTTAGAAACATAAGTAATTTTTTACTTTAATTAAAAATTGACCGATTTTATTTCAATTATATAAAAAGGGTATTTTTCATTTTTATGGTAGGTTATTCTTAGGCCAGACAGCCGTAAGTGCTATCTACTGCATGCTTTCGTGGTTGCGTTTTGGACACACAACAAACACATTTTCAAGTTAGAAATTGGCAGAAGAGGGTGGCACTTTACTCGTAAGCACTGTTTTCATTGGCTCTCTGGAGATTACTGTCACTTGTTGCTGTCATGCCTATAAAACTGCGTCATTTTTTTTGCGCTCCTACGGCCTTCTCATACGTCTCGTTTTGATACAATTAAGATGAATTTTGCTGTCTTAGCTATTTCCGCGATTATATCTAAAAGAGTTTAGACGAAATTTGAAGGAAACTGGATTTTGAAAAGACCCTTACTGCTCTCTTCGCTATCACGGCAGTTATGTAGAAGACAGACACAGACACTACTCGAGTTCCTGGAAAAACAGAAGCCTCGAATGCGCATATTTCCCTTTCTTTTCTTTTCCCACGCTCGCGACGCATCTCGGGCGCGTCTGTTCCGGACCGTTTCTTTCAGCGATAGCTCGCGATCCGACTCATTAAATGATTGTCAGCCGAAAGCGGGTCACACTTGACAGCCGTCCCCGGACACCGTCGAGAGGCGAAGGTGTGAAAAGCCCGAGAGCAAGGGCGGAAAATCGTCGAGGGTCCCACGTGGAAAAGCGGGAAAGAAAATCCGCATCCCGGGCCAAGAGAGGCAACCGCGCCGAAGGTTCGGGGATGGCACAAAAGGGTTTTTGCGCAAGGAGCAACGGAGAAAAATAAATATAAAATAAAAAGAAACCCGCCTCTCATTTCGGGACTGGCACAGCGGTGTACAGTGGGAAGAATTATTCAAAACGAGGTCGGAAGTGAAATGTTTTGATTGAAAGTGCGAATTTCCCTGTTCGTTCCTTCATATCGTCACCTTCCGGCCAAAGTATCGCAAGCGCCATGCGACGTTTCTAAATTTCCGCCGCCATTTTATTTTTTTTACAGAGATTTTGTGGGTTGAATCTGTTTGAAAATTTCACCGAATTTGGTCGGTAACACAAAGAAAATTCAGTGAAATTTTCGGACGGCCTCGTTGTACAATGTCTCTAAAAAAATAAAATGACGGCGGAAATTTTAAAACGTCGCATGGCGCTTGTGATACTTTGGCCGGAAGGTGACGATAAATTGGACTATATTTTGCAATTTGGAACTATAAATTCTAGCCCGGTCTAAAAACAACGTATGTGCCATTCGTTTCCCTATGCACATAAGTGTTTTCCAGAAAATCCAGACTTTATAGTTCCAAATTGCAAAATGCAGTCCAATTGAGGTGTTTCTCGGAGAAATTTAATAAAAAAACCTGTGGACCCATTTTTAAACCCGCACGTTTTGTATCGGCGAGGGTTTAAGCTTTTTTTCCCTGCAATCAGCATGACTGGTCCAGCCACCCCCATAATTTCATTCCACTTTGCGACGTCGGTTTGAGCACCCGCCAGGGACCAGGTGAGCGAGACAGGCACAGAAAAGAAGTAATTAGTGAGTGCCCGAATGAAGTGGTCTCGTCGTCGCCAAAAACAAAACTGGAGTCGCGAGCGGGAGAAAAAAAACCGTCGGATAGAAATTCTGGAAATGAAGATTTGTTGCAGCGAAAAAAGGAGAGAATCGCCGGGGTCGCGGAGCGCATCGCCATTTTAATGAGCTGAGCGCGCGCGCCATGGTTCGCCACCTTTGGGACCCGTCCGAAGTCGTTCGGGTCCTCCCTCGGGTTTTCAGAGATTCTTAGAATGCTTTGGACGTACTTATGCCTGAAGCTAGTTTGTGAAAATGAACTAATTAAAAAATAATATATGCATATGATTCTCGTGCAATACAGTTATTCATGATCTCGTTCATTTTCACCTAGTACCTTTCAGCATAAATATAATTATGTCCCGTTCAGATATTGCGGTCGGTTCGACGGGGGTTAGTAACATTTTGGCACTAAAACAGGGCTTCAACTTGTCAAACTGAACCGGAAACATGTTGTTCGCTATTGAAAAAACTTAATCCTGAACCTTAAGTTTCACTACGTGGTTCAGAATCGTTATTTAAAATTCACAGGGTTGCCACAGTCAGGGAATACCGGGAATTGTCAGGGAAGGTGATGAAAGTATCAGGGAAAATCATCAAGTCGCCTGTATTTGCTCTCTAGAATGAGTTTGACGTTTCTAACAACAACTTTTGCTTGAAAACTGTTTGAAATCATGTCTTTTCAACTATTTGCCGTATCATCACTTGTCAGGGAACTCTATACAAAAACGTGTCAGGGAAATGAAGGAAAATTCAGGGAATTTCAATTTCTAACCTCTATGGCAACCCTGAATTCATCTTTACGCCCTTCATACAAAAGTTAACGCAACTGAACCGTTTGTATCATGCTTCAGGATCGATCGTTTTCCATGAAAAACTTACTCCACGAAAAATGTACCGCCGTGGACGACCTCGCATCTACTTAAGTATTTAGTTTTATGTTTCATTAGCAAAATTTAAATGAAAAATGCTGCAACATCTGATTGTGATGATTCTTTATCCAGGACCAAGAAGTTTTTCAAGCTTACATTAAAATTTGATGCGTGGAAAAATTCCATTCTCGTGGAGTGTAATTTTCAATTCACACCCTGTCTACTGCGCCACCGGTGGACTGGTGCATACGCGCAGCTAGAAACACGCGCTTCTCGTATTTCTCTCATGCATTGAACTGAGCGCTCCGAGACTGAAAATATTATCCTGACAGGAGAGATATCTGTAGAGGGGTAGCAGATGTGTTTACATTCTAATACGTCAATTTCTCCTCCTGCCAGAGATAGTTACTATCTCATTCACTTACGCGCGTCGGTACACACAACCCCCTCCCACCAACTCCTCCCCACTCCCATTTCTCTCGCAATTCCCGCGTCTCAATTCCCCCGACTTGTGCCTTTAACATCCCAGGTCTTAGTGGAAGGAAAATTATAAATGAATCGATCGATGTTTTACCCCTACATTTTTTTTAAAACATCGACCGATTGATCTGAAGCCCCTCTCGCCTGCGGCGAATCGCATCTTTTGTATATTAAACCCGTGTAAAATACGCGAGGGCCTTAAACATCATTCGACTCGCTCAAAGCAGCCTCATTTATTTCAAATCAAATCGGGTGGTATTTCTGTTTTTCATTGCCACATTTAAATATACACAATAATACTTGCTCCCCACAGGAAGATAAGTTAGGAACAAACCACGCTAGGGATACTTAAAAATAAACGAACGTGGTATTATACATATTATACATATATACATATAATACACGTGGATTTTTTCCTCTTCTAATTTCAGTGGATTTCCTTAGAAGTGAGAGGAAATGCAATAACAGTTGCCCCTAAAAACCGTTGTCGCAGGCAGAAAATTAAATCAGGCATATTATTAAATACATGGGCAGTTAATCAAACTTTGACCATTTTTGAAGTTCAGTATGTTTTTGACGAAAGACTTTCAAGTTTTTTAACGTTTTTAGTTTAAGAATTCATCAAATCGCCACACTTTCGTAGTATTTCCCCCCTCTGTAGCGATTTTTCAATCGTTTTTGGTGCGGAAATTTCAAAAATTCTATATTTTACACTGGAAAAAAAACACATTGGATCTACAGTCCAGACCCTCAACAACATCGACAAGAAAAAGTACTCTTGATTCAATCAGGATCTAGCTTAAATTAAGAACCAAGCTTCTTAATTTAAGCGGATTTCGTTTTGATTCAAGCGGAAATCCGATTGAATCAAGAGTATTTTTTCTTGTCAACGTTTTCAAGAGTCTGGACTCTGGATCCAATGTGTTTTTTTTTCCAGTGTTCTGAAAATTCGGATGTAAATGTTACCTCAAGAGCTACAGATAATCATAGATACCATTGTAAGATGCACATTTTTATAGTGAAGTATTTCCAACTTTAGTAAAGAATTATTCATTCTAACAGTAGAAAAATATTTACTTCAAGTAAGATTAATTTACTACCTGCCTAAGTATTTAACAAAATGCCCGATTTGATTATTTGTCCACGACACATCCAACCGTGCTTTTGATTAAGTTGTAAATCTCTTACTCTTGTAGGAACTTCATCGCAGAACGTTGTGACGATTTTTTCCCCCATTTCCAATTTCAACGGTTCACTGAGACGGCTCCATCGATGTCATCGCAATCCCGGACTGCCGTGCTAAGGAAAAATGCCGCATGAACCTTCAAAAGTTGCCAAATTTCCTCTGATAAAATGTTCATTTTTGAGGAAATTTATGAATATTTTCCCTTGAAATTTTCAGGAACCTTAGGTGAAATTGCGTACAAAATTATCTTAAAAATCGAAAGGAAAACATTCCGAATTTTACCAGGAAATTCGTGTTTTATCAAAGGAAATTTGGCAACGCCTGAAGGTTCTACGGCGTTTTTCCCTAGCACGGCAGCGGGGTCCACGTGAAATCCGAGTCGCGTCCCGATGATTCGATGGTAACGACATTTTCCTGGAGGAGCTTGAATCCCTGCTCGGAAGTTGTCAATTTGGGGAGCTCGGACTTGGAGTCTTTTTGACGTTCCCGGCTGGCTGTCCGTTCGGACTGGGTTCGAGGTGGTGATTCCCTCGGGACGCTCCCGGCTCCCGGGCGTGGGCAGACTCTTCCCTCTCGCTGTCAACGGGAAGAATCGTCGTCATGGCTGGCCCCCTTTCCTTTCCCTCGTTCGTCGTAGTCAAGATCAGAATTCTTATCGACCCATCCCGAGAATATTCTGTTGGAGTTCAGTAGGCAGGCCTCGTCTCAAAGGTCATTAAAGTATGCATTCGCGGGGAGGCGTCAAACGTAGGGACGCCAAAATTTCTCGCATTTTTTAAAACTATTTCCTCGGAAATTTTCACACTCCTCCCAGGATTGCCGGCAGTCTGGAAAACCGAAAAAATCAAGGAAAGTCAGGAAATTTGCGACCGGGAAAAGTTAGAGAATTCGTGGGAGAAGGTAGGGATTTTTTTTTTCGCTTCATGCCACGCGTGTTTCTAAGATAGCCTGGAAAGAATGCAATCCCTTGCGCACCGACATCTAGTACGATTGTTGCCAGCCAGTTGATCTTCAGGCTACCTATATTCCGAATTTTCTGGCCATGTCATTTTTGTCGCCATTCGTGCGTATGAATTTCGAAGTTTCGAAATTTTTCAGATTTCCTCACCGAATGGTATTGAAAAAGCACTAAACTTTTCCGATGAGGCAATTTGAATCAGATGGGAAAGTGCTGTAGAGTAAAAATTCTGATTTTTGCCAGCCAGTTTCAGTAGACACCCTGAACCCTCGAATCCCTTGAAAGAGGCAACCGTATTAGGATTTCTATCGGACTTTTGGAAGGAGCTTTGGGAGGGTTTTCCATCAAGTTTGGCGCCACGGTCGGCGGTCGGGCCGGTCACGCAGGAACGTTTGCGAGATGTTTACCCTCGTGTTGTTTGGTCTGCCCGTCCGTGTCCGCGTGTTGTTCGACCCGTGTTTATTTGGTCTCTCAAGTCGGAACAAACTTTGTTTAACGGCTGCTTCCTTCGATTTTGACTTTGACAGCCTCGTCCGGTCTCTCAACGGGTATTTGTCTCCCATTTTTTTGGCCGCTGCGCCGCAATTTTTCACAGGTAGAATCTTTTTTTTTTTGTTTTCTTCGGATCGCAGCATATGAGTAATTCGTCACTGCAGCGGATCCACCACGAACGCGAGAGACGCAGTGCGCCCTCCTCGACTCAGGACTAGGGGGGTCATTCCTGAATGAACCACCAGATATATCACTAATTTCAATCCTTTCATATCGCAGTGACTGTCGCGGTAACGTCTATTTGACTCACGTAGACTTTTGTTTTTTCATGAGCGGGAAGTTTGAATTTTTTTTCTTTTGAAGTTTCAATGTACGCGTCCTTAAACACAAAGTATCTTGGTTAAGAGTTACTTCCAATAATTTTCGTTGCGCAAATCGTGTTCCACGTGAAATTGTGATCAAGAAACATGTATCAGAATGCTTCAATTCTTTCTGAAGTTTTCAAAGTTATTTTTGAACATGATGTGTCAGTTTGACCCTTGAGCCTCAGAAAATATTCCGTCCCAGCCACCTTTCCAAAATCCTTGGCTGCGTATACAGATACCAGTTGCATCATGGAAGAGTCATGAATTTTCCAGCGTCCGGTTTTGTTTAGAATTCGACCTGCTGTTATTGAACGTAATTGAGTAAACGTTTACAGTCTCAATTACGACTCTGCATACTCATGTATGGATGTTTATTTATTGATAGCCCTGGTGTTTCTTTGCACATTTCGCTTGAAATTTCTACGTTTTTTAAGGGAGTTTTTACTCACACTCCTCGCCCGCATTTCCGGTTCTGATTTCAGTTTGAATTGAAGTTTTCTTTCGCATAATTTTCGAGCCCACGCTGTTTCCAGTGCATTTTTCCGGAAGGTGTTTATTAAGAGAATTCGAGGAGCGGTATATTTCCGCGTCGGCCCGAAGCCCTTCTCCTACAGCGTGGTTTCCATATTCTTTTTCCACGATTTTGTGTCGGTCGGGCAATCGAATCCGAGCTTGCTCTTCGGCTGTCGGTCGTTGACGGCGATGCGAAGGCGAACACTCGTGGGCTTGTTTAATGTTTACGCGCCACACTGCGCTTTCGTTCGCACCGTTGCCAGCTTAGATCAGTAATCAAATTTATCCTTTTTTTTATTGGGGGAAAAAAAAAAGAAAAAGAAAATTAAAGAAAAGAATGTCGGGATGAGTACTTTCATATGCGAGTTTACGTGAATTAGGTTTGCTAAACCTATTGCTAGAATTTTTGTTCATCAGTCATCAAGATAGTCTCAGCGTTGACTTCCGAAAGTAAGTTTCACCCTGTGGATAAGATAGCAGTAAAACATAACAACTATATCTTAGGAAAAGCTGCAGAAAAGCCGGGAAGCTCAGAAATCTTACATGTTCCATGCCTACAATATGCTTACTTAACCATCCGTCACAATCTTCAATTATCAGGGAATTCCACCAAAATGTGTCTGAGAAATCAGGGAAATGTCAGAGAATTTCATTTTCTAAATTTTCTTGTTCTGTGCATTGTTGCCAAACATTCCACACTCTGAATAATAAATCAGAAACCGGCCGAATCCCCACGAAAAATCCGACCGGCCGAATCCCCATCTAATCAAATTCGATTAGTGTGGCATCCTGATCAGAGCAGTATGTGCGGAAGAAAAATACATAATTTGTAGTGGAGTTACGGCGTTTTTGCTGTGAACGGCAGAGATCACTTAGAATCGCACTAATCGAAGCAAGTACTCAAGAAAAGCATGAACGGGCGGGACGAACGGCAACCTGGATATCAAGAAATCACGACGTATCAGAGCACCTCACCCCAGCCGTACTCCCGTCCTAAGGAAGAACGCCGTATGAACCTCTAGGCGTTGCCAAACTTCCTTCGGTTAATCACGAATTTTCGGGAAAATCTTTAGATATTTTTCTTCCAATTTTTCAGATAGTTTTGTTTGCAGTTTTACCGAAAGTTATCAAGAATTTATCGGAAAAATATTCATAGCTCTCCTCAAAAATAAACATTTTATCGAAGGAAATTCGGCAACTCTCGAATGTTCATACGGCGTTTTTCCTCAGCACGGCAGCATAGGCAACGAGGCCACGGGGTAGTACCCGTTCGCCCTAGCCACTCGATTCACAAGGGGACTCATCGCTCGACGATATCCCTCTCCCCCGCCCCTCACTTCTTCCGCGTGTCCCTTGCGGTCTCTTCAGCGCGTCTCCCGGAGCCCTCCCCCCTCCCCTGCCCCCCGCCCCCTCGTTTTCCAGGAATCCTCGAGTCGCTGCCGCAGTGCGCGAACTGCGAATTGGAAACGGCTGCAATTTTTTTTCTTGCGCCGGATCCGTCATGATTTCGAATATGCTTCGAGTTTTTTTAATCCCTTTTTCGCCCTCGTATCCAGCCTTCACTTTTCCACCGTAAGACTGGGAGCCGCGAAGGGCCCGATGTTGCCGTTCTGCGAGCCGATTATTGAAATTGATAGTCAAAGCTATAGACAAAGGGAACCTATTGGTGGAAGCTGGTGGTCGCAATGGACAAATGCAGTAGGTAATAGACTAACTAACGGCCACCCACGAGAAACCGAACAGTTAGTCCATCATTTTCTCCCTTAGTCGATAAGAACCACACATTTCAACCGATAGGATCGCTCCATACCCCCTATGTCTTCTTCGTCTATAGCTTTGTCTATCAATTTCAATAATCAGCCCGGTGCTCTGAATTTGAACTGGTTCCAGGATCGCCGGATCATCATTGGGGGAAAACGACCTGATTCGAGGAACGAGATGGTGGAATCGTGCTGGAAAAGTTCCAAAATTTTCCATTAGATTCAAAAATTTGAATTCCAACGAGTATCAGTGCAAGACTGAGGGGAAGATAGTCAGAGTTCAGCCCGAGCTAATGCATTGTAAGCTGGGGTCACGCCGAGAGATCTGTATCGACTTAGGTCTTTTTAGACCTCATCAGTAGATCACACTCCTCAGTGTTTTGCACTGATCATCAGAATTCAACTTTTGAATCGAATTGAAATGTTTTGGAAATTTTTAGCCGTGGATGCCCGCAAAATGGCGGAAATCCAGCGCTATTAAACCACCTTGAATCAAGAAGAAAATATGCTCAGTTCAAGAATAATATATACTTTAATCTAATCAATTTGGAGTGCGCCTGATTCAAGCGGTTGAATGAATTGGTGCAAGAGGATACTCCTTAATGGCAAAGTCGAGTCATATTTTTCTGCCCAGCGTGCAGGCTCCATATTTGATCTGCGTCATTCCCCGTTGTCCATTCATCCTTATCGACAACAATTTAATTTTTATAACTGTGATTTGTGCATCAGCACCGAATCAGAAATAGGTAGTTCTTCTTGCGTGTGTGCACTAAAGATGAGAGGTCAAATTCGGCACCTCGAAGACGCCTCGAACACATGAAAATGAAACCTACCTAGAATGAATTACACATTCATTTCGGGTGTTGGTAGGTATGAAGACGGAAAATTTGAGTCCAAAGCAGACGAAGAAGAGGGGGCGGGGGGCGTGAAACACTTTTAATGGATGTTGTTTGTTCCGGGAGGACGTCTGGGTGACGCACAGAAGCGGTCGGATTATTATTGGGTGGGATCGGGACAGGATTGTGTCAAATAAATGATGGAGAGACGCTGCTCGATGCCGCTTGTAAAAGTAGAAGTGAATGGATGCTGAGAAGCGCGATCCAGGTGAGATGGAGACGGTGTCGGTGGTGGATGGTGAGTCGCTTTCGCATCGGATCGTCCTCGCCTTAAACCGCATCACCGCACGGACACATGAGCTTCCAATTCCTCGCGCTGTTGTCGAGTAAGAAACCGATTCGGAAGAAAACAACCAAAAGCTGGTGTCTACCGTCAGTAAAAACTGGAGTACCTTCATAGGCAGAGTACAGACATGTCGAAGGGGACGTCCTGGGAAAGGGTGGCGACAGGGGGAGTGCCAACTTCCTGATGGACTGTGGGAGGACCGAGTTTTGTGGCGGTTAGGCGTCGCAGAGCGCCGAGAGAGCGCTTGAGAGCGACTCTTATGTATATGGACAGACGTCGAAATATGGAGCTCTTAGAGCCCAAAAATGCAGGCAATCATCTACCACGAGAAACACCTAAAAAAATGCCGCTGCCCGTCTGCAGATTCCAACATTAGCAAAATGGCCAAGAATTTTTATGAATGAGCGTCCTTTTGCGAACATGAGTATATTTATGCAAAAACTAAGTCAAATACGTGCTTTGCAAACAAAGAGATGTAAAAATTGTAATTACAAACCATTCTAGACAATGTAAATTCATAAGTTGGCCGCCTTTTTGGGCCCTCAGAGTTCCATGACCTGGAGGTGTCCAAACCTGGGCCAACCAAGGACTTGGTTCATCGACCAAATTTTTGGTTAAATCGACGAAAACTGTAGGTCACTCTGTGGCATCTGGGGCTGAGACAAGTGCATGTCCTGCTGAACCAATGTACTCTTGTTTCTTTTAAGATCACTCACAATCAGACGTTGCGATTTTCAAGTGGCTAGCGTACTGATCTGTCATCATTGCGATCCAGGTGCGATCCTGGCGGTCACACCTGATTTTCAACGAGGTTGCAAATTTCAGTCCGAAGGTTCTGTCGATGCAACCAACTGACAAAAGAACAAAAAGATATTCATTGAGAAGGTTACTTTTTGTTCTTCTTCCCCCCCCCCCCTTCTTGACGTAGCACAGGCATTTGATCGTGTTTGGCACGAGCGTTTGGTTGATAAGCTCTATAAAATGCTCCCTTGCAACCATGTGGAGCTCCTAGCATCTTTTCTTACGGATAGACATTTTCGTGTCCGATATGAAAATGCAGTCTCCAGCATAAGACCTATAAGGGCAGGAGTTCCGCAGGGTTCTTGTCTTTCTCCTCTTCTATACTCTCTCTTCACCACGGACATCCCACAGTCTGGGAAGGGGGGAAAGTTGGGCATTTATGCAGACGATACTCTCGTGCTAACATCGTCTCGAAGTTACAGGGAGGCACGTTTTAACGCTCAATCTCATTTAAACAAAATAGATAAATGGACAAAAAAAGACAAAACCAAACTAAATGCGTCTAAATCGGTTGAGGTTGTTTTCACTAATAGACCATTTACCCATATTCCCCTACTTTTAGGAGAAGTTAAAATCCCAAACGATAACATCGCAAAATATCTTGGCCTCCACCTGGATTCCAGGCTCAGATGGGGCGCTCACATTAAAAAAAAGGTCGCTCAACTGCGACTAAAGTTCTCTAATATGCAGTGGCTCTTGGGGCGCAAATCTCGACTTTCCCTACAACTAAAGTTGCTTCTCTACAAGTCAATGTTGAGGCCGGTTTGGAGTTATGGTTGCCAATTGTGGGGTTGTGCAGCCAAGTCAAATTTAGATAAGATCGAAATCATTCAGATGAAGATTCTAAGAAGTATTGCTAAAGCTCGGTGGTATGAGAGGAATGCAGATATTCGCGCTGACCTCAATATTGACTCTGTAGAGAATTACATCACCAAGATGTACTCTGCGTATGAGATGAGACTACATCGTCACCCCAACCAAGAAGCGCTTGCGCTGTTGGAATGGGACCGATGTAATCGCAGGTTGAAAAGACGTAAGCCCTATGAGCTTGGAATTCAGGGCTTTTCAAAATTTTTCCCATAATACTAGTGTGCCTCCCCGTATCTTCGGATGGATCAGAGGTGCTTAGGTCTTCGGCCGGTGTCGGTCGACCGTAGTCTTCAATAAAACAAAGACAAAAACAAAGTTAAGACAAAAAGGCATTTTTATTTTAGGAGTAATTATGTTTTTAGAGCTCCTCAATATTCAGAGGTAGTATGATATTTTTATGTTAAAACTTTGAAAATTTATAAGATAAAATGTTTATATATTATAATTAAGTTATACTTATAGATTAATTAAGCTTTAAAAGACATCTATGTATGTCTATTAGCGACCTTTGTACAAGTTTAATTCGTGCAAATAAAAAAAAAAAAAAAAAAAAAAAAAAAAAATGTTCTTCTTCCCACATTAACACAAAATGTCGATTACTCTCTCTAACTTTGTTTAGTTTCAACTTAGAACGTTTACTGTGGGTCTCATTTAATATTTGTTTATATTTTCGTCAATTTTTTAAAAGAAAAGAAAATTATGAAAAGGGAGTGTTTTGGCATCACAGGCCCGAGCAGGCGACACCCACCACACATGCGTCAATTTAGTTATTTGTCAAGCGGTGGGTGCTTCGTGTCGGAGCTCGCAAGTCCAGCGATAACGAAAATCGGAGCCCGAATCCGAGAGCGGGCGACCAATCAGCCGCGGCCGAGGAGCCCAAGAAAGAAACAAACACATTAATGCATTTAGCATGTCAACTCCATTCTCATCCAGCTCCGGCTCCGTATCCCGTGTCCCGCGTCGCGCGCCGCACAGTGGATCCAGCCAATGGGAGAGCTCGGACAAAATTTGGAAACTTTAAACGCTTATAACTCCGTTTATACCAAACTTTGAGGTTCTTAAAAGTGGTTCCATTGGTTTTCTCGTGAAATTTTCTACTGAAACAGAATGTCCAGCATCAGGATTTCCCGATTTTCCCAATTCTATCAGGATGTGAGGTTAATCAGGATTTAATCCCGATTCCATCAGGATTTGAGGAAAAATCGGTCGTAAAATCAGGATTTGAGAAATGTCGGCTGTTCCATCGGATTTTTTCATGTTTTCGCATACGCTTTTGCAGAAATTTTAATTTTTCTCCGCAAAAAATCAGGATTTGGGAAAATTTTGAAATCAGGATTTAGCAGTCAAAAATTAGGAAAAATCAGGGTTTTATCAGGATTTCCCAAAATGAATAAAAACTGGACACCCTGTGAAAGCACCCCTTGAAATTTAAAATGTGATGTATTAAACATCAAAATTTGCAGTTTTTGTCAAAAATTCATGTTCGATCCTCTAATTGACTCGACCCGCTGTGCGCCGCCCCTTTACGTAACTCGTCGTTCCTCCGACGCAGTGGAGTATCTCTGTGTCCACGTGAGACCTGGAAAGCGAGTAGTTCTACGGACAATAGGGCTCATCTGTGTATTTGGTCTCGACTTGAGGACAAGGAGCGACGACTTGTCGCATTCCCGATCGCCCCTAATAATCAGCCTTGATCCACCGATCTTGACGAAATGTATCCGCTGACCGTCGCACTACGGATCAAGTCAATTAGAGAGGTTGGACACAACATTTTTTACTAAAACTGTAGGGTGTCTACAAGTCCGGAATTTCCGGAAAGTCCGGAAATAGTACTGATTTTTTAAGGGCGGTCCGAAAGTACTGAAAAAGAGCGGAAACTCCGCAAGAAGGGCCGGAATTTTTCTAATTTTTTTTGTCATTTTTGTCTCAATTTGAGCGAAATTCAAACTTTTTAAAGTACTGAAAATGCTCTGAATTTTTCTGTTGAGGAGGTACTGAATTTCCTGGGAACATACTGAAAAAGTACTGTAAAAGTACTGATTTTTTGCTTAGCCTGTTTTAGTAGACATCCTGAACTGCAACTTTTGATGTTTATTTTGTCACTTTTTAAACTTCAAGGGGTGCTTTCAGAAGAAAATTTTACGAGAAAACAAATGGATTCACTTTTAGAACTTCAAAAGTTTGTATAAACGACGTTATGAGCCGTTAAAGTTTTTAAATTTTGTCCGACCCTCCTATTGACGCGATCCACTGTGCGGCGGTGGACCACCGTCGCGGCGCCCACGTTTTTTTGTCGCTTTTTTTCATGGAGGAAAATCAGCCGCGGATTACGCGCTTTGATGTCGCGCGCGTTTATTGCGCAATCTAGAATGCATTTTTCCCTCTTTCCTCCCCCTCTTCTCAGAACGATAGGCATCAAATGCATCGCAATGCTGCCAATATTGTGAAATGGAAATAGACCAATCGTGAAATGGAAGTCCATGGTGTCCAGACTGGGACCAACCGGGATTTTGGATTTTTGGTCAGGGAATGAAAAATTTCAGGGAAAACCAGGGTATCTGCTCCAGTAACCGAGAATTTCCTCTTCTATACAGCATTAGGGTTGAGTTCAACTTCCCGTATACAGCGGAAAATGTGAATTCAGAATTCACCAGTTCTTTTTTTACGTTTATTTACAGTTATTGTGTCTCCCGTAATTTTGTTTGCGGTCAAGACGACGAGAAAACCTCTTGACCAGTGTAATTGTAAGTGTTGATGAAGTTATCATTAAAGTGTAATTGAATTCAGAATTCACCAGTTCTTTTTTTTACAGTCATTGTGTCTCCCCGTAATTTTTGTTCGCTGTCAAGACGACGAGAAAACCACTTGACCACCGTAATTGAAAGTGTTTCAACGCAATTTCGACTCGGAAAATAGCAGTTTTACATTTTTGATAACGTAGTTTGTGCACAGTGTGCACCCCCTCCTGCGCATCAAGAAACAAATCCCTGTGGCCTTAAGTGGTCTTTTACGTATCACTTGGTCGTCCGGTGGTTCTAAGAGTCGCTGCTCGGTGTGTCTCCTTACCAGGAAATGAGTCGCAGCTTTGAAAGCTGATAAGATTCCATTAACGCAGCGATGCCGGATCTTGTACCAAAGTCACTCACATTTTGTTATCGTCGAGGAGTCTCGAAATGCTGGTGCAGGGAGACAACTAAACACGCTTTTTTTTTCTTCTTCTTCTATTGATTTACCCATTGTGAGCTTCTTTAACATTAGAAAAACAGGATGTTCCAGGATTAACTACGACGAATACTGAAGGAGTCGATTCTTTGGATAAAAAAAAGGTTTCGTGGAAAACCTTTTTTTTCCCCAAAACGCTTTCCCTGAGGCCACGGTCCACCAAAGTTGGAGGAAAAAATCGTCTTTTTAACATTGTGACAGTGTTTATCAACCATTATTAATAAAAATTGGTAACTGGAGGTAATTTTTAGCGCTCTTTTCATTTAGTGTATTTTTTGACCTTCATACTAGGGAAAACTCATTTTGAGGGGGGAGGGTTAGGGGGGTATCGAACCTAAAAGTGGGCAAAATTAATGTTCCCGGAGACAAAAATTTATTTTTGATGGCACCACTAGATTCGGCGTTGAAAAATATTGAGATAATGTCTCTTGCATTTTTTCGCTATGACTCGTCGTTTTCGAAGTAATAGGGACTGTTAGGGGATAATATATGCAGTAGGATAATAGGGCCCCCAGGGAAAGCGTTTTTGGGAAAAAATGTTTTACCACAAAAACTTTTTTTTTTACCCAAAGAATCGACTCCTTCAATATTCGCACTTAATCCTGGGACACCCTGTTTACGCATTGTACGCAAAAGTTAAAATAAGGAGTAGGTATTTACCAACGACCGAGTAGTTCATATTTTCTTCGCAATTATGAGAAACATGTCAGTAATAATTATGTTCCATTTTGTTTCAGGTGAGTACAGTGGATATGCATCCTTTAATAACATCCCTCCAATTATTGTAACTGCACCACAATTCCTCACGATTCGTTCGGTTACGCTTGAGTAAGTATTCTACGATCTAAGTTTCTGCCTAATAATGAACCTAACGCTTGTGTTTTCGTCGCACATAAGTCTGCCCATAGCAAGAGGCTTGTCCCATTCCTATGAATTCTTCATCAAAGTAAACAAAAATTATGCAAGTACCAATTCCTGATCCAATCATCCAGTTTCCAATCTGGAAGAGAAAGAAACCATAAAAAATGGCTCGAATTGTATGTAACGAGTTGGAGAAATGGTGCTGAAAAAGAGTATATTACAGTTCTGGTGTTGTTTTGGACGTTAAAATAGGCTGTGGAGGAGACAAAATTTATTTCCAGACCAAAAAATTGATCCCTCAGGGAATTTTTTTTTTCTTTTCTTTTTTTCTTCTTTTTATTTATTAAGTTAGGAGTTTGAACTCCCTATTTTTAAAGCAATCTGAGCGGAACGTTGAACTCGGCGATAAATTTTACGAAAATGAGGTCCTATTCGAAGTTTTTATTTACGAATTGAAAAATTCCATCAAATATGTCGACCGGTGCCCTCTGATATACATCGATGTTCGTGTGCTCGTGAAAATATAAGGACCGAACATCGAAAACAGGTCAAGATGCTCTTGTTTCAGCAACAAAGAAGGAGAAAAATGATGCCCAATAAGCTTCTTTAGGAATAACGGTCACAATTTTCTCGGACTGAAATTCGCTCCATGCACGATGCGTTCAAAGAACACAGGCTGAACGGTGTGAATAGTTGGCCTGTAGGGTATCCTGTTTCTCTTTCCTTGTCCAGGAAACCAGGTGGCTTGAGGTGGCGACGTATTCCGCCGTGCTAAGGAAAAATGCCGTATGATCACTCGAGGGTTGCCAAATTTCCCCAGATAAAGCATGTATTTTTGAGGAAAATTGCGCGGATTTTCCCTTGAAATTCTCCGAAATTTTAGATTTGCATACAAAATTTTCTAAACAAATTGAAAAAAATATTCACAATTTTCCAAGTATATTCGGTGTTCATTGACGAAAATGTGGCAATGGCTGAAGGCTCTTACGAAGTTCTTCCTTAGCATGGCAGTATTGTTAAAGAGTATCCACGCTCGAGAGACCGAAAAGTCAGGTCTTGCTCGGTTGGAAAATCTCGAGTACCTTCATGGAGAGAGAAAGGCCACTGAAGGTCCCAGTTCCGATTATCTAAGCCGTTTTAGGAGTCATGGAGCTCATCAGGATGTGAGGTCACTCAGGATTTAATCCCGATTTCATCAGGGTTTGAGGAAATATCGGTCGTGAAATCAGGATTTGAGAAAAGTCCTTAGATCTTAATTCTTGAGTTCTGCTGTCGCATACGCTTTTGCGGAAATTTTAATTTTTCTCCGCAAAAAATCAGGATTTAGCAGTCAAAAACCAGGAAAAATCAGGATCTCCCAAAATGAATAATAACTATAGACACCCTGTTAAAGCCCGAATTATGTCCCAAGAATTTTTTTTTTCAATGTGTGTTGAATGGTGACATTTTCCAACGTAACAGTCGTGGAACCGAGTCCAGTGTTAGCGAATAAGGGCGACGACGCACCATCAGTTCCGAATACGTTCCTGCCTCGAGTATTTGCAAGGCTTCACTTTCCCGAGCCCGAGGTGTCGTCTATGTCTCGCGATCGTGTCCCCCGATGCAATGCTCACAGAGTGCGATTACAAGTCCCGTCACTGGATTAAGTCCAGACCTGACACTGTCCCTTCGTGCGTTCCGCTCTGTCTCGCGAATTTGTCTCTATTTTTCGCCAACGCATCCGGAAAAATCGGAGCCGCTCCGACAAAGCAACCCGTTTCACGACAGTTCCTCGTTACCCCTCACATGGAACGAGTCCACAGGGAAAGTCGGACAAATAGTGGAAACTTTGAAAAATCTGTGGCAGCAGAGTTGCCACAGTTAGGGAATACCGGGAAAACCAGAAAATGTCAGGGAATTTTAAAAAGTCAAGGAAAACCTGCAAATGTCAGGAACAAATTGTCAAATCACCTTTATTTGCTTTCTCGAGTTAAGCCGTAAATGAATTTAGCGCTGACATCTCTGAAAACTATTTCAAATCATGAATTTTTAACCATGCGGCGTATCTTCAATCGTCAGGGAACTTTACCGAAGTGTGTCAGGTCTCAGGTAAATCAGAGAAACTTATTTTCTAAATTCTGTAGGGACTCTGTAGTTAATACAGAACGGAGAGATTCTAATGGTGGATATATTTGTTTGTGTGTAAAATTTCCTTCAAGAAGAACCCCATGCCTCTTAAGTAAATTATCATCAACATTTGATGTTTTAGTCAATAATTTATTGCCCGACCTCCCTGCAAGCTAGTTCCACTGTGCGCTGAGGAACATACTTATTGCAACTAGGAAGCACGTCAATTGTGATAAAAAAATTCATGTGGTGAAGAAAATTTCTGGTTGCTCTTTGCAACATAGAAAATTTCCTTGACACAAAACACCTATCAATATTTCTCGTTACTTAATTTTTCTCTCGCGTTTTACTTATTTTATAAAAAACCGAGGAGAAATAATGCCTCGAAATTTCGTGTGAATAGCCGCAAGATAATGCGGAGTGTAGTCAAGAAATTTTCTATCGGAATGTCGCTTTCCTGTTAAAAAATACATCATGAGAGGAATCAAGGTATGTTTGATGCTGTATTGGGCCACTTTCGTCAAGTCCATCAAAATAGTTTACTTATTCATGATTCTATCAAAATTAATTTGCATTTTTTTATTCGATAAGACTTTATGTACCTAACCGAATTAAAATTCTAATTTTAATACCTACCTGGTCATCGATTTTTTTTTTTTCGGATCTTTATCATCGCACGTAGTATAATAAGTAGTTGTGTGTTGGGACACGATTCGTAAACTTTAACCCTAAAGTTCAACGCACCAGTAGTATCTTATTTTCTACAATGGGACTTTGAGCTGTACTCGTCAGATAGCAATCGCAGTCAAAGTAATTCCAATGATACAACTCGCTTTTCCTCACTCTACTTCTGTTGTGACCATGCTTGTTCGTTAACACACGACGATGCCACCAAACCTACGCGTGTGCACGGTTTGGTATCACGCCCAGTTGAAGGCGATTTTTGAAGTCGCACGCAAAAACCGGTTGAAGAAAGCGAGGACGGCAATACTACACGCGCTCTTTACAGTCCGATTTTTGTTGTGGGTGAGACTATCGAAATCACATCCTAAAATGCAGTCCATAGCTTGTTTACACATTTCCTTTGTTTTTTTCTTTTTTATTTTCATTTTTTCTGACAGGGAAGAATTGGTACCTAGCCATTGGACTCGATTCACTCACGAGAAAAATGGCTCTAGTCCAAAGCAGTTTCGATACTCCCAATGAGTCACTAAACCTTGTTTATTTTACTTTAATATTCTAAAAGTACTAGGTGAGTAGATAATGTGGTGATTTGTTTTGCATTTTCACGGAACTGAAATCGCGGAGAAAACCACTTTTGAGAAAGCTTTGAGCTTTTAGTATGAAAAATACCGCCTAGGACCAAGTTTCACAGAACGACCCAACAGGAGCCGCATACTCGTATCATATACTGGAAAAAAACACATTGGATCTAGAGTCCAGACTCTTGAAAACATTGACAAGAAAAAATACTCTTGATTCAATCGGATTTTTGCTTGAATCAAAACGAAATCCGCTTAAATTAAGAGGCTTGGTTATTGATTTAAGCTAGATTCTGATTGAATCAAGAGTACTTTTTCTTGTCGATGTTTTTAAGAGTCTGGACTCTAGATCCAATGTGGTTTTTTTTTTTCCAGTGCAGGTTCGGTAGGACTCACAAACGATACCATTAAATTTGTCACGGGCTGCGGAGCATCAATCATATCCTTTGGGCCATTCTGTGTTCGACTCCTTTCCAACGCTGGCTCCACTGTGTGGTGGCGGCTACAGTTTTCCGATTCATTATAAAGAAAACATTAACATATTTCTCTGACGCGTCCCGGCTCGTTTCTGCTCAAAGCTCAGAAGGCGGAAAATTAAGAACGCTCCCAGCTGTGCATCATAACCGGGAGCCCGACCGACCCCTATCCCCTTCTCTTCACGCGCCGCTTCATCGTGCCTTGTGGATGGACCTTTTAAAAAAGTTTAGCTCCGTCCACTTCGCAAAAGTTTCGCATTTGAATTTTTCAAAGTTCAGGGTGTCCACCCATAGGAGAAGCACGAATAAACCGGAAATCGTGAGTTTTATGCGGCGATGCGGGAGCACGAAAACGCACGCGCTGGAAAAAAAACACATTGGATCTCGAGTCCAGACTCTTGAAAACATTGACAAGAAAAAATACTCTTGATTCAATCGGATTTTCGCTTGAAGCAAAACGAAATCCGCTTAAATTAAGAGGCTTGGTTATTGATTTAAGCTAGATTCTGATTGAATCAAGAGTACTTTTTCTTATCGATGTTTTTAAGAGTCTGGACTCGATCCAATGTGTTTTTTTTTCCAGTGCGAATTTTTCGTGGGAAGGTACGGAAACAGAATGTCTAGCATCAGTATTTTCCCGATTCTATCAGGATTTGAGGTCATTCAGGATTAAACCCGATTTCATCAGGATTTGAGGAAAAATTGGTCGTAAAATCACGATTTGAGAAAAGTCATCCGTCTGATCGGATTTTCTTATCGAGAGATCTTTGTGAAGTTTCACGGCCTAATTTTTCTCCGCAAAACTTCTTGTCGTTCCACAACGAAGGAACTTAACTCTGTTCCAAGCTTTTAAAATCAACTTAAGTGATTCAATGTTTTACAAGTAACGATGTAAATTCTGTCCAAAATTTTGCCGATTTTGCGGGTGATCGAAAAAAAAACTGACATTTCAGTTGAAAACGCCCATCAGTAAATTACAATTCGAGGGTGACAGATTTTGCAACGTTGCAATGTAGTTACGTTCTTTTGTTCCGGAAGCAACGAAATGAGAGTTTTTCTGCGCGATGTTGCCACAATGCCGTATAGCATACTTTACGGAAAAAATCGCTTCTTGTCTTGTATTCTCCGGCAGACTGCGCTCTTGCCGGGAGCAATTAAAGGGGGTGCATTGGGGGGAGGAGGGGTGGAAGCGGAAATGGAAACGCGCCGGTTTCGGGCTTGAAATCCTAATCAAGTCTACTTGCCAGTCATTTACGGGAGCCAGATCACCCCCAAGCCCCCCCCTCCCCCCCACCCCCAGGTCGCTGGATCCGCCGCGCCGCTCGCGTTAATCAAGTTCATTTCAGCGCGAATTTTAAATTGGATCCCGGTACCCGAGCTCCAGGAAACGGCCCAAGGAGCCGATTGATAGGGTGGCCCAAGGGTTAGGGGTATGAAATAGTAATTACTGGGGACCAAGCTAGAAAGTGGCAAGGGTGCTTCGGCTAGGGATCCGTAAGGGGAACGAGGCAACGCGGTGGTGAGGGAAGGGGTCGCCTCCGGGTGTAGAAAGCAGTATTATCTCATAGGCTAGCTCTGCCTTTACCTCTTAATTTTAGATTTGAAAAAAATATACTAAAATAAAGAGAAAAAAAGAAGAAAAGTCTGCAATGATTTTTTCTCTCTTTTTTTCGTGGAATCTGTGTATAATGAGTCCAGTATGCTCTAGTAGGACACGATTTTTCCATAGTTTTCGTGGTCATTAAAGCCCTTCTGCTTCACGATAGACATTCGACGTCTTCATCGAGTAGATATTTTGTTTTCTAATTTCCTTTTGAATATTTATTTACAAACTCCTCTTGCCTTACATCTCCGAGAAAATGGAAGTCATATGAGTACCGTGAACAGCTTTAACAGCCTTGATATTTGGAAAAGTGTACACTGAATTATGAAAAGTAGGGTTCCGTCGCATTTGATTCTTGTAGTGATGCAGACAGATTTCAGCCTTCCCATCTTTAAAACCCTTTTTTCCATACAAATTTCAAAAAGGTGACTTTTTCACGGCCCTGCCCTACCAAGTGACATGATTTTGCGAAAAATAATTAATTTTTACTGTAATGTCACGATCAAAATGTAATTTTTATGGCAGTTTTGCCCTCCTCCAAAAAAAACCCCATAAAACCGTGATTTTCCACACTTTCGCCTTCAATGTAAAATTTGTGTATGAAACCCTTTTCAGGCCTTCCCATTTCCGAAACGTGACCTATTGAGAATTTTTTGCAGCCGTGTATTCATGATTCTTGAAGTTGAAGATCCGAGTTGAAGTCGAGTGGCAATGAAAATTCGCATCACATGTGATCTCTACCAGCGGCGGCGGAAGATTAACAGGGCGTAGGGTGAAAGTGGTTACCAGGCGAAAAGTGCGAGGAAAGTGGAAGCCCGCCGAAGGAAGGGGGAAATTGAACGGGGGAAAATAGCCGGGGGCCAACGTAGCTCTCGACGAGGGACGAGGAGATCGGAAGAGTTATCTTCGGACATTAAAAATTATTATTCCCCGAGGAAAGGACCGGGGCCGTGAGATCACATCTCGGCGCTCCCCGGGTCGGACACCCCCAATCATCAGCGGTGAGATCACCGCTCAACAACCATAACCGCTCCCCTCACGCTCGCGGGCGGAGGGGGAGGATTGGCCATTGTTTTGGTTTGTTATTTGAGCCACGCTTGTGACGGTGCCGCGTCCCTCGCATTTCCGCCCGGCCAGCGCGCTCTGGCGGGGGGCTCGGGCAGTTAGCGTCCGTCCGGCCCGAAATTAACTTGTGAAACACGCGCGATTCATCAATCAACGGACCGGATCATTATCGCCGCCCCCTCCCTCAATTATTCCGCCCGTTTAGAAGTCGACGCGTGATGAGCTATTCGCTTTTATTGACGCTGTAGTTTTCTTTCGTTTGACCGCTAAATTGAATTTCTCGTGTTCAGGAGGGTGAGTAATGGTGGTGGTGGTGAGGAGGCGGTGGTATTGCGATTTAGGTAGTATGCGGATGATCAGCAGTTTGGAGTCGAATACCTGCAGGGAGAGTATGAACATTTTGAAACATCCTGAAGGGCAGCCAGTCATCTTCCAACAAGAAAAATGTCGCTGCCAACCTTATTTTTCACTCATATTTTTATGTCTAACGTAGATGTCCGACAATGTTTATAAATTAGCATCCCTCCATTAAACTAAGGAAATGCATGCAAAAAACAAACATGCTGGTATACTTTTTCAAGTTGTGCAGTAGTCCGCAGTAATAATTCGTAATTCTGGATAAATTAAGTTCATAGGTTGGCAGCACTCTCCGGCCATAAGTGCTCTATGAGATGATCAAACTTAACTGAGATAATGAAGGTCATGTCTGAACCATCTCTATCCAGGTACTTAGTTTGGGGTGGTTTTCAGAAATGTGTAAACAACAGCATTTAGTCTTTATGGAAGAACCATGTGCATAGGGCCACAGGATTTTATTAATAAAACTGGGACTATATTTTATAAGAAAGCACTTCTCATTTTGGCTCATTTTAGAAACAACATGAGAGTTATTATTTTTCCCATGCATGCAGTGTAGATGCGGGATTTCTGTTATCATTCATTTAACAAAGGTTGAAGTACTCAACGACATTCTCCGAAAACTTCCCTGATTTTGTTTGAAAAAAAAGCGTGTGAGGAATATTTTGCAAAAATGACAAGCAATTGTGTTCGTTCCGTCTCCATCGTTAAGTTAAAATTGTAGCGGAAATTTTGAAACACCGCACATAACTTATGTGTTTTTGCAGTTTCTTCGTCGATGACTGGCATTAGTTTTCCGAAGTTGGATGATATTACGGGTGAGCCAGAAGTACTGGTTCACTATTCACTAAATTAAATCCAGTCAGAGTTGGCTAGTTAGCAGCTCAACCGACGAGACTTAACCTTTTCTCGCCGCGCAAGTTGGCAACACAGCTATGTTTTTGCATCATTTGAGCCCGGCAACGGCTTCGCATGTTTCAGCCACATTAAATTCTCCCGAATACGAAAAAAAGAATGAACATAAGTAGTGGGCATACAGAGGGTCTATGGACACTTTACTTCGTTCGTCCCTCCTCTCTTTGCATATTTAGACGTATTTATGCTAGAAGGAATTATGTTACACGCAAACCCTATGCACATAGTTCTTTTTAGCATAACTACGTCCATTTGTGATCCTACCTATTTTCTTTTACCCTCCCTATTCCATTCCTCTACCATCTTTCGATTATAGCATTTTTCTCATAGTCTACTAAAACAAGGAAGCGTTATTTTCGCCACATTTCGTAATGGAAGGCAAAGGTTGTTCATTTCAACTTGAAATTTTGTGAGCATATAACAGGTTTTAAAACTTCATGAAGTCACTTGAAACGTTCTAAAATGGATCAAAATTGACCGAAATTGCCTCAAAACAGATAAACTTCACAGAGAGAGAGGAGGCAGTTGCCGCGATATCACATTGAATCAAGGAAATTTTTCATCTCGATGTAGTTAGTTATAAATTAAATTCACCGAAACAAGATCGATAGAGGACGTAAAAACTAAACGATGCTGGAAACTGTCAGGATTGCAGAAAGTTCCAAAATGACGACTGTTTGTCGCGATTTGGTGTTTTTGCCTCACTGCCGTATTTCCACTTTGTCCCACAGCTAATTCTCAGATTTTATGGCGACGCCCGACTTAAATGTGCAATTTGCTCCACTCTTTAAGGTAGGCATTATGCTAAAAAAAAAGGGGGGGGGGGGTTCATTTTCATAATGACCTCATGACCGAAAATTCGTCTTGCGCCTGCATCTATCCCAGGACCGCGTAATCTTGCACTTTCTGTATCCCTAAGAACTCGACCGAAAGTCGTAAGATTTTTTCTTCCAACTCGCTTGAGAATTCGACGCAAAAATGTATTTTAATATTCCTCTTGCAAGTCAAAAGTCATGCGCCGTACCATAATGTCGTCAGTGGTTTCGCACTGTCAGCTTTAACATTCCTGTTTGCTTTCCCGAAGTTTTCAACTAGAGTTATTCGCAGCTCCGAATGAGACGAAAGAATTTCATCATATCACCGAAGCTGTGAAATGACCTCACGCCGGCCTTCCTGGATTCTTAGTCCCGATCAAACGTTTTTATGAAGGCAATAACGCAGAAATAACGCTGGTACGACACGGAACCTTATGAACGGGAAGAGGGAGAGGAGATCCAATCACACCGAAGCGATTGAATGGCGCGAAAAGGAATTTTCCGGTGGAGTGGCTCAGTTATCCAAGTCTGAGGAATTTTGTTTGTGCCCCGTGTCTCGTCGCCATCCGGGTGTGCTGTAAAGAGAGGAAGGAATGATTGCTAAATTGATATTTGTGAGAAGTCCTCTCTACCGCGTCAATTTTCGCAAGTTCGTCCAATTTTACGCTTCCCCTTTCGTACTTAAACGGTGTAAATCATTTAATTTTTTTGTATTTATTTTGCTGAAAATGATGCAAACACTCCATTTCACAAATCAGCGTTTCCTAGAGGAAAGGAACTAACTGTACCTCATTTTTTTGAAATTTCTCTCTCAAATCGTATCTTTACTAGGAAACGGTTTGGAATTTCAAATCGGAAATTTCACTGGTTTTTCTTCTGTTTTTACGTAAAAATTAGCAACATTTTGGGCAGGAATTTAACTTACAGTTATATTTCTTGGAAAAATTCAATCGGTCGAACCGACAAAATATCAACATTCTTATGTATTTCCGAATGTAGGAAAGTGAAGAAACAGAACAAAACAGCGGAAAACAAGGCTAAACATGTTGAATAACTCGAAGTTTTTTTTGACTAGTGACTCAGTCATTATGTATCGAATTATAATACCGAAACCTGAAGCTGCATTTTCGGTTCAGTTTGGTGGTGATAGAGATATGTAAAGTCGAGCGTCAAACGGTTTGTATTTCCGATTTTTCTAAGAGGAAATCTTAATTTCATTCTTTGTACGCTACATTCTCCCCTCCCCTCTCTTCTCGTTTGGACCTTTTAATGACTCCATTGAGACACCAACCGATTCGAATATACTTTAAAGAATCTACTTGAAGTATCTGAAAATCTCAAGGGTAAGTGTCCATGGTTGTCTTCAAAAATGAATATTTTCGAGGAGAATATTTAGTACCATGTAAAAGAACGGTTTTCTTCCTGAGCACGGTGGAATTCCGGTCAAGTCGCCATCCAATTTCCACCAAAAATGTCTCATAAACGCCGCAAGAATCGGGTCACGGAAAATATCCTCGCTTTTCCGTCATATCCGCTTAACTCTTTTTCAGAACCAGCCCTTTTTTTCGTACAGCTTCACGCTTTTCGGAGCTCACGCGAAGACGGAGTTACGTCCTCGCGGTAGAGGAGCGCGATATCGTCCCTCCTCTGACGTAAGGGCGTATCTATAATTCCACATGGGCCTCGGAAACCACAGGATTATACGGAGAACAGGGCTCACGTTGAAATCTAGATACGCCCTTGCATCAGAGAAGCGACGATATGCGCGAACGAATTCCAGCACGGCGCGCTCGAAGAGCCGCGTGGGGGTATGTTATGAGAGGAGGTTAATGAGCCAGACGGCCGATGCACTCCCGATCGATCGATCGAATTTCGAGTATTACCCCGCGGAGAGACGGACGATACGCCGAGAGCACCGTCGCCACTCGGGGGCTGGAAACAGCCCGGAAAAATGCTGAGCTGGCGTTAATTGAAGGGGATGATCGCGGAGCTGCAATCCCCCCTCCACCACTCTCGATAGCTTCGATGTCAGTCATGCCGTCTGCTCGGGACAATGTCACGCTTCACGCTGAGTCGAGGGGGAGTGGGGAAGGGGGAGGGAAAGGATTGAAAGGACGGATCGATCGAAAGTGAAACCGTTCTGCTCCGTTGACGGTGTCACGGTGCCGCGTGAAACGGTGATGGGGGTTTTTATCGGGGGGGGGGGGGGGTGTCGACGAAGGCTCCGGAGTCCGAATTCGGGAGTTCAGGTTCTATCTATCACAGATTAATGGTCTAAGCAGTGTCAATTCAAGTGCCTAAGCAAATAGTCAGTTGTTCTTTCGTAGTTGGGACTTTCGAATCTTTAGGCGATGTTGGCGACAATGAGGAACTATATGTTTCGGTCGCACGAACCGTAATATGGTGTTCTAATTCGACCACTATTCGGTTCTGCTCTTTCGGTTGCGGTAACCACACTCGCGGATCATGGAATCAACTGTTTCCCCCAGTTCGATCAACTTTACCGAACTCTTTCTGCACGTTTATATTAACTGCATTTTGCCATAAGGAACTACTAGTTCTGTATCGTTGATGAAAGCATCTATCTGTATAAGGGAACCAAATGGCACATATTTTGCTTCTTAAAATAGCCAGAAATTGTAGTCTCTTAGTGCAAGATGCAGTCTATGTGATCGGACGAACTCGACGGTGGTTCACGCGACCGAACTTTTTTTCTCAGTGTGGAGTGTTTCGAATAAGATTATGATTCGAAGTGAAATTTTCAAACCGTTTCAGGGCGTTTCATTAATCTCGAGCACTTAAATAGTAACTAAGTAACTTAAGTAGTAGTTAGCATCTGACAGATTAATCTCAAAATTTCGTGGTTTTTGTTAGAATAAAACGAATCCAACGTGTCTCGGTCGCCAAAATTGATGAGGAGCATATTGAACAGTAGAACTCGAAAGGAAAATTCGATTTTCCTATCAAGTGTGAATGATGGCAATAATTCAGTCTTTCTGTAGCCGAAACAGTGTCCCGTGATTCGCCCTAGGAGTCGGGTCGTTTTGGAGTGGAAAATTTGACTCTACGGCACCTAGAAAAATCCGAGACAATTATCAACAAAAACTGAGGAAGTAGGACACGTTTCTTTCAAACATACGGCAGTTAGGCAAGAGTTGTGCTACCAAGTATATGAGAGCGAAATTTTGGAAGTGCAGGTGCAATCACATGGAGGCGCGGACGATTTCTGTTCCTCTGAACTTTTGGGGGTCAAGTACCGTATAGGCAGTACAGTCGGCTTGATGATTCACACAGAAACAGAAAAACAAACGAACGAAATCACAAACGGGAACCTTACGCTCTGACTCACTTAACTAGATGCTTCACTGCACGCAATTGGGCAATCAGTTTTCAGGAGGTTCGACGCTTGAATCACTCTACAGGGTGATTCAGAACCAAGCGCACAAATTTCAAGAGGCTATATTATTAAAATGTTTCCCTAACTCGGGAGCTGGAACATCAGCCTAGGTTCAAGAAAATGAACGGCGACGCTTACGCATCACATTCCGTGAATATCGATATACTCATGTAATTTCAAGCGGTCTACTAATTTTGATGTTTACAAAGAAAGCTTATTCTTGGGCGGGAGGGTTCGGAGAGTATTAATTTGCAAACGTGTCATAATATTTAGAAATGATCCGTTCCAAGGAAATTTTCATAAAATTTGTTTTATCATCTTCTTATGTGCTTCGTTACCCCTTCGTTTTCCGAGAGATTTCATCCCTCAAACTCGGAGACTGAGTTGCCTCCTTAGACAAAATTTTACTGAGGGGGGGGGGGGAATCCGAGTGACCCAGTGACGAATCGACCGAGGAATCATAAAACATTTTAACTCGATTTACAATCACCCTGTATACTTTGCGTGTGGCTCGTAATCCCTGTACCTGTAATACCACACTCCCCTCCTTTTCACCCTTTGCGTCGACCGGTCCATCACCCATCACGAGCAGAAAGTTTCGGAACTATCCCTGCTGCATTTGACCGCGGTTTCCTAGATCGCCCTCATTTCATCATTTTCGGGGTTGCAAGGATCTAGAAAACTCGTAGAATTTCGGGAAATGTTTTCTAAATTGCAGCCGAAATAAATTATTTCAGTTTCGGTGTGTGTGTTTCTTTTTCAATCGTTCAAAGTCTGTTTGTCATCGGTTGCTAGTACTGAAAAAGTACTGATTTTTGGTTAGCCTGTTTTAGTAGACACCCTGTTTTTCAAGGGAAATTTGGAAACTCTCGAATGCTCATACGGCGTTCTTCCTTAGCACGACTGTACTGTACCACAAAGTACCTCGACTCTGGCCCACCGTGCGACGGTCGCATAGACGCTCGAATCCCCGGTCGCTGAGATGCTTATTTTCGGCGGAATTCCTCGCCGATTAAGTGCCCGGCGCGCGGGCCCCTAATACCCGGCAATTTGTATTTCATTATGTTTTACTGCTCCGGCTAACGGCCGATAATCACCGCGATAAGACTAATATTTAATAACGGGCCCAGCGCCACTCTGCCACACACCACCGCCGCCGCCGCCGCCCCGTCACCCCTCCCAGCGATAAACCACGTCCAGAGTCACCATCGGGAACCATAAACGAGAAGTATATGAAGGAGGGGGAGGGGGACTCCGACGCTTCATTCATTCCGCGGCGCTAACGACGTCGCGTCGGAAGGAGACTCGAGGAATTCGGTGGTGGGATACTCGTGAAGTCGTTTCTCCGACGAAAGCACGTATCTCCGTTTCGAGATCGTAAAATTGACGCAAACGATCCGATTTTTTCGCAGTTATATGACAGTTCAGTTTCTGACCAAATTTTGCTGATTTTAACGTGTTATCAGATCGATGACCCGTGAGATTCTCAATTATTAACTACGAAATGTTTCCGAGTAATAGTACGATTTTCGAGTGAAAATTTAGCAACTTTGATATGTAGTTAGGTTCTTTCGTCTGGGAAACGACGGAATGTGCGATTCGAGAAACGTAATGAACGCACTATACGAGATCAGATTTAGAGTGAGAAGGATCGACATCAGCATTTCTTCATTGCCACTTTTGGGGCCATTTTCATACTCAAAGCACCTCGATTATTCTCGAAACGTGGGGATTGGGTGGAAATTAGGGGCTAATTTTCCATAATCCTCCAGGGTAAGATAGCATCGCAGTAATATTGGCTCCATTTTCTAGGATCAACTACGTAATTCAGTCCAGTAGTATCCGAAATTTCCTGACGGAAAATGACACGACATGCGGAAGCGAAAATGTTAGATTTCTTTGTGAGTGGTTCTGAGCCACATTTAAGATGGCCAGAACGTGAAAGCTTCTTGGGCTTCTCGCAATGAATTGGAAGTGGTTCTCAGCCACATCAAACATCAAAGATGATAAGAACACGCAAGTCTCTTCGGTTTTTTGCAATTGATTGGAATCTTTCTGAAATCTATTTTTCGGGAGGAGATATAAATGACACGATATCCGGGAATGAAAATCTTTGATTCTAAAGAGTAGCTCTTAGCTACATCAAAGATGTTAAGAACGTGCAAGTCTCTTCGGTGTTATATGCAATCGATCGAAATCTTCCTAAAATCTATTTTAGGGTAGAAGATGAAGATGTGGAAATCCTAAAAATGTTTAGTACGGTTCTGAGCCGTATCAAAGATGGTATGAGACCGCGTTAGTTCCTCGGGTATTTCGCAGTGGATCGGAATCCTCGTGAAATCAGTTTTTCCGGTGGGAGATTTGGCAATGGTGCGCTGACGCTTACGGTTCGCGCTCTTTGCAACGAAGTCTTTCAACTTTTACCATTGCGTAGTTTTCCAACTCCTAAGCCGAGCTTATTACTCGTTTGATTGACTGGAAAAGTAAATCGCGTCAAAGAAAAAGGGGGAGCTCTAAATCCCCGAGGAAGCAAAGCACCACTGGAGCTAGACCCGGCTCAGCTCGAACGGCATTTGTGAGCTTCGAGCTTGTCACTTTTCGGGCCTCCGAACCCCCCGCTCCCGTGGGCCCGCGAACCTTGACTCTTGCGCAAAAACTATACTTTCCCCCGCAGCTGTTGTGCTTATGTATGTGGAAACGGTCGGTAGGAAAAGGAAAAATGAGCGACTATTAAGCTAGTTATGTTTTTTCCCTCGTAAACGCACTACCGCAAATGTGAACAACCATATTTGAGCGGCAGTGCTGCCGCGTTCTCGAAGAGAGCGGTAACGCTCACATTTTTTAAATCGAGTTTCCGGCGAATTTCGATTAATCTAATTTACGTGAACTTTTGTCTTAATCGTGTACACAACGAGAACTATATGCGTTTGAAAGATTATCCAAAAATCTACTTTCTATGACCTATCATTTGGGGGGGGGGGGGGGGGGGCAACCGGTCGCGTGATTATGTGCCGTCAATGTTGAGAAAAACAGTTTAAAAAACCAGTTATACTTACCAATTTGAAAGCATTTTTTTCATATTCGGGGTTGAAATTATCCTGAAACAGATTTGTCACACGAATCTATCAAATGGTACAATTGTATTTTTTGGCAATATTTTGTATCCTATCATAAGTTGTCGGATTCAAGACGTGACTTTAAGTTAAAAAGATAATATATTCTGTAACAAAACTCATTTTACCCTTTGGTTGACTGTTATCTTCATGATAAGCTCTGCGCCTATCAAGTGTACCTAATGTTGGCTCGTTTAACATACATATCGTTCAACCGCCCACAAGAAAGTAATTAAAAGTGCTGAGTGATAGAGCTCTGAATTCAGGAGTTTTTCCGTGTTAGCCAAGAGGCAATAGCGGCCGGTTTCGTTTTGTCTCTGGTGGTGTCCCGTCGACTATCGGTCGTAGATTGAAACGTTCAAATGTGTCCTTGTATTTGAAACAATCTCCGGTGTAAAGTAGCAGTCTACAAACTTTTATGAAATATGATTTTTGTTTATAAGCTCCGAAGTCCTAATGAGTTTGGTTTTCAACCCCATCTGTCACAACACTCAGATCTGCCGTCTCCCCTCGCGTTTCACGAGTGCGTGGGGATTGGTCCACTTCCACTCCCCCCACGAGGAAGAAAAAAAAAAGATGGAACGAACCTTCCCGGAAAATCCGGAGTCGAGAAATCGTAATGACTCCAAGGGAAAAATGCAATTTAAGTCGGGAGCAGGGAGGGGCAGCAAGTTGCGGGGGGGGGACTGTAAATTCACCCTGCCCCGTCCTCTCGCCAAGGTAAAAGTCCTCCGCCTCCTCATTTTTCCGCAGGGCCTCGCGTTATTCAACTTTCACTGTTTATTTTTATTATTATCGTTATTATTCTTTTTGTGAGTATAAATTAGCCTGGATTTGAGATTGCCGTATTTTTCGTTTCGATTCGCCGCTTCTCCGAGGCTGCACTCGCCGTCTACTCCCGGGGTTTTTTCCTTCGCGGCCGGACAGGAACTGCCGACTCCTCCTTCTGCTGTGCGCTAAGGAAGAACGCCGTATGAACCGCCAGGCGCTGCCAAATTTTCTTTGATACAACACGAATTCCCTGGTAAATTAATGAATATTTTTATTTCAATTTTTCAGATAATTTTGTTTGTATTTCGTTCGAAATATCCTGAAAATTAAAGGAAAAATATTCATAACTTTCCTCTAACGTAAACATTTCATCAATGGAAATTTGGCAACTCTCTAATGTTCATATGTCGTTCTCCCTTGGCATGACAGTCTTACGTGCAGCACTGGATATTCGCAGCCGTGGGAGAGAGGAACGTATCGCAACTGGGAATGGCCACATATTATTTCGGAGAGTGGAATTTGAAAATCTACTTAACGCCATTCGATTTAGCTAAGATGGCGCAGTTACCAGGAATTTAGTACTTACCAGGAATCTAGTACTTTTCCTCTTTTTTTTTTTTAGATTGTTATAAGGTTTTTGAAACTAGTAATTAATTTAACCCTTTCAGTCATCACGTGCGTAATAATGTATTGCCATTGTTCGAGGACAACAAAATGATTACGAGTCCGACGTTACGGCAATAACAGAAGCTGAGGATGAATTGAACTCATTTCCGCTAAAAAATTTACTTACTTTGAGATGGGCTTGGAATATCTTGCAATTAGACTTTGTTTGCGTTAATATGTTCAGATCTTAGGGCCAGAAGAGAAACCCCGCTTTAGAAACTTACATAAGCCTCCAAGATTAGACGCTATCAGTCATTACACATTGTCTCATCTTTTGTTTTTTATGTTATCGATGGTAAATGGTAAACTCGACAATGATATATTTGATGTTTTTCTGGGGGTGCCTTTCTGCACAATATTCTATCCCGGCCTCAAGAAGTTGATGCTGGAGAGAGGGAGAAAAGTTGCAAGACTAACTCGACGCCCCCCTACCCTACAAAAAATAAAGTCAAAATTGCCCAGAAAAGTATTAACCTGGCCCAATAAAGCGATTCCTTGAGGGTAGGTATCATAGGGACACTCTGTATCCGAACGAAACGTAAAGGTAGACGGCCGTAGCCGGACGCTTCTGGGGGTGTCAACGTGCGTTCGACTTTGGCTCGTATCCCGGGATCCTGAGTCTACCCATTTCGGTTGGGCATGAGACGAGCTCCTCCGACTGCATTAATCCGTTCAAACTTTTAATTGAGTTTGTTTTCCATGTTACAGGTGAGTTGTTTTCTGGTCCCGACACCCAGTTCCCGTCGCAGTCTCGGCAGACGCAAGTCCGGCCCGGTTGCGGTACGTATGCTCCGACCGCTCGCACATGTTTCCGGCTTTGGATGGTTGCCAGGTTGCCCGAATGAAGGCGCATCTTCATTATTCTAGACCTCTCCTGATGACGGCTTGTTGCCGAGTCCCCCAAATGAAGGTGCAATACCCTCCCTGTGCATTCCGCGCATCGGGTGATTGTCAGGTTTCGCGAATGAAGGCGCAACCTCATCATTCTCGTCGAGTACATAGAGTCGCAATGTCACTTCTGAGGCTGTTTCGTTCAGTGCGCCTAAGATAAACATTTACATTGTTTAAATGGGAGAATTCGCAACTTTACCACGTCATATAAAAAAACCTGGGACATATCTCCAAAATCTGAATAGAACGGGCTCATCTAGAGGCAGTTCGTCGTCTCCCGGATGAAGGAACGTAACTCCATTCCGAGGTTGCAAAATAGACTTAAACCATTCAATTTTTTACAAGAATAAACGAGCATAACTCTCGTCGGAAATGCGTCTGATTTTTGGACGAGACCAGAAGAAAAATCAGTGAAATTTTCAGTCAGAGATTCTCAACATTTTCCCGGTAAAAATGGAGTTCGCACGGAAAAATCTGGCCATATCGAAATGTGGTTTCGTCCTTCCGTGAGGGAAACGAAGAATTGCGTGCCGGTAGTCGCAAAAATCATGAAAATCGGCCGGGTATAGAACACCAGAACTAAGCGTAACCAGAAATGAAAATTTAGGAGGCTTGAGAGCTCACTAGAAAAAAAACACATTGGATCTATAGTCCAGACTCTTAAAAACATCGACAAGAAAAAATACTCTTGATTCAATCGGATTTTTGCTTAAATCAAGAACCAAGCCTCTTAATTTGAGCGGATTTCCTTTTGATTTAAGCAAAAATCTGATTGAATCAAGAGAATTTTCTCTTGTCAATTTTTTCAAGAGTCTGGATTCTAGATCCAATGTGTTTTTTTCTTTTCCGGTGCTCATAGTATTGAGATAACTAATATAATCAAACGTCAATTTCTAAAATTCGGAATGCGTCACTTTCAAGTGTCACTTTCTAAAGATATGATTTACATTCGATAGCGGAAAATGGCCGGCATCAATTTCAGCATCGAACGAGGGGAAAAAAGTGCCGGAATCGGAGCCGGGGGCAGCCGTCAATTGGCACGTCGTGACAGTCGCGATAAATTCGCCCGAGCTCCTCTTCTCGCGTGATTTACGAGTCGAGCCGGTGAATTTCATATTCCGCTCGTAAAACTGCGAAACGTCAATCGCGTCTCCGACTCCTGCATCGGCAACGACGATTATCACCAGCAGAGCTACTCGATGAATCAACCCCCCGCTCCAGCCGCCACCCTCGTCGTTTCCCTGTTTTATTCGCGCCAGCCCTGCACGCCTTCATAAAATGTAACTTCAGTCGGGTTGGTCCCGATAAAGTCAAACTTATGATGAACTATGCATCGGGTAGAGACTGTACAATGATAAGGGATCTGGAAAGGTACGCGATCTATGCAAAAGCGAATCTTCGTTTTGGAGTTCATCCTCATTCGGCATTTTAACGAGGAGTCGACTAGAGTATGTATGAATAGAATTCAGTAGAAAGGAACCTTTTCGAATCGACCGTGCCAAGTTTCTCTCCGAAAGCTTTGTTCGAACGTCGGAATCGAAAAATTCATATTTCGCGGAGAAAAATCCCGTTATTTTTACCCCCTGCAGGAATTATCTTTTAAAACTTACGAGTTACAAAAAAATCTAACAGATTTTGGGCATGTTAAGATAGTCATGTAATGCTCGAAATTTTGCAGTACAACACTAATCTAGGAACTTGTATAGCATCTCAATTCCGCGCATCAGTTTTATACGTCTTAATTAGAAGTCGGCAGCCTGTATATTTTCCAGTCATCGGATGATGCTCAGATTAAATCGCGCATGGTTTAAAAAAATGTCGCTTGGAGACTGGATTTTAAAGGTTTTAGGCCTATCAAAGTGTGACAAATTCTTAAATATTCACAAAGTAGGAGAAGCTTGCCCAACCCGTATAGCTTAGGGGAAAGATGAGAATTTTTGATGCGGAGCTTGAGATTTTTCTTCTTACCAAAACGTCACATTTTTTAGTTTTAAGAAACTCCACGCGAAAATGTTTGCTTGAAGAGAATTCGATACATCAAACGGGTGAGATTGTATCGATATCGATTGGCTCAAAAGTCAAGTGAGTTATCTGACAGAACGGGTTGTTTGTGATAGACTTTTGATTCGTATGAGTACTACTTGGCCTAGAGAAGTGAAATTACTACGAAATTTCTCATTTTCAGCTTTTCTGACAAATATTCTAAAATTTCGGTTTGAGGTTATGTTCTATTGTTTTGAACCAAACGATACATCGAACCACTATCGAATACGATCGATTGTTTTTTAAAGCGGGTCTGGGGAACGGCAACGAGGCCTTTGATTTTAACTAGATTTCCTTTCACGTTAGGTGTGCTTATTGTGTTCTTTCGGCGTAAACCTGCCCGTCGAAATTTCTTCCCGACCCAGTAAACGTGCAAAAACTCCGTTTTATCATCGTTAAAAACGCTGTCAAGGCGAAGAATAAGACGCCCAAGCGAGCGCGGAGGAAAATAGACGCATAAAACAGGTGCAATAAGCGGGAAAGTTGTTATAATGAATCTGTCCAACTGTAAGTTTTTTAATAAATTTCGGAGAGAGACGACCAGGAATCTCGCGGCTCTCGGCGGCGGGCGGCGGTATCCCACTCCTCGCGAAAAAAAAACGCGACTAATTTCAAGCTCATAATTGCTGAGTAATGACGGAGGAGGTAATTCCGCAGAAGTTTAAGGCTAATTTACTTACGAGCACAAATCTTCATTGTTGCAGATAATTTACCTTTCTTCTCGCTCTCTTAAACTTTCTCGCCGAGTTCCTCCAGCCCGCGTAGAACTTGCCCGCGCTTCCTCCGATAGAGGAAGCTTATTCATCAAACTGATATAGAGGCTCGGAAGTTGGTGTTGTGCGAAGATCGCTGGAGAGAAAGAACCGGTTGTTTAAGAAGTCGTTCTCAGTAATGTCAAAAGTACTTTTAATGTATGCAATTCAGCGATTGGAAAGGGCTTTGGGTTCAGAAGTGATCGCTGAAAATTTACTAAAACGGTCGACCAATGTATGAATGAATCTTTTTGAGGCTTCACTCATTGACCGCAAATGGGCTGTCCTTAAAATACGTAACGCTGAAAATCCCCTCCTACAAATAAAATTCGTGATTCTCGGTTCGACCTCTCCCCCTCAAATTAGCGTATTGAGACGAAATTTCGATGAAAAATTGCCACCTCTTGTTTATTTATCATCTTAGATTTTCGAAAAAATCGATGCCTTGCACCCATTTTAGCCTTAAGGAACGTAGCCCTAAACGCCCTACTCCCTTCTGTAACGCAGGCTCAGAACTTCCTCCACCTAGTGCGTTTTACTTTTTATGAGCAGTCCCGAAACAAAATTCGACTAGGTATTCCCTGTGAACTATTTAGAGAGCAAACTATCCGTCGCTAATTTTTGGAGCTTCATGTAGGAATACTCTCAGCTTGAAAGTCAACAGTTGTTTTTTGGGGTCCCGCAAGTAAAATGTTCCACCATTGCCGACATACTAACAGAGGGTCTCTTTGTCTCTGGATTGCGCGCACAAGGTTTTGAATTTTCACTCTTTGCATCTCTGTGAGATTGAGAAGACGCAATGCACCTAGCGCCGATTCAATTCATTTCACGGCAATCCCACTGACGCACTGTGGATCGAGTCAATTAGAGAGGTCGGACATACATTTTAGACTAAACTGCAAATTTTGATGTTAATTTCGTCACATTTGAAATTTCAAGGGGTGCTCACAGCAGAAAATTTCACGAGGAAACCACTTTTAGAGCCTCAAAGTTTTGTATAAACGGAGTTACAAGTGCTTAAAGTTTCCAAATTTTGTCCGACCTCTTCTATTAACTCGATCCACTGTGCGACCGGGGGGGGGGGGGGGCATCCGTAGACTCCTGCAGATTAAAAGGGGGCCCCGCTGTGGGAAATGTGAAGATGCGTGTTTAGTTGGAAAACTCCCGGCTCTCACCTCTAGACAAGCGGCACCCGCGTATAACGCGTAAGGAAACTTCTGCTATGCTGAAGAAGAACGCCGTATAAGCCCTCAGACTTTGCCAAATTTCCTTTGACAAATCACGAATTTTCAGGAAAATATGTAGGTATTTTCTGCCACATTTCTTAGACTTCTTTCGTAATTCAATCTAATAGTCTGAAAATGTCAAGATAAATGGATTGCATTTTGCAAAAAGGAACCACTAGCTTGCAATGTGCTAAGATTGTGCACTTCTTTTGCTTGAGGAAACCGTACATGAATAGTGGTTCATTTTTGCTAAATTAATTTAGCAAAAATGCCACTATGTATGGTATTTTTTTCCCAATATTCAAAAGAAGTTGCACAATTTAGCACATTGCAATGCTAGTGGTTCCTTTTTGCAAAATGCAATCCAAATATTCATGACTCTTTTCCGAAATTAAATTTTTATGAGAGGAAATTTGGCAACATTCGAATGCTTATACGGCGTTTTTCCGTAGAACGGAAGATTTGGAAGGCACGGTGGCTTTTTGCCTAATTCATTCAATTCCGACACTCGGCGCGGTTGAGGCCGGGAAATCAGGGGACTCTATTTACCGGAAGGGGTAGGGGGCACGGAAGGGAGGCGGGAGAGAATACCAATTAGCTCTCCATCTCGATCCGCGCGCTTTGAGTGGGTCTGACTCATCTCCCCCGCTAACCCTATCAAAATTGTCATGGGAGTAAAGCGAAGGGAGAGCCGGAGGTGTGCTGTTCTGGGTATGTGCGTGTTTCTTCCCCGTTCCCTATGCTGCAGTTTTTAAGAGAGTCCAATCAAGAAAATCTCTAGCTGGTGCTTACAGACACATGAGTATACAATACAAATATCTTATTTTCTATACAAATTCAACTTTTTGGAAAACCGATTATAGTTAGATTATAGATTATAGTTCGAAAAAGTTTAATTTGTATAGAAAATACGTGTTCATAGTGCCGATAAAGTGTTAAAAATTGTGCAGTATAATACAAATATCACCTGTACGCACGATTTCTCGAAAACTAAGGAACGATTTTCGATTTTTCCTTAAAGGCTCCGGTAAACGAAAGACTTTTAAAACAGGGGTCGATAACCTTCCAAGCTTCCCAAAAATTGCTAGATCGGTGTTGAGTACCTTCCAAGCAGAGTCTATGAGTTTTTTGGGGGTTTTTTACCCAATTTTCTCAATATGCCGAATCGCCATTTACCATCAATGCTCTCTACCGAAGTTCCAATTTAATCGTTTTTTAGACAAAATCCATAAGATTTTGCGAAATGGGCGGGGGACAGAATCATAATTCAAATGTATCGAGTGTACCTTTATTTTTTTTTTTTAATCGGCTTTCCAAGATTTTGTGCGATTCGCTGATCACGCGATTTGGAAGATTATCGACCCTGCCTCAAAATCCTTGAGTAATTCATTATTTTGTTAGGAGTATAACTCGAATTTTCCATCGAGTAAAAAAAGGGGCGTACTCAAATGAAAGGATATTCTTTAAGTGAATACAAACCCGGGCAATATATGACAACCTGGCACTGAACTGAGGATGAAAAAATGAAAAGCCATTTGCATGAAGTTAACAAAACAAAATCAATTAATGTTTAGAGGAGGCATTTGGTATTAAGATACTCGAAACAGTCAAACGCACTGCCACTCTTGCGTCCGCTCGGCTGAATTTTTTCAGCTCGCCTCTCTCTCCCGGTCTCCTCGACGCTGTTTCACGTTCGGATGCCTTTCAGTCACTGTTAAAGCACTTAAGCTCCCCTATCGTCGCTCCTCTGACGTAAGGGCGTATCTCGATTTCCACGTGACCCCTGATTCACATATAAATCCATGCTTTCTAGAGCTCATGCGGAAATCGAGATATGCCTTACGTCAGAGGAGCGACGCTATGTGAGGCTTTAGATCACCCCTGTTCACTGCTTTTCCCGAGTTCCCAGTTCCGCTGGGCAGTGGTGAGTCGGTGACAGAGCTTCCCCGTGACTTTATTAGAGCAGCATTGCGCAATAGATCCTTCGTGCATCTTTGTATGAGTCCTACTGTTTATGTCTCTCAAATGATTGACGGTCCTTGACAATGACAAACTATCAGGGTTGCCGGCGGTCCGGACAACTGGGAATCTCAGGAGAATTTGTGATGACAAGAAAAAGTCAGGGTATTCTTGGAAAAGTCAGGGAATTCATGGGAAAGAGTCAGGGAATTCGTTGGAAAAGTCAGGGAATTCGTTGGAAAAGTCAGGGAATTTCTGACACATCTACCAATCACTGAAACATCACTGATCGATTGAAAAAAAAAATCGATTGTCAAAACAGCCGAAGCTAGGAGAGACATACGCAGGCCTCCGTTTTAATTTTTTTTCCCGAATCTGAGCGACATCTCATTTGCTGCGTAGAGAGGAGCATTGCGAGTTACGCATTGCGCCTTCAATTTTCGAGATGCAACACGGATACCCATCAAGCACGAATAGTTGTATCTCTGCGCCTTCAACAACGCGCATTGAGGTGTCTTTTACTTTAAAAAAGATGAGAAAAGTTGAGGTTCAATTTGCTTAAAATGTCTAAATCAACAATCAGTCTTCAAAAAAGGAGATAATTTTTTTTTTTTTTTTGTCGTTCTTTTATCGACGCGGACCTAACAGAGCGAGAAGCGCCCCCTGGGGTTTGGGCCGCATAGCGGCCAGGGGGTGTAGCCTCCTAGTTTTTCACTATCCTCCGGGCATTTTTCCTCATCTACTGTGCGGAGAAGGCGTACACGTGAAATGAATTAAAGGACTTTCCGCAGGGGACCAGTGGTTCGGAGCCGGAGCGCCTAAGCATCCCATTTCCGGAGTGAATTTTTAAGCAGGAAATAATTGTGCTGGCCCTCGGTGGCGCTGCGTCGTCTTGGACGTCCGGCCACCGCACCGGGCCTCCCGACGAATAATTATTTCAATAATCCGCTCCGACCCCCGAAACGCCCGGGCCGAGAGACCGTTTTTCAGGTGGAAGAGAGGGAACGGCGTCGCGAAATAATTAGCAGTGCAATTAAACGGCTAATCCACCTTTGGTAGTTGTCGCGACGTTGTCGAATCTTCCTCCCTTAGACGAAGTAAAGTTGCGATATTTACTCAAGCGAATTTTTCTTTGAAACGCACTGGAAAAAAAAAAACACATTGGATCTAGAGTCGAGACTCTTGAAAACATTGACAAGAAATAAGGACTCTTGATTCAATCAGATTTAAGCTTAAATCAAAAGGAAATCCGCTCAAATTAAGAGGCTTGGTTCTTGATTTAAGCAAAAATCCGATTGAATCAAGAGTATTTTTTCTTGTCGATGTTTTTAAGAGTCTGGACTCTAGATCCAATGTGTTTTTTTTTTTTTTTTTCCAGTGCGTCGTTTTGTTATCAGGGTGTCTACAAGGACGGATTTCCCGGAAAGTTCGGAAATAGTAATGATTTTTTAAGGGTGGGCTGGAAGTACGGAAGAATTTTTGTCATTTTTGTCGCAATTTGAGCGAGAAATTTAAATATTTTGAAATTTTTCGAATTTCGTCGAATGGAGGTAGTGACTGAAAAAGTAGTGAATTTTTCTGTTGAGGAGGTACCGAATTTCTTGGGAATGTACTGAATAAGTACTGTAAAAGTACTGATTTTTGGCAAGCGTGTTTTAGTAGACACCTTGGTCATTTAATTAAAATTATTTGCCCATTAACCGCCAACGGGCGATTTCGATGATTTCCCTAGCCGCGTAACGGCCAGGGGCAGAGCCCACTTGCATAGAATATATTTTTATATTAAACCAAAGACTGTGCTTCTTATTAGTAAGGCAAAGATAAGAGTAGTGGGACAGTTAGTAGGAGGATGACAGAATTGCGGCAAGACTGTGCCGGATCCTCGCAGAAGCGGGAAGCTGACGAGCAGCGGGGGTAATTCTTGCTGCTTGGCGAAGATAATATTCGAAAATTTCGAAATGAAGACAAATAAGCGGGGAAACTCGGAGGGCTGATGCCGCTGACGGTGAGATAAAATGGGGGCGGCGGTTTAAGTTCCCAGTTGAACCCTTTGCCGTGGCGCACCGTTTATCGGTTACCGAAACTCCAAGTCGTGCCGTGGCCCGGGTGCCGCTGCCGCCTTGTCAAGTGTTCACTATCACCTGTTCCAGGGTCGAGTGCGGCTGCGGCGAGGAAGATTCATTACGGCTCATTAATCAGATTTTAAAGTTCTGCTCCAACTTGAACCGTCGTATTGCCATGTCGCATCGGCATTCTGCCGTCATAGCGAGGAAAGCCGTCTCCGTCAAATTTTCGAAATCGAGTTTCCTCCGAAAGTCTAATTTCTTCTAGACGAAATCAATGAAGTAGCTAAAACATCGAAGTTCGTCTTATTTTTATAAAATCGAGACTATGAGAAAGCCGTACACTGCTAAGGAAGAACGCCATATGAACATTCGAGAGTTGCCAGATTTCCTCCAATAAAAAGGTTAATTTTATGGAAATTTATGAATTTCTTTCCTTGAAATTTTCAAGAATTTTGGGCGAACTTGTGAACAAAATTATGTAAAAAACGAAAAGAAAAATATTCATAAATGTACCAGGAAATTCGTGTTTTATCAAAGGAAATTTGGCGACGCCCGAAGGTTCATACGGCGTTTTTCCTTAGCCCGGCCGCACATGAGGTATACCTTTACGTGTCATGAAACATAAAGTACCCTGGTTAGGACTTTTTTTCAGTAATTTTCGTTGCGTAAATCGTGTTCCACGTAAAACTTTGGTTAAACATGTATGCGAATGCTTAAATTGGTACTTTGTCTACTGGTCCATTCTATTCGCAATTTGATCTAAGGTACCTGAAAATTTCAAGGAAAAATGTACATAACTTTCCTCAAAAATGTGAATTCTATCGGAGTGGGTGGGAACGTCCGTATTTTGATGCATCGCTTTCCCTTGGCATGGCAGAGCCGCACAATGGATCGAGTCAATTAGAGAGGTCGGACATGGAATTTTTGACTGAAACTGCGAATTTTGATGTTTATTTACATACATTTTAAATTTTAAGGGGTGTTTCTGGAAGAAAATTTCACGAGGAAAACCAATGTAGCACTTTTAGAACCTCAAAGTTTTGTATAAACGGGGTTAAAAGCGTTTAAAGTTTCCAAAGTTACTCCGACCTTCCCCATTGACTCGATCCACTGTGCGCCGCCGCCGATATTTCTTTGTCCCTCTGGCGTAAGGGCATATCTAAATTTCCACGTCTAGTGAGCCTGCTCTCCATATAACTCCATGCTCTCCAGGGCTCACGTGGAAATCGAGATACGATCTTGTGTCAGAGAAGCGACGATTTGATGTGCCCGGGGAGCATTGTTAACGCTGGAAGGGTCCCCGTCTCGCTCTCGGTTAAAGGTGAAAGGGATAAGCACGGGTTGAGACGCGCCGGCCGAGCTGTAATTCTTAAGGTTTAACATCGGGGCCGTGGGATTTCTCGAACTGTAGCAGAGATAAAGAATTGAGCACTGAAACAAATGGCCGATACCACAACTGAACTCGTGCGCCTATCTGCCACGTTTTCACCCTCCGCAAGCAATATTAGTTGTATTTTGTTTGGAGGCAACACTCGCAACATGTTGTGAAAATAAGCAACAATCGCATTTTGTCCAGTTGTTTTGTGTTGTGAGGGCAGGGCTTATTTTCCCGCGCAAAATTTGGGACCCCTGAAGCAACATTGTTGTACAACAACTGCAACGTGCTCTTAGCAAGTCGTTTTTGTTTATTCAAAAAAGCAACGTTGTTTTCTAACCTAAAATTGGAAGTTGCTTCCGGTTGCTCAATCATTGGTTTTTCAAAGTCACTCGTATAAAAAAAAAGAAAAGAAATGGAAACATTTTGTTGTTTCGAACAAAACGCGTCTATTCGTCGTCTCCCGGACGAAGGAACGTAACACCATTCGAAGATTGCGAAACTGACCCGCAATGAAGCAAAAACATTTTTACATGAGAGTACCTGTGCAATTTTTGTCTAAAATTTGTCTAATTTTTGCATAAAATTAGGAGAAAGGAGATAACAGAAATTTTCAGATAGACACAACCAAGGTTCTCCTGGTAAAAATGCGATTTGCGAGATGGAATTTGGCAATACTGAAATGTAGTTACTAAAAATTATGAACCGCATGTCTCAACCCAAAATTTCGATTACTTCTTCTTATTTTACAGGCTGATTTCGGATAAGTCCGCCGTACAAACGAAGATGTGAGTCTGGGCTCTCGGGCCAATATCCGCCCGCGTTTCGGAAGGAGGCCTTCGACACCCCTCGGATAGGGGACACGACGAGAATCGTGCGAAAGAACGGGGAAATCAGGTCGATATCAATGTCCGCGGAAGTTGTGGCATCCGTGATCCGTGGTTAGCAGCTCTGCCGTGCTCAAGAAGAACGTCGTATGAGCCCTCGGGCGTTGCCGAACCTCTTTCAACCAATCACGAATCCGTGGCAAAATTTTTAAACCTATCTTTTTAGAATTTTTACGCCTCGCTCCACGGCACGTTTCACGGAATTTTTCCCATGTTCGAATCGCAGGAATGAAACTTCTGGGGGTTTTTCTCGTTAAACAACACAACAAAAGTTCTTCTTTCTAAGTCGCTCCTGGGACTCCACAATGACTCTCAGTTGGCACTGTGATTAGTATTGACTAACTCAATATTTTTCCTAACTTTGCAAGTGAGATTTTTCCCTGGGACACATCCCATGAAACGTCCCATGGAGACAAGGCCTTAGAGAATTTTGTTCGTAATTTGATCTGATGTCTCAGGAAATTTCAAGAAGAAATATTTATAACGTTCTTCAAGGAACATTTCTCTGAGAGGCAATTCGCAGGATTGCCACTGTCAGAGAATACCGAAGAACCGGGAAATGTCAGGGATTTTTAAAGTCAGGGAAAACCTGGAAATGTCAGGGAAAATGACAAAAATGTCAGGGGAAAATAGTGAAGTTACCTTTATCTGCTTTCTTAAATAGGTTTGACGTTTTGAACTTCAAACTTTGCCTGAAAATTATTTCTGATGATGTCATTCTCACCATCTGACATTTGTTCAATTGTCAGGAATTTCGCCAAAATGCGTCAGGGAAATTTCAGGGATTTTCATCCTTTCAAATTCTGTGGCAACCCTGAATTTGGCAACCTTGAAATGCTCATACGGCGTTTTCCCTTTGCACGGGACTCGGGAGGGACAGGGACACGGGGAAGTGTACTCGGGACGATATAACAATATAACATGCCCGCAACGACGTTCAAAGGAGTGATGTTCTCGTTCTGGCGAGGGCGGATAAGCGGCAAGAGGTTGTGGCGGTTGCCGCGGCGGGGGGAGGGGGGGGGGGGGGGCAAACGCCGCGTAATGGAGCCATTCTCCGGAGCCCCGAACCTCTGCCCATGAATTTCGAGCACCTTACCACGTTCGCGCCCTCAACCCCGACGTCCCTCCATCGTTGCCGACTCAAGTTTATCGCAGGGATCGCACTCTCTTATTTTGTTTTTTTTATTTAAATTCCCATTTCGTCAGGCGAATAATAAAGCAGGGTGTCTACAAGTCCGGAATTTTCAGAAATAGTACTGATTTTTTCAGGGCGGTCCAGCAAGTACTGAGAAAGTGCGGAAATTCCGCAAGAACGTCCGGGATTTTTTATTTTTCTGACATTTTTGTCGCAATTTGAGTGAGAAATTCAAATTTTTGAAATTTTTCGAATTTCGAAAACGTCCCTCTATCGTTGCCGACTCAAGTTTATCGCAGGGATCGTACTTCTTTTTTTTTCTTTTTATTAATTCCCATCTCGTCAGGCGAATAATAAAGCAAGGTGTCTACAAGTCCAGAAAATCCGGAAATATTACTGATTTTTCAAGGGCGGTCCCGAAATACTGAAAAAGTTCGGAAATTCCGCAAGAAGGTCCGGGATTTTTCATTTTTTTTGACATTTTTGTTGCAATTTGAGCGAGAAATTCAAATTTTTGAAATTTTTCGAATTTCGCAAACGTCCCTCCATCGTTGCCGACTCAAGTTTATCGCAGGGATCGCACTTCTATTTGGTTTTTTTTTATTAATTCCCATTTTGTCAGGCGAATAAGAAAGCAGGGTGTCTCCAAGTCCGGAATTTTCGGAAAGTCCGGAAATAGTAAGTACTGATTTTTTAAGGACGGTCCGGAAGTACTGAAAAAGTGCGGAAATTCCGCAAAAAGTCCGGAATTTCTTTCATTGTTTTGTCATTTTTATCGCAAGTTGAGCGAGAAATTCAAATTTTTAAAATTGCTCGAATTTCGTTTATTGTAGGTACTGAAAAGTACCGAATTTCTTTGTTGAGAAGGTACTGAATTTCTAGGGAAAGTACTGAAAAAGTACCGTAAAAATACTGATTTTTGGCAAGCCTGTTTTATTAGACACCCTGCATGTGATCTACGAATGTGATTCTTTCAGAATATCGAATAAAGAACACAAGCTTTTGTGACCCATTGTGTCATTTTAGTTCGTTCTAACAATTTTTTGGTAGTTGTCGCCCCCTTCAAATTTTTACCTTTCTTACAACTCCTTTCCTCACCAGATTTGGCTGAAATGGCGCCTCTGTACTCTGCACTCAGCCCCCTGCCAGCCCCAAACTTAGAATCTGTGTTATGTCGTTCGTTTTTGAACTTCTGAGCGTTCTTATCCCAAACGCGACGCGAAACAATCTCGCTGCGATAATTACAACATTAATCCAACACGCGCCGTCGGAATTCGTCCCTCGGCTGACAGAAGGACTTAACTCCACTTCAAGATGAGCCCGGGAGAGCCTCGAGTTATACGGACGACAGGGTTCACCGAGTAGGGTAATTACGTCCTTATGTCAGAGGTCCACGAATTAATGGGTGGTTTTCCGCTTCTCGTCGTAAATAACCAAGTCCTAGGACGAAACAACGGAGATTATTTACCATTTTTCCGTCTCGAAAAACTTTTATGTATCGTCCCCCGGTCTGACAACGCGGAGAGGTTGTTTGAATGAATTTTTACCCGGTAAGAAGAATGATACAATTAGGAGGGACGGTAAAAAAAGCGGCTGGGCGAAAGAGCCAAGAGTTATCGTCGCTCCTCTGACAGAAGGGCGTATCTCGGTTTCCACATGAACCCTGAAAAGCATTGATTTATATGTAAAACGAGGTTCACGTGGAAATTGAGGTACGTCTTTTTGTCAAAGGGGCGACGTTATTAGCCCTTGACCCTAGCCTGGCCACGGCCTTTCCCCCGCTCTGCTCACCACACTTGACACCCTCACCCTAGCATACCTTTTATCAAACTTTCACCCTTACTGGGCGCTTTATCTTTGCGGGAGGGCCGAAGCGGATGAAGAGGCTCTTCAAGTTCATTCCGTGAGGTGGACCAAGATGGCGTAACGTAACTTTTGCTCGTGGCTTGGATTCGGATCTCCGATTTCCGTAATCCGTTCCTTTGCGAGGTCGAAACTTCTAAAGTTTAATTGCTTACATTCGAGCCATTTTGTTTAAGGCGACCAAATGACGTGTGAAATGGAACCCGACATTAATCAGTCATCATTCGACCAATTGTATGTGAACAAAATGTGACACATTCTTGAAAACTTTGAAAACCTGGAAAAGTTAGGGAATTTTACGCAACAACCCTGAAAAGTCAGAGAATTTTGCCGTAGAAACTTGCAATTCTTACCCCCGGCCGAATTTCATTGTTTCTTGCCGCTTCTACGCGGTCCATCGACGAAAATTAGAACTTCTGCCATCAAGTCCTGGAATTTAAGAGGCTCTAGCGCGTGAAGAGAATTTTCATGAGAAATTGTGCCCAAAATTCATTGAAAAGTCAGAGGATTTTGAAGTTCAAGAAAATCTGCCACTGTCACCTTTGCCTCGACAGAAGGTGCTCGATCATTAATCGTCACTAAGCGAAAAATAGTTAAGACCTCCAATCTAAACTTTTGCTTCACCCGATCAAGTTACTTGGATTGTTTGTGCGATGTCTTTAAAATATACGGGATGATCCATAAGTCTCGCTTCACCAGTAACAGCCACCCCTCACACAACAGGGACCATCGACGGGGACATCATCCCAGTAACTTTTAAACTCGTCGAGATTGAGATTTAAAATTTGCGAGCGACCCTTGATCAAAAGAAACCACTTTAAGGAATCCTCTACATACTCAGCAGGGGGGTCACCCCGCTGAAAAGAGGCAAGAACTCTAGGGGTTACACGCGCGGTGCAGGATTTTTAGACCACCCTGTATTGTCTCCGGTTGGAATGTCGCAGTGTTTCGTGAATTCGTGGCACCGCGAGCCTCACAACAGTGGACACGTGAATTACGATGAATCGACCCATCTTCCATTTAAACCCATGGAAAAGAATCGATTATCAGGGTACACCTTGATAATCGATTCTTTACTATAGGTTCAAACGGGAAAAAATCGATAGCCGATGTCGCGTCTCGCCTATTTCTCGGGACCGCACCCACTCACCCACGATGGGCTCGCGTGCCGCTCTCCGCAGAGGGCGGGCAAAAATGTGTTTGTGTTTCCATAATCCCTAATCCGGATTAATTTAATAACAGCCGACTCGAAGTGAGGAAAACGGGAGTGGAGCGCGGCGCCCGCTAACAGTCGTATGAATATGCGCAACACGATAATTACAGCCCCGAACAAAGTGTACACGCATGTTTCTCGGCTCCGAGTGCGGCAGCAAAGAACAGCCCTTTTCCGTGCCAAGTTGTTTGATTATCCCTTCACTCTCCGTCCCCGTTCCGTGCGACGCTAATCCCGCTCTGCCGTGCCAAGGAAAAACGCCGTATGAACCTTCAGGCGTTGCCAAATTTCCTTTGATATAACGCTAATTTTCTGGAAAACCTATGAATCTTTTCGCTCCACTTTTTCAGGAAATTTTGTTCGCAATTTCACCTAAAGTTCCTGAAAATTTCAAGGAATAATATTCATAACTTTCTTCAAAAATAAACATTTTACTGAGGGAAATTTGGCAACTCTCGAATGTCCGTACGGCGTTTTTCCTTCGCGCGGCAGTGCTCGTGTAAGGCGGGGAAGCGGCGGATTCCGCGAAAAACCCGCTTGATTGTTTCGCAGGATTATCCCGTTTCTTTAAAGTCGAGGAACTCGTGCGGATTCCATGCCAACTGTTTTCATCAAAAAGTTCGTTACTTTCAACAAAAGTGGCAATGAAAGGTGAATTTTTCGCAAGAAGAAGATGATATCCCTCATTAGGGGCCGTCCTTTCAAGAGGTCGGGCAATTTTCCTGATTTGAAACGCCATTCCACCCCCCTCCCACCCATTGTCGGACACTTCGAATTTCTAATTTTGGCACTTTTTTTGTTACTTTTTGGCACATATTACTTAGGAATTGTTACGTACCCTCCCTCAGGCGTCTGACCTCATTTGGACTTCATTTCGCAATGAAGAAATAATATTTCTGGCTCACTTTAGAAACGATGCAAGTGTCGTGCCGTAAGTTCCTCCTTGCAGATAGGTGCTTTATATGGATTAGCTAGAGACAGTAGTTACTAATTAGAAAATTCAGTTAATTTATATTGAGCATCTTTACCTTCAGCGTCATTTATATACACGAAATTTCGTGTTAATTAGATTTAGTGGAACTAAAATAGGTCCCGGCCTAATCTTAACAAAGTGGAGTAAATTACTATTTATTATCATTTGAGATAAGTTATGATCATTGATCTTTTTGGTTAACTTTCTAGCTAAATTTGTCTTGTTTTTGGTGTAACTTAATATAATTTAACAGTCTTTAATTTAATGGTTGGAATCTGTCACTTCGCTGCGGAGGAAGCAATGGGAAAACCGTGGCCAACGATCTTTTTAACATTTTTAGAAAGATTTCCCCATTTGTGTTGAGATGAGCTCTCGAAATTTTGAAACATTTCAATGGACTTCTGCTCTCGCTTTTTTTCATAAATCGACATCATTTCGGATACATCCATCTCTACCCGTCCTCTGTACGCAAACTCAGGATCTGCACCTCTCTCAAATTGTACCACACCAGGCTGAATCGTCTATCCCCATACGTGAATAGGAACGCCAGAAGGAAGACGAAGGTACAAGAGAGAGGAAGACATTATCAAAACAAAACCGAGAGAAAAAAGGGAGGGAGCACGAAGCTGACATTACACGAGATATCTCATCGGCTCGTGAAACGGCGAAAAAATGGAGGCACGCAAATGCCCCCTGCCACCCCTCCCCCACCCCGCACGGAACGTGACTACAAAGTGCAATACATTAATCGGTGATGTATGAGTCTTTGGATGCAAATTCAATTGGCGGAATAGGGGGTTGCGGGGGCGTTTCGCGAAAGCGGGGGAGGGGGCCGTTAATGGAGGCATCGGCGGAAGTGGGCGAGAGTGAGAGGGGGCACCTGCCGGCGAGGAGGACGGAAAACCAGTGGAAAACGGAGGGGGAAGAGTTGATATTGTAATTGAATTGGAGTCGCGTGATAATACGAATATCAACACGGATTTAAAATCGTTGTGTTCCCTCCTCGAATAGCGGTACCCCCTTTTTTTGCACGCAGAGAGGCTCCCGCGTTTTCGCATTGTATTGTTGACTGCGGGAGCTACCTTGCGGGGTGAGAAACGCGCATCTACGACTTGTTTCCTTCGGCATTGCGTGGTATTTTCCCTGGCGTTGCGGTGTCGACCCCTCCACCCCGAAGGGATCACCAACCGCATGTTTTCTTTAGGCGCTGCGGGTAGAAAGGGAAGTAATACTTTTTCGAAATATAATTGGTAGCTCGTAAACAGCGTTTAAATCCAGACGGAGATTGTGAGTGTTAACGCTGCGAAAAGAGAATGCACCTTTTGCCTCGCCACCGTTGTCACAATGAGTCGACGCGTTGGGTCGCCTCCCTGCAGGGATGTGAAATTTCGTGCAGTATTTTCAAAGTTTCCTGTGAAATGTTAAGATTTTTGTTTTTTTTTACGCGAAATACATTTTCCCTGAGTATGTGAGCTGTCACTGAAAAAAAAAAAATCTCGGTGTATTTATTAAGAAAAGGGTAAAATTACCAAAAATTCAGGGTTCTATTTGATCCCAGTTTTTTCTTGGTAAAATTACCATTTATGGAACTGGTAATTTTACCGAGAAATCTCGGTAAAATTATTGAACTTTCTCGGTAATTTTACTTGACCTTGGTAAAAACACCAATATTTTTTATCGACTGTGGTAGAATTACTGAGATAAAATGGCAAAGTTACCGGAAATTGATTACTAATAAAAGTGGTATTCTTACCTGAAAAAAACAGTAAAAATACCAGTTTTTAGGTAAGCTTACCAGTCTGTCTTGGTAAAATTACCAATAATTGGTGAAAAGAGTGAGATGGTAAAGGTACCAACGGACCTTGGTAAAAACGCCGAGATTTTTTTTTTCAGTGCAACGGATGTTTCTGCGTTTAACATATCATTTATCCACTCTGAATTGTTGACTGGAGAAAATTTGTGACCAGTCAAATTCGAAACTCCCCTCAACTCATTCCTCTCCAAAATGCTATCTCGAGCATTTCTGTTAAATTTAGTCCATTTATGCTTACAAACCCCTCACAGTCTATTTACATGAATCTCATCCAAATTGGAAGTTGTAAATCCTTAGTTGGTGTTGTTGAAATTTCATATCTCTGTTACCAGTAAAAACTTAAAGCAAATTACTCAGGGTGACCCAGGATTAAGTACGAATACTGAAGGAGTCGATTCCGTAAGTCAAAATAAGACGTTTTTGTGGTATAACTTTTTTTTCCAAAAACGCTCTCCCTGGGGGCCACGGCATCCCAAAGTTCGAGAAAAAAATTATACCACAAAACCGTCTTTTTATGACCCACAGAATTGACTCCTTCGATATTCCTACTTATTCCTGGTCACCCTGTGTATTCGACTCCTGAAAACTTGGAACACTGTCGATATTTATATTCTTTTCCTCCAAGTAGAATTACAACATTCGTTGCTGTTTACTCATGGGCACAAATTAATTTCGCTTCGAAAAATGATCAACTTCTCTTACAGTTCAGAACAATCACCCCCGTTTCGCGTTGTTATGAGCCATTTTTCCAGTACTGCAGAGATCTGTGCCAATAAGCGAACGAGCGAAAACCGTCCATTTCGAACATGGTTGCCAGACTGTATAGAAACTTAGATGTTGACTCAATGAATTGGACATGATCCCCTAGAATTATGTATTACCTCCACTGTTAACGCAGATGTCTATCATCAGAAACCAAGTTTCACAAAAATCGATCGCTCAGAAGCCGCGTGTCGTAGCATTAGCAGGATTCCACACAATGGTAAACGTTACCAGTCAATTTACATGTGTTAGTGCGCCTTCCTTTCCATTTGATACTGTGCAATACTTCTGTGGCGGAATCGTTGCTCAGAACGCCTTTGACAGTGTTGCTTCGATTTGATGGCAGAAGTTAACGATTATCCCGGAAATTACACTCCATCGCGTGCAGCGTTACACATTTTTTTATCGCCGACGATGAGGTGAAAAACATACATCAGTTTGCGACGTTGCAAGTTTTTCACCGCGTATTTTATGATCATTCAAACAAGCTCTCAGAAACTCAGAGAAAATCAAGAGAAGTCAGGGAATTTTGTCAACCCCTGGAAAGTATAGAAAAATTCGAGAAAGTTAATTTGGAAGGTTTACAGACAAAACGTTGCATTTTCTCAATTTTAAGAGGCTTTGGGCTCAAATTTCTCTGAATTCAATTTTGATTTGCAGTTATGCCTATGAAAACATTTACATATCTGGGAACTGCGGAACCTTGAAACATTTTTTCAGCCGCAAAACATCGCATTTTTCGATTTGAAGAGACTCAACGCTTAATTTTTTTTTTTTTTTTTTTTTTTTTTTTTTGTGAGTAATCTTACGGAGAAAAGAAGACTAACCATCAGAATGAGAGGCAAATCAATGTTCAATATTCCTTAAAAGTCGGGAGTTAGGGTACAGTCTGGGAATTTTGAAATCCATGAACTTTTCACCCAACTTTTGAGGATCATTCAGGTGCGATTGGGCAACCCTCGGGCCGAATATGGATGTGTGGCGGCGAGAACGGAGCCCCGATTTCGCCCAATTTCCATTGTTTTCCATTCGACGACGCCTTTTTGGATGCGACGCCGATGGGAGTCACCGAAGCGTGAGCTTCCTCCGCATGCAGCGTCGCGACGCCACCGTCGAAATGCACCATCCACCGGGAACAGGAGCACCCGGCACCACTCACCACTCACCAGCCACCGCCGCGCGCGTTTCGGCGGCGGGCGCATCCATGTTGGCATTCGTTAGTGCTCTCGCTTCGCTGCCGATCAAATGCGCTGAAAATTGCGCCAACCGGCCGTGCCACATCGCTGCCACCCTCCTCCTCAAAATCCTCAAATTCCTCCCATTATCTAGCGTTTTCGACATGAAAACATACCTTTTTTCTCTTTTTAAAAAAATTATTCTCCATCTAACCTAGAAATTGGAATACTTCTCCTTCTGACGAAGAAATCGAAATTGAATGACATCAGGAGCATCTTTAGAATTAGAAATTTTAATGTGCGTCAAAAAATCGACTGAATGATGAAAATAATTTGATAGTTTTCGAAAAAAAAAATTCTGAAGAAGTGGGGGAAAACTTAGCTTCCTCATCAGGGAATGAGCATGGTCAAGAACTCCAAGCACCATGCTCTAGTGAGAAAAATGGGTCTAAAAGCCGAAAATGTTCATTTTTAGTACACTTTTTCAGTTCAATGTTTAATAAATCAGTACGCAAGTCAGTTTCAGTATCCGCCCATGTTTTTTGTAGTACTTACAAGAGTTGTCGATCAGCGCAAGAAGAAAAAATAGTGTATTTTTCCTTCGGAAAATACACTAAAAATTACGCCACCTTGGGCCCCGGCCAAAAACCGCATGGAACTCCGAAGGAAACCCTTCGAAAATGTACATTTTCGGCCCTTTCAACCCATATTTCTTTCTGAGAAGAATCGATTACCAACCGAAACCAATCTTTATCGTCGAGTGAAGATAGCGGTAGGTGGAAAAAAAAAAAAAAAAAAAAAAAAAAAAAAAAAAAAAAAAAAAAAAAAATCGTTGTTGCTTCGAACTATGGTGGGGCCTATTGCCTCCCCTAACGCTCCCTTTATTTCCATCACCCCCTTTCTACTCTCCGCCGTCTTTTCCATGGAGGCAAGGTTGTCTTTGAGTGGTGTCTGATCTGTGATAAGGAGAAGCCCAGTATGAACCTTTAGGCGTTGCCAAATTTACTTTGATAACGAATATATTGGGAAAGTTGGAAGTATTTCTCGCCTAATTTTTCGGACGATTCTATTCTCAAAATATGTAAAGTATTTGAAAATATCGAGAAATAAGGCATAACTTTCTTCCGCAGTATAAATTTTTTATCTGGGGAAGTTTGGCAATATTCAAATGTACATACGGCGTTTTTCCTTGATTATCGTTTACCGTGTTCGAGAAAATTCTTTCGACAAAATAAGCAAATTTTTCCAATTGAATATGATTTGAATTTTACATCGTACTCGATGTTCGAGCATTGTCTTCCATCCTATTCGATTCGCTCGTTCGTTCGCACGCTCCTTTGGTCTCATTGAACACAACTGAAATCGACCCATTGAAAATTCGAATTCTCTGCCAGAGATAAATTCATAGGCGAATGTTCGACATCGAATATGATGCTCAATACTAACTGGTGTAAACCCGAAACGAAATTACCTTCAAAGGAAGTTTTGATTTATTCCATCGGCAGCAGTTCGCCCCGTATTCCAGACTTTTGAAATGACCTCCTGAGGTGAAATCAAGTACGGAATTATTTTAATCGTTGACTAAAAAGTAGCTACTGAAAGTCATCTGTTTTCACCTCTTGTTAGCTGTTGAGTTTGCAAACTTGTTCAACCGAATTTTATTAAAAGAGGTACGCTTTGATCGCGAAAATTACAAATCGCAGCCAGTGACAGCGACATTCTTCAAAGCCTTAATGGGCCTGGATAAATCGTGCTCGCTGTTATAACCAGTTCCAAATACTTTTGATTAGAGTTCCTTAAGTTCAAAATTAAGGGTGTATAGCACCTTCAAAAATATAAATATGGACTCAAAGTTTGTATTTCTATAACTGGACTTTAATTTTGCAATCAAGAATTTCTGGCCTATCTGTAAAAACGCGTATGTACATAGGGTAAACACGTTGTCTAGACTAATTGTAAGCTAAAAATTTTAGTGCCTAATTAGAAGATGTAGTCAAATTCAACTCCAGTGAGATTGAAACCATTTTCTATCCGGCAGATACGATCAACCGTTTTTCCATTTTTGGAATTCATTAAAAATCGAAAAGGGTCATTATCCTGATGGACCCACCCCCTATGGACTCCTTGAAATTTCAGGTTTAAAAACAAGGTTTCCGGTAACCAATCATGAAAGTATCATTTCTTTGTAATGAAACTGATCCTACAGAACGAAAACGACATTTTATTTTTGCGATTGTGCAACTTGAAACCTTGTTTTTTAAGCTAAAAATACGGAATGTCAATGAGGGATCCAGCACTCACCCTATAGGCCGTTAACTTTACCCTATTTTACATCTCGAAGAAGCCTTGTAGAGCATATTTACCCAAACAAGAGCGGTTCGGAACAATTTACATCATAAAGCCGCTAAAAATTATTATCATAGCGCCAATGTATGTGTGAAGTATAGAAATCATTTACTTCTGTTATCGAATGCCACAAGGCATTTGAAGCGTGGAAATTCCGTTCGACTAACCTGGAAAAGAAGGTAAAAGGTATTTCAACGCCTCTCTGAAAAGTGAAGAGGCGCAAACTTTAATAAGGAGGATCAGCGTGTGCCGAGCGTTTAATAAATGCTAGCGTTCGCAACAAACTTCAACTCTTGATGAGATCATCTTCCCATGATACATGCTCAATTACGTGCTTTGTGCTCCCCATAAATGCAGCGTGCATCTTGAGCACTCTCCCTTTTAAATACGACGAGCCACCTTCATATCCCCGCACATACTGCCGTGCTCAGAAAGAACGGCGTATGAGCCTTCAGACATTGTCAAGTTTCCTTCGGATAACGAACGAATTTTTAGGAGAAGTAGCGAATATTTTGCTTGAAGTTTAATCTGAAGTATCTGAAAATTTCAAGGGATCATGTACATAATGGAGATGTTGCATGTTTGAGGAATTTGCGATTTGACTAGTGATTCTTGTGTAAAAGTTCGCGAGAAACACGATGGTGCCACTGGTTTCCTCTGAAATCAACTCCCAAGCTCAGAAAAAGCTCTCAAGTTGAGGCCAAAATGGAGGGGATATCCCACGCTATCCGGAGAGTCCACCTCTACATCAAGACAAACTCTCCATGCAAAGATAGGGAGCGAATACATTGACAGGGCTGCCACTTTATTTGGGGACTCTAAAACTGAAAACACAGCATCCCTGCTAATGTATTTGCTCCCTATCTTTAAATGGAGAGTTGATCTTGATGTAGAGGTGGACTCTCAGGATAGCGTGGGATATCCCCTCCATTTTAGCCTCAACTTGAGAGCTTTTTCTGAGTTTGAGAGTTGATTTCAGAGAAAACCAGTGGCACCATCGTGTTTCTCGCGAACTTTTACATAAGAATCAATAGTCAAATCGCAAATTCCTCACCATGCAACATCTCCATTTCTCTCGAAAATGAATATTTTATCAGGGGAAATTTGGCAGCGTTTGGCCGTTCATACGTCGTTTTTCCTAACACGACCACATGTGCCTCGAGGGTAGAAACCGCTTGCGAAATAAATGGGAATAGCTTTCCTTCTGAACTTCGTGGCGTCGCCCCGCGTTCCCCGGTCGTTTAGTATTGTATCGTTAAGTTTTGAATGAAAAAGATGCATTGTGATAAATTCAGAACTTCCGTAAGCGCCTTCCCTTGCTTTTGTCTGTTTTTCATGTTCACCTTCTCATCAGTTTCGGGTTTCAGGGACAAGTGGATCCCTGCAAAGAGCCATCATTTGTAATTGCGAATGTCCTATAGGTTTTTTTAAAAAAAAAAAAAAAAAAAAAAAAAAAAAAAAAAAATTAGTAGTTATCTTGATACTCCTCTCTCTTCCTCCCCCCGCCTCATTCTGGTAGAATCAAAATTATACAAAAGGTTAAAAGGAGCCTTCCCATTTACGGAAAAGTTAACGACTGTCGCCGAAGAACATCGACCTTAAGAATAGGTCGCAGATCTGTTGGCGGAACGTACCGGTATGACATTAACGAGAAATGCGATTTGATAGCTCCTGTGTTCTCGCGAAATTCGAGGTGCTACGTTTAGTCGCTCGTGGAGTCCGGGAACCGAACGGGGAATTATTCAGAGAGGGATCATTCCCGACTCCGAATACTGAATTTATGATTCCATTATTCGAATTCGCATGCCGAGCGCTGATACGCTCACGCTGATGGCTTCCTAATTCAATATCGATACCTCGAAACGATGCAATAAATCGCTGACGTCACTTGCAGATAAGCTCACATAAACTGTGTCTTCAGCTGTAAGTTCGCGTTGTGCTGCCGCTTTTAGATGTAGCAGAGGATCAAAGATTTCGCCGTGGCACAACTCTTCGTTGTTCGGCCAGCGCTGAAGTTTCTTAAGTTTTCCTCTCTTCGTTGGATTACACCGGGTCACATCAGAGACGGTATAATTCTGAGGCGCCGCAAAACCAAACTGTGTCTCGTAATCGAGTGAGGCAGACGCTAAATTTAAGGTCAACGCTGTTTTTCCCCTAATGATGGTTGATGAGCAACTTGTTGAGCAAGAAGTCAAATAAAATTCTTCTGATGGTGCCTGATGAGTGTCGGGGTGAGCACCGTGCCGGACTAAATTTTCCTAACTAAGTTAGTATTCCTGTAAATCAGTCACTGCTCAAATTTTCGGTCGTGACTCATGATTAGGCGAATCTGAGCGTTAAGAAAAGTAACGAAGTAACGAAAGTAACTTACACAGCATACGGAAGATAGCAGTGCGAGGTTGCGGAGTTTGAATTGTAGTGTCTCTGAATCATTACTTTAAAATCAATTCTTGTTTCAAATTTGACTTTCAAATTCGTTGGATAAGGGTAAAAAACGAAAAATCGAATTCCAGCGCTTGCGGAAAGAATGACTAAGTAAAGTATGTATCCAAGTATGAAAGATTGCCGGAGGAAAAAACTATAAATCCTCTGCTATCCCTTCTCTTGGCCTCATCCGCTGATTATCAGTTTCTGTCGTTGGTGCCCATACTTATGGAGCGAGAGGAGGGGGTATCAAGTAAGCTTCAAAGTTTCTGAGCCACAAAGTTGTGTGTAGCTTATCAACAGTTGCTACTGTCCGACCGGGCTCACAGAAATAGCAACTTGCAAGGTGATGAACAACTTCGCGGACCGAGCGACGCAGCGATAACGTCACAGGAACCGTCAACCTAGTCTGTACGGAAACTTATCTTTTGAGGGTCAACTATACCTCGTCCTCGTCATTGGTTTTTTGCCAATGAAAGCTGTAGAATTGAGTGACAAGGCATATTTATGGTAAAAATTTTCTGGGAAATTACCTTATGCGCTGGTATGAGCAGCGGTATTCGGATGCGGCAAAAGTTGAGTTCGGAGGTTACCGCACGGAGATAAAAACTTCGTGCGTGGGACCCGAAGTTTAGGTCATATGGATCTCTAAAGTTTTCGGATTGAGCATCTGAACACTTTAAGTAGGTCCAGCTGCTGAGGTTTGGATCACACATCTGAAGTACTTCGGTTTTCACATTCGAAAAACTTCGGTTCTCACATCCGAAAAACTTCGGTTCTCAAATCTGAAGTACTTCAGATGTAAGAACTGAAGTTTCAGATGTGTGATCCGAAACTCGACAGCTAGACCTGAAGTGTTCAGATGCTCAATCCGAAAACTTCAGAGATCCATATGACCTAAACTTCGGGTCCCACGTACGAGGTTTTTTTCTCCGTGCGCCATCTTTTGAACAATGATGATCGACAAACAACTTGTTGAGTATGAAATTCGCTGAAAGGTGATTGATGAATATCGGGGTAGGCAATTTCCTAAGCGAACTCTTGCGAATCAGGCAAGGATTGCGAAACCGATCGCTCAACTCTTCGGTCACGAGTCATCATCAACCGAATCTGAGCGTTGACTCCCGGAATCAACTTTAACACCAAAGGAAAGACAACATCGCGGGCTCTCTGAAATATTTTATCGCCGATCCGAATCTATGGAAGCGTGCGGCAAGAATCGCGCTCTACAATATCACGCGATTTCGTCACCGGTAATTTTTCTGCATGCCGATGCGAGCGTGAAAAAAGTGCATGAAAAGTCAGGGGGCTCTAATCCCCATTTTGACTAATGGTCCAGGACCCCGATGTCGACCTCGATGCCGGTCCTCGGGTTTTTTCTCAAGCTCTCAGCCCTTCATTTTCATCCCTGGGATTCTTTTCCGAGTCCGATTTGGCAGCGGCGTTTGTATCGGTAATCGGGGATACTGTGTGCAGATGACCCGTGATCAAATTATGTCCGTGTCAACGTCAACCCTCCCGCACCCGCGCCCTTGGGCGTCCCTCCCTCCCTCCCGCCGTGCGTCGCGGCGCCCCGTCGAACTTGTCCGAGGGTACACCTTAATTACTCAATGTCAAGTGTCAACACAACACCTCTTTCCCCCGCCGCACCCTTGAGCCTCGCGGGTCATGCAGTCAGCACTGCTGGCTTGTTGCGCTTCAGGCAGCGCACCTCCCTTCTTACTCCTCTCTATTTTGTACTTGACGGTCGTTTTAAAAGAAATCCAACGATGCAGGCAAGGTAGATTTACACAGGTATGGACAGAACTAAACAACTGGCCTCTGATTGGCTCTCCAGAGGCCCCTTAACTTCCGCCATTTTGTATGTTTTGATTATTTTGATTTATTATGTTCGGTTTATCGTTTGTCAAAATTTTGTGGGATTTTTTGCACAATTTTGATAATGCGATATTAATTTTAACGTTTAAACGCACAAACGTTTGAATGTTGATTTGATTGTAATTTAATTAAAAAACGGGCCCCTTAACCTACGTCACGTGTCACGTAGTCATGTGACACGTACTGAGGCTCATGGGAAATTTTCAACTTGTCCATACCTGTGTAAATCTACCTTGCGATGCGGGGCTGTTCTGACGTGTTAAGGAAGAACGCCGTATGGACATTCGAGAGTTGCCAAATTTCCTTCGATGAAATGTTCATTTTTGAGGAAAGTTATGAATATTTTTCCTTGAAATTTTCAGAATCTTTACGTGAAATTGCGAGCAAAATCATCTGAAATATTGGAAAGAAAATATTCATAAGTTTACCAGGAAATTCGTGTTTTATCAAAGGAAATTTGGTAATGTCTGGAGGTTCATACGGCGTTTTTCCTTAGCACGGCAGTGTCATAAACTTCAGCTAGAGCAAAAAGCAGAGTTGTTTCTTATAGAGACTGGCTTAAAAATCACGATGAGCCCATCAGGTAAGTCAGTAATACACGCCCAACTTCACAATCTGCGTAAGGAATATGCGTTTTTTTAAGCTTCCGCTTCCAAAACGATACGTTGGCACAGGTGATTTCGTAAGGGGAGTCGTTCCATCCAACCTCTGCGCTTTAGGATGCTACGCATTATGAATTTTCAATAAATCCTTACTAGGATTCCGTGCCTCTCACGGGCCATACAATGTCATACCATGTAATATCATTTTCGGGAATTTTTCATTCTCATTTTATGCATAACCTTTTTGTTTCAGGTGAGTGCCAGTGCAATGATTGAAAATGGCTCACAATTTATCGTGCTCATCCCATCGATTCTGTAAGATTGCACGTTAGTTTTTTCACAATGATTTCTCGGCCGAATGCATTTTCGTCCTCTACCTTCAGGGTGTCGCCGATCTCTATAAGCAGCCAAACATTCAGTTTCACCAGAAAAAATGGCTGAAAAATAGTTCTGTTCAAAATGGAACTAAGTTCTGTATGATTTAAAGTAAAATTTTTTGAGTTAGGTTTTTGGGCGTAAAGACATTTTTTAAGTGGAGGTAATTGTCTTTAATTTAATTGGGTTTTTTTTTCTAAAATAAAAAAATGCAAGTCTGTCCTCGATTACTCACTTAACTTTCTTTGAATTAATAAGAATTAAAAACAAATATTTCACCTCAATTTTTTTTATCAAATTAAAAAAATTGCCAAATATGTTTTCGTAATATCAAAGAGAATTTTATTTTCATTTCAAACATGTTCTTTCAATTATTTTCGTAGTGTTTCCTTGGTTCTGTCACGACTGCAAGTCCAAAATCATTGAACTCGCTTACTATTCGGAAAACTTTATTTCCGACGCAACTGGCAATTAAGTCAAAACGGTCCACCTTGCTACTCTAGTTGACAAATGTCCTTCCTTATGTTTTACACGTAATTCAAGCATTTTTGCGGCATTTTTTTGCAATAATCTATAGATTGTATTGGTACTTTACTGGCTACGTAAGCAACACAGCCGAAGATAGGAGAGACATAATCTGGCCTCTTTTTTGAACTTTTCTCCCGAACAGGAGCGATGCCTCTCTGGTAACACAGCGCTGAGTTCTGCGCGTTCACGCCTCGCGCCATCGCGCCTTCAAGTTTGCGTGTGCAACTTGGACATCCATCAAGTACGAATAGTTGTATCTCTGCCCCGTCATTAATGTGCTTCCTGTTCCTCGCACTACTTCCATATGGGGTTTCTTTCCATTTTTTGTTTGTTTTATTAAATACAGCAGCTTACTTGTGACGCTCCGTGAAGTACTGGATCCGCGCAGACAGGAGGTGGGTTCAGAAAAACCCACTTATCTAGAGTTCTATCGAATCAAATTTGAAAATCTATAGGGCATTAAAAATCTGAGAGTTTTGGCTTTTGAACGCCGTATGCAGACTTTATCTATTTTAATTTAGCAGCTATTGAATAGGTATACTCGTACTTTCTGGACGATCTTCGTAACTTGCCTCTGATAAAAGAGACGTTCACAAAAATTACAAAATACAAAAACTCCGGACATACTCATCACGCTCTTTTTATATCCACCATAAATGTTTTCCTCATCCAACGAGTCGCCGTCGTCTAGCGTTCAATGAAAACCGATTCAAGAGGTGGGGTTGTTCTCGATTTCACGCCGACAAGTACCCAGAAGACAGCGGCACAATGCGGTGGTCGTGCCAAGGAGAAAAATTGCCGCTTCCCAACAAAACAGTCATTTATCAGCGAGCCACCCCTCACGTGCACTGTCTCCCGACCGCAAGGACGCAAGGGGTGACAACTGATAACACTGACCGGTGCGTTGCGTGTTGTATGCCCTCTCACCCCCTTCTCACTCCCGCGGAAGCCTTTTTCTAAGACCGCGTTGCCTATTCTCAGGGTTGCCACAGTCAGGGAAAACTGGGAAATGTCAGAAAAAATGACGGAAATGTCAGAGAAAATTTGTTAAATCACCTTCATTTGCTTTCTAGAATGGGTTTGAGGTTTCGAACAACGAATTTTGCCTGAAAACTATTTTCAATTATGCTTTCTTGACCATCCGTCACATCTTCAATTGTCAGGGAATTTCACCAAAATGTGTCAGGGAAATCAGGGAAATGTTAGGGAATTTCATTTTCTAAATTCTGTGGCAAAAAATTCTCCAAGATGACCTCTGTGCAGTACATGGGTCTTCCGATTCAACGGCTTTCGCCTATTTTTCAAGCCCTAAGTCCACTCATCTTCAATCTCATCTTCAGCTCTTTGGAGAACAGTCAGGTACTACTTCAAATACCTAAGGTTCGCAGGTAATGGTTCAGGTTCTACTTTAAATAATTCAGAGAGTACGTTCCGAGTGAGCATCGGAAATCGTTTTGCCTTCGGATTTGCGATAGCCACCTGCGACGTACTTTTAAAGCCATTTAAACATGTTTCCCGGTCAAACATTCTTTACAATAAACTTGACACACTACACGGAAAAAAATAGGTCGTCTCTAACAGCTAATGCGGTATGGTTGAAGAGTAATTAGCCGTGAGAAGCAACAAAAATAGTTCGATTCACCAGCCACGTTGACCAATGTGAAAGAAAAATGTTTATAACTTTCCTCTAAAAATAAACATTTTATTGAATTAAATTTGGCAACTCTCGAATGTTCATACGGCGTTCTTCCTCAGCACGGCAGAACAGGGCTCATTGCAGACTGTAGTTACGGTTTTAAGTGAGGAGGGCGACCAAGACCGAGGCGTCGTGGGAGGTATTTTAAAGGAGATAGTGGCAACGTCGGAAGCGAGCAGAGCGCCACCTAATGGACTTAACACTCAAATTAATCCATAAATAACAGCATAATGCCTGGAGTGTCCACTCGGCGGTGTTATTCGGCTGTTGACTCCACGGCCCGGCGCGATCTTAGCCCGATACAGCCCCCGAGCGACCCCCGCGACCTCCAACCCCTGACCCCCTCGAGAGGGTCGGGAGGGAGGGGGGTGTCCAATCAGCTTAAATAGCCCCGGTGACTTATCCGTCACCTTCCGCGGCAAATCATTCGATTCAATTAAATTGGACGATGACGCCGCGCCACTGATTCGACCCTTTCACGACCCCCCTCCCCCCGATCCTCACCACCTCGCCCTTATCTGTCCCTGCGGCTGACCGCAAGCTTTCGGGCGGCATGTGTTCGTGGCCATGTGCAGTCACTTCGAATTTCGTCTCGGATCCGGTGTCGTTGTGATTCGGCGGATTCCAACTCACAAACGTCCCACATGGAGAAAAATCTATGGCTTTTAAACCAATTAGTGGTTCAAATACCACTAATAGTAGTGAAAGATACCTTAGTTATGGTGTATATACCATTCTAAATGGCTCATGGGTGCCGCATTCAGTTGGCTCACAATTCCGTTTGCTGAATTCGAAAAGTGCGCGGGATTTTACATTCTGTCAAACGGAACTATGTGCAAAGTGTATGAGCCATGGGCATGTGTCTATAGCGTTGTGAACAGGACTCATAAGTTAACGCCGAGGAGCCGCGACGACGACTTCGTCACTGGCGCTCTATATTTCCCATCCATTCTCATGGCCCGAGCACTAACGAGCAGACCCCATCTTTCCCACCTGCACATAGTTTTTTTTTTTTTTATAGAAATACGTCCAATTGTAGTTCCAAATCGCAAAATGAAATCCAATACATACCTTATCTAGAGGCACACTGCGTTTTGCGTTGGGGAAGGGAGGGATCGAAGGGGCACCGAAATTCCACGCGACGCTTTCATGTACTAGTTTTTTCAAGAAATACCTGTGCGCTGGAAAAAAAACACATTGGATCTAGAGTCCAGACTCTTGAAAACATTGACAAGAAAAAATACTCTTGATTCAATCGGATTTTTGCTTAAATCAAAACGAAATCTGCTCAATTTATGAGGCTTGGTACTTGATTTAAGCTAGATTCTGATTGAAAAAGAGTACATTTTCTTGTCGATGTTTTTAGATCCAATGTGTTTGTTTTCCAGTGTGTTCTTCTAACTCATCACGTTTTTATCTTGAACCCTAGTGCCACAGCATGTCGTTTTGGAACTAACAATAAACTCCAGTATGGAGTCCGTAAACTTTTTTTTTTGAATGTTTATAGCGAAGTATCCACCGAAAGGAGGTATATTAGGATCACATTTCGCAACGTCGAGTTTCGATGGTCGCTTTTGAACGAGAGCCATGATAGCCATCCCGCCGCGAAGACTCCTCGGATGAAGGATGGTCCGGGAAAACCGCGACGGTTTGGCGAGCGCGGCCCGCCCGAGCACATCGCTCATCCCAACTTATTTAATAATCCAACTTCCCGGCCGTTATTAAAAACTCGGAATGGCTAATTCTATTTACTTGGCACAATAAAAAGCGCGCAATAACATACTGGAGCTTTCGAGGCTGGGCGGGGCGACGTCGGGGCATCTACATTGTCGGGTTTTTACGAGCCAGCCAGAAGTTCATCTCCGCCGAGTGCAGCCAATTTTGAGATTGGCTCCAAGGAAACAGTCCGGGGAAGAAATTCGACCGCAATTTTTGCGACGGCGCGCTCCGGAGGAGGGGGGGGGGGGGCTTTACGACGCCCTCGTAAAATTTTGATACAAATACGAGCTCGGAAACGCCCGGCGAATCGTCGTCCGGAGAAGATAAAAAGTTTCGTTCGTGTTTATAATAATCGAAAATCGGGGCTAGAGGCTCGGCATTGGGGGGGGGGGGGGGTCGGATGGGCCGCTATGGAGTGGTAATGCTCGCAAAATTATGTTTTCATGCGCCACTTCGTGTAGGACCACTTCGGAAAACTGCCGTGCTCGGGAACTTCCAGAATCACAAGACGCGAGGGACGAGTTTTCCTGGAAGTTGAAGTTTTCTGCCCTTTCCCTGGCTTCTCGAAGGATTTTATAAGATACAATTTTCTGACCGATGCCTGTTATTTCTGCGACCGTCCATAAATTACGTAACGCTCCAGGGGGAGGGGTATGAGCTTGCGTTACTTTTAGTTACAATGGGGAGGGAAGGGTTAGCGCAAGCGTTACGTATAACGCTCTCAATTGGACCGCGTTAAACAAAAAGGAACCAAGCCACATCAACTAATGCTAATTTTAACATGGAAATTACATTTTTTACGAGAGAACGTCTATGTAGATTCCTTTGAAAATTTTAAGGAATTTGCTTTGTATTGTTTTGTAGAGAATATTTGCTGTTTGCTCAAAATTCCGCACAACCGTTTGCATATAAAAAATTAAATTGCCCGATTAAATTGGCAATAGCAGATGTGGCTTGGTTCCTTTCTGTTTAACGCGGTCCAATTACAGGGTGTCCAGCATCAGGATTTTGCCGATTTTCCGATTCTATCAAGATTTGAGGTCAATCGGGATTCAATCCCGATTTCATCAGGATTTGAGGAAAATTCGGTCGTAAAATCAGGATTTGGGAAAAGTCGGCCGTCTGCTTATTTTCCGTTAATTATCCGTTATTCGTCCGTTAATTTTTCTCCGCAAAAAATCAGGATTTAGAAAAATTATGAATTCAGGATTTAGCAGTTAAAAATTAGAAAAAAATCAGGATTTCCCAAAATGACAACAATTAGACACCCTGTATTAGTGAAAAATCACAACATATCTCCAACCATACCTGCGGACTTTCGTTGGCTTTTCGACGAAGTGCCAGTTTTCACCGACACCGCGCAGGAATAAATGAATTTTGTCATAAATGCATTTCTTGCTAAGTGCATCTCCCTAGAAAACGGAATAAACCTGCTTTTCCTTTCCTTTCGCTTAATCCCCGGGCAATTTCGTTGATAGTAATTATCTCCACCCGGTAGGGATGAACTTGGGTTAAACGAAAGCTGGAAGCTCGAGAGAAGAGTACCTACTTATCACAAAATTAAGGGCAAATAATGCATAAGTCACGCTGCTCGGAGCCCGCTGGCAAAATTCAATCCGCCCCACGAAAGCATCTCACGCACAGTTTATCAAAACGATTTCCTAATTAGGTAATCTAAATGCGGCGTTTTTTTCCAGAATGTAATTTCGCCGAGACTGGGTTTTCCCGAATCTCATTACGCGGGAACAGAGTGAATTTTATGCAACGTGAAGACTTCGAAGAGCCGGCATCATTAAGCGACAGTCCTTGTTTATAAGAAGTTAAAAAGCAGGGGGGCTAGCGAGTGTGTTAGTGGCGGTGTACAGTGGAACGAACCATTACGATTGGTCGGACACGAAATTTTTCAATATAACTGCAAATTTTGATATTTCTCTCCTTACTTCATACATTTTAAGACATGCCTCTGAAAGGAATTTTCACGAGGAAACCATATACCACTTTTAAAATAAGCCAGTGGGTAAGGTACGAATTTTAGCATTCGAATACATGGTTCTGAACTAAGCAGATATCAAAATGCGGTTTGTGTAGTCTTAAAGACCGGCCAATTACCAATAAAACAAGACAAATCCGAGCTCTCTAAGTCAAAAAATGACCAAGTTACAGGGTTTTGAAAATGACTTCCAGAGGGAACCCCTACGGAAATTTTAGCTTCTTTTCTGGAAAAAACAAAGATTTGATTAATCAAAAATTCTACAGAGAAATCATCGCGATCGAATGAAGTTGACAACATGATATCAGCCCGGACCTTGCACCCTGCGATTTTTGGTTATTCCCTACGCTGAAAAAGGGCTTAAGAGGCAGGAAATTGAACTCCATCAACGAGATAAAAAGAGCTGTTGAAACTTTCTTGAAGAACATCAGGCAAGAAGAATTCGAAAAAACATGTTTGAAGAAGTGGGAAGAACGGTTGCGGCGCTGTGTGGCAAGCGATGGAAGGTATTTTGAGAAGGAAACCAGTGTCCAGTCGTCAAGTGAAGAGGATTAAATGCCAGTAATCTTGGTAAGATTGTGTAAAATTGATTTAATAAAACCAATTGATCTTGAATCTTTGAATCTTTGTTTTTTTTTCCAGAAAAGAAGCTAAAATTTCCGTAGGGGTCCCCTCTGGAAGTCATTTTCAAAACCCTGTAACTTGGTCATTTTTTGACTTAGAGAGCTCGGATTTGTGTTGTTTTATCGGTAATTGCTCTGTCTTTAAGACTACACAAACCGCATTTTGATATCTGCTACCGTTCGTCCAAAAAGAAAAAACGTGCAGTACTTTTGGGACAACCTATGTAGGTTTCACGTTAAACACGATTTGTACAACGATAATTAATGAAATCAACTCCCATAATAAGATATTGACATTTTTAGTTCACGTTTTAGTAACGTTCAGAGCGCGATCTGTCTGAAGTAGATTTTCGTTTTCTCATGAGCGGTAGGTTTGAATTTTCGCATCGGAAAATGTTAAATAGTTTAGTCAGGAGTGAGTTAAAGTAATTTCCGCAGCAAGAATCGAGTTTAGCGTGAAGTTTTGGTTGAGAAACGTGTATCATTAGAATTCTAAAATTAGCACCCTGTGTATTCTACGTCTTGTATCAACATATACAAGCTTTTAAATTTTCCACATTCTGTCCTATCTCGCCCATCGACTCGCTCCACTGTGCGGTGGTTGTGGTGGTGGTGGTGTTGGTGGTTCAGGAAGGAGAAGTGCCGAGTGGAGGATGGGGGGATCTGCGAGAAACTTGATACAATAACGAAACGAAAGCGTGACCTTTTCATTAAAAACCTCGCAAAAACCGCGATCCACCAGTACGGACTCGACACCTGCAGACGTTTCTGGGCTGGCAGATTCCGGGATGGAGGCGGGGAGGGGGAGGGGGGCATTTTAATAATTTCATAAAAGTGAGGCTAAAGCGCAGATGTTTTCGGGACTCACCTCTCACCTCGCACCTCGCGCCGAGCCGGGATAATTGTGAGCTTCACAACTCTTGAAAGTTGGCGGACCCATTACCGTGGTTTATCTCTCGCCGCGGGGCGGAGCGTTGCCTTCTCGCGCGGCAACGGCCGTCGCAACCGTTGATTCCGGGGGAACCCAAAGCCGGGAAAGTCAAGTAGCGAATTTCCGGATCCTGGATCCGCTCGGGTTTTCGATGTACTGCCAACCTCCGTTACAACCAAACTAAATTCCCTCCGTACGACGTTGCGCTATTTGATCTTCGTGCTGGCAGCAATGAAAACTGCATCCAAAATTCTCGAAAAGTGGATGGATGCAAACGTCTGCCAAAATTCATCAAGCACTGGTGTTAAGTTCTCGACTTAGCTGAGCTTTTTTCACCTTTGGTTTGCGACCCTGCCGATCCGGCCGAAAAAGTCGACCAAATCCCTTCGCGGAAACTCGCTTAAGGTGAATCTCTAGCGATTTAGGGACAGAAACCGCCACCACGTCGCGCTGCTACGTGAGCGAGTCTTTGAGAGTGAATAATTAACTAAGACTTGAAATTCATGCAAAAAATCGACCGAATACGCGTAGCAGCATACATTCTGAGTAGAATGATACCAAATTTGTGGGTATTATTTGCAAAAATATACCCGAATTTATGCAGACCGATTTCTTTATGGGCGGCTCAATGTGTAAGAGAGAGATAGCATGCTGTGACGTTTGTTTACATCTGGTCGCTTCCCTCCCCCCCCTTGAGGAAAGTAAGGAAGTTCGGCCGGCGATGGATGAAATTCCTTTCCTAGCCTCGGAGACCTGAGATCGGGTTCTGTTGTTATCAAAGTGTGTTCAATGTGAGGTTAGATGATTTGTATTTGAACGAAGATTTTATCGAAAAGAAAACAATTTCATCAGAGTGCTGAAGTGTTGTGGGAATATTTTACAGTCGTGAATCTGGGGTGAATTTGAATTACCTACTTTGTACTTTTATTCATCCAGCTAAATAATTGTGCAACATCTAAGGATTTCCTTTCAAGAAACTGTACCCACAAATGATGGAAACATGACATGCACAGGTATGTAATATCCTGAACTCGTAAATATTTCACAAGTTTTGTATCTACTTACTTAGAACTGAATCTGCAGCAGATGTTAAAGGATAGCATGAAGATTTTTTTCCAGCATCAATGATTGGAACTTCTTGCCGAAATCCATGCAGCAATGATTAAAACTTCAATCCTGCTGAACCAGTTTGGCATTGTATACTGCCAACAGCTATTTACTCTTTTTCAAGCTCTATTTGCATCCCTAAGATTTATCCATGCAGAGTTATACCCATTCACACGGTTGCGATTCAGGGCGATTTATTGAGTAGATAAGCAAGTTTTCCGGATTATACTTTTGTAGGTAGAGAAATTAAAAGTAATAATCGACTCTCATAGTTGGACTTGTGAAAAGTTCAATCAGGGATGACTGTTTTAGAACTAGGGAAAGAAAAGAAGCAACAAATGTCATATCAACCTGGGTGCATTATTCATCAGCGGTCCCATATCTGCAATGGTTAACCTTTACATTTATGTTGAATGGTGCTATCATTTGATGTGACGTTTGTTCATTCTCTTCTTTTGCCGGTTCTAAAGATAGGATTTTTGCCAATGTTAGGCCCCTTTGAGTGCCCTCTCACCTTCAAAATTCCTTTTCGACTGAACAGCTAGAATGCAACTGCTTCTTAGACGAATTGTGTGCCTTTTCAAGCAAGTTTGGAAAGCAGCAAGAGTCTTTGAGCCTTGGTGACTTTAGGCCAGGTGAAAAACTTATGACTGTTGTTAACATGAACCGATGCATTATTTGAATGTCAAATGAGACTAAGTGAATTAGGTCTCCTCGAACCACATTTTTGTAGAATGTCTCCAAGTTGCTACAGGCAACAATCTATTTCTTTCATATCCTTGATTCATAGTTCTTATTTTTCATATTACACAGTTTCTGGTCTCTTCTTTCTAGGATTGTGGATACCAGCCTACTAATGCTTCTCAGGTCTTGCTGGAAGGATGCCTTTTCTTTTCGGATTCCCAAACAAGATCAATTCTCTGGCTGAGATGTAACACTTTAACAATTTGCTACATTTATGTAACATGTCTAAAAAGCTCTACATCAACTAGATGATAAGTATTACTTTAGTACACTCCTGTATTTAAATTCAAATAATACAAAATATTCTTTCATCGTACCTGCTGCATTACTTTGTATACGGTCCCTCTCATTCTAAAGAAAAAAAAATCCGAAACCTTCACTCCTGCCTCTTGCAGAAGTCATTAACTACCTATAAATAAAATATTTTACTCCAACAATGAGCTTTAGTAAAAATATTTACTCTCTCAAACTGTAATTCTGAGAGACTGCTTGAAATGTTGCAAACAGGGGTGCAAAATCTTCCACACATTCACATTTCAGAGGGTAGTCTACCCCCCCCCCCCAAAAAAAAAATTGTTAAGTTTTTAAGCTTTTGGCTTGAAACTTTGGCATAAGGTGGGTAGTAACCTCAAACTATGATTCCCCCCAATAAAATTTGGGGGGGTGGGGGCACTCCTTCCCCTTAAAACCACAAAAGATTGAAAAAATAGGGTCATTTTGTGACAGAGATTTCTCAAGACTAGATGAATGAATTTCAATATTCTTTGGCTCATTATGTGTCTAAGTATGTTTATTACAAAGTGTCCAAAGGATTTTTTGTTTCATGAATGGAAGTTTGTTATAAAGAAAGATTTCTAATTTTTTTATATTATTTTTAATCATCTGAGCTTATTCATAATTTTTGAAAATGAAAAAGAAAGAATATTGAAATGTTTTTCTGACATGTTGTAGCCTGAATCATGAGTTTTTCTTTTTACAAAAAAAGAAGTATATAGCTATTGTAGAACCCGAGATATCTCCCACAAGGCTCGTGAAAGCCTAAAAAAAAGGTGATGATCTGATCACTTTTTCCTGTTTTCCAGACAAAGTATACTGTTGAAATGCACCAAAAAAAAAAAAAAAAAAAAAAAAAAAAAAAAAAAAATTGAGATGGTTTGGGTAGACTACCCCCTTAACACTTGCCCTCCGGCTTTCCATAAAATTTCCCACCGATTGCTAAATGACAATTTTTTTTTCTTAGATATGACCTTTGACTTTAAACTTTTAAAGTTTAAAATTTTTCCTCTTCCCGCCTGCACTTGCTCGGGCATTTTCAACTCCTGGTCGCAAAGTCTCAACAAATCTTCATTCAATTCAGCCAAAATAAAAAAATTCCACTATCAAAAGTAATTTGAACATTAATATCTGTACATGTATCAAAGCTATTTAAAGATGAGTTCACAACATTTAAACCTGAAACTGAAGGCCTCAAACGCCTTTGTAATAAATAATATGCAAGTAAATTACCTATCCTATTTTTAGGGGAATTTGTCAGGGGGGCCTCTTTTAACTATAGTGAGAATTCTTAAAAATATCCAGATTTTTTCCAGTTTCATTCAGCTCAAATGCATACTCTCACCTGAATAAGATGCAAAATCCTCAAGCATAAGATTTTTCAAAAGCTTTCAAGATTTTGCACATTGCTTGAGTATCTGCTGAGAAATTTTTCGTTCCTTTTTCTACTACTCTAGGAAAATATGGAGAGCAAGTTTTCTTAAACGATTTTTTTACAGCTTCTTGGTTACTTTTTGGAGGGAAAACTTCCAGTTGTAGAAAAACGAACGGCAACCACAGATTTATGAAAGATGGTCTCAAGGCTGTCCATTGGGATCAATGAGCAAAACAGATTAAGTTAGTGAAGAACCTTTGCGACAATCATAGGAAGGGCCCTGTAGATGTTAGCAGCTTCAGTATAGGCACGAGGCTTGTTAGCTGCAGTCCTGTGGTGCGACATTTTAGAGGGTGATGCAGACCACTCGGTACAGACTTTTTTCTCCCGATCTAGTCATTAAATTATTTTTGGCGAAAAAAAGTAAAACATACTTTAGGCAATTAGAAAACAGTGGAATTGGATGAAAAATGTAAATTAATAAAAAGTCAAGTTTTACATGCATGAGTAGATTTTCTTCTCTCAGAGCGAAAAATTCTGCAAGACTTCTCCAAAGAAAGAGAAAAATAATTGATCTTCAAGTTTACATATTTACTACATTCAAAACATCATTGTCAATCAGGGTGTGGATTTTAGATGTTTGGCACTCTACCAATTTGCACATTTTTCAAAGAGGAAAAGAAAGCCTTTCCTTGACACCTGAAATAGTTGCGGTGCGCTTCATGACAATGTACACACAAATAAATGCTGGTAAAACAAAATAAAAACGTAAGTACATCATTTAGACTTAAGGAGCCAACAAACTCAGAAAAAAATGCAATATTTATTCAATTTCAAGGGCACTTTTGCATTTTACATAATCTGTTATTTTGCTATTTGTAAAGATTAGTACATTACCCTGAACAGAAAGGCTCAATACAAGTCACATTAGAAAAAGTTACAAAAAAGAGTTCTCTTACAAATTTAAAAACTCTTGCAAGGTGTAGAGAGGGTTTTGTAAAAAGTATTCTTTTAATACCTTAATGAACAAATTTGGGGACTCAGCTGTTGATGGTTACTTGTGGCAAAATTGGATGCAAGAAGAAAATATGATGGTAACGACTCACCAAATTCAGTTAATCCTTCATCAGAAATATAAGCTGAATAAAAACACCGATGAAGCTACTTAGGATACTTTAAACACAGCACTTACACTTTCATTTATTTTCTCATTTAGAATTAGAGGAATGAATGTAAGGGGTAGCTATTTGAACTTCACGCCACTTTAAATTTCTTAGATAATTTCTGGTCACAGATAAAAAATTTAGGAGAACTAGGTATATGTTTATTTACTCTGAACACACTACAACTTCTTGTGATGATTTTGTTTTGAGGTGACTCATGGTGAAGTTCTCAAAACCAGATGATTTGTAGTTGCTGCTAATTTCCTATCGCTTGACTGCTCAGATGAGAAACTGACAGCCATGTCATAGGATAGTAGCCGCTTTCTGAATCCAGAATAAAGAGGAGCAGGCTGAGGTGTAGGAAGCGCTCCAAAAAACTGAAAACAGACAATTAAACAGCATTATTCTGTATCCCATGCATTTGAATTGTATAATGGGTCATTTGGTGTCAATTCAAAGAGGTGGTGACCCTTCAGCTCTCAGATTCTATTTACACTTGATGTACAAATTTTATCTGTTGAAAAAAAATTCCCTAGATTTCAGGCTGTTCATCTAGAATGAAATTTCCAAATGTTCATAAAATTGCAGTTTTCTTTCTTCAAAAATACATATAGATCGGTGTAACTTTTCCATTGTGATGCAGGAGATTTTATCGTTAGAATTAGAATTTTTGAAGAGCTCTCTTGAAACTGAAAAATACAGTTTTTGCCCCGTCTTATGTGGAAAACAGGCACAGAGGGACATTTAGCTAAACCTAGTTGCCAACCATTTATTTGTAACTACCTCATTCCAGCAATTTTTTAAAGTGAGGAAAAATAGACATCTGAAATCATACTTTTATTATCTTCTTTGTTTTCCTGCTCTGATCGAACACAACAATTGAAATCTTTAATTTATTAACACATATTTATTTGAGATTGGACCTTACAAGCTCCCAAAATGTAGGTTCTTGCAATGTTACATGATTATTTTCTCAATAATTGTGCCCTTGGAAAAAACAAACATACTGTTTTAATACGCTCCAGTTTGTTTGAGCGATAATGACCCAGCACAACAAGTAAGAACGAAATCTGAGAAACTAAACTGGCTTGCCTGAGCCCTTGGTGCTCTTATTTTCATATCTTGGTCCCTACGCTCAATTTGATGAAATGCTCTTCCAAGGTGATAATTGGTCATGCTTAGGTTATGCGGCAATCAACAATGCCTAGGTACGAATAAATAATGAAGGAACCAAGAGCCAGAGGCACGCCTCACAGGCACATAATTTCTCTTCAATCTTTACTGGAAATTCTTTCGTACATGCAGAACCTCAGTTGTGAGAAAAGTATGATGGGTCAAATCCTAGTAGCACAGAAACAGATTACGAAAGGTGCAGGTACTAGATGCTGATAGTGCTTTGTCAAATGACAGTCCTAGTCTGGATAGGAACATTTCGACGATGAAACTCCCAAAGCACCTATCTCGTTTGCAGTGTTTAAAAATCTCTGCTCCCACTTTATTTTTATTGAGGAGAAAAAATCAATGTCATTCTTTGAGGTTTTCACAGAATTTTCTTTGTGCAGAAGAGAAAAGTCACAGAAATTTTCAAGAAGTGACACTGAATAGTTTTCCATTTAAAAAATAAAGTATTACAGGAAGTCTGCTACATCGCAAACAGAGAAATGTACTCTGGGAGTTTAACCATTAAATTGCAGTTTCATGGATACTACGGGGCTTACTGTCCAACACCCTCAAGCCCTTTGCGCCTCAGGCGTTATGCTTTACTCTCCAGATAAGCACTGCCAGAAGGGTTCATCTCATCAACGGATGATTTCCTTGTTTGGATTAAGATCATGAGTTATTCACCCTACACTGTATTTTTTAGTACAGGGTTAAGTGTGAATTCTAACTTGTGTAAAAAAAACAGTGACATAAACACATGGCAACAAAAATAGACGTGTGTTCAGGTCAAAACAGCAGCTTCGATTGATGGAATTCGACTTCCAGATTTAGGGGCAATGTCAATGGTATAACTCGTTCGCCCTTAGAGATTCCAACTGAAATGTTAGCAGAGTATGTGAAATTATGTAACCATGAGCCAAGTTTTAGGTGGAAAACCAGATATCAACTTACCTCAAAACATATTTTCTTCATTATGCCAATTGATGGACAGGTTGCACGGTGACAATAGAGGTACGGAATGGTCAAAACGTGGACTGAACCAGACTGAACTGAGCCACCAGGAAAAGAACTGTAGCATAATAACTTATTTTCGATAAATTAACAATCAAAGACTACTTCCACGACACAATTGTAATTAATCAAGTTAAAATTTTGTGGTCTATCAAAAATACATGTTTGTTTTATAGGTTAGAACCGGAGTGTAAACATATCACCAAGACGGCAGCGTTGCCGTTTTGCAAGTGTCCGAAAACGGTCTGCATAATTTCGCTCGCCAAACATCACGGATTTCAATGATTTATACGTCAACCATTCAAGAAAAAAATTATCTACGCGTATTCGGTCGATTTTTTATGATATTCGCTATATTTTCAAAAATATCCTCATCAGAACGGTCCCCCCTGAAAATCGACTGTGCCGCTATCTCTTGACGGAAAATTTCCCAACTACTGGGTGTAGATTCACCTTAAGGAGACTTCATAGTCCGAGAGCCGGCGGATATTTTGTGACAAAATCATGCGACACAAGTTTTGACTACTGAAATCTGCATAGTGACACACGCTAATGTGGCAGACGACCACTTTCCGTGTCAGTGTATGTAAGGCTGTCAATTTGAGAGGTCAAAGCTTGTGTCACGTGTTAGTCACTGAATATCTCCCGGCTCTCGGACTATTATGGACTATACATTATGCAATTAGAACAATCTCTGGCTTATTTTTGAAACGACATGTGGCGTTAGTTCCCCTACACAGATTAGTATTTTTATTTACGAGCCAGGAACCGTAGTTGCTTATCGCAAAATTAAGTCGATTTGACCTTATTTGAAGGATCCCCGGGTTTTCTTTAAGGTAATTTTTCCTGAAAGTCCTGAAAAAATGGAGAATTCGCATGGATATTTTTCATTGCTTCATCTGAAAGTGCTTCAATTTCACAGCATTTTTATAATTTTCTTCTGATATAGGAAACAGTATAAAAATCGATTTAAAAGTGAGAAAATGAATGAAGTGAGAATTTTCCTAGTGACGTAAACTGGCAGCATTTCCCATTTAAACACATGTATTTCAGCAGATTAGATCGTTTTGTCGTATCTTCTCCAATAATTGTTCAATTTATGAATCAAGGGTATCCATGTGTTCAGTTCACTCAGCAGTTTCCACTTAAACACGAAATTCATCAAATTTCAGACACCTGCAAATTCTCAGATGAATGAAGAATTCTAGACACTAGACGTAAACTAAGGGTAATTTGTTGACAACTTGGCATCGTCGTCCTGACGCGCATCGATCAAGCGGCGGGTGCGTTAATGTGCGGGACCTGACATCGCGGAGCACCGAGGAACTTTTGCTCCCTCTGCAAGTCGGGATTTTTCCACCTTTGTGAATTGCAAATCTCCGGGTATCTCTTTAATTAAAATCAAACAGTTGCAGCGGAAACGCGTCAAACTCTTCCTTCCGGTTTCGGTTATAAATTGATCTGATTATTACTCGCCTCTCAACTCGGGTCGCGTCTCTCCACGTCTTTCGCATTGAAACAGAGAGATGCACTCACCTCTCGCCAAATTCGTCCTTATCCCCGCTTCGAAAATTTCTCGCGTTAACTGAATTATCAGGGTTGCCACAGTCACGGAATGCCGGGAAATGTCAGGGAATTTTAAAAGTCAGGGAAAATGACGAAAATGTCAGGGAAAATGTGTTAAATCACCTTTGTTTGCTCTGTAGAATGGGTTTGAGGTTTCGAACAAAAAATTTTGCCTGAAAACTGTTTAAAATTATGTCCTCTTAGCCATCTGTCATGTCTTCAGATGTCAGGAAATGCTACCAAAATAGGTCAGGGGAATCAAGGAAATGGCAGGGAATTTCATTTTTCAAATTCTGTGGCAATCCTGAATTATGCTGCGACATTATTGCCGGATAGTACTTTTCCTCCACTTAACCCCATGTAAAATAGATCGATAGTTGGATAAGTATTTTATCTCACCCAAAAATTCAAAGATATGATTTTGCAAAAACTAAAAAGGAATAAAACACTAGGTTCGGATGGAATCGCATACGAGTCCTTTAAAAACTTAGATAACAGTAATCCGAAACCTGCACTTCTGCAAACTTTCAATAAGGTATAATGAATGGAATCACCATCCTAAACGCATGGGGTGAAATTAAATTATCCCTGTTCAAAAAAGGCGACCCTCAAAATCCGGATAACCACAGAGGTATAGCATTAATCAACTAAAAAAAAAGTATCACGTAAGCTACCTGAGAGGGTAGGGAGTGTGAGCTTGCCGCACGAAGTCTTACAAAGGGGAGGAGAGTCAAAATCAGCCTTTCAAGTCTCCCAATTTGATCAGAGTTTTCAATTATAATTATTTTTCTACCTATTGTTCAAAATTCTCGGTTATTGTTTGAAATATTGGGGGAGGGGTGAGGAGAGGGCAGATTCGTTTAAAAAAAGCAATCGGATACAATACAATTCTGATTTTAGGGATTATGCAACCAATTGCGAGTGCAATAAAATTATCATCGAAGGAATTTTTCCTGCATTGAATCAATGGAGGACTCTCCTAGAGGAGGGAGCACTCAAGAATTTTTACCGAAATGTTTTAATTTTATTCGACAAATTTGATTTTCATCAGTTTGAAAGGGACAGTCCCTCGAGTTGCAGAGAGTTTGCGTTCAAATATACTTAAGCAAATGCGTTTCTCGCGTGTACATTAGTCGGTCGGCCGGACTTGAGTAAAATGAAGGGGCTCGGCACACAGTGGATTGAGTCGATGGGAGAGGTCGGACATGATAATAAAAACTTTAAAAGCATACATCATTAACATCAAATGTCGATTTTCTAAAAGTAGTTTTATTGGTCTTAAAATTTTCCGTAAAAAGCACCCCTTAAAATTAAAATTGTGACGAGATAAATGTAAAATTTTACAATTTTTGTTAACAATTTCTTGTCCGACTTCTTCAGAAGACCCGTTCCACTGTGCGGCACTCAGGAGTTTATTCCCGAGAAGTCATTACTATCATTACCATACAAACGTGACTCATTCGTCTCTCCCATCCCTGGTCTCTTAATGCTTCATTCCACTCACGCGTATAAATCATGACCTAATGGCAGGAAGGTCTTTATTTCAAGGTGCACCAATCATACGTCGAGAGGAAGTCTTTAATTTTGCTCTAATTATTTTTTTAAAATTATTCAAACATCTGTCAATCATGCGGAAATGAGGGTGGAAAAAAGGGTAAGCCCTTCTCTCCTACGATCGTAAAATATCACCTTTGAAGGGTACTCTAAAATTATTGTGTCACGACTACTCGCATTTCGCGCCAATGTTTCCATGAATCGGAATTCATTTCGGAAGAGCTTATTTCATATCGCAGCAATGTTTCCATGAATCGGAATTCATTTCGGAAGAGCTTATTTCATATCGCAGGTTGACTTTTGTCCCGCTGAAAAGTCGGGGATTTTGGATAATTTTGGTTATAGAAAACCCGTACAGATAATGGGAACACCTCCCACCCCCCCAGTCTGTAGACATCCTGGTAGGAAGGGAGTAAAAAGTCGACAGCATTTGAATCAATTTTTGCACTAAGGAAGTCTCTGTCATACAACGCTACTGATTGTAAGAGTGTGCAACTTCTTTGCAATTTGGTAATGACCACTCAAAAGTATTTTTTTCTCATCCATTCATCGAATTTTTAGTAAATTTTCTTGGAGCTCATTTCGATTGTACGAGTAAGAGTTTCGGAGAAAAGAACACTCTTAGTTGCACAATCTTAGCAGCGTCGCATAGCATAGACGATCTTTCCGTAAATGCCTCATTTACGGTCGAATCCTTATCAAAATTTCAAGTTTTATCGTATCCTTGCAGTTCTGAGACTGCAGACCACACGCTCATCCTTCGCAAGTGCACTTCTTCCGCCCCTAAAAAAGTTTTTGGAATAAAGTACGCGTTGGATACCCTAGTCGCTAGGAATCCCTCGTCAATTAAGATTATAACCGAATCCGCCGTAATATTCAGTCACAATTCATCGCGGATGCAGTTTTAGGGGCTTGAAGCCAGCTAAGGAAAAACGCCGTATGAGCCTCCAGCCATTGCCAAATTTCCTTTGATAAAACACGAATTTCCTGGTATATTTATGAATATTTTCTTTCCAATTTTCAGATGATTTTGCTCGCAATTTCACCTAGAGCTCCTGAAAATTTCCAAGGAAAATATTCATAACTTTCCTCAAAAATGAACATTTTATCGAAGGGAATTTGGCAACCCTCGAATGTTCTTACGGCGTTCTTCCTTAGCACGGCAGATCACCACTCCGCACTCGCGCTTGGTGGCCTCCCTGCCCACCTTTCCCCAGCCAGGGATCGTGGGTCAGCGGTTGTGTAAAGGGTTTAATCCCATACCGTGGAATTGCGGTGCCCCGCTGACGGAAGGGCCTTCCACCATGTCTGCATGGGCCCCGGGAGTAATGGAGGAAGGCAGATGACAGGGCGCATCCCGTATGTGCAGTTAGGTGGTTTTAGCAGCGAGGTGACGATTTATCGGAGTCTTCCTTGACTCGAAAATTAATGCAAACTGTGAGGGTGGCACTGTCGGCGCACACTAGTCCGCGCGAAATCTTGGCCCAAATTTTATCACCTAGTGGAGCGTTTTTCTAGCTTTTGGACTTTTTAAAAGAGGGCTTGTCCGGGATTTTGGCCACAGATATTAGCAATGAATCACCACGTAATCTACCCATCAGGCACTTTCAGAATATTAAAAAATAAAAAAAACCACAAGGGTTAGTGACCCGTCATTGAGCAGTTTGAGCTTTTGAATTGTTTTGGCTGTGTTTAACAGTCACGTAGCACAGTGTGCGGGAGCTTGGTGGTGCCCTCTCATCCTCGTTAACTTTACCGTGCATCATCCAGTCATAATGGCGGTGCGCGACTCCTCCGGTAGCCACGCGTCCTCGCCGATGGGGAAAAGTGTCGGTGCGTTTATGAGCCCCTCACACCGTCCGCAAGTCCCAGGTCTGTCTCCTCCAAGTTGTTTATGATCGCACATTTCCCACCTCTCCCTCGTCCATTGCACACGGTAGTTAGAGAGATTTTTCAGTGCCCCTAACCGGTAAACTCGCATCTATTAAAATAACGATGCAAACCTCTTTTTCCCACCTCACGTTCGTTAGTTGACGGTGAAACTTTACAGGTCCGAAAAATCGGAAAATGAGTTTTCTTCGATGGAGACTTCTTCGAAAGGTGCTCCATTCCATCATCTAGCTATGTGAAGATTACGCAATAACCGCGAAAATTGAAAATGTTTTATGAAACACGAATCACCCTCTCAGGTCGTCCCTTGCAAAAATCCAACCCACACTGGAAAAAAAACCGCTTGGATCTAGAGTCCAGGCTCTTAAAAACATCGACAAGAAAAAGTACTCTTGATTCAATTTGAATCTAGCTTAAATCAAGAACCAGGCCTCTTAATTTAAGCGGATTTCGTTTTGATTCAAGCAAAAATCCGATTGAATCAAGAGTATTTTATCTTGACAATGTTTTCAGGAGTCTGGACTCTAGATCCAATGTGCTTTTTTTCCAGTGAGTCAAAAAGAAAGACCGTGAATTCAGTACAAATTGAGTGATTTCCTGAGTCGACCATGCGACTCACTTTGCACATCATTGGGAGAATGAATGGCTTGTCGGCGCTCATTTGATTCCTTCATTATAAGTCACCATAATTTATCGTTATTTTCTTCTGCAAAATCAGGATATACATATCCATTGATTCGTGTAGGTGTAGAGTGACCACCACGCTCTAAGACATACCTTCTCTGCCGTGATAGCGAAAAGAGCAGTAAGTGCATTTCAGTGGCGTGGCGTAAATTGCGATGTATCGATTGTTCTGCCATTTAAACCTATGGTGAAGAATCGATTATTAAGGTGTTCGCTGCGAACACCCTGTCTATCGATCCTTTTTCATAGGTTTAAATTGCAGATTAAACGATATATCGCAATCCACGTCACGCCACTGGTGCATTTCTGTATGAGCCATGGTTAGCAAATGCTTTTATGTGTCTCAAGGTTCATCTCAGCGTGTACTTACTGCTCTCCTCGCTATAACGGCAGTTCTGTCAGAGTGTCATCTGGATGTTCTAAATGATTGTAATCGAAAGGATCAGAACACGAACTTTCGCCATTCTATATTTGAAACCAATTCTATATTTTCTGTTCCGATCCTCTTAGCCTTAAATACCGGTTTTAGTAAGGGGTTCTGAACAGTAGACTGTTGAAATGCCATGCAAAACGTCCGTTCTGCTTTTTGCTGAAATTTTCCGTGAAACCAGGATTTTAGCAGCAAGTTTTCAGCAACTCGATGTTGGTTCACCCCGGTGTGGATAGACCCTAATATTCAGATTTTGATTGAAATCCCAGACTTTTGTGACGGTCGGGCAATGCGAAAGCTCACAGCAAAGTTTCGAAGAGTGGAAGTGTACAAAGTGCACACTGGACCGTGGACCGTCAGGTGTTAAGTTAAGTTCCGTAAATTATGTCCTCTCCTGCGTAACCTCCTCCGTCCCGAGCCGCCTCGTTGCTCCCAAGTTACGTGTATTAAGTAAAAAATTACTCCATATTTTGCAAACTTGGGGCCCTTGTTCATTTCTCGCTGACCCTCGCTCTGATTTATGTGCCCACGCGTTTTTGCCCCGCGTCCGGGGTCCGTCGCGCCGCGCTAACTTGTCTTCAACCGGCGCACGGTGGATCGACTCAATAGGGTCGAACAAAATTCGGAACCTTTAAACGCTTATAACTCCGTTTATACAAAACTTAAGGTTCTAAAAGTAGTTTCGTTGATTTCCTCGTGAAATTTTCCTCTACAAGCACCCCTTGAATTCTCAAATACGACGAATCAAACATCAAAAGCTGTAGTTATAGTTAAAAATTTTATGTCCGACCTTTCTAATTGACTCGATCCACTGTGCGGCATTAGCTTCCATAAATTTAACCTCTACAAACGAGCAGATGACTCGGCCAGTGGAAGCTCTGAGGGGGTTTTCTCTTCATTTTTATTTATTTTTATTTTATTATTTTTTAGTTGCATCCATGAAGGCCTGAAAAACCGGAGTGTTACTGTAGAAAAACTACTACTTTGGATAATTTTCACCAGAGATCTGATAGCATTTACCATACTTTTGGTGAATGCGACGAGAGTTAGGGTCTTTCCTACCATTGAGTCCGGCGGTGATTACCATACTCATATCACGGTCTCTCAAACGATATTTTTCTCCTCAGTGCGAGTCAAAGCGGCAATCGAAAACAGTTTTATTGTATTTTTTGAATCTTTATTCGAGGGGCTTAAAGGACAAGGCGCACAACTGCAGTTTTTGAGAACATTTAGATTTTCAAAAACTCAACTGCAACCAGTTTGACGGTATACCCTCCGAAAAATTCACAAAAAAATCCAGCTTTAAAGCATCAAAAATTGAGTTTAAATTTCCTTTCCCTCGTAAAGCTCCATGTAATTTTGAACCTTTAAATACGTATCACTTGAAATAGAAAAAACTGCACACTCAAAAAAAGGTATGACTCTAAGACCCATAAAAAATGGCTCGGAGATCCATAATTCTAACCAAAGTGACTTACCATCTACAGTATGGCTTTCTGAGCCATACATTATTGGTCGTGAACCTCTAAGCATAGTTCCATGAACTATATTTTATGGCTCCATGATCCATAACTCGGCCGGTAAGTCACTCTTCCCATACTTGTTTTTTGAGTGCACCTATGCGTCTTATCCTCCAAGCCTCTCATTTCTAACCAGTTACTGATCGAAAGTCAGCTATTACAAGATGAATGAGAACTCACAAGAGCTTTCTGAGACGTAAGATGCGGGGTTTTGGCCTCACCCCACCCCAGGGAGGAGGGGACCGAGCGGGCCTGCGGTCTGGACAGGTTAATCGCGGCGATGTCGCTCTGGCGAGGATGATGAGCCGTCTCGGGTTACCGTCGAACCTCAATGCTTTGCAGTTTGGTGCATCCCGCCCACGCACAGTGCGGCATCCTAAAGGACGATGCGGACAAAAATCGATAAAAGGCACTTAACTCTAAATAATGAAGATAGTCGCACAGTCATAGGAAAACCCTTTGGCACTATCAAAGTAAAACTCTCGAGGAATAAGAAAACGTTACATCTCAAGATTTTTTGCGTATTTTTCGAGATAAGTTCATTTGAAGTTTGCAACATCGAATCAGCCCTATGTTAACAGTGTAAAATCAACGTGAAACACCCTAACTTTAACCTCAAATACCTCTGATAGTCGCACACGGAGAAAAGAGCCTCGTGCGTGGGACCCGAAGTTTAGGTCATATGGATCTCTGAAGTTTTCGGATTGAGCATCATCTGAACACTGTAGGTCTAGCTGTCGAGGTTCGGATCACACATCTGAAACTCCAGTTCTTACATCTGAAGCACTTCAGATGTGAGAACCGAAGTTTTTCGGATGTGAAAACCGAAGTACTTCAGGTGTAAGAACTGAAGTTTCAGATGTGTGATCCAAACCTCAGCAGCTGGATCTAAAGTGTTCAGATGCTCAATCTGAAAACTTCAGAGATCCATATGACCTAAACTTCGGGTCCCACGCACAAAGTTTTTTTTCTCCGTGCAAAAAGCTGCAAGATCTTTTTGGTAGAATTGAAGTTGGATATCTGCGCGGATCAAGAAAATGTCTACCATCCAGAGAATTTTCCGTTTCAAAAGAGAACTTTTTATTTGAAGTTGACGCCTTTTTCCCTTGTATTTCTTAGGTACCAGTATTCTCGACCCGTTTCGCGCCCACTTTCTACCTAAATTTGAAGTAGTTTTGAGCGAAAATTTTGAAAGTGAACCATCATTGTAAGTCAGAAATATCTTTAAAATGACTAACTCCAAAAACAAATATTCAGATGTCGAGTTGTTAAGTTTTGATTTTTTTCCACAGAGGGCCGCACTGTGCAACGACACGGTCTCGAAGCCCTTTTGGCTTATCCTTCCCGTCGCCCTCATCGACAAAGTGGGCCAGAAAATTAATTTCTGAAAAACAAATGGGCTTTTCGACAGAGTAGCAGGTGAATCACCGCACGAACACAGATGAACATATTTGTGTTCTTGTGTCACTTTTGGTTCATACAGGAAGTGATACGCAAACCTTTAGACATTTTGTGTTGATTTCGGTACAGTTTGCGTTAAATTTAGCGCAGGAAACAATGGAGGGACTGGGAAAATGCATGCCTCCGACTGCGGCGTTGGTATTCACCTCTCCTTTTTTATTAATTTCTTCAAAAAAAACTGGCTGGCATTTTCTCTTGAAATTGTAAACCGAAAGCTAGGGTTATTTTGTGTTACTTCCCGTATTAATCAAATTTTTGTGTGAAAATTGTTCTCTCCCTGTAGTGATGCAAAAGTGATTGTCAAGCGTTTGCTGCAGTGCGATTTCAACTCGAGACTTCTTACACAGGGAGAAAGGGTGGTCGACATTTTGTGCTAATATGGGAGTAGAACACAAAATAAACAAAACGCGGAGTTAATTTTGTTTTGGTAATTTTCTAAGTTGCATTTATCAAATCTGAGGGTCGAAAAATTGCTCCCCCGTTAAAAATCTGATATGAACCGCTAAAATCGAACCTGGATTGCCATATGCGCTGGCCACTCTTAATTCGCAACCCCCGGAGTGATATTGAGAGAAACAAGAGTACATCAACAAGACACTTTCTCCATCCCTAGATGCCTCAGAGTTTCCTAAGCATTACCAGGTATGCAAATTTAGGAGGTCTCGGAGCTTATATTATCGACGACCCTAAGTCCAACTCTACTAAATCCCAGGACCATGTCACTGTGCGCCATCAACCTCAGCTTTTTTTCCTCCATCCTGCTATACTGCCCTTACCTATTTCTCTCATGCTTCAACTACATGTTTTCGCCCCCCTTTCTTAATCGAACTTCTCTCCCCTCTCCCTCGAATGCATCTTACCTCTCATGTCGAAGCGTCCCCGTACGCATATCCTCACCCCCTTTAGCGTTTATTTGTCCCCCTTCTTTCTGTAATTGGCGTTCTCCCCCCCTACTTGTCTCGATCGTGAAACATGAGCCTTGTAACATCAAAACCACGCATGCGTATCTGTTTTGCTCGTCGCGTGAGATTTTTGGACCAGACCGCTAGGAAGGTTACATTGCTAATTTTATGCCTTGAGAGTCCTTCTCTTGATTTTTTCAGCATATGAACTTTATGGAATGGACCACAAGCCAAAGCATGAGTTAAAGCACTGTAAATCTAGTTTCCTTTCCAAAATCTCACGAGGAAAACAAATCGCACAACGGGAAGTCTGCAGGTCAATTTGGTCAACTCCTAAATCATTAAATGGCAAAAATCGTCCTAAACACCGGAAAATTTAAATTTTTCCGCCAGCCACGGCGGCGCGGTTTTAACAGGAATAAAGAAACTGAAGTGTTGCTTGGTTTTTCGTATGGTTTCATCGGTTCAACGTGATTTGTAAAATTAGTCGTATAAAAGACGCCTTTTAACGGTCTAACTTGCTCCCTTGCTCTTGCTATTTCGGGGGAAAAAGTCCCTGATTTTCTTGAAAAAACACCCCTAAAAGTCCCCGAAAGTTCACAATTTGGGTTTTTTATAACTGGTAGACACCTTGACTGTAATACTTCAAAAAAATACTGTAGCTTTTGTCTCTTCTCGACAATCCTCGGATAATAGGATAGCGGATATTCGGACTTGGTGGATAACGGAGACTCCATTGTAGCACACCCGAACTAAATACCCAGACTGGGGTGTTTCGCGGATTCGAGAGGGGGGCAGGGGGCCGGAGCCGCGTTGTTCTGGGAACTGACGCATTCATGTAAGATGTATCTCTCTCTGGCTGTCATGAAATATTTACAAAGCGGTACGGTAGCGTGCTCGGCGGACGCCGGGATCTTGTGGCGAAGAGGCGGCAGGATGATGTACGACTCATACGAGTATTTAGCCATGTTTGCTCATGGGACCTCCATACCGCCACGCCGCACGGTGGATCGAGTCATAGGGAAGGCCGGGCATGGCACATCACGCGACTTGGTTTGCTCATTTACGTAGTGTTTGCGCTCATAAAACAAATCAGGATACATGATTCTTATGTATTTTTCGTCGCAGATTTCATTTTTGATGACTATTTTCCTGATTATTGGGTTTAGATATGTATTTTGGCACAATTTCAGATAAATAAAGAGATATTGTTAAACAACAGATAAGTTTAAACTTTCTACACTCATTTCAATCGAAGTTTTAAGTGTTCAGTGGACTTTTCTCTCCGGTAAAATTTTAAATATCGTATATAAAACGTATATTACTCATCTCTTTTACCATTCCCCCTCCCTCTCCCCCAAAAAATGAATTAATAGAAATCCGAAATGTTGAGAGGAAAACAGAGGATCTCCTTTCCCCTTCATTCCTGGGCACCTTTTTAGCTTTGTAACAAAAGAAAATGACAAGGGGGAAAAATATGAGAGAAAAATACAAATCAAATACACATCAATCAACACAAATCATGTATTATCCGAGCCTTCCTAATTAAGGGCCCCGCGAGTCACCATTGTACACTGCCTTTATTTATACTTAGGTATATAATGGAGCTTCTTCGGCTTAATGATTGCTGCTGAAACTCAAATTACCTCAATTTTCTCTATTAACTTCTAATTTTCCGAAGAAATTAAACATTAAAAAAAAAAATCCGATGTCAAAAAACGCGAGTTTTTGGGAAATAGTTAGAAGATAGAAAAGAATTTAGGCCATTTTTGACATTAGCATCAAGTAGTAGATGAAAAATGCTCCATTATACACCAACTTGATATAATTTTCCCGTCTTTTCAGACGCAAAACAAACGGATCAGTATCATATGCGTCGATTAGGACATTTGAGAGGAAAACCCCGTTATCTGAAACAACGTGGACATTTTTTTAACCACGCAAGGCATGTTTTCTCATGTATTTTTGTCTCCTGGATTCGAAAATGACCTTGGTTTCTCTTTACCATGCACCAGTTTTCCGGAAAATCACATTTCCCGAAAAGTCCATTTTAAGTGGAAAATCTCAATTTTCCGGAAAATCGGTGGGTGTTGGAGAAAAACCAAGGTCATTTTCGGACTCAGCACTAAAAATTACATACAGATCACCTATCAAATGTCCGGTGTTTATTCGCCACAGACCTGTGAAATTCGAATTATCTCGAGCCACCATTTTATGAACTTCACTTTTTCAAAATCATTTAAGCTTTATTCCCAAAAGGGCACTTTGGAGCAGCCAATTTTTCTTGATAATGAATCTTCAGGGATCAGTTAACACTGCTATACAAAGGTTTCCCTGAAATACGCTGAAATAGCTAGTTAAAAGTCTAGCTATATTATTATTTTTACGGTATTGAGGAGGGTACTTTTAAGCAAGAATACCGCTTATAAAAATAGCGATATTTTAACTTGTTATTAGTGAAATATATTCTACTTAAGGAGGAGGACAAGCTACTTTAGTCAGAAATTGTCATAAATCTATCGGAGGGAAATACCAACAGGCGAACGGTTTGTCCCGAGTGAGGCAACATTTTTCGAGTGCTGCCTGAGCCACTTTAGGAGGCTGTGTGCGTTAAACTGGGGTTAAAAAATTGAAAACCAATACCTGTATCATAAAATATAACTCTTTGGGAAGACATTTACATCAATGAAATGACTATTTGTGAGAATCGCCCATGTCCGACTTTTTGCAGGTTTCGATCCACCGTGCGCCGGCCACGCTGCGCTTCAAGGGACCCGACTGCATAGCATATTGACGAGAAAGCATGCGGTGTCAACTTCTTACCAGCAGAATAGTCCCTATTTCGACGCTAATGTACCGGGTGGCGTAAGACCTGAATTGGATTGTATTTCGTCATTCAAGAGACTAATATTTCTGGCTCACCGATGAGAGCATCCATCCGTATAAGCTCTTGGAAAATTACTGAAAACCTTTGAAACTTAGGGAATTTTGCAGCTGAACCGTGAAAACCTCGCTTTCGGCGGGATTATTTTTCCACCGCATCCGCAATTCTACATGCCTTATTTACAAAAGCGTAACTATAAGTCTCGTAGCTTTACTGACCATTATGTGCAGTTTCTGCATGCCTTAAAGTCCTTGAATTTTGATATGTTTCAATTTTAAGAAACTTCTCGCTAAAAAAAAATAAAAAGAAGCAAAAAAAAATGCAAGAAATACCACCCCCCCCCCTCAAGAAAACAAAATTAACAAGCTGCGGATACGTCAGATAATTTACTGCTCAAAAATACTTTGATGACTATAAAAAAGTCAAGGAATTTTGAAATGTAGGTAAACTCGTCAGGGAGACCAATCTAAACAATACGACTTGGTAACTCAACGTAATGTAACCCAGGGTTCATCCCTCTCCCCCTCTTATTTCGCCGAGTTTTCTACGTAATGTTTGAACCGAATTCAGGGGAGAAAATCAACCCCCGAGGAGGAAACCCCCGCATGAGGGGGACGAAGTATCGCGACGAAACGGTTGCGACTTTTGTTTCACGAAGCGTAATAGAGGCATGAATGATGGAACCGATGAAACGGGTGACAACTTTGGCCGCGTCCCGAGCCAACGCCTTATCTATCCCATAGCCACCCCCCTACTTTTGACCCCCCCCTGAATTTCTTTGGGGGACAGAGGAGAAGCGTGCCATCCTTCATTTACACGCCACTGGAACACGGTGGCGGTCACATTGTGCGCTCTCTTAGCTCATTTTTATTGGTCGTAATGGTGACAATGCATCATAATTTATCGACTCGGATATTCCCCGTTCGCGCTCCCTCGGTCACGGAATTGTCGCACCGATGAATCACTCTCGCTTGAAAGCACGACAGGATACGACGGATATGACTGCCGGGATAGCGAAGAGGGCAGTAAGTGTCAAATTTTCGAAATCGAGTTACCTTTTAAATTCGTCTGAACTCTTCTAGATGGAATCACTGAAATTGCTAAAAACAGTGAAATTCATATTACACTGGGAAAAAAACACATTGGATCTAGAGTCCAGACTCTTAAAAACATCGACATGAAAAAGTACTCTTGATTCAATCAGAATCTAGCTTAAATCAAGAACCAAGCCTCTTAATTTAAGCGGGTTTCGTTTTGATTCAACTTGTCAACGTTTTCAAGAGTCTGGACCTCCGACCAGTCCAATGTGTTTTTTTTCCCAGTGTAACTGTATCAAAACGAGACATATGAGAAAGCCGCGAGTGCTCAAAAAATTACGCAGTAGTAGTTGATTTTCAGACTTCCCTTTGTGTGATTCGTTTATCCTGTGAAATTTAAAGGGAAAGCACTTAGAGTCTGTTGTGCTTTAATTCATACCTTGTCTAGAGGCCCATCATCCAAACGTTGATATCTGGATGTTGAGTTGATTTGAGTTTGCGCGAATCTTGTTTCAAGTGAAATTTCGGTCAAAAATCATGTATGAGAATGCTTAAATTAGTAGCTTGTCTACTCTGCCGTGCTATGGAAAAGCGCCGTGTGAGCCTCCAGGCGTTGCCAAATTTTCCTCGATAAAATACAAAATTCCTGGAAAACTTGTGGATATTTTTCTACCAATTTTTTACAGGAGTTCAATCACAATTTAATCCATAATATCTGAAAATTTCGAAGGGAAATATTTATGACTCTCCCGAAAAATTAACATTTTACTGAAGGAAATGTGGCGACTCTCGAATGTTCATACAGCGTTCTTCCTTAGGAAGGCAGCACCGGTCCTTAATCGGGGTGCGTTCCCCTGCACTAAAAAAAAATTCTCGGCGTTTTTACCAAGGTACGTTGGTACCTTTACCATCTCACCAATTATTGGTAATTTTACCAGGACAGACTGGTAAGCTTACCTAAAAACCGGTATTTTTACTGTTTTTTTCTGGTGAGAATACTACTTTTATTGGTAATCAATTCCCGGTAACTTTGCCATTTTATCTCGGTAATTCTACCATAGTCGATAGAAAATATTATGGCGTTTTTACCAAGGTCCAGTAAACTTACCGAGAGTGTTCAATGACTTTACCAAGATTCTTGTTAAAATTACCAATTCCATAAATGGTAATTTTACCAAGAAAAAACTGGGATCAAATAGAACCCTGAATTCTTGGTAATTTCACCCTTTTCTTAGTAAATACACCGAGATTTTTTTTTCAGTGTGCGTTCCCCTGGCAGAAGATGGACGTGCCCGGGTGAACTCGGTCCGCGACTCGGCAACCTGGAGCCGAGGTGAATGATATACGGGAGGGCACTCCATTTGTTGTGGCTTCTTGTCTTGAGGCTCTTTCTTTGAGACTCGGAGTGGTGGCGCGGAGCCGGCGGGGCGGTGGGCGCCTTTGACGGGGAGCCCGGGTCCCGCACTTGTGCCCTCCTCAAGAGTGCAATGTGCACAAGTACGCGTACGCCACGTCCCGTTCCGTCCCGTCGCGGCATTGAATATCAAAAAAGCTCCCCGAAAGCGGGATCCCGCGAGCCGAGCATGGTTTCCCCGCGACTTCTTTCCGCGCAACTTGAAGGATATTCATGGTTACCCCCGAAAAATGCGTATCTCCGTATGAACGCATACAATACGTCGCCTACCTGACATAAGGGCGTAACTACACTCTGTAATGAGCCCTGTATTCCATACATTTCAATGCTTTTCCGGGCTCATTTCAGTGTGTAGTTACGCCATTATGTCAGCCAAGCGACGAATATCCCCGATTATGTTTCAGTGACACGGTGTCTAGGACCAAGACAACCGGGCTCCATCGATGGAGAATTTGCATGCAAATTTTTTATTGCTCCAACTGAAAGTGCTTAAAGAATTGATTTTTTTTATTATTTTTTGTACTTTTTTTCTGATATGGGAAATAGTATAAAAATAGATTTAAAAGTGAGAAAGTGCACCGCCTAGTGACGCGTCATCTGGTGGCATTTGTCATTTAAACACACGTATTTTAGCAGATTAGATAATTTTGTCATATCTTTTCCAATAATTGTTCAATTCATGAACCAAGGGTATCCTAGTGTTCAGTTCACTCAGTAGTTTCCGCTTAAACACGAAATTCATCAAATTTCAGACACTTGCAAATTCTCTATTAAAAATTTTAGGGAAAATCAGGGAATCCTTTTCGGAAACCGGGACTCTCCTCTTTCACCGTTTAATTTTATGTACTTTTATACTTCTTTATTTACTACATGTGTCCTGAAGTTTGTTTTTAATACTAAGCTGGAAAGGAAATTATCGAATAATAGGAAATTGTTGAGCACTTGATAATACGAGGGTCATTCAAAAAGCAAGGCTCCCTACCTTGTATCTTTCAAACGAAAGGAGATAAATCAAATCGATACAAAGTGACATCCCATACATACTCTCAGCTTTAGAGCAAGCTCAAGTTTTTGAAAATCGTTTGAGGGGTTCGCAAGAAAACTCGATTTTACTGAGACAACCTCCTATCGCCGTGTGCCCACCTCCGGATTCAGGATGCGCGGAGAGTCGATTATTTCAGACTCGGGTTATCGCCGCCAAGCATCACATCAAAAAGGAATTTAATATTCTTTATTGTGTAGACCTTACCTTTTTTTTACATAGTCTCCATCTCTGTTTTAAAATTGTCGGTATCAATATAAGCCGCTTCATGCTTTCGGCGTATAGAGGCTCTTGTCTCGACTCCGAAACGAATCATTGACAGCGCTCTACCCCGCCACAAAATCATCATAGGCAGAAATGGCGCTGACCTCCGAATCTAACTTTTGTCTCATCTGATGACTTTATTGGGAGTTCTCCAAAATATAGAGTGATCCAAAAGAAGTGCATCACTAACACCAGGCATCAACCTTGCTACTAAAAACTTGAACTTAACATTTTGAAACTTAAAATTTTGTGCACGCTCTTACATCGAAGGAAATTACTTTTGGAGCTACCCAAAATTGTATGGGGATCACCCTGAAAAGGGACAAGAACCCTGCGGGTTATCGTGGTTGGCGCGGGACTTTTCGATCACCCTGTTTTTTTTGTTGTCTCTGCTCGGCAACGTCGACCCTTCGGATGGCGGTGGAAGCTCATCAGACCCAGACAACGATTAGTCAGCGTTTAAGGAAAACTCCGGGAGAGGGAAGGACGCACAAACTTTTCAAGTGCCTTTCAATTTATTTCACCCCTAAACCCACCTTGCTCACGAAGCCGGGAGGTTTTGTGGCGGGTGGAACGCGACCTGCTGCAGGGCTTTTTTTTCCGTTTTTTTTTTTTTTTTTTTTTTTTTTTTTTTTTTTGCAATGAGCAGTTGGAAAATCACTGGATCTATTCGGCGCGGCAGTCTCTGTCCCTCTTTTTTTGTCGGAGCTGTGTATTGTTTAGTCATCGAAAGGCGCTGACTGCTGATTTTCCCGGTTACATCTAGACCTCAGCAAGTAGATGCTCTTGCTTAGGAATCCAGGGGGTCGATCACATTTCCTCGTCCCTCTGTAACGCACTCGTTACACAGGTCCGCGGACCTCCAAAACGTTGCGTAACGATACGTTTGGCCCTTATCCTCGTAATTAGCATTTTGCGATGAATTGCGATCAATGTGGGATGATTAAGTGCCACCTCGTGTCAATTTTTCGTCTTGAACTTTTGACAAAGTGGCCTTTCACGCCAATTTCAGCGTCCTATAACACAGCTATAGATTCTAGCATGTAGTACAAAAAGTTCAGTTAAGTCAATGGGGATCACCGTGTAAAGGGATTAGAACCCCACGGGTTATCATGGTTGGCGCGGGACTTGGGGACCCGTGGGAAACTGCGGGACTTTTTGGGAAATCAACAGCCAATTTTGGAACTCTGTTGACTGTTACGCAAAGGGAAAGTGAAGAGGGTTTTATTGCTTGCTGTCTAGAATGCTGCAGTAAGGTGAAACGTCGTATGAACATTTGAGAGTTACCAAATTTCCTTCTTTAATTTTTCTTTGATTCATGAGCATTCCTTCTTGAAATTTTCAGGTAATTTAGACCTGATTGCAAATGAAATTATCTAAAGAAAAATTGGAGGAGCAATATTCTCAGATTTCCCTGTTAATGCGTGTTCCATCAAAGGCGTAAGCTCATATGGCTCTTACGACGTTCCTCCGTAGCACGGCAGCAGAGGCGACCGAGAGATGTAAATCTCATTCCGGGCGAAAAGTTTCGACGACTAGCCCGCTTGAGTGCCGACTGAAAAGTCTTCAATTTCAGTTCAGCCCCGGGCGACGGGGGAGGAGGGGGCGCAAAACGGAATAACAAGTCCTGAAGCGGAGGCGGCCGACCGAGCCGAGGAGGGAGGTTAAGCCAATTGTCGCTCAACTGCCGCGCCACGCGAGAGCGCGATATTCGCCCGTAACACTCGACAGAGAGCGTTGCCGGCTCCGGAGGGCGCCCCGGTCTCGCGTCGCGACGCGCCGCGACGCCCCGAAGCCCGACGCCCAACCGACAACCCGGGTCGGTAGCGAGATAAACCGCCGAAGCCGCTCCGTAAATAAAGCCCCAGATTTCGCGGATAAATACGTTTCTGACAAGAAGTTGTGGAACACTTGTAGCTTTTCTTGCCGGAATCCGAGCCTCCGCCCTCCCCTCGCTCCCACCCCTTGCCTTCCGGCCGATCTTTCCGCCGTCGAACTCTCGACTCGCGGCTTCCTCTCGTTTCCGCGTTTTTGTCAACGTCTCGATGATCGAGAACTCGGAACTAGAGTATCTATACGAGGAGAGATCGGACACCATGTCGGTAATTTCGGAGGTTGGGTCATAGAGCTCTCAGGGCCGGAAAGGGCAGCCACCCCATGAACTTGAATTGTCCAGAATAATCAATCGTTACAACACTGGAAGGAAGTCAAAGGTAGTGGAGTAATATGGGCATTTCCAATTCATTGTAGCAGCACCCCAATATATAAGAAAAAAACACCAAGGTACGTGGCCTGCACAGAGAAAAATGTATGGCTCTATCAACCAATTAGTGGTTCATATGGAACACCACCAATAGTCGTAAATGAACTAATGCTTCTCGGTCTGTGACGTATATAAGGTTTCCTGGGCCGCGACGTAAATAGCCTGGTTGCTGATCGTCGTTAATTGAGTAACTAAATATTATATGCTGCCTTTACTACTATTAATGGTGTTCCATATGAACCACTAATTGATATATAAGACATAGCTTTTTCTCAGTGTGAACTGTAGGTAACAAGGTGGTAAAATAGTGCTGGATTCACACTATTCACGGAAAAAACGAGTTTAGGATGGGGCCCTAACTAGAGGTAGGGCAGTGAGAGGTAGCTCACGTCCCTACAGATTACAGGCACGAGACCTCCATGAGCTAGTTGCGAACGCTGCCACCGACTGGGTTTTGAGGTTTCAGTTACTGCGCATGCGCAGGAGTAGCGAATAACGTCATTTCTCGCTGAACGCCAGTTGAGGACTGACGCCCGTATGATCAGGTGTCATTGATATGCCGAGAGGGGGAATTGCACTCAAGAGGCGTAAATTCGCCGTCTACTTCATCGAGGCCTCGTAGCCTGGTGGTACCGCGCTGGTCTACCATCTCTGCGATGCGGGTTCGAATCCATGCGAGGGCACGGATTTTTTACGCTCGGCGTCGATATGCAGGTAGGGCTGGACCCTACCTTCAGCTTGGGCCTGACCCTCCGAGGTTTAGGTGAAGCAATTTCACCTACCCGGGTTTGGGGCCGGGCCCTGCGCCGCAGTACCCGATCCTAAACCCGTTTTTTCCGTGTTTTGCGGGGAAAACAAGGCCAAAAAGTTCAAACACTTCAATTATAATCAAAGAAGAGCTCAAAATTTTTGACTCCTATTGAAATTTGTGTGCTTTCTGGCCTCGTTTGCACCGCAAATTAATGTAGACTTGTGGACCCAGCACTATATTATCAGCTTGTACAGTAGAATAGGTTACTGACCTAAATTTAAACTTTTATTGGAAGTCTTGCTTGAATTGCATAAAAATATAAAGAAGAAAAGATTTTATAAGAAGATGCATTTCTCCGCGGCCTAAGTTGAAATTGGTCTTTTTGTCCTTCTAATAAGATTTTTAATTTTGTTTTCTCTTTTTTGTTTTAGGTGAGTTCAAAGCATAGTATCATTTCTAACAACTTTCAATACGCATGTCATCATACATTCAAGGTCCCACCCGGGATTTCCGAGGTGAGTTTCATTCGCGCAATTTAAGTTTAATTTATTGCAAAATGATGTAGTCCAATTTACGCACGGAGGATGGGGCACGGGTACGAGAAGCGTCCTCCGTCCAAATTACGGGGATGCGCAACTGAAGTGAAAATGTTTCAAGTGGGAAAAATTGAATTTGCTCAGCTCTGATCGACGAAACAAGTCGCATTAAGGGATAAGTTAAAGAAAAGCAAATAACGACGGGAGTGGGAGCGAGCGGGGGCTTTTGGCGAAGTTGAAGCCGGATTCTAGGGACGTGTTGTTGAAGGAAGTTTAGCATTTGAATGGCGGGTGGCGAAACATAAAGAGAACATGAGCAGAACACAGGCGGGTGATAACACGAGAGCCCTTCCTTCCTTCCTTCCCTCATCCTCTCTTCCTTGATTGTTGACAAGTTTACCGCGCCAAAATATTGTCCGTTCCGTCGTGCATAGGAAAAGCGCCGTAAGGACTTGCAAAAATTGCCAACTTGTGCGAAATGTGTATATACGAAGAAAGTCATGAAATCATCAGGTTGCTTGGATATGATTGCGATTCTCGGTCGAAAAGTTCCAGAAAAATAATTCCCTATTTTGTCTAAATATTCGTGCTCTGTTGCAGCACACACTGGAAAAGAAAAAAAAAACACATTGGATCTAGAGTCCAGACTCTTGAAAACATTGACAAGAAAAAATATTCTTGATTCAATCGGATTTTTGCTTGAATCAAAACGAAATCCGCTTAAATTAAGAGGCTTGGTTCTTGATTTAAGCTAGATTCTGACTGAATCAAGAGTACTTTTTCTTGTCGATGTTTGTCTGGACTCTAGTTCCAATGTGTTTTTTTTTCCAGTGCAGTGGATCGAGTCAATAGGAAAAGGTCGGATAAAATTTGGAAACTGCAAACGCTTATAACTCCGTTTATACAAAACTTTGAGGTTCTAAAGGTGGTTCCATTGGTTTCCTCGTGAAATCTACCACAAGCAACCCTTGAAATTTTAAATGTGACGAAAGAAACAACAAAATTTGCAGTTTTAGTCAAAAATTTCATGCCCAACCTTTCTGATTGACTCGATCCAATGTGCGCTGGTGCAACATGCTGCCTTGAACATACGAATTTCCATAACTTTTCTGCGATAAAATATTTGTTTTCGATTTTTCCGGAAAAAGTCAAGGGATATTATTCAAATGGTTTCCTGAAATATCGGAAGACATTCGGCAATATCTGAATGTTGCGGCTCTTCCTCAACACGATCATTGTCATCATTTTTAGACTCAAATAAATGACGAAATTTAGCCGTGGCGAGGAGTGAATGATCGGTTTTCGATGTTTCCCCATATGAAGCTGTGGTTAAGAATCGATTATTAAATCAAGTCCAAGTTTTCTGTCAAAAAATCCCACCTGGTACAACAGTTTACAAAAACCAATCGAACAAGAGCCTCATGCCTCGGTTTAGCAGGACTCAACTCAACACGGTATGGTAAACGATACGAGTTAATACACATACGGCAGCGCGCCTTCATTTTCGTCTGATACTGTGCAACACTTCTGAGTCGGAATAGTTGCTCAGAGCGCCGTCGGTAATGCCGCCTCGACTTGATGGCAGAAGATCACGATTACCGTTGAAATTACTCCCTAGCGCGTGCGCGGTTACATATTTTCTCATCAGCGACGATGGTGCTCGTAACTACACTGTCAACTACATCTACTTTCCTTGTAAACTTTAGAATCCCATTCATTAAACCTCTCTCAACTTCCTTTTGTTATTAACCAAATTTTTGTTATTTTGTAACAGGATGTCTAGCATTAGGATTTTCCCGATTTTCCGATTCTATTAAGATTTGAGGTCAATTAGGATTCAATCCCGATTTTATCAGGATTTAAGGAAGAATCGGTCGTAAAAGCAGGATTTGAGAAAAGTAGGCCGTCCGATTGGATCTTTTTATCTAGCTATTTTTGTGATATTAATTTTCCTCCGCAAAAAATCAGGATTTGGAAAAACTATGAAATCAGGATTGAGCAGTCAAAAATCAGGAAAAATCAGGATTTGGAAAAATTATGAAATCAGGATTGAGTAGTCAAAAATCAGGAAAAATTAGGATTTGGAAAAATTATGAAATCAGGATTGAGTAGTCAAAAATCAGGAAAAATCAGGATTTCCCACAATGAAGAAAAACTAGACACCCCGCATTACCAAGCATTAATCGCCCTGCAAACAGCATGAAGTAACTCATGAAGTTAATTTTTCAATCGTGAAACTTGGTTTCTCTTCTTCCTATCCCAGCCAGCTCATCATCCAGCGTCGTGGGTTGGAGCCTTAGGCAGTGCAGAGAGGCGGCGAGAGAATCAGGCTGAAATGCCCGAAGGCAAAACTGAAACGGACGCCCTTTACATTACTGCGCGGTGGCCATTGACCGAACGGATCGGCGTGGGTAGCCAACCGTGCTCGAATATACTTCATTAGCTTCATTTGTTGGCAAACATTATGTTTTTGTAGCAATGGCCTGCCCTGCGTTGCGATAAATTGATCCGCCATTGAAACCCATGGAAAAGAGTCGATTACCAGGGTATACCTTAGTAATCGGTTCCTTATCATTGTTTCAAACGGGAAAATATCGAAAGCCGGATGATACACGCCTCGCTTCTGCTTTGTAGCTGCACTTTGCCCTGCTATCGATTCGCCCCGAACCGAGAGTTTTGTAAGTTCAACCGTGCTGAGGAAAAACGCCGTATGAAAATTCGGATGTTGGCATAGTTTCCTTCGATAAAATGTACTCTCAGCTTGTAAGGACAGTTTGATATCTCTAACTCTCCTCGTCAAGTGATCCAAGATGATGCACCAAGTTCAAGATATCGATTGCTATCGAAGAATACCGCTTAACTGACAATTTTGGCACAAAAACGAATTAGCGACTTTGCTGCATTCTAAGTATAAAATACGCGAGCTGATGATTTCAGTGTTTTCTAACTGTGGGGGAGCGCCTCAGTGAAGCTATAATGTATGAAAAAATTGCTAATCTTACCTTAAAATTACAAAAATGGCGAATTTTTCTTTTCAGTTCTGCAACCTTTTCAGTTTGCAATATAAGCGGTACTGTTCATTAGCAACGGATATCGACGGCGTAAGTCCGCAGTCATCATATCTCGTTTGCGGTGTCTGAAAATCTCCGCGTCTATAATATTTTTTTAAAGAACAAATTGAGATAATTTCATGAAGTGCATGCAGAATTTTCTTCGCACAGAGAAGAAAAATCACGGTAGTTTGAAAGAATTGCCGTTGAGTAGTTTTCCGTTTAAAAAATTAAGTATGACAGGAAGTCTGCGACGTCCCAACCCGAGTTATGTGATTGCCGACTTACAACGTCGATATGTAACGGATCGAAAATCATATCTTAAAAGTGGCTAAGAGCGAAACCTTTAAAAGAAAGGAGAGGGGGCAACATCCTTTTCCTCCGCATGGAAGTCATCGAATCACGGTTTCTTTCCTCGGACTTCAATCGGATCGGCGCTGTAATCTTCCTCCGTAAACGTCGAAGTAAACGTCTCGGTGCGGATGCAAAATCGAAGGCGAGTCGTCGAGCAACATCCCGGCAATCCCATCTCTCGGCCGTCCCTCCACTCAATCTCCGTTGCTTTTCACTCGCGGAAAAACCGAGGGATTTCCCGGATGATTTCCATCCAATCTCTCGGCGTCGCGTCGCCGCGGAAGGAGGAATGCGCTCTCTTTGACCGATGAAATGCTGCCGCATAAGGGTCGGAACCGCCCCCCCCCCGCCCGCCCGCTCCCCACCACCCCTCGGAAAAAAACAGAAATTGAATCGCCGGGGCAAATAATATGTATCGCGCGTTTGGCGTATCGGGGCAGGTCAGCCCAGGTGGGGGGAGGGAGTCCGCCCAAGGTCTAGAAGTCGGGACCAGATATAAAAAGAGCTAAATGAGACATCCCAGAGATAGAAGGTCTACGTGAGAGGGCGACAGGGAGGGGTTGAGCGTCCCGCGGGGCGGTGCGAGGGGGGGAGGGGAGGTTCTAATCTGAACTCAAAACACGTAGCACGTGAAAAGACGCCGGGCGGTACGCAACTTCATCAGGCAACTTCGGGAGAAGAATCCGAAGTTCGGCCGGGCGGGGGGGCGGGCTTTCCTTGGTTTTATACTTCATGTCAGACGAAACAAATTGCGTTTATGTCAGGTTTGAAGACAAATTTCGACGTACCTTAAGTCGGAAATCATAATTTCATTTGTCGGCGGTGGAGGAATGAAATACTCGGCCCGGGCCACGATGCGAACGGTGAATATTTTAGGGGCGTGCATGAGATCGTCCCCCCCCCCCCTCCGCCCCCGGGCGGGCGCCCTGCCCCGCAAGACTGTAGCCCCGTCTGAGATGACGTGGTGGATTTTCGATGGCTCTATCTGCCCGTTGTCGGATAAACGGGCACGTAGCGTCTCGTTCTGGAGCGTACTTACGTCGCGGTGCGCCTTGTACCCCCCTGGCGGTTGATTTGGCTCGTTACAATGATGTCATGTCGCTAGCATGACCTCGCGTAGCTCATTATGATACTTGAATTCCAACAGTCTTATTGTCCGTTCGTGGAGTTGTGCACTTTCAAGCAGTGGCGATTCTCGAAGTTGGCAACACTCTTTTTTCTCCATTTGGATGCCTGTAAAACAATCGATTATTGGTGAAGCAGCTTGCCTTATCGTTGCCCACGAGAATGGAGAGGCCGTAAGTACAGGCTGTGACGTCACGCTAGAAGATGGAACTCGGCCGTGGTTGTCACAGTTGTCATCAAGTACCTGGAAAACGTGGAAATGTCAGGGATAATGACGAAAGTGTCAGGGAAAAATTGTAAGTCACCTTTACTTGTTTCCAGAATGGGTGTAACGTTTTTAAGAACAGGTTTTGCATGAAGACTTTCAAATTATGTTTTTTTAATAATACATAAAAATCATATTTTTCATTTTCATGCTAGGTTATTGCCGGGCAAGACAGCCGTAAATGCTACCCCCTGTGTGCTGTCGTGATTGCGTTTTGGACACACAACAAACACATTTTCAGGTTAGAAATCGACAGAAATGGGCGGCACCTCGCTTAAAAACACTGTTTTCCTTGGTTCTCTGTAACAATATTGTCACTTACTGCTGTCTTGCTTGATATTACGTCGTTTTGCGCACTCACGGCTTTTCAAGTGTCTCGTTTTGATACAATTAAGATGAATTTCGCCGTTATAGCAATTTCAAAGATTTCATTTAAAATAGATAAGACGAATTTCGAAGGAAACTCGATTTCGAAAATTTGAAACTTGCTCCCCCGTGCTAAGAAGGAGCGCCGTATGAACATTCAACAGTTGCCAAATTTCCTTGGATAAATTTTTTTTTTTGAGGAAACTTATGGATTTTTTTTTTCTTGAAATTTGTAGACACTTTTGATCAAATTACAAACAAAATTATATGAGAAATTGGCAGAAAAATATTCAATAATTCCCTGAAGATTAGTGATTTTCCAGCGGGAATTTGCCAACGCCTGAAGGCTCATACGGCGTTTTTCCTCAGCACGGCAGGACTGCTCTCTTCGCTATCACGGCAGAGCAGCGGTCAGCGAAACAGACAGCGAAGCGGAAGGAAGGAAGTGTCGAACGGGTTGCTCTCTGAATGGTGGGAAGCGGCGGTGTAGCGGGTTGCGTGACAGCTATCGAAGGGACTGTGGATGTTGGCGTGGCGGGCTCTGCCGCAGACGGGGATACGGGATCCGGCTGGTCACTGGAGACACTCGGAGAGCTCGGAGCTGACAAATTGTTTGTCTTGGCCGCGGAGATCGCTATTGTTTACTCTGACACGCCCCGACGCGACGCGACGTTACGTCAATCACCGCGGCTCCGTGCTTGCGGTTGTTTACTCCCGTGTATCGGATTGCGTCTCAATGGACTTGGCCAAGCTCGGATTCAGCCCTCAGGCTACTGACCGGCGTGCAGCATCCGTTGACTCGTCCGCAGTGGGTCAGTATTATGTGGTTCGAAAGGGTCACATTTACTATGCTGCAGGGGTGCAGAAAAGGTCCGATGGCGCGTAAAAATTTTGAAAAGCACCCAAAATGCAGAAGGAGGGAAAATCTTATAGAGTTATTTCTCGATTTCCGAGTTACTTTTTCGCGTTTTTAATGTGCGCATCGTGCTCCACGCGTCATTTACCCTTAAAGAAATGATTTCACAAGTCAAAATTCAATCATCGCTTAGTGACCCATTCAGCTGAAATGGGCGGACAGTTTCAACGGAAGGGAACCAAACGTTTTGATCAAAGCGGTTGAAAAGAGGATTTCCGGTTCACCTTAAGAAACAGCAAGAATCAGACGTCTGATAGGTATGATACCCCAATGAACTTCACCCGAAACACGTTTAATATATCAGAACTTGGAATAGTAAGTCGTAAAAGAAAAAAAAATTACTTTCGTGGTCCACATTGGAAATCGTAAATTTTAACTTCCCGCTCACCCTAACCCATAAGCAACAAAGGTCAAAGCGGCGATTAAAAAAAAACCTATAGTTCCGACGAATAAATAGAGAGTGTTCCAAAACTAATTCAGTGCTCCCTTTGACTTGAGCGTTCTTACGCGGAAAGTGCGAACTGACGTTCACCAAAAAATCTAATTTCTCACTCACGCCATGAATTCCGTCAATAGTTTTGAACGTAAAATTTTGATTAGGGATCATAACATCGTGGCACGTTCATATTTTTGGTTCATGGCTGAACATATCTTGATTGCAGAGTCAGATAATTTAGGAGGCGCCAAGATTACTTTTTAGGCCTTTTCCGCCATCTTGCATTTTTGAATTTTGCAACTTGAATGTCTGAAAATACCATCGGCGCGAGGTTTCACAAAATTCGATCGCACAGGAGCCAAGATGGCATTTTAGGCCACATCCACCATCTAGGTTTTTCACATTTTGAACATTTCAGTGAGAATTCCAGTATCCTGCAAAAAAATTCCACCTGATACTAATTTTCACATTAAATCGATCGAACAGGATCCGCAATCCGCATATCGTAGGACTAGATGGACTCCTCACAGTGGTGAACGATACCAGTCAATGTCAGTGGCGTGGCGTGCTTTGCGATTTATCGATTGATCTGCCATTTAATCCAATGGGAAGGGATCGATAAACAGGGTGTTAGCAGCGAACACCTTATAATAATGGATTCTTTACCACAGCTTCAAATGGGGAAATATCGATGGTTGATCATTCACGCCTCGCCACTGGTCAATGTACTGACGGCAGCGCGCCTTCAATTACGCCTGATACTGTGCAATACTTCCATGACGGAATAGTTGCTCAGAACGCCTTCAACGGTATTGCTTCGATTGAATGACGGAAGATAACGATTACCGCTCAAAGCACACTCTTGTGCGTGCGCAGTTGCACATTTTCTCATCACCGACGGTAAGGTAAAAAACTTTCATACCTTAATTTGCGGCGTTGCAAGTTTTCCGATGGCTATTTTATGCGGGTAACCAATATGAACCCGTTTAAGTCTACTGTTATTTTTCCGAGATAAGATGAGAAATATTATTTTAATGTTCCATCCAAGTCTCTTTGTATGGTTTACTTGAAGAGGGAAAACGAAGAAGGAGAAGGAACCTTCGAACCATCATGAACGAATCCGAAATTTTCAAGTCCTTGAAATAAATGGGTCAGAACTGAAGAGTTGAAAAAGCGCCAAAACAAACTGCCTTACAATCACTGTCATTTTCAGCTCGCTTTTGCGCTTTTCCGTCCAGGATGTAAAGATTGTAAACTTGGATTGTAATCTCCGAATGATAAAATGAGGAAATAAAAAGGAGAGAAATAAAAAAATGAGTATACATAAGTAAATGAATGAGCAGTTTTAACAAAAGGAGGAAAAAATATCGAAGAGTGCACCGATGTTGAGGTTTAAAATAGCTGAAAATATATCGATTTTGTAACTGGACAGAGAAAGCTTAGATGCCTCGGGATCAGAGTTTCCCGGGAAAGTCAAGAGCCAGAAACGAGAAAATTCAGGAGGATTACGCGGTAAAGTTTCCGGGAACGTTTCCGGGGGCTCTTCAAAGTATGAGTGATTACCACGTAAATGCGCATGTGTGTACTTTACCGTTAAAATTACCCGAGAAAGAAGATTTTAGCCAAGAATTTCCAGGAAAGTTAAATCGCTTCACATGCCATCCGCAAACCCAATCTTGAATCAAATGATACGTAATTTCATCGTTGTATCTTCCTCGGCTGAACTTTTCCTAGTGCTCTTTCCATGAAATTCTTTCTTTTTATATTCTTGACGAATAGGTCCTAACACTGAGAAAAAAAAATACAATAAAGTTTTCAATCTGCCGCCAAGGAATACTTTTTCTTAAACCAAGAAGATGCTGCTTTTTTTTTTTTTTTTTTTTTTTTTTTTTTTCATTTATTTATTTGCTTTACTTGGATACTTACCCTTCACTGGGGAAAAAAAAACACTTTGGATCTAGAGTCCAGACTCTTGAAAACATTGACAAGAAAAAGGACTCTTGATTCAATCAGATTTAAGCCTAAATCAAAAGGAAATCGGCTCAAAATAAGATGCTTTGCTCTTAATTTAAGCTTAAATCTGATAGAATGAAAAGTATTTTTCCTTGTCGATGTTTTTAAGAGTCTGGACTCTAGATCCAATGTGTTTTTTTTTTCCAGTGTGGCATTTTTCTTGTACATAGAGAAATTTAACTGATTTTTGCGTTTGATCAGAAGGAAATCGGTTAAAGTTTTATTAATAATTGCTCATCAGTTTCCCATATGAGACTTTTTAAAATTAAACATTTTTAAAATAAAAAAAATTTCGGTTGGAAATTTGAGAATATTGAAATGCAGTTACGTTCCTTCATCTGAGGAACGACGAATTACTCCGCCGAGCTCCCGCGTTTTGAAATTTTCCGTCCGCCCTTATTCCCGCTCAGAGAGCCCGACGATCTTCCCTCATCCGCCGGTGACTTTTTTTTACGGTCCCGACTTGCAACATGCATTTTCGCTGCATGACCGCTCGCTTGATTTTTGCTGCCCGAGGAAACTGTTTTAATTCGATCCCACGGCTCCCTAGAGGTCCGCGACCGAAGAATTGTCGCCAGATGATGCTGAAAAAGCAGCACTTTTCCCCATTCAAACCCATAAAATACCTACATGGTATCGCCAAATCTGGCAGCCTTTGACCGAAGGAAAAATGACGGAGCCCTTGGAGATAGTAATTTTCGACTCTCCTCCCTCCCGTTCCTTTCCCGCGATTTCCGTCATCCTCAAGCTCGGTCGCATCTAAAGTGCACTCGTGCATCCGGAAGGGGCAAGGGCGCGAGGGATCATGATGCAGTCCTCCGAGTCCGTGGAATCTTCTAGGAATTCCGTCCGGATGCCGAAGTTTGCATTTCTTCGTCCGCTCTCTCCACCGCAGAAGGGACAACGCCGAAGCTGCCCGAAGGAGGTCATTATCTTGAGATGTCAGGGAGTTATGCCAAACACGAAAAAGTCTTCGCGGCGAAACATTGAAATTGCATCACGGACGAGATCAGGTCCGTAATGATAGAGTGCGTCAGATTATGGAAGTCGAAAGTGACATCGTATTCGACGTCATGACCAAACAGCTCGTCTTGGGTACAGTCAATTTAGAGAGAAGATGAAGGGTGGCGAGGGGGGTTTCAAATGAAATGAGGGAGTGCCAATTCTCTAAAGGGCTGAGTTGTTGGTGGGATTACATTGGGACACATTTATTTATAGGTGCTTCAACAAAACGGGGTTATTAACATACCTAGAACAGTATGTTGTTGTTGTTTTATACATTTATTTATAGGTGCCCTTAAAATTCTGTAGGCACGAAGTGAATGCACTCAGGAAGAGAGATATAGATTGTAAGTCTGCATCCTTTTGTGTCACACAAAGATGTAACTAAGCAAAACATACATTAAGCAATTCGGAATTGTAATTAAATGTCGATCAATATGTACAAAAATCAATAATTCTAAGTTTTATACATACCATCCATACACCGTTAGAGTGTGATCGACTAAATTAATGAAGTTAAATCCAAACTCAAAATGGGGCCACATTTTGCAATAGTTCTACTAGGTATTTCCAGCTAATTTTAGAAACAACGAATTCCATCAGTTTCTTCATGCAGATCGGTGCTTTTGTGGTTGATTTAGGAAAAGTAGTCCTTTACTGCAGAGTGTAGTTCAAATGTTGTTTCGCTACAAGGACTTTAATTGGTAATCAGCGTTTTACTGGCCCCTTTTCACTCGTGTCCTAGTTTAAGCCCAATCAAAAGTTTTAAAATAAAAAGTACGAAAGCGGCAGCGAGCGGCGCGGCGATTCAAAGCGGGAAATTGAATGCGGAAGTACTTACATTAAAAAGGGTTAATATGGACGCAAATGCCGGCCGGCTCCCCCTCCACCGTTGACTAGGTCGGTCATAAATCGATACACTTATAAAGCCATCAGGCTAACCCGGGCGAGGGGTGCGGGGCGGTCGGCGAGCTTCAAGTGAATCCAAGTCGGGACTACTTCAACAAATAAAAGGCTAATCAAACTATAAGCTACACACCACGAACAAACAACCCCCTCGGTGCGGCGAGGGAGGCGGGGGTGGAGTGAAGGAAGGGTTGATTACCTTCACCGAAGCTTCAGCGAGAAGGGAGTTGCCGCTTACTTGATGCCCGTCCTTCAGGTACACGAATGTTGTCGGATGAGGCGACTCTTTTTAGGAGCAACGTATGTGCCGTAAGTTGCCCTTTGCGGATAAATGTTCCTGTGGATGAGCCAGAAATACTGTCGTGCTAAGGAAAAACGTCGTTTGAACATTCGAGAGTTGCCAAATTTTCTTCGATGAAATATTCGTTTCTGAGAGCAGCTATAAATATTTTTCCTTGAAAATTTTGGAAATTTTAGGTGAAATCGCGAACAAAATTATCTGAAAAATTGGAGGAAATATATTTACAAATTTTCCCGAAAATTCGTAATTTACTAAAAGAAATTTGGCAACGCCTGGATGTCCATACGGCGTTTTTCCTTAGCACGGCAGAATAGTTGTTCCCTATTACCACATGAAGTCCAGTGCTAAATTGATTCAGTGACAATGACATCGTATATATTCGATGGTTTCTTCGTAAAAAAATCACACAAACTTCAAATTTGCGTGTTCCATCACCGGTTTTAATTTTACCGCGTCTTCATAAACATGGTAAAAATCAAACGAATCGGACTCCGATCTATGCCCTGGCCGCGGAAAATTAAGCCCAAAAAACAACATGTATGTAACACGCTTGACGTTGACGGGAGGTACGCAATCGTGCCTCGTTTGGGAAAATTGAATCAGTGGGAACGAAAACACACCAACTCGAAAAAATAAAAATAATCAAAGACCCACACAAAACTGCACAGTAGATGAAGAAGTTAGTCTAAGGAAATGATTTTTGTGCCGAAAGTCAAGTACGTATGGACATATTAAAGGTCCAAGTTGGAACAGACGCGCTGACTTCGATGACCTTTGTGTAAATAATTGACTGTCTTCAATGAAATTTGAGCATTTTCGAGTTACTGAGTTGGTGTTTTTTCTTTCTCACTGATTCAATTGTGGTGGATTGTGAAGATATGCATGGTATGGAGAATTTGCATGCAAAGTTTTTATTGATTCATCTGAAATTGCTTAAAGAGCTGAGTTCACATATTTTTCACAATGTTTTTCTGATATGGGAAATAGTATAAAAATAGATTCAAAAGTGAGAAAATGCACCGCCTATAGTGACGTCATCTGGTGGCATTTCCCATTTAAACACACGTTTTTTACGGGTTAGATCATTTTGTCATATCTTCTCCAATGATTGCTCAATTCATAAACCAAGGGTATCCTCGTGTTCAGTTTACTCAGTAATTTCCACTTAACACGAAATTCATCGAATTTCAATCACAATTCACATTGTGAATGAAATCTATCGTATTGTACCCAGCACGCATTGCACCAAAGCTGCGGATGTGCTTCACGTCGAACCGGTACCCGTATCATATTTTCGCAAGAGTCTCTGGACCTCGGCAACCCTGTCGTGGGTGCGCGAATCGCTAGGGATGAGGGAGGGGGCGGGCGGGACTGCGGAGCTATTTATAAAACTCCCGTCTAGCGGAATAATAGGGTGGGCTTTGATTCTTGGCCGTCGCAAGCCGGGAGCACGGGAGTCCCTTCCGGTTTGCCGGGTCTTAGCCCCGGTCCCGGCCGGTCGGGTCGTCGCTTCGCCGGTCGTTTGATCAGCGGTGCGATGATCCGCGTTCCTCCAGTCTATAAACACCCAGTTCCGCCGCCCCTGCCCGCCCGGCTGTACTCCCACGCGTCATCGCTCCATGCGGGCAACGCGGCGCGGGGCCCGCGGGGGCGTCAAAAATGGAAATAGGGGTGGGAAGCCCCGTCGCGAGCGGCTCGAAAAGCCCGTGCTCATCTGGAGCGCCAACCGTGAGGGGGGGGGGGGGGGGCTAAATTGGACCAGTATCCAAGGTAACGATTTAAGCATTCTGATCAGGGTTGCGACGGTCAGGGAATGCCGGGATAGCCGGGAAATGTCAGGGAATGCTGGGATAGCCGGGAAATGTCAGGGAATGCCGTGATAGTCGAGGAATGCTGAGATAGCCAGGAAATGTCAGGGAATGCCGTGATAGCCGGGAAATGTCAGGGAATGCCGGGATAGCCGGGAAATGTCAGGGAAAACTGAGAAACCTCAAGAATAATGACGGAAGTGTCAGGGAAAAATTTTTAAGTCGCCCTTTTTTGCCTCCTGGTTGCCACCGTCAGGGTGACTGGGAAAACGAGAAACGTCAAGGAATTTTGAAAACTCAGGGAAAACCTGAAAATGACAGGAAAAATGACGAAAGTGTCTGGAAAAAGTTGTTAAGTCGCCCGTTTTGGCCTCCTGGTTGCCACCGTTAGGGTGACTGGGAAAACGAGAAACGTCAGGAAATTTTGAAAAATCAGGGAAAACCTGAAAATGACATTGAAATTGACGAAAGTGTCAGGGAAAAATTGTTAAGTTGCCCTTTTTGGCTTCCTGTTTGCCACCGTTAGGGTGACTGGGAAAACGAGACACGTCAGAGAATTTTAAAAAGTCAGAGAAAACCTGAAAACGACGAAAGTGTCAGGGGAAAATTGTTTAATTCACTTTGATCGGATCGAACTCGTCATTTCCTCAAAAGGAAGAAGGCAACTATTTCAGTATTGCAAAATTTTCAATCGCAAAATGTATTTTATTCAACAACTGATAAGCGTTTTAACTGACAATTTCACCGTTTTTCTTGATAACGCAGCAACATTTTTTGACCCAAATCGTGCAGTCGTCTTCTCATAAAAAAAGTAATGAATTGTTAGAGTCTTTAATGTAAGGGATTTTTCTTGTTCGTTTTTGCACCCATCTACTTTTACGCTTTTCCAGCAGACACAAAAAAGCCATCTGTGCCAGTTGCGGTGATGCTGCTGAAATAGCAACTGGAACCTCTTATTCTCCTCGTTACAGCCTTTTTATGGAGTAGAGGTTCGCCGGGTTGCCTTGAGGTCATAACTTGGTCGACTCAAATTAGCATGAGTGCGGACGGTTTCGACCAAGTTTGGCAGGTGCTCAGGCGGCAAGACAAGGTTATGGGCCGGAAAATCCGACTGCCGGTGCCCACCTTTGACCCGCGGGCCTCAGGAGGGAGGGGAGGTGCCGCTTTACGATTTCCGCAGTTTACGACTTTGACGAGCGGGATGTTGAGCACCTCATTTCCACCGCATCACCACCGACGACTCTCATTGATGTAATGAACGTGTAGTGCTATCGTGTCTCGAATGAAAACTCCATGCACTGTTCTTCGCCGGTTTTTCACGCCCTGCAGTGTCAATGCCAGCAGGGCCGGCGTTGCGGAGATACAATTTTCATCCAGACCACGCTAAGTGCAAATTTGACCCTCTCCTCCTTCAGGCTCTCAACTGGTTCGGAAAATCTGGATATTTTGATGTTTTACTGGTTGTCTGGATGCTCTGAAAAAGTACACAAAATTTAGACAAATCCGGAATTTTTAGCTCGCCACGTGCGGTTGTTGTTGTTGTTGTTGTTGTTTTTTTTTTTTTTTTTTTTTTTTTTTTTTTTTTTTTGTGATGCAACCTCTCGCGCAACGATTCTCACTGCTTTATGTGCCCGCTAGATTGCGATTGTGCAGCTAATGATCATCAGGCAACCAGTGAACCTCGAACTTCGTGGCTACGCCATTTTAGCCGCGATTTGTGCGTAAATAGATCGTATTCGATAGTGGTTCGATGTATCGTTTGGTTCAAAACAATAGAACATAACCGCAAACCAAAATTTTAGGATTAACTTAGGAAAAGCTAAAAATGAGTGAATTCCTAACAATTTCACTTTTCATTACTATTTTAAACTCCTAAGATTCAAAAACCTATCACATGAAACTCGTTCTGTCAGAATACTCAATTCATTTTTGAGGCTATGTTTACATGTTGAACCAATCGATATCGATACAATCTCACCTGTTTGATGTTTCTTTTAAAGGTACCAGCAAATTCTATGAGAAATTATGATGCCAGCGGGCCGAGTATTGAAACTGATAGACAAAGCGATCGACAAAGAGGACATAGGTAGTATGGAGCGATCATATTGGTTGACGTGGTTGGTTCCCATAGACTAAAGAGGAAAATGATGGACTAATTGTCGGGTCTTTTGTGGGTTGCCGTTAGTTAGTCCATTGCCTACTTCCTATGTCCATTGCCACCACCCGCCTCCACCGATAGGATCCCTTCAAATCCCTTTTGTCTTCTTTGTCTATAGCTTTGTCTCTCGGTTTCAATAATCGGCCCGCAGACTGGAAATGAATGAATTCCTTGAAAACAGAATCAGAAAACGTCGTGACTTGGTCCGAATGATGTAGCAGTCGATTTCCCTCGCCCAGAGCTTAGCCCACCGATTCGCCGCGCGACCGAAGAAAAACCCGGCAGAGAGGGGGGTCGAAACGAGCGGAAAGCATCAAGGCAAACGGCGACAAGGCGTCCCCTTTCTTTTTGCATTCCTGATCGTCCCCACCCATTAATCCTGCCCCCGGATTGTCCCGAGGAATATCTTGGGTTGGAAATTGCTGTTTCAAGCGGTATCGGCCTTTTAAAAAAAAAGTTTTAATTAATTTATTTGGGATGGCGAATGTAATTGAATAACTCAACTCCAAACTTGCCTCTCCGACCCCTTGGCTCGGTGTTTTATTCGTGGAATTAGTCGAAAGTATTTTCTAATTATATGCAATCCATTTAATGCTCCTTTTTGCGCCTCTTCTCAAATCCCACCCCTCCGCGCCGCCCCGTCTTACCTTTTCAGCCGGAATAGAGGAAACCGCCCTGCCGCTGCTATTATTCAGCCTTATTGACACTGTTGCTGCATTTCTTTCGAAAAGTTGTGTTTTCTTAATGGGTTGGAACTTTTTAAAAATAGTGCGATCAGAGACGATGCATGAAATCTCACGCATTTCTCTCATCCCTTTGGTGTAAAGGCTATTTTCGGAAGTCAAAGCTCAATTCAGTGGCGTGGCGTGCTTTGCGATATATCGATTGATCTGTCATTTAAACCTATGGAAAATGCTCGATTAGCAGGATGTTCACAGCGAATACCTTAATAATCGATTCTTCACCACGGATTCAAATGGGGGAATATCTATAATCGACCATTCACGCCACGCCACGCCACGCCACTGGCTCAATTCTCCCAAGAATAATTATGACCGAAGAGTTGGATTTCATTTTGCAATTGGAACAACAATATCTGACTCATTCATAAAATAATTTATGTGCATAGGGAAACTAATGGTATATACGTTGCTCATGTACCTAGCCATAATTCGTAGTTCCTAATTGCAAAATGCAGTCCAGTTACATAGTTTAGGAATACTACTGAAAAGTCCCAATCCTCCCACCTTACACTCGCTATACTCTTACCTTAAATTATACTTTATAATCTCTTAAAACAATCTAAACGTGTAAAATCTACACTCAAAAAACAAGTATGGGAAGAGTGATTTACCGGCCGAGTTATGGATCATTGAACCATTAAATATAGTTCGTGGAGCCATGCTTATAGGTTCACGACCAATAAAGTATGGCTCAGAAAGCCATACTGTAGATGGTAAGTCACTTCGGTTAGAAATTATGGATCTCCGAGCCATTTTTAATGATTCTCAGAGTCATACCTTTTTTTGAGTGTAACCACCGAAGTCACCAAAGTCAAGATATTCTAGAGACCCCGCACTGCTCACTCCGCTTTTGCGTAAAAGTCACTTTCGGAGGCCAACGTTAGATTCGCCTAATGATGACTGATGACCAAAGAGTTGAGCAATCGATTTAGACATCTTAACTTTATTTCTAAAAACTTGACCAGCAAAGTGCACACCCCGACATTGACCAGTCATTAAACGGCGAATTTTATGCTCAACAAGTTGCTCATGAATCATCATTTGGGGGAAGAATTGTTGTCCTCCGAGTTTACCTTTCGCTCCGCTAAATTCCCTATCTGAAAATTCAGTGCGGGGGTTTTCTCTGAAATATATAGTCTCTAAACGAAGGGATGACGAGCGCCAAAGATGGCATCAGGGCGGACCGACTTGTCACGGCACACAATGGATCGAGTCAATAGGAGAGGTCGGACAAAATTTGGGAACTTTAAACGCTTTTAACTCCGTTTATACACAACTTTGAGGTTCCAAAAGTGGCTTCATTGGTTTCCGCGTTACATTTTTTTCTAGAAGCACCCCTTGAAATTTTAAATGTGACGAAATAAACACCGAAATCCTCAGTTTTAGTCAAAAATTTAATGTCCGACCCCTCTAATTGACTCGATCCACTGTGCGGCGGTTCAAACGATTGGGGGACGAAGCTCGCGCGCAAGTTTCGAAGCCGCTCGTTCACTTTGTGTGAAAGCCTCGCCGAAAAAAGGGAGCCCAGCGCGGGGGGAGGGGGGGGGATGAAAAAAGGTGCCCGCTACAGCGAGAGAGCCACCGGAACGTGGAGTAACTAATGTTTCTTCATTCCTCTCGCCTTCGATCTTCAGCTCTTTCTTTTCTCAGGCATATCGTCTCGGTGTGCCGTGTGCCGTTCGCAGCCCTATCTCCCTGCTCATACCTTTTTTTTGAATCTAACAAGAAGTCGATCTGTTGTTCTAATAGCCCTCTAAGTTGAACGCTCAGTTCTATCTTCATTCGCGGTGAAGAGGAAAAAGATACAAGATGCCTCACGGTTAAATTGACAGCGTTTTGCAATCAGGAACCACAATTTCTGGTTCGCATATTGAAACACCCATCTGCATAGGGAAACTAATGGTACATGTGTTATTTCTAAAATGAGCCAGAGATTGTTGTTCCTAATTGCAAAATGTAGTCCGAATGGTCAAGCTGCAGGAGCATCCTGTACGGGTCGGAATGGGATACTTCTGCTGCAATTTTTCCCTCAAAAGTGAACCCAATTGGAACTAAAACTGGTACCCAATTGGTAAAAACCTGCATTCTTCTTCCAATCTTTTGATAATGCATATTCTATATATTTATTTTTCTGTTGCAGGTAAGTGGATTCGTTCCGAGTCTTCAATACCTCCAAACAATTCCAGCTTCAGTAGTCCTGATAAGCCTGAGAGTAAGTCACTTTCAATGGTTTACCATGTGTGAGAGTAATGAAATTATCTGGAAAATTTAAAGGAACGTAGTTATGAAATTCTAGTAGACAGCCTGCCTTTGCTGGCGCGTTAAGGAAGAACGCTGTATGAGCCTTCCGGAGTTGCCAAATTTCCGTCGACAAATCGCGAATTTTAGGGAAAATTGATTAATGTTCCTCTTTTGATTTTTCAGAGGATTTTGTTCGAAATTTGATCTCGAAAGTCTGAAAATTTCAAGGAAAAATAGTCATGACTCTCTTCAAGAGTAAATATTTTCTGATAGGAACTTTCTCAGCATTCTAATGATGCTTATACAGTGGCGTGGCGTGCTTTGCGATGTATCGATTGATTTGTCATTTAAACCTATGGAAAAGGATCGATTAACAGGGTGTTCGCAGCGAACACCTTAATAATCGATTCTTTACCACGGATTCAAATGGGGAAATATCGATAATCGATCATTTACGCCACGCCACTGTGCTTATACGGCGTTTTTCCTTAGCACGACAGTATGGTACTTTAATTTTGGCCTTGTGTAGTGGTATAACTTTCCTAAAATCAGGAATGAAACGAAGCCTCTTTCGAGCTGAGTGCGATTTTTCATGGAGTAATCTTCTTGCTATCAAGGAATACCCCGGGAACATCGTGTTTCGGCTGCTCAGTGCCCCATCGCATCCCGAAGGCGCGAGGGTGCTTACATACGCGCCCGTGTCTGTGCGAGACCGATTTTTCCAAGTCATGCTTGATTAAAGAGCCGTTGAGTGTAATTTTACTCGAACCCTAATTTTCGCGTTTCCTTCCAGAAATTTTCGGATGGGTCGTGACTGTACTCCAAATCATGATCGTCTCGGGACGCCTCGCCTACCACCCTTTCCTCCTTCTCAGCATCATTTTCCCCCTCGACAAGTCGGTGGTTCTCAATCTCACATCTCGCCTTTCCCTCTTGAATTTTTTTCGCGGGGTCGTCTAAGTGCGAGCACGAGGAGCTTCAGTGCTCCCATTTCCCGGAACAAGTTCCAAATTTCGGAACGTTTGATGTTCTCCTGAATTTTTCCCGGAACTTTTGAAAAAATCCGAAAGGAATCCCGGAACTTATGACGGTCATGGAATGGGAAAAATTAGGATAAAAAAGTTCCGAATCCCGGAACTTTGGACGGAATGGAATGGGAGCACTGAGGTTTTTGAACTCTGAAAAGAAGTATGGTGAATTTTAATTCAAGTCAGCTCCATGTTTTTTGACCGGCGATCCTTTAATTATAACTCTGGGTTTTTTATTTTAAATTCACAAATTTTGGTTCTTAACTTTTGACACCTAACTCCGGATTTTCATTTTATTTCCTTTGATTTTTGAGTGATACTTCATGGTAAAGGTGATTAGAATTCCGATGACACTTGGATTTCTTTGAGATAACCATTGGATTTTTGGCGGTGGCCTCCTGGCATCTCGAGACACAACCGACAACCGTGTCCGTAATGAAAGAATCCGTCAGGCAATGAAGGTTAAACATGATATCGTGTACGACGTCATGTCCAGACAGTCAGTGTGGTACGGACGTGTGCAAATACCGTCGGAGGAGAGGTTGCCCCCTAACATGTTTTGGATTGGGCACCACCAGGGAAAAGGCGTTACGGGGACTTCACATGAAGGGATGGCGTTAGGGCGTTGAAGACGAGGTTTTGGGTTGTCAGTTGCTCAACGACCTTCGGCAAGATAGGCACACTTGGCGTTTGGGAGTCGCAGAGCGCCAGAGTGCGTTTTAGGAGCGACTTTTACGTGTGTATGATCGGCCAAGAAAATTGTTTAATCAACCGAAAGGCCAGGTAACTCAGAAAACCGTCGCAATTAAGATAGTGCCCTGGTGATCTCCTATACTCACGGGTTCTCTCTTTCGAATGTTTGTGTTACCTCACACGGAGAAAAAAACTTCGTGCGTGGGACCCGAAGTTTAAGTCATATGCAGTGGCGTGGCGTGAATGATCGATTATCGATATCTCGCCATTTGAAACTATGGTAAAGAATCGATTACTAAGGTGTTCACTGCGAACACCCTGATAATCGATCTTTTTTCATAGGTTTAAGAGGCGTATCAATCGATATATCGCACGGAGAAAAAAAACTCGTGCGTGGGACCCGAAGTTTAGGTCATATGGATCTCTGAAGTTTTCGGATTGAGCATCTGAACACTTTAGGTCTAGCTGCCGAAGTTCGGATCATACATCTGAAACTTCAGTTCTTACATCTGAGGTACTTCGGTTCTCCCATCCGAAGTACTTCGGTTCTCACATCCGAAGTACTTCGGTTCTCACATCTGAAGTACTTCAGATGTAAGAACTGAAGTTTCAGATGTATGATCCGAACTTCGGCAGCTAGACCTAAAGTGTTCAGATGCTCAATCTGAAAACTTCAGAGATCCATATGACCTAAACTTCAGGTCCCACGCACGAGTTTTTTTTCTCCGTGCGCAAAGCACGCCACGCCACTGGTCATATGGATCTCTGAAGTTTTCGGATTGAGCATCTGAACACTTTAGATCTAGCTGTCGAGGTTCGGATCACACATCTGAAACTTCAGTTCTTACATCTGAAGTACTTCGGTTTTCACATCCGAAAAACTTCGGTTCTCACATCCGAAAAACTTCGGTTCTCACATCTGAAGTACTTCAGATGTAAGAACTGAAGTTACAGATGCGTGATCCGAACCTTGACAGCTAGATCTGAAGTGCTTATATGCTCAATCTGAAAACTTCAGAGATCCATATGACCTAAACTTCGGGTCCCACGCACGAGGTTTTTTTCTCCGTGCATGTTCTTCTTCTCGCCTCAGCTCGAGGTTTAGCATGCCACGACTGAAAATTTGAGAACCTTCCGAGCTCGGCTCAGAATCCGCGCGCGAACGGGGCCCAATTTCAGTCGTCATTTATTTCCTTTTTCCCCGCAACGCTCTCTGAACCCGAGCGTCGAGAGTGTAACTAATAGAAACCCCGAGATTCATTCGGATGGCGGGACCTGCTCAGCGCGGGAAAGAAACGCGACATTAGTTCCAAGATGACGGGGCAAAGGGGGGGGGGCTGTACTTGATGGTGCTATGAATTCCTAATGAATGGAGTTGAGGGTGGCGTCAGTTAGGAAGGGGGAGGTCTAGGGGGTACGATCTCTCATCTTTGAATCGTGGGCACGAGCCGAACGCGCGCGCAGTTGACAAGTCTCGCGTTATTCGCCTGCCTTTTAGACAGGAAGACTTAGTGTTAAAATAAGCAAAACATCCTGTTGACATGACAGAATGTAAAGTAATAAATGGATTAGACGAGGTTAAAATTAAAGAAATTCCAAGAATGCAGGACGTCTCGAGCCGTCACAGGCTTATTTACAGCTGCCAAAACCAACATCATTTGAAAATTGAATGACGGCCTGATCCTAGTTGTTATTATCAACCCTCTCCCCTGTAAAGATACCTACCAAAGTCATGTGCGACACTGGAAAAGAGTATGTATGACTTTACAATAATACGATTATAATCACTTCAGTAAAAATTTCAGTAAATTCCCCTCGTGCGCATTACACTTTTCTACTGAGAAAATGCCGTAACCCTTTTTGAACGGATCAATACAACCATTCTCTCTTAAGTATAATGAATGGATCCTCAATCCATGAACGAACTTTGACTTGTTATATTTTTCTGAAGGTAATTGGCACGCAAAACACGATGCTCACATCAAAAACGCGAAAAAGTAACTCAGAAATCGAGAAAAACGCAGTGCAAAAAGCGCAACTTTTTCGCCAGTTTCAAACGCCCGGTTTCGCGCCGAACCAAATGATATCAGGTGGCACCAATCAGGAGCGAGCACGGGTATCTACAACTTCCGTCAATGTCTCTCTACTCGTTGGACGTGAAAACTATAGGAAGGTCGTAACTTCATCTTCAAAATCAACGAATTCTCAATCAAAGAATCAAGAATCTCATTCATGTTACCCGTAGTAAACAAGCAGCAATTCCATGCACAACACTGAAATACATTTTACTATAACTAAAATTCGTAGAAAATGGGCGGAGATAGCGATTTGACTGCCGTAGTACATCACTTCCATTAGTTTCCCGCCATTGCGGCGCGTTTGAATTTTGGACTTTTTAAGAGCGGGCTTCTCCGGGATTTTTGGCTCCATAAATATGCAATAAATGACCATGTAATCTGCTCATCTGGTATAGGTTCAAAGACCTATACTTTAATTTTTGGAAAATTATAAATTAAATTCAAAATTATAATTAAATTTGCTAATTTAAATTTTAATAAAGAAGAATAAACTTATAATTAAATTTACAATTTAACCCTTTTATCAGGCACTTTATTTATTAAGATATGGTGGGATTAATCAATTCTAAAATTGCAGTTAAGTGTTATATCTCTTTAACTATTAATAATTATGAAAGTTTGAGCTTTTTCGACTAACCACAAAGATATTGGTGGTCTGAATTGGGCCCGTTTCGAGAAACACTATCCACATGATCTCGGATTTGATTCGATCATTCAGTCTTAAAATATGTTTCCTTCGTCTCGGTACAAAGTTTCCTTAGAGAAGCAGTTTTTTTATTTTTTTAAAACTATTTCTATATTGTTATTTATTTTAATCTAAAGCAAAAACTTGTGGCGGCATACCTTATCCCTCCCTCCCCCAATCTTGCATCCCCTGGTCGTCAGCTGGGAGTCTCTATAACCTTAGACTTGCCAGCGTCTCAGTAGCCTCCCTTCCACCCCCGACGCCACATCTCGACGTGGTGTGGGAGTGGGGGGCGTAGCGTAGTCGCGGTGTAATTATACGAAGGCGGAAGGGGGGAGGGGGGGTCTCCGGCAATGACTTGTTGATATCTAGCGGAGTCCCGGGTCGCCTTTTCGCGCCACAAATTTGAACGGATCTAGATGCGGAGCCCCGATACGCCCCTGCGGATAGCCGCAACTCCCGCGGCAGCGCGGCTAATTGAAGGCCCAAGGCTGAAGGGATGAGGGGTTGTAAAATTCACAGACAGCATAGATTAGCGTCTCTTCGCGTCTTACGCCCCCGACCGCGAGCGCGTAATGGGGGGTAGGGGGTGGGGAGAAGCGTCCTCGGTTGCCATCTTTACCTTTCTGTCCGCAAATTCCGTAACAAAAGCTTACGGTGAAGAACTGCTCGTACTCAGGCGTATTGCGAGGAGCACAAATAGAGCACCTGGGTAGGGAGAGGATGGACTTGTCGGAAAGAAAAAAATACTTGTCGCTGAGAAGAACAAGCAGATCAAGGGGGAAAGAAGAAGAAGATGATGGAGGAGAGGAAGAATCGAAGTGGAAGGTATGGGAGAATGAAGAGGAGAAAAGAGAGAGGGAGAAATTTGGATGTCTCGGAGAAATTACTAAAAAAGGCAATGCGTGAAATTATGGCGCCCCACGCGAGTGCATCGGGTATGGACAAGTCTGTAATTGTGGAGGTTGGGTCTGATCAGGTCGTCGCAAAAGGGCAGCCAATCTTCTTACAAGAAAACTACTACAAAAATGTCACTGTCAAGCTTTATATTCCGTTATGTCAAATCAAGATGGCCAAGAATGTTCATAAATGAGTGTCTATCCGCAGAACTGAGGAATTAATGCGAAAAGCAAAGGCGAAGACGCGCTTCAACAATTATTGAAACAACAGATACTGATAATTGCAATGACAAGTAATTCTGGATGATATGAGATTATGGACGTCCCGTTTGAGCCCTAAGAGCTCCACGACCTTATCAAACGTTACCTCAAAAATTGCCGGCTTATCCGTACTTAATGAATTCGCGTAGAGCGCCGAAGTTCGCGCATTTTCTTTTTTTGTATCATTTACATGACTTCAATCTCTCTGATGCTTTTCATCGACAGTGCAATTTGTCAAGTTGCTATGTCCGCGGCGAGGTTTGTGGATCGTCAAAAGTCTGGCAAGAGTGTGTAGTTGTCAAAGACTCTTAGACGGTGTCGTATTATCTTCTCCGTGGGGAATCTTAAAGTCCGGGCTTTTGACTCAATTACGGGTGTCGCCGCTACGCGGTCGTGTCTGTCGTTAGATCCCCTTAATTTTGTGAGCTCCATCAGATAATGGGCTCGGCCGAACCAGCAGTCGCACAGTGGACTGAGTCAATTAGAGAGGTCGGACATGAAATTTTGTATACTAAAACTGCACATTTTGATGTTTATTTCGTCACATTTTACATTTTAAGTGGTGCTTTTACACTGAGAAAAAACTATGGCTTATAAACCTATTAGAGGTAAATATGGAACACCACTAATAGTAGTACCTCTACATATAATAATAGCACATATACCTTAGTTATGGTACGGGGTACCTTAATTAGGTACAGAGACCTTAGTATGGTTCACAGACCGAGAATCATTAGTTTATTTACGACTATTATAGGTGTTCCATATTTACCTCTAATAGGTTTATAAACCATAGTTTTTTCTCAGTGTAGAAGAATATTTCACGAAAAACCAACGTAATCACTTTTAGAACCTCCAAATTGTGTATAAACGGAGTTACAAGCGCTGAAAGTTTTCACATTTTGTCCGACCTCTCCTATTGACTCGATCCACTGTGAGTCGGTCCTGTCGCGCGCCACAATTCGCAGCCGCGCTGTAAGTTCCCGCTGTCATTGTCGTATACGCGCTTTACGACCGAGACATCACGTGGATCCGGACGCCCTCTCTTTCACGGATCACTAGACAAGGTGCGACTTCGAGCATTATGATGTGTGTTTTCTTGCCGAAACACGTAAACTACGACTCGCACAAAAAAATTTACTGACAGTCACTCCTTACCAAGATATTAACGTTTTTCGATGCACACATCCAACATTTCCGCTCCTAGAAAAAAACCATAATCTATTCGAGTTAAATCGCATGCCAAATATTACCGCCGCAGTCATCGCAGTATAAAAACATACAAACCTCAATCTCGTTGCACGTAATCCTAGTTAAATTGTGTTTTCAGCGTCGCGCAAGCCAGGAAACGGAACGCGGTGGAGTCATCTTGACAGTGTGGCGTGCCTTTCATCCGGCTAGCGGCAATGTGCCTGTATAGGTAGTACCCGTAGTCGAATAGTTATCGCAAAGAACTCTCGCGTTGCGTTTGGTGCAATGCGAGAAGTGTTCGTGCAGTCTTGTAGGCGCTAATATGCGTCTGACTGATGATACGCCGACTGCACTGTTTGGCGTAATGCGTGAAGTTTTCCTGCAGTCTTGCAGGCGCTGATATGAGTTTGACGCCGACCGCTCTGTATTGGCGCGATTATTTGAACTCGCGTCGTGTTTCGACGCCGTCTGAGCATTCCAACGTTGCCTCGTTTCTCTCGATAACATATTTTTACTGAGAAAGGTTAGGAAAGTTCTCTATGTTCGATTTTTTAGATTGAATGGACTATTAAACAAGGTCTGATACATGATTCCAATACCACCAAAATTTTACGTAGAACACGGTTCGCGCAACGAAAACTACTGAAATCAACTTCTAGCTAAGATATTAAAGTTTTCATTGTCCATTGGTTACGGGAACTTTGAATTGCCCGGTTACAAGAAAAACAAAACAATACGCGAGTCAAATTGCGCACTTCAACGGCTTTAGCAGAAAACTCAATCGAGCATTGTTTCTTTCTCACTCTGTATTGTTCAAAGTGTGTACAGCTTGAGCTGAGGAGCGTCAAGATTGAGATTTCCATATTTTCATAACACTGAGACTATCATCGTGACGTTTGGCTTACAATTCAACCGAAGTAAATTATTCTTTCTTCCATGAGCGGAAAGGTTGAATTTATTCATAAAAAACCCTATTAACGTGCATACGTTGTTTCTAAACTGAGGCAGACATCGTAATTCCAAATTGCAATTTGTAGTCCCAATAATTACTGTCCCTTGTAGGAAGCTGTTTTCTAGGTCAAACAATGAATTTTACCCAAGTCTCATAAATATTATGATCTTAATAATTCTACATCAAAGTCGTCCTTGCAATGCAAACCATATTGGACGCTCTAGGGAAAGGAGCTGTTTAAGACATGACCATGGAAATTAAGCTATGGAGCAAAAAATAATTCCCCAACCGACAAAAAAAAAATTTAAAAAAAATAAAAATAAAAGAAAGGAAGGGGGAAAATATGGTTGAATAAAAACTAAACCGCCCTGTCACCAGCATCGACATGTATATGCGTTCAATGAAATGCAAAAACCATGTCATCGGTAGGTTTTAAATGCAGGCTCTCGCAGTCTCGCATAGGGAGTTACGAAGGCGAGGAAATCGAACGTAAGAACGAAGGGTGAACTGAGAACGAAAGTAATGTCTTTGAAATGGAAATACGGCTTCCGATTCGCTTCAATGGTGGAGCACGAATAATCGACTATCGATCTTTCCCCCATTTGAAGCTGCGTCAAAGAATCGATTATCAAGGCGTTCGTCGCGAACACGCACATAATCGATACTTTACCACGGTTTCAAATGGTAGATCAATCGATTCATCGGAAAGCACGACACACCATAGGAACCCTGAGGGTGGCTCAGGCAATTAGAAGGCAGCGAGTCAGATGGTGAGAGCGCAAAGCGCACCTCTGTACCAGGAATACAATGCGCATATTAAATTGAGTTATATTCCCCGCGAATACCTGGAACTAACTCAGTGATGCCTTTTCCCGTAGTAAGGAAATCACTAGGTCAAAACTGTTTTCTCTCAAATGATCTGAAACAGGATGTTCACCGTAGGTTCGCAATAAGTAAGTACGAATACATTGAGGAACGGGTTTTGAAACGTCAATACGAAAGCACGAAAAGTATACATACAGCTTTTCTGTGGAATTATAATATAGACATTAGTGATTTTTGGATGAACTAAAAATAAAAATTGCGAATAATCACACCGAAAAAAAGGAGGAATGATAGCTTTAATTGTATTCATTACAGATTTTGACACGAACCAAAGAATCTGGCCAATCGACCATACTGCTGATTATGTCCGCCTATTTTTAAGTTATCTCTTCTCGGAAGATGGCCATTGCAACCGTATTTTTTTGGTCAGCGCCAAAATCAGTTGCAAGAATGGTTAAACCCATCATTCCTTTTCTTCTCCGTGAATTTGCGATTTCTCTGCATAATCATCTTAAATATTTCAAAAATGCACCAAAAAGGCCTGGAAGAATTTGGTTTTGATTTGGAATAACTGTCGTGAACACCGTTGTATGTTTAGTCTTAAAATAGAACCGCGTCCATAATCAGCAGTCACTTAATCAGGGGAGCGGTTTGTTCGTTGAAGATACGAGAAAGGAAGGCTGGTGAAGCTTGTTCAACAATGGAAACAAAATAGAAGACAAACGCATTTACTGCGAGAGAGGCAACAATCGGAAAATAAACGACGAGCCTACGTTTTCACGACTCGTAAAGAAAAATAAGCCGTATAATCAAGTTTAAAACTGAAATACCGCCCCGAATTAACTCAACGGCGACAAGAGGGTGAGTAAACTTCGTGCGAGAGGGGAAAAGTTGAGCGCGAGATAAAAATCGGGCGAGCTTTAATCTGTTGATTTCATAAATCACCGTGGAGGGTGGGGCGGGGGCGGGGAAAAGAAGATATTAGCCAGGGCAAATAAGTGAAGATTCATTTCGCCACGAGCCAGTCAGTGCGACGACGGTGGCGCACTCTATTATAAAACCGTTTTACGCTCTCGCATAACGGAGGGAAAATCATTGATGGAATGACCTAATAAATAACGGAGGCTTAGTGATAGTTATGCTGGTAGACCTACGAGATATGGTGCGACTATAAACCCTGAGGTGAATCCTTGATAAATTTTAATTTCTTTCCTTTTGCGCCGCTGTTCCGCATCGTTTTTACGGATTTTTTTAACCTCGAGAAATCGAAAGCTGTCCTAGAACAATAATTAATTTTTTTCGAGTGTTCTAATTTTCAAAAATTTGAAATCCTCGTTTAAGCTGGATTTTTTTTTTCTAACTTCTAAGTTGGACTTGGATCAAAATTCAAGAGCAACCTAGATTAATTTCTTTGTCTGCAAAAATGTGGATTTTCCCAAGAAATGTCAGGCATATTTAAAAAGTGCGAGTTTTTCAGGGCACGAGCTTGCTCTGTCTCCCAAAACTGAAATAATAACAACACTAAATAGTAACATTTGAGCAGCATGTCTATAAGCCCCAAGAAGGGATTTTAAAAATCAAATGTTGAGGATGGAATACAGATCAAATGTGATTTTGAGTATACAAGTGACATCATTTGTATTTTTAACATTTAAACAATGCTAATAGAACTTCTTGACAGGTTGTGGAAAGACCGAGTTCGGAGGCGGTTAAGCATCGCAAAGCGCCAGAGAGTACTGTGAAAGCTTACGTATCTAATAGAAAACACTTGGTGTTAGTTAGTAACATCTTGTTCAGGAGTTTATTTACAGACTTTCCGTCGTGTGATTCGTTTTTCTTGTTAAATTTTGAAATGAAACCATGTAACGTTGTGCTTTAATTCATACCTAGTCTATACAAATCCATTCACTACAGTTGAGCACAGATTTGTATTCTTTCTTCCCGGAACATTAGATAACTACGTGGCAACAGTAACTGTTGGAAGGGGGAGGCTGGGGGAGAGAACAAAAATTAGCGGTCAACCACGGAACATATCCGTCTCGGTCCGTTGCTTCATTCCCGGTTCCGTTCTATCGTTCCCTCGTTCCACCCTTCCGTGATTCACCCTCGTTGTCACGTTGCGAATCATATCATGTGCGCAACACTCACGGATCCTAAATGCGAGGTACGTGTGACTTCAATAATTTGGCAACCCGCTAATGCTGTTTATCACTCATACTGACCAACCGGAAAACTGTGAAGCGAGTGGCGAAAACATGTGCATTTTAAAAGAACTCGCGTGCGTTTGTTTACGGAACTTCAGCGTTAAACTTGCGGCCCGCAACCTCTCATCCCTCCCCTGCGTAAATGACTTTTTGAAAAATTTACAGCTTGGAATTTTGACCATATTTTCGTGAACGATTGAAACAAGTATCACGGACAAAAGTCTGATTTTGGTATGCACACATTTTTGTCTAGTCTGTGAGCATGACCAGGCGTCGTTTATATTCTACAAAAGAAGCGCTTTCTGATAAAAGATTGTATACAGATCTTCGTTTTATATTTGCAGGCTCTCATTGAGTGTAGGTCTGTAGGTATTTGTTACTGAAAGTTTTGGCTGCATCGGCAGAATGTGAACAAGCCGTTAAGAAAATTTCGTTTTGAATCAGTGATACAATTTTTGAACCAAGCAGGTTTCTGCTTCGTAAAATTTGAATTCATCACGATATAATCATTTTTTCTTGTTTATTCAAGAAAATTTCTCCCTGCCGACAATTGAAGGAATATTTTAATTGCGTGAATCAAGTCATTTTTTGCCCCTGTCTAATGATGGTAGATGGCAATACCTGAAATACAGCCTTTTTTGTCAATTTCCCCAGCAAAATCGATTCGTTTCGGATTATTCGCAAATTCTTAGCTACGGTTCAGTTGCGAAGCGTGAATAATGAACTATCGATATTTTCACCATTTGAAGCTATGGTAACGAATCGATTATTAAGATGTTCGTTGCAAACGTGTTCCTCGATCCTTTTCCATCGGTTTAAATGGCAGATCTATCGCTATATCGCATAGCACGCCACGCCACTGATCCCAATCATTGCGGATAATCGAGTCTCGACTTTACCTCAATTGGACGTATCTCTGCCAAACGGAACTATGTGCATTATGACGTAAGCCCTGTCATGAAACTATTCTTATGGGTCTCAGGGCTCATGTCGCAATGCACATAGTTCCGTCTGATAGAAATACGTCCAATTTAACAAAAAGAAAAACCAAGTTGCGAGTTACGTTCACCGCTTCATGCTGGCCTTTGAGGGGAGGTGGCTGCGTCTAGAGTCCCTTTATACTGAGAGTCAAGACATTTTGAATCCATTTCTGATTGGTTCCCGTATTTTAGGCCTTTACAGTGTCACAAACGGGAATAAAGATTACAGTTTCACCGATTGCAAAGATTATAATCTGGAATGGACCGGGGAATTACGGGTTCGGCAAGGAACAAACGGAATGAGGGAAGGAACGAAGAAAGGAATTCGAGAATGGGCCGATCAAAGATCACGAAAAACTTTCAATTTCTGTAATCTTTATTCCCGTTTGTGACTCCGTGAAGGGTGTTGTCTTGACTCTCAGTATAAAGGGACTCTAGCTGCGTCTGCCTCGGGATGTCCCTGTCGCTGGAGTCGGAGTCCATATCTTGACATCTTTTCCGACGATTCGACTCCTGAATCGTTATCGAATGACATCGATAGATAAAACAGTATCTTGGCAATGCTATCGTTCGATCGATGTGATCGTGGCGCTCCGACAATCGACCCGAAGCCATTGTTTCCCTGATGGCGGCCGGGGCCGATGCGTGGAGTTATTATTGATGGCGGCCATTCATTAAACGCGCCACTTGGGCGCACCTGTCGCGGGCGCCCGCCGGAGGCGACTTCCGGATCCGCTTTATCGCCCGAGCCCGCCGCCGCCGCCGCCGGAACCGGTCATTTTTCACGGGGAAAAAAACCCCGGCCGCCTGTGCGTTTAATACCGCTCCCTCCGCAGTTTTTTCGCGCCCGATCAGCTATTTTGTGTGTGAATTTATCGCGGAAAGTTCCTCGGTTATTTCATTGCCCGGAACTTAACGCAGTTCCCCTGTTTTTTAACGGTGCGCTGTTGCCGGAATTACTGGAGCTGTCGCGTTGAGCAGCGAGGGCGCCGGTTCAGCCAAGTCATAGGAGGTGCTTCGAAAACAAGCAGGGTGTCTACAAGTCCGGAATTCTTCAAGGGCGGTCCGGAAGTACTGAAAAAGTGCGGAAAGTTTGCCAGAAAGTCCGGAATTTTTTTCACTTTTGTCGCAATTTGAGCGAGAAATCCAAATTTTTGAAATTTTTCGAAGTTTGTCAGTTGAAGGTATTGAAACAGTACGGAATTTTTCTGTTGAAGAAGTACTGAATTTCTTGGTAATGTATGCTTCACGATGCGAAACGTGCCAGTCGCGGCATTTAACATTGTAAGGTGAAAATTTACGAAACCCGTACCCTTGAGGATGGATTTCAATGGAAATAAACTGACCCATGCCTTGAAAAAGTACTGAATTTTTCTGTTGAAGGGGTACTGAATTTTTTGGGAATGAACTGAAAAAGTACTGTACAAGTACTGATTTTTGGCCAGCCTGTTTTAGTAGACACTCTGACAAAGTGCTCTCCGTCATAATAAACCGGAATACCGGAAAAGTTCCGCAAATCCGGTTCTGTTGAAAACACTGATGTTAATGCGAGATCAAGGAAATCAGGCTTTATCAACATTATCAAACTTAATTTTCTATTACCAAGCACAGGTCAATTTATTTCACTTGAAATCCATCCTCAAGGGTACGCGTTTCGTAAATTTTAACCTTGCAATGTTAAATGCCGCGACTGACACGTTTCGCATCGGGTACCTTCATCGACCGAAACCAGGATGCGCAAAATCGATTAGATGACGTCATCCATCACGAACTTTAACTTTAAAACTAGTTGGTGGGGTCGTTTTGCCCGCTCTTTTTTTAGAATCAATCATCTAAGTTCGTTACGGAGAAATGCGCGACCGAACCATCTACTATTTTTGCCGTCGTGGTTGCGAGTTCACTCACGTTGGTACAACTTTGGACAGTTCCACCTCCGCGACCTTATTCGCTTCCGCTCGCTGCTCTCAAAGTTCCGAAGCTTCTTCTTTCCCCGCCCCCTCTCCGTAGCCCAAAATTCCCACCTTTTCCATCGTAGTTTGTTCAGACTTGTACATTTATTTCCAAGTGCACCAATGTTTATGAATAATTTACTGCCTCTCCTCCATCCCCAAAACTTTTCGCAGCCCTTGCGGAATCCGTACACGCAGCAATACTAAATTTTGAAAAATGAAGTTTGTGCATGCTGATGTTCCCTGGAAGAACACCGTTTAATAATTCGAACAATGCCGTAGGTACTTACCAAGAAATATAAAATGAATATCCCTCCGAGAACATGAAGAAACACCAAATTTGGCCCGAAAATATAAGAAAAAGGTAAAATAGTGACGAGTGTGATCTACCGATGAGGTCTACAAAGACCCAAAACGTTATAGGCTCTCGGCGTGACCCCAGCTTTAGTATTCCAATGTATCTACCTGAGCTGAACACCCTCCTTATATTATTATTTGATAAGTATTTTTCAGGTATACAAATTGAACTGCAAATAATATTCTTCTAAAAAGTAAAAAATAAAGAAATTACAAAACAAGGTCTCAGGTCTGGGTCCGACTTCATGGGAGAATGCAATAGTGTATTTTCAAAACAGGTCTGGATTTATGACTGTATCGATCGAAATGTATAGACAATGGACAAGTTGTCGGTCAATCAATATACCAACTTGATTGATTAAATCATATGAGCCCAGAAGTATATTCTTGAAGAGATGGACAGTTACTCAGTCTCTAATTCCCACAAAAAGAAAATAATTTCTAAGTTCAAGTTTATGTATTTGTGTCGTTGCATCCGTGACGTTTGTCACTCAAATATTTGCGCAGTGTTTGTCTCTAGCACGGCAGAATCTCTCTCGATGAAAAGTAGGGACATAATACCACACCTAAATAATATATACAATGGGAATTCAATATTTTTCTGAAAGTTTGGCAAGCGTGCTCTCAAAGATGCAACTCAGAAGTTTCAGCGTTGCCAAAAATTTGTAACCGATGTTTTCTACCAGTATCGGAGCGGCGCGGCGCCGTTAATTTGTGTTGTTGATGACTCCGATGGCATCATCCCCTGTAAAATACGCATCCCCTCAGCATGTGGTCCGTGAAAGTTTTACGAGCTTTAAACTTTTAGCGGCGGCTCTAGTGTGGCTCTAACCTCCTCCTCCCGCCCTCCGTGCACCGTTAGCCGAAGCCTCTTTTCTTGCTCTTTTTCACAAGGTTCGAACGACTTTATCAGCTGCAGAGTAGAGTGATGTGTCTTGTGAACGTTTTGTTTGTAACAGAGAGTCCAGTGGGAATTCTCGCAAGTTGGGAAAACTGGGTTTTGTGGTTTTAAATTAAAAGTATTGAGGCTAGAGACGATATATTCAGAGACTGTATACTGTTATCCTTCCTATGTATTGTAGAAGTTACTTTCGGTAGTCAACACTCATGGTGACTGATGACCTAAGAGTTGAGTAACTGATATAGCAATCTTAACCTAACTGGAGCCCTGGACAGACGTTCAAAGTGGAGCTTCAAAGTGATGGCTGTTTAGTCAAGTGTTGCGCATAGACGGTAATCGATGGAAACATTTGGCTAAATAGCCACCTTTTTGAAGTTTCACCTCGAACGTGTGTCTCCCCCTTTTACATAACTCCGCCCAGCAAAGTGCTCGCCCCAACATTCATCAATCATCATCTGGCGAATTTTGTCTGAAATATTGCTCAACATTCAACAAGTTGCTCATGAATCGTCGGTCATCAGGTGGAAAGTAACATCGGGACTTCCGATCGTAACTTTTGCCTCGCCGATTTCTTAGATTACTTCTGAAAGAACTGACAAAAGGAGGGAAATATTTAGTTCATATTTCCTCTATTGACGAAGAGAAACTCCTCAATTTTCATCAGATAGAACCGTTACAGCAATCGAAAAATTGAGACGCGATAATAATTTTCCTAATTTCACCCTCAGTCGATGAGGATGTATATTGAAAACGCTTATTTTCGGCGGGAAGTCTCCTCGAACTAACCCTTTCACACCTTCGAGAGGATCAGCTCTTTTTAAGATATATATTAGCAGCGGCAAAGAAGAACGCTGTATGAGCAATTGAATGTTGTCATATTGCCCCGGCAAAAATGTTTATTTTTGAAAATAATCGTCAACGTCTGTCTTTGAAATTGTCTGACAAACTTGACCAAATCAGAAATAAAAATCTCTGAAAACTTTTGGGAAAAACATGCGCAAAATTTTTGGAAAATTTGTATTTTATCGGAAGATATTTGGCAGCCTCCAAATGATCATACTGCATTTGTCCTTAGCACAGGAGAAATGCATGCCGTCGGAATTGGAACAGAGCAGTGCGGGGTTGGGGGCGAATAAGTGAAGATGAAAGGGAAATTGAGTAATTTAAAAAATATCTGACTGGAATTCCTAACGCAGTCTTGAGTGTAAATAAAATATAGGGGAGGGTGCGACGGGATTTCCCTGTCCCGCTGCAGGGCGACGGTAGACGGGGCGGGGTCTGGAGGGGGAATAATAAAATAAGGCGCGTTACCCTGCTCCCAGGTTTGCGGGGATTGGGTGGGCGACAAGAGAAAAATGACTCCATTCGGACTTATCGAGAAGAGTGTGGCTGCCGTGCGAAATCATCGTGCAATCATCAATGCAATAGATCATACTCGATAGTTGTTCAATGTATCGCTTGGTTCGAAACAATAGAACATAACCTCAAACGTCAATTTTAGGATATGAGGTGGAAAAGCTGAAAATGAGAAAATTCCCAGCAATTCCACTCTTCATTGCCATCTGCTACTCGAAAGAACGCAAATTCAATCACAAAAGACCCGTCACCGCAGATTTCTATATTGACTTTTGACGCTATGTTTATATGGTGAACCAATCGATATCGATACAATCTCACCTGTTTGATGTACCGAATACCATCCATAAAAAAATTGGAAATCGATCGTGGTGCACACACCCGTAAGGAGTGTGCGGGGTCCTTTCAGTAAATTTCGTTGCGCGAATGGTGCTCCACGTAAAATTGTGAAGTATAAGTAAAGAGTGAACATACATCAGAATGCTTAAGTTCGCACCTTATCAAGCGATCCATTTCTCGCCGTCAGCACTACGTTGTGCTAGTTTCCTAATTCCATTCGGATAATTTACCCTAAGCTTAGAATTTATTTCACACTTACTTCAGCTCAAGTCCCGGTTTCCGCGCGCTACGATCTCCGTATCGAGAACAGGACTCAACTAAGAAAGGCTCTCAAACTCCGAGAAAACTTAACTTAATTTTCTCCACCCTCCGAGTAGTTTCAGATTAAGGGAGCCCCTGCCCCTGCCCTGTAGAGCAAGAGTTATTTCAAAAAATAAATGAGCAAGTAGGATTAGACGAAAATTTACCTTTCGAATGAAATATTTTCCCGCGAAAATGCTCCATCACAAATTCTACTCGTGAGGAATTAAAGTTTAAAATGTCTTGTTAATTTAACTGCGCTTATTTATTTCTTGATTTTATTGGAATGTAGTCTGGAGTATCGGGGAAAGTTCGCGAGGATAACGAAATCTTGAAGACCTGGAAGAGTCAGGGAGATCCGCCGAGGAAAGAACTTCTTTCCTTTGACAGAAAATTGCAAACATTTTCTACCGCACTTACACGCTCTATTGGTGACACCTAGCATTTCTAAATTTATATTCTCAAATTTTGAATATATTCACATGCAAGAGACGGCGCTACAATTTTTTTGTGGAAAGCGTCCCCCCTGTAACGAGGCAAATCCCGTTTCTTCAGAGGCACATACGTCCTCTGGTATAAGATAAGCCAACGTTACTGTAGTTGCCGGAATGAGCTCGCCGGGATCCTGGATTCGGGCGCCAATTTAAAAAATGAGTTTGAAAAGGGGAAGAATGATCCAAATCTTATGTCTCAAATTTCTTGGTTTATTTAAAAAAACAAATGTCCTTTCGTTACCTAAGTTTGTGAGGATCCTACACTCAAAATATTATGATAGTAATAATTTACGATATAATGAAAGAAAAGGGAAGCCGAAATGCCACTCACTAACGTGCACCTCAAGGCTTGAAATTACAGGATTCATGTAAGAGGAGAGGAGGAGTGAATAGGGATGTCGATTTTTTCGATTCGATTCTGACGAATCGATTTTTTCTCTGAAAAAATCGATTTTTTTGAATCGATTTTGTGAGAGGCGATTTATCGATTCAATCGATTTTCTATTTAAAAAAATCGTAAAAATCGTTCAGACTTTTTCGCTCTGTCTAGATTACTCTTTTAACGTCACGTCAAACCTACTTACGTTCAAACGCGGGTCCAGAAGGAAGGTATTAGCGTTTGGTAAACTTTCTAATACATTCTTTTAGGTTTAATTGCAATTGCTGATCAGATCTTCAAGCACCATAACGACCATAACCTCTTTGAAATTTGAATGAATACTGTAAACAAAACTTCTTAACCGTCAAAACGGTCAAACGTCAAACATTCCTTGAACTAGTTGTGGGTTTTGACCGGTCTCAAAGTTAAATCTCTTAAATCTTAAATTTCTTTTTTTTCTTTTAAATCTTTAAAAATCTTTTCTCTTCTCTCTTAAATCTCTCTTAAATCTCAGTAGTTAACTTTAAATCCGGTTTTTTCGAGGAAAATTTCAGAGTGCTGAAAAAGTGCTGAAATTTCTTTGTCTCAGTGCTGATTTTTCGGCCTTGGTGCTGAAATTTGATGAGGCTGAATGCTGATTTTTGAAAATTCCATCCGGGAACCCTAACTTACAAGGGTTATGGAGAATATTGTAAGTTTGATCTGTATTGTGGACGAATAAAAATTCAATTGTAGAGCACAGCAAGGCAGTTTATCTTTTTACCTTCTCCCGACAAGGAAAACCCTAAGCCCAATTCCTCTTGATGTTTCACCATTATTTTTTGGGGATGGGAGGTTGAATTTCCTTTCAGTTCTGTCAATGAGCATGCCATGTCATACCATTTCTCTTAAGCCCAGGTCACACTATCAAACTTTTCATCTGACTTAATTGAACAAAAAGTTGGATGAAAAGTTGAACGCAAAAAAATTTGATTTAATTACTCTCCGTTCAACTTTTCATACAATTGGCGGCGCCATTTGGATGGAAAGTTGAACCAAGGTAAGTGCCATCAGGGGTTGCTAAGATATCTAGTGCACGGAGGTATGCAGTGTAAAAGGACCCAAATGGATTCGTTTCATGAAATTTTTTTCAGGAAATTTTCTCCAAATTTTGGTACTATTTCATGACAAGAATTGTTCTTGGGTGGCTGGATTCCCATTAAGTGAGAGCCAATCGCACAATCTCACCAATGCTTGATGGCGCTTAGCTATAAAATTTCCACTCTTCAATTGATAATACCTCTAATTCATGAGACAGGTGTAGGATGGCTTAACATCTCAAGCGCCTAATTTTTATTTGGGAGGTTTGAGGACAAGATAAGCAAATGAATTGTTTTATTATGATCAGGTGATAGCGCTACTGTTTCGATGTAAGTTTTCTCCCATAAATTTGCCCTTTCTGCACTGGGGATGAATTATTTGACTTGGGTCTTCAGGGCAATGTTTCATTTAAATTTTGACATTTTTTCTGCCAATGCCGATAGTATTGACATACCTTCCTAAGTTTCCTTAATTCTTCCTATTTTCTTAAAGGCACAAGAACAGCCTGCAGAAAGAGCCATGCGGAGAGCACAGGATGTGGCCAGGCGTAGAAGACAACTGCTCCGGCCACCAGGGCTAGAATTTTTAAATTTATTCAATGGAAATCCTGCCCTTGGAGTTGTCCGCAACTTTAATCCTGGCCATCCAATCAACCGGCGTTCGGGCTGATTTTAATTTTTTTTCTGACTTATAAATAAAATAAAAAATTTCTTCCAAAAATCAATGAGCATTTCTAACAAACAAGATCCTGTATTACGGGGCATTCCGCATCACTAGGGTTCTTAGACTTTTTTTCTCTTTTCTTAAAAAATGTTCTTGCTGGCATTTCTCTTTTGTGAAAACTTTTCTCTACTGCCGATGAAAGTGTGCCAATGCACAAGATTCAGATAAAGGTAACACAAAATAAATCTGCTCTCCAAAAAGTGCTATAGCAAAAAAAAGGCACTCATAAAAGTGGGAATTGATGCTCACAGAAAAAAGCTAAAATTCGAAACCGCATCAAAAATTGTGACTATTTTAAATGAAAAATGGATCTCTGTCACTCTGTCCTGGGTTTGAGCTTATTTCAGGGAAGTATTCCATGTCCAAGCATTAGATCAGTATTAGAACTGCTGCTCTGAAAAGGGAAATGCTGGCCTATTGGGTCGACTATAGACCATACAAACTCTCTTAGGGAGTAAAATTTGATTGTTTTTACACGCTTTAATTGATGAATAATTAAGATTGAAAATGATGAAATCTAATGGACTAATAGGCCCTTAACACTGGACAGATATGACGTAAAATATAAAAATAGGAATGAGAAATATAAAGAATCGAATGAAACTGAAAATGAAAATGTAATAAAAAATAAAAACGCTTACATTTAAACTTATAAAATACACAGTGAAAACTAACTCTAATAAGTAGGTAATCACAGTATTGCATTCCATAGGTAACGCTTTTCCACTTAAGCTTAGGAGCAAACTAGAAAAATGTATGATGAGGAACAACTTAGAAAGAGAACAGATTTTCTGTAACAAAGACTGAAAATTATCAGAACAAAATAAAAAAAATGTTGAAAGAAGTACGGAATGCAGGCACATGGAGCCGAAATACTATAGAACGAGTGCAAATCTCAACTGAACCTTAAGTACATTATTAAATTTGTTTGCAATAAAAAATAACTCGAGAAATACCATTTTACTGGTCCTACTAATACTTTAATAAACATTATGTCAATTTGTGGAGAACAAAAAAAAATCTAAGTTCTAAGAAGACTTAGGAAAACTGTAAATATTTGATGAATTTTCCAGTTTTTGGAGAAACAGCTATGCAGATAGGAAAGTGAAAAGAAACTCTAATGAGTAGTTTAAGTACTGTACTCAATATTGCTTTTGCGTCTTAAACTAAGAGCAAACTAGACAAAATTACGGTGAGGAACAACTTTAAAAGAGATCTGATTTTCAGTACCAATGACTGAAAATTTTCATTACAAAATAAAAAATACCGAAAATAGTAGGTACGAATGCCAACTTCGAAAGTCCACTTGAGCCGAAATACTGCTTTCAGTGAGTGCAAATCTCAACAGAACCTTAAGTACATTATTAAATTTGTCAGCAATAAAAATTACTTGAGAAATACCATTTAACTGGTCCTACTAATACTTTAATAAACATTATGTCAATTAGTGGAAAGCAAAAAAACCCTTAAGTTCTAAGAAGACTTAGGAAAACTGTAAATATTTAATGAATTTTCTCGTTATTAGAGAAACAGTTACGCAGATAGGAAAGTGAAAAGAAACTCTAATGAGTACTTTAAGTATCGTACTCAATATTGCTTTTGCGTATTTAACTAAGAGAAATCTAGAAAAATTTACAATGAGGAACGACTTTAAAAGAGATCTAATTTTCAGTACCAATGACTGAAAATTTTCATTACAAAATAAAAAATACCGAAAATAGTAGGTACGAATGCCAACTTCGAAAGGCCACTTGAGCCAAAATACTGCTTTCAGTGAGTGCAAATCTCAACAGAACCCTAAGTACATTATTAAATTTGTCTGCAATAAATTTTTCTCGAGAAATACCACGTTACTGCTCCTACTAATACTTTAATAAACATTATGTCAATTTGTGGAAAGCAAAAAAAAAACTTATGTTCTAAGAAGACTCGGAAAACTGTAAAAAGTTTAATGAATTTTCCAGTTGTTAGAGAAACAGCTATGCAGTTGGGAAAGTGATAAGTAACTCTAATGAGTAGTTCAAGTACCGTGCTCAATATTGCTTTTGTGTATTGAACTAAGAGCAAACTAGAAAAATTTACAGTGAAGAACAACTTTAAAAGAGACCTAATTTTCTATGACAGGTGCAAAAGGTGCAAACAATAGAACAACAAAACATTTGTAGGAGAGCCCAAGAATAAAGGCACTTCAATTTCACACGAAGTTGACGAAGTCTACACTTTTAACTTCAATACGCAATATACTTAAAAATATATTCTAAAGCACCTGGTAGGTAAGCCAACGAAACAAATATTTGACTAAAGGTCCAAAAAATGGAACAACAAAACTACATGTGAATAGCAGAAAGGCAGAACAGACACATCTTACAAGTTCCACTTCTCTTTGGACAGTGAGTTTAAGAACAACAAAGCTGAGAGCCTTTGGGAATCAAGCCTGCTTCTCTCGTTTGTTAAAATAAGCCCAGCTTGAGAAAATAACCTCTCTGAGGGTACAGAGGTGGCAGGCATAATTAAAAACCTTTTTGCAACTCTAAATAAACTAGGGAAAACATCCTTATACCTCATCCAGTAGGTGATGGGACAATGTTTTGTAGGAATCGTTTTTTCCTCGAGATACAGTCTCAGCTCTCTGTGCATACCCCCGATGGTGCGGTTGCGTGAAGAATTTCTCTGTGCTCTAATAGTTTCATGGTGCAATAAAAGACCTTGATGAACTGCTCCGTCTTCTTCTGCTGCCTGATCTAAATTTTCCACTTCGGCCACCATGTCCTCTCTACTGACCGATTCTGATATCTTGGTAAAAGCAGCTGCCACATGGGTAGGATGCTGTGAGTGATCCTGCTTAAATCTAGGATCTAGAATCATAGCCATCATGAGATTCTGGTTCAACTCAATATTTCCAAATCGATTTGGACGATCAATCTCAGCCAGAAGTGCAGCTTGCACAGCAACAGCTACTGCTGATTCAGGTCTTGTCAGTTGAATTGTGGCACGGAGGCAGTTTACCAATGGAATTACGGCTGAGCACGTAACATAATGAAGACCACTTAAATGACCAGACTTAAATGTCTGGTCATTTCCTCAAGCGGCTCCAAGAGCGTCATCACCTCTTGGAGCTCGCTAACTTTTCTTGCACTAATCATCTGTACCGAGTCAGGGTGGTTTATAAGCACACCACTGATATAGTCTTTTAATTTTAAAAATCTTTGGATCATATAGAATTCTGAGTTCCATCGAGTTATCACTGACTGCATGAGTTTGAGGGCTTCACCAGGTGGTTGGGCGTCTCTTAGCTCATCAGAAAGAATATAACTTTGAATAAAAGCTGTGATGATGACCTTCACTGGTGCTAGGAGCGGTGCCAGGAAGGGATTTGCTAATACCACTTCAGCAATAAGATTAAGCACATGCGCAATGCAATGTAGATGTTTATCTTCATTCCCGGTCAAAAGATTTGCAGCATTCACCATATTCGCAGCTCCATCCGTTACAACAAGGACTATCTGAAGGGTTCTAAGCCCCCAATCTTTAAAAGTTTCTTCTACTTTGTTCTTTATATTTACACCTAGGTGCCTTTCTTCCAGGTGTACTGTATTTAAAATTAAGCTTGCCAGTTTACCATTTTCCATAAAATGAGCTGTAATGCCCAGATAACTTTTATGGTTCATTGTATCTGTCCATACATCAAATGTAATGCAGATATAGTCAATATCTTTAAATGACGTATCTTTGACTAATGTTTTTAGTTCTGAGAACTTTTTGTCCATCAGATAAGTGATTTTTGTTTTACCTGGTATTTGAAATTGTGGAACAGCCACTGAACAGAAATAACGAAAACCTTCTTTTTCGACAATTCTAAAAGGTTCGTTATCTTTGGCAATCATAAACATAAGAGCGTTCACCAACTGTTTATCTCGAGCGCCCCCTGAGAGGAAGAAAAAATATCAATAATATTAGTGACTGTACTATCAATAATACTATTCATCATAGAATGAAATGATTGCAAATTTAATAACACTTTCTCTTACTGATTTGTATTATGAACAGGGCAAATTTGGTTCGAGGGGACTTCCGCCCCTCCTCTTAAGCAAAGCGATGCATTGGGACTGTTGTGTAGGTTATATATTCGTATATAACACAATTAAATTTAATTGAATGTCGTCTTTTCATCACTATTTATCATTGATATATCTTTCCAAACACCTTAAATTTTATCTAGCTAATTTTTCTGGCTTTTTTCCTTAGTACCTGAAAAAATGGAGGGGGAAGGGTGACAGGTTGCATTATGGGTGCCTCGGAAGGAGGAAAATGGTATCAAAAAGTCAGCAATCTTGCGTAAGACTTGATTGGCCCTTCAGGTAGATAATAATATCTTCAATTGTTACCTATTTTGAAACTGTTGCTGGTATTGAAAGTGGCTGGCATGGTGGGCTGGCTAAGGTTTCTCGCTGGAGTACCCGCTCGGCTGGGTTGCTGTGATTGTCTTGAAGGAGTCGCTGTGCTGGGAACTCTCTGAGGATCCGCTTCGGCTGGCATGGTGGGCTGGCCAAGATTTCTCGCTGAAGTACCTGCTTGGCTGGGTTGCTGAACTTGTCTTGAAGGAGTCACTGTGCTGGGAACTCTAGGAGGATCACTTTCTCTGCTCGGGCCAGCTACTGCTTCAACTTGTTCAGGCACCTACAATGAAAGAAAATAACCTCCATAAGATTAACCTTCACCATCTTTCTATTCATAAAAGCAAAAAAAAAAATCCTTTGTTGCATATCTTTGATATTTAGTGTCTAAATATGCTGTGCAATTATCAATCTTGAAAATCCCCCTATGGGCATTATAAAATTTGAGGTAGTTCCTGGGAGGGAGCCACGAAAACAGTCAGGGGATCAATTTGTGGATATAAACATATCTTGGCAGGGCAATTCAACAGTTTTTTTTTTTTTTTTTTAGTAATCGCAATAATCGAAGCACATATGGACAATAAGCAAAGCAGAAGAGTCATCCTTTGTGAAAACAACATTTACTTTTAAACTTTACATGTCTAATCACACGGGTCCAAAGTGTGATTTAAGCCTTAACCCAAAAAAATTCATCAGGCCAAAGAAAAGTTTCAGATTTTTGGGGTTCTCTGAAAGTTGAAAAAAGTGACTTTGTGCCTTTTTGATCCTAAGTTGACTTTGTGCCTTTTTGATCCGAAGTTGACTTTGTGCCTTTTTGATCCTAAGTACATGCTTCAGCTGATGTACGTATGTACATCATCTGCATAAATTAAAGGCAATAAAAATTAGAATATTTTCTTCATAGAATGATCATTACCTCATCAGGTGCATCTGGATCATCTGGATCTGGATTTTCAGCCTGCTGGGCAGCCGCAAGAAGGCGGTGGTAGATTTCTTCATGCTTGCGGAGGAAGTGTTGTTTTAGGTTAGTTGTGTTTCCACACGTCTTTACCATTTGTTTACACCTCCTGCATCGTTTTTCGAATTGTGAGATGGTCTCGAACTCGGGTTTGAGGTTAGCACTTGCCTTCCGCTTTTGGCTTCGGCCCGCCATACCTACAATATTGTGGCAGAGCAATTAATATTATTACACAACAGACTAATGAACTTTGCTTATAAAAGAGCTGTCCCGGAAATAATAACTTAATGTAGAGAGATCACTACTGCTAAATGGTGTCCAACGAAGATTTCCAAAAAAATCATAAAAACTAGATTCCCTGATATAGAAAAATAACCAATGATTACTTTTGAACCGAAGGTCTCTAACAAAAAGTACATGTTTTAGAGGCCCTTCACTGGCTATCCTGAGAATGTCAATGACAGAGTCAAAAGTTTTATTCAGGGGCTTCATATTTTCCTATACGCAGCAACAAACATTGCCAACTAATAGTGATTGATGAAACAGTTTGCCAAGAAAATTGGTCAACCATGCAAACGAAGTTAATAGTTCTTGGTTGCTAAACATATCAAGCAACATGTCGCTCATCCATCATGAGAAGAAAAATAATAGTGGTGATCCCCAGAACTGAAAACTAACTTTAAAACTATGGGAAACCATTGCGGCAGAATCTTAAAAATACCTTGTTTCTGGACAGTTTCTGTTTTAAAACTATCCAGTATGTAGTTTCTCAACCGCATAAAATCTTCACTTCTAAAAATTTGGAATTTTCAAAACCCAAGAACAATTTTTCCACCCTGTTATTGCTATGTTGGCTGCACAATCAGCTAATGTTCGTGAATTCAACTCCCTAATTTCGCCAACGTGTTGAAGTCTCGTCCAACCTGGAAAAAAAAACTCGTGGTTTCAGCGCGCCTGAGACCAGATCAAATGAAAAATACGCCCTACTTGAATTTGAGTGACAGGGTGCACGCAGGTTGAGAGGGCAAGAAAACTCAATTTGCAGCTGGTTCCCCTTCTACTGGAAAATTGACTCGATTGGCTTGGTCCTTGCGAAGAGCGTGCGAGCATCAGCTCGAATCGGGAAACAATGAAGTGTTCGAGTGTGAAACATGACACACGTCAAAGCACGAAATTACGTCAATCGGAGCCCTTTCTCTTCCTTGTCCCCCTCTCACTTCAGAACCGATTCATTCAAATTCAGACAGCTTTTCGCGTTGCTCCCGGACAGTTGGTTTGTAATATCGATGTAGTGTACGGAATACACTTTTTTGAACATTTTAATTTAAACTTTTCACGGAAAACAAAATCGTAACGTTAGCCACTCGCATAACAACGAGAGCTGAATCTCACCAAGGTGTCTAGCATCAGGAAAAACCGGAAAATATTAGGAATTTTGGCCGATCAAGAAAAAATCAGGAAAATCGGACGTTTTATCAGGAATTTTTCTGACGCGAATCTGCCTGCCGAATAAAGTCTTCCTGCTTTTTGCCTACCGTGCCAGGAATCGAGAAAAATCAGGAAAATATCAGGAATTTTCAAAATGAAAAAATCAGGAATTTTTTATCAAATATCAGAAAAAATCGGGAAAATATCAGGATTTTTCAAAATTAAAAAATACTAGACACCCTGCTCACTCGTTTAGGTGGAAATTGAACTTTTTAATCAATCCAGTGAGTTTACAACTCACAAAAACTTTCACTTAAACATTGAATTGTCGCATTAAAAGGTGTAAGCAGTGCGTCTAGCATTAAGAAGTTCCCGATTCTATCAGGATTTGGGGTCAATCAGGATTTCATCCCAATTTCATCAGGACTCGAGGAAATATCGGTCGTAAAATCAGGATCTGAGAATAGTCGGCTGTTCGATTGGATTTTTTCATGCCTTCGCATACGCTTATGCAGAAATCATAATTTTTCTCCGAAAAAAATCAGGATTTGATGAGGATTTGGAAAAATTATGAATTCAGGATTTAGCAGTCAAAAATCAGGATTTCCCAAAATGAAAAAAAATTAAGACACCCTGGTAAGATTTCGATGAAGAAACTATTAAAAAAAAAGTCAGCGTATTTGCTGAGCACATAACGGTAATAAAATTCGGCAAGCCGAAGGACACACAGCAGCGACTGCTGCGTCAATGGAGTTCTAAATATTTTGGGTAATGTTTGATTTTTTTTGATCAAGCGCAATTAGCAGGCAAACACGCACAGTTAAATTCACCGCGTGTGTATGGACGATTACGCGGTTGAGACAGACCGCTCTGATTGAAGTTATGCAACGGGAACAATAATGAAATAATAAAAAAAAATCGTTCCCAACGTTCAAGCAGCCTTCTAACAAATATTATCCTGTCATCGGAGAAGAATAAAACTCAAATTAGAGTCTTGGATTTCATGACGTTAACGCATACCAGTGAGTCAACCATTTTCCGTGCAGAACAATTTAATGAACAGTACCACAACCGGGAGAAATTTAAAAAAATGACAGCGATTAGCAATGCTTAAGAAGAGCAAAAAATATCTCTGGCTCGAAAGCGTTGGATGAAAGAACGGAGAAGGATAATAAACCGAGAGATATTTAATAAAACAGCGGAACGACGTCGCTATTTATTTGCAGTCGCGAAACTGTTATTAATTACGTGCTTATAAATACTCATCCGCGTTTAATGTTTTTTACATAAACGAGAGTTTTCTGTTTTTTTTTTTTTTTTTTTTTTTTTTTTTTTTTTTTTTATCGTTTTATCGTTCTCGCGGTCGACGATGAGCTGAGCCGGACTCATCCTCGGAGCGGATTAAACCCGACACCAACCCCCTCCCCCGCACCCCATCTTCCTCCCAGTCCGCATCCCCTCCGATTCCCGGTTTGTGGTGAAAGGAAAACGAAAATCAAGACTGGAGAGGGAGAAGCTCGGAATCGGGAGTTAACGAAGATCGAGAGAGTCGATGAATTTACGGCGTTAACAGGCTACAGCTTGTTTAAGAGTGTTTAATTTAAGCTGCGCAATGAATAGGGGAGAAAAGGAACTGAACGGAGAAAAAACGATTTGGGATCAAGCGTTTTGTCATGTTTTTGCTGTGATTCCCGCGTAATCGTGATGGTAGAATGGAGATGTTGCATGTGTGAGGGATTTGCGATTTGACTGTTGTTTCTTATGTAAAAGTTCGCGAGAAACACGATGGGCCCACTGGTTTTCTCTGAAATCATCTTCCAAGCTCAAAAAAAGCTCTCAAAGTGAGGCCAAAATGGAGGGGATATCCCGCCCTACCCGTGAGAGTCCACCTCTACATCAAGACAAACTCTCCATGCAAAGATAGGGAGCAAATACATTGACAGGGCTGCCACTTCATTTGGGGACTCCAAAACTGAAAACACGGCAACCCTGCTGATAAATTTGCTCCCTATCTTTGCATGGAGAGTTTGTTTTGATGTAGAGGTGGACTCTCAGGGTAGGGCGGGATATCCCCTCCATTTTGGCCTCACTTTGAGAGCTTTTTTTGAGATTGGGAGTTGATTTAAGAGAAAACCAGTGGTACCATCGTGTTTCTCGCGAGCTTTTACATAAGAAACAATAGTCAAATCGCAAATCCCTCACACATGCAACATCTCCATTGGAGATGACATCACTATACGGCCGCGTGGGATCTCATATTGTTTAGGTTAGAGTCAGAAGCCGAAAAGCGTTAAAAAGGCGAATTAACGATAAAAACTAGGTTTTTTCCCCCAAAATATGTTAGTCAAAAACAGAAGTACTTGTTTTTTTTTTCGGGTTTTTGCGTGCTATTTTAGTCAGAGATACTTTGCGTCGGTCAAAACCCTAACTTCGATCATCCGACAGGTTTTTAGGACAACTATTGAACAAACGAGTTTTACCAGTGGCGATTCATGGTACGAACTCAGCAACAACTGAATAAAGGGTTTTCGTGGGTGATAAGACACTCCGTCCTCTTGCTGCGCCAATAAGTTTTTTTTTTTTTTTTTTTTTTTTTTTTTTTTTTTTTTTACGAGCATACTTTTCTGACGAAGCGGGGCTTTTGACACTCCTGACAGTGATTTTAAACAATTTTAACTCGACATTTAATGTCTGTCATCCGGCGGACAGAACTTGCAGGTGTACGGGGGAGGAATTTGGCACTCATAAATCGTCATACTAACAGTTCGTCTCAAAGTTATCGTGCGCAGCTGGACCTACTGAATTGGAAGTTAGGGTAAGGCAAGGTTAAGGTTTTGACTAATTTCGACTACAGTTTTAACGCTTTTCGGCTTTTGACTCCAACATCTACACTGGGAAATGAAGGAAAATTAATTTAAATCTATAATCACTCCTCCGTGTACGCCAAAGAAAGTTTCCGTCGTGATTACCGCGTTATTGTATGTGTAAAGATGATACCTCTATTCTGTCACGTGGGAGCCCGTTTTAAAGGCGCGTAGAAGCTTATTTCACATTCCGTCGCCACCAACGAACGAGACACTTCCTTCGGTGGCTCCTTGCTCCATCTCACAGCTCTTCCTCGCTTTCCGTATGATGCTGCTATTTATCAGACGGCTCTAGGAGATTAGAATCAGCGTGAAAGATCTGTGAAATACGTGCAAATTACCCGGACTGTTTTTCCCGCTGTCGAGTTCGAGCTTTTTTATCGTGATATCTCGCCTGTGTGGAGGACTGATATTAATGAGTTCTGCAGCGGAAAAGCCACGGGAAAACTAAGAGGAATTTTTGGTTAGGGATTGCAGTGGTGCTAAAATATTAGGCGAAAGAGGAAGCACAGGCAAAGGTATGCATTTCACATTTCCCCTCACTTTTAAACTGAGCAAATTCTTAAACATTTCGGTTTGATTTTCCGCATTGCATTGCAATTATTTTGTGCGTCGTTTGGAGATACGTTTCTGTATGCTACTCGTAGTAAAAAAAGCAAAGTAAACAACATGGGCGTCGCCGTCGTGTAGTGACGATACGTACAATTTTCCTTAAATTCCAAATATTCCTTCTTTTTTGAAACGAAGGACTTATACGGGTTGTTTTAAGATTATGAAGAGTAAACTGGATAACTCGAATGGAGATGTTGCATGTGTGAGGAATTTGCGATTTGACTGTTGATTTTTTTGTAAAAGTTCGCGGGAAACACGATGTAGCCACTAGTTTTCTCTGAAATCAACTCCCAAGCTCAAAAAAAGCTCTTAAGTTGAAGCCAAAATGGAGGGGATATCCCACGCTATTCTGAGAGTCCACCTCTACATCAAGACAAACTCTCCATGCAAAGATAGGGAGCAAATACATTGACAGGGCTGCCACTTTATTTGGGGACTCTAAAACTAAAAACACGGCATCACTGCTAATGTATTTGCTCCCTATCTTCGCATGGAGAGTTTGTTTTGATGTAGAAGTGGACTCTCAGGATAGCGTGGGATATCCCCTGCATTTTGGCCTCAACTTGAGAGCTGTTTTTGAGCTTGGAAGATGATTTCAGAGAAAACCAGTAGCACCATCGTGTTTATCGCGAACTTTTACATAAGAACCAACAGTCAAAACGCAAATTCCTCACACATGCAACATCTCCATTGTTCGACGAAGATTGAAAGAGATGGAATTAAAGAGCGTAAAATGCACGGGAATGACCAAAGTATAGCTAACTATAAGTTTAGTGTTAACTGATTTCCCTTCATGTATTAATTAGTGCTCATTTTTAAAGAAATCCAAGCAACATTCTGTACACCATCAAGTACACCCAAATCACTCAACCTCCCAGTAGCAACAGATTTCAGTCAAGAATTTTTTAACTTAGCCAGAGGAACTTTATTGTTTTGCTTCGCAAATAGCTTTTTTCTACTTGTAGTGTCCCGCTCGGTAAAATAAGGTGCACCTATCAAGAACAAACAAAATGACAAAAGGTTTGCACGACTTAGTCACGGGCTTGAATAAATCAGTCCAAACGGGGAGAACAGACAAATATTTTTATGGTCGCTACATTTAGTCCTTTTTCCGAGTCATTTAACTGGGAACGTATGTGCTTGGATATCGTGACGGGCGCATATTCGCCTCATGCGGGGGTTTTTCATATCACCGCGTCTGAAATTCATCGCATCGGCGCGACGAGCAAAGCGCCCCCCCCCCTCCCCCCAAATAATGACTTTATTCCTCCGAATCGGACGCGCCTTTTTATTTTCGCTCTGTGGAAAGGATTGCAACGTCGACGGCGAAAGTTGTGGAAGAGGATGGTAAGTTTTTGAAGTCATTGCAAACCTGAAAAAAAATCAGGGATCAGTGAGTGTTTTTATTCCTATTTTCTTTGAGGAAACTGATCGAAATGTTACCTTGCAATTTATAGTGATCCTTTTTAGAAGGAGTGAATAAAATTCGCAGAAGATTTTAATAGTACATGTTGGTCACTTTTCCTGTGAAGAAAATTAACCCAAGTAGAGACTTCCAATATTGCAGTCCGAGGTTCACATTTTTCGGCTGCAGTTGCTTCCTCGACAGATTTTCTGATTTGCCTCAAATTATGCAAGCAGTTAGAGAACCTGAGCTCAACTGAGCTGCTCTAAAAAGCGTTTTTACGCGCAATGGATTGAAAAATCTTGTGTTTTATTATTTTTTAGCGGGGTGTTTTAAACTTGCGGAAAAGTTGCGCTTTTCAGCTGCGTATTTCTAGGTTTCTGAGTTATTTTTTTGCGATTTTAATGTGTGCATCGTGTTTTACGCGTCATTTAATTTCAGAGTTATGTATACGCAAGTCAAAATTCGTTCATGACTTAGTGAGCCATTGTATCTTTTGACTTTAAAATCCTCCAGGAAAAATACTCACAATTTTCTTCAAAAAGAAGTTTTGTATCAGAAGAGGCAATTCAACATTGTCCAAAAGCTCATACGGCGTTTCTTCTTAGCATGGTCATTGGCGGATCCAGCAAATTGGTAACGTTGTTTTTCTCCATTTAAACATATGGTAATGTATCGATTCTTAGAGAGACCTGGTACTCCGACAAGAATCGATTATTTAACATAGATTTAAATGGAGGAAAACCGGTGGTGCCAAATTGCCGGCTCCACTTTTGAGCATGGTAGAGTGATAGTATCTCTGTCTGTGTACAACAGCGCTTTGATTTTTATGCAGAGTGAAGGCTCATCGCGGGCTTCGATGGTTGCCTTAGTCGAATCGAAAGCTATTTCAGGTGACGGTCGTGCAGCGTCGCCGTTATGTTAAAGGGCTCACGAATTTATCTTTGTTGCAGCCCGACGGCGAATATGACTATACCTTAAAACTGGCAGTATAGCGATGTACGATCCGTTGAAGCGGTGCAACGAGCGAAAAGCGCTTAGCAGTCGCTTTAAAGTTTAACGAAGCCAAAAGAATTAAGTAATAAGTAATAGGATGACGTAAAAAGCTAGCGGAAGGAGGCTAAGGTGGATTCCCATGAGGGCCCCAGACCCGAACTCCGTCGCCGAAGGTTTCGCGTTCCCCTGAAGGTTGCCTCGTCGAAGATCTCTGGTAAATTTCTGCGACCGTTGAGAGGAATTCGAGTAATCATGTCAGTGGCGAGGCCAGGAATTCTTTGAGGGGGGGGGGGTCCGTGACGGTAAATTTTTATTATCTTGTGTACGTGCCTGATAATATTTTATGTCTGACCTCCAGAACCTCCAAAAGTAAAAAAAAGGTAGAATTAACGAGGATAAGGCGGGGGGGGGGGACCCCCTGGACCCCTCGCCCTTGTCTACGCCTCTGAATCATGTTAGATACTGCTGTGCCTAGAAATAACACCTAGTATGCGAAGAATCGACCTCTAAAGAAAATCGACCGACATTTGTTCACTGAAACTATTCTGTGGAAAATTATATTGACGTGATTATTCAACAAGACGAAAATGCATATTACCACTTTAAAACTCCTATTCCGATACGTAAACCAACACCAAATGTCAGATTGATATAAATAGTAATTATTTTGATTCTGAGGTGAAACTGTGCTCAGAAAGTCAGCCGTATGTGCATATCAGTCAATGTTAAAGCTGTGTCTTTAGCTGTAGTTGCTATTCTTGCAAGTTGGCAACACAGCTTTTTCTCCATTTGAATGTATGTAAAACAATCGATTCTTGCATTGATTCTTGAATCGATTCTAAAACCGATTTCTTTAATGGAATTACATGGAAGAATAACAGTGTTGCTGACCTGCCAAATCGGCATACTCACTATCATAACATTTCCGAAAGATCCTTTTAATTTTTAATTGTACCGGAGCAGGCTTTCTGAGATAGAGAGTGGCTGTTGAGGGTCGGGCTGAGTTGAGTATGGACGGATCCTTAGTCAGGGAAGTTTTCCCATTTTCCCCCCAAAAATCACTCCTTTCTCCCATTTTCATCCCCCCCCCCATTTTATCCTCTTTCTCCCTTTCATTCCCTTTCTCTTCCCTTGTTTGAAATTTCTGGCATGTTGGCAACGTAGGGATGTAATCACTGGGCCGGACGGAGGATCGAGGGTTGTCCTCGCGGAGGAAAGGGGGGGGGATGAACTTGCTGAGTCGCTCCGATGGGGAACATGGTAACGAAGAATTCGCAAATTTCCCAAGTGGTCTTTTTCCTCCAACCCCTTAGCCGTGGAACTCGTAAGCGTTGGCAGAGAAGCGGGGGTGGTTGGGTGTGGGGCGATGAATGAACGGGGGCGCGAGCGGGCGGGGGTGGGAGAGCGTGAGTAGGAGTGTTGTCAAATATCGCAAGAAAACGGTCCATTTCAATTGGTAAATTTGATCTGTTCTCTTTTTTTTATCATTTCAAGGGCTGAACAATTACTTTCACTCATCATTAGTGAGTGACTTATTTTATTCTACCAATTCGATCCTTATTATTTGGTATACGAATACTGCCGTGCTGAAGAAGAACGGCGTTTGAACTTTCGAGAGTTGTCAAATTTCCTTCGAAAAAATGTTTATTTTTGAGGAAGATTATAAGTATTTTTTCTTGACACTTTCAGAAGTTTTGGATCAAATTACGAACAAAATTATCTGAGAAATTGGTAAACTAATATTCAAAAACTTTCCTAAACATTTGTGATTTTTCGGGGAAATTTGGCAACGGCTGATGGCTTACACGGCATTTTTCCCTCGCACGGCAGAAAATGAGTGAATAATTGGACTGCATTTTGTAATTTGGAACTATAAATTTTGGAGCTTTTGGAAAAACACTTATGTGCATAGGGAAACTAATATCACATACGTTGTTTTTAAACCGGGCTAGGATCTATAGGTCCATATTGCAAAATGTAGTCCAATTCTAACTCACAAAGTTGTCACAACTGGTCACAACAACATGGTCACAACATGGTCACAAAGCAAGACCATTGCTCGAGGCATTGATGACCAGAGGCTTGCTAAAAACACATGCCTCGAGGATTGTATGGGGCGGGCCCGTTCGAGATTTAAATATAGGTTTACAAATACGTTCTTAAAAAAAGAAGCAGAAGTCAAACTGAAAAAAAGAAAAAATATTGAGTGTCAACTCATCCGAAGGTCGGTGAGACGTATTCAGGACTCGTTTTTTAACTTTTCTCCCGAATCTAAGCGATACCGCATTGGCAGCAAAGAGCGTAGCAATGCGAGTTCACGTCTCGCGCCATCGCGCCTTCAATTTTGCAGACGCAGCACGGATACCCATCAAGCACGAATAGTTGTATCTCTGCGCCGTCACTGACGCGCATCTTTTCCTTTGCTCCATTCCCATATTGTGAGCGTTTCCGTTTGACTTAATTGGTGATGTTGCTTCAAGAGCTGCGTGAGCAATACTGCCGTGCTAAGGAAACACTCCGTATGAACCTTCAGACGTTGCCAAATTCCCTTTGATAAACACGAATTTTCTGGTAAACTTACGAATACTTTTCTTCAAATTTTTCAGACAATTTTGTACGAAATTTAATCTCAAGTACCTGAAAATTCCAAGAAAACATTTGCATAACTCTTCTCAAAAATTGAGATTTGATCGAAGGAAATCTGGCAACCCTCGAATGTTCATACGGCATTCTTCCTTAGCACGGCAGAACACAGCTGAAGATAGGACAGACTTGATCGGGCTTCGTTTTTTAACTGGACGTATTTCTGCCAAACGGAACTATGTCCATTATGACGTGAGCCCTGCCATGCACATTTTCTTATGGGTTTCAGGGCTTATGTCTTAATGCACATAGTTCCGTTTGGCAGAAATACGTCCAACTTTTCTCCCGAATCTGAGCGACCCCTCATGTTTAGCATAGAGTTGAAAGTTCACCGAAAGTCAGGGAAATCAAAGACTTGGATGAGTATTTCATTTTCTAAACTCTGTGGCAACTCCGCTAGTGTATTGAGAGAAGAGGAGACGGTGGATGCGAGGTAATTCTCTCGATAAGGAATGACAACCTTTCGGAGCTTGGAGCAGGGAGCCAAGGATGAAACTCCGAAAAATCCCACGGAGCCTTGAATTCTCATCGGGATCCCTTCGCCGTTGGCCTTCGTCCCGTCTCTTGTCTCGCAGGGATAGCTCCAGTCGCGTGTTTAGTGTTCACATGCAATTCTGCTCTGCTAAGGACAAACGCCGTACAAGCATTCGAATGTTGCCAAACTTGCTCTCAGAAAACATTTATTTTTAAGGAAAGATGTAAATAGTTTTTCCCGAAATCTTTAGACTCTCCAGATCAAATGCCGAACAAATTCTCTGAAAAATCGACGCAAAAATATTCCTAAATTTTACCGGGAATTCGTGATATGGCATAGAAAATTTGGCAACGCCTGAAGGCCCGTAAGGCGTTCTACCTCACCACGGCAGGATTACACACTGCTGCGGCTGCGGTCATAGTATTGCGGCAAATCCTCTCCATTCACTGTTCGGTCTCCGAATTTTTAGCGAGCTGTCGTAAATCCTCACGACCCCCCCCCCCCTCTAGCTCTTTCTCTTGCATGTGAAATCAAGCCTCAGGAATTTGTTTAACGTATAGGTTGGTATTAATGCTTAATTAATTGAACGTATTTAGGCTAAAAGGAACTATTTTCTAGGGTTTTGCGCGCAACATAGTTTCTCTTAGTTAAAGTACGTCCAATTTGCGTAGTTTTCCGTTTAAAAAATGAGGTATGACAGGAAGTCTGCGACGTCGCAAGGAGAGTTTTGTGATTGCCGACTTACACCGTCGAAGTAGCGATTTTGACACGCGTCAGTGCATGTATATACGAACGATTCAATTAAAAACCGATCCATCTTATCCGTAACTCATATTCGCTCAGATTTTCTATTTGTTTGGATCTTTGAGGAATAAAATCGAGTATGCGAAGATAATGGACTATTTGCCTGAGTATTTTATAGCACGCCTGATTTTTTACTTTGGCCTTTGAAACTTGAACTTTTTCTTTGAAAATTGCTATCGTCACTGAAAGTAAGGCTCGCAATCAGTGTAAGTGATCAGTTCCTGGCTGGACTTTAAAAGGATCAACCTCGGGACTGCGGATGCACCAACTCTGATAAATGACTTACGGTAATGCCGATGACCTGCACCCACAGAGGGTTTCAGTGATTAATTGATTGCTTCAATCGAAAGTACTGGCGCTCTTTTGGTTCGTATGGGAGATCTTTCCATGCCTGAACGAAAGAGATCCGCCTGTTTAACTGGAGAAGTGTCCTCGACTTGCGTCGCATCGTGTAGCGGTGATAACTTACTTTTTTACGAATTGATCCTCATGCGCAGGTTTTACTGCTGAAGCGTTACGTCTATTGCCAAAAAAGTGGAGTCTTAGCTTTCGTAAACAACGACAAACAGTTTCTTTTCCTCAGGGTTTATGTGGAATGGGTTTTGTTGTACGTAAGAGGTACAGAAGAATTCCGTCAAGTAAAATCACACGAAACTCGAGATGAGCGAATCTAAAGTCTGGAATCACCTCTTTAGCGCGAAATTCGTTTGGTTTTTTCATGCTTGGTCCCATTTATCGCATCCACAGGCAATTCTTCTCTGTTGCCGTGCAACCAGATTTTCTCAGAAAAAATAAGAAAACCTAGCCCAGATGAACACGCAATTTTAAAACTTTTTTTGGATACGATTTCAAGTATTATGAAGCGTTTTAACCTCCTGCATGATTTATTAGTTTTGCAAAAATTAACACTTCAAATCAACTGAAATTGTACGTAAGTCAAATTTGTAAAAGTTCGCGAGATTATTTGGTTTTTTAGGTCAGGTTTCCTTGCGTCTCTTTCCAGGCGAACCTTATTGCCGACCACCAAGTAAAATTGCCTGCAGACGCTGGAAAATTTCAATACGTGTCACATGCCATGCAAGTAGCACGTTAAAGAGTGGATTTCAAGCTTTTTTGATGCGCCTATCGTAATTTTCGTACGATTTTACATTATTAAATATTTATCCGTCGCTTCTGAACTAACGGAGCTCGAAATTTTCAGGACATTTCTCAATTTTCTCGAAAATCATTTTTAAAAAAAGAGATTCCACAACGTTTAGACACTCCTCTAGCGTTCTTCATGGGCGTGACAACAAAGCAGATGGGCAAAGGTCCGGGCATACCTTCCATTTTGAATTATCCTGAGCGCACGGACGGGTTTTCGGGCTATACAGCACAATGCAGGTGCTTGATAAAGCTCGCTTTGTCGAGTCGAAGGCTTCAAGCGAATTACTCTCCGATTAAAAAAAGCATCGCGCGGCGATAAGCGGAAAAGCGCGCGGTTCCTTGCCCGAGGCCTCTGAGAAGTACGAAAACCGAGGGGGAAAATAAAACAAAAAACAGAAAAAAATGAAAACATAAGAGGGGCAACAAAGAGCCAAACGGAGGCGAACTCGGTAGGACACGGGCAGTGGCGTGGCGTGCTTTGCGATTTATCGATTGTTATGCCATTTAAACCTATGTAAAGGGATCGATTTACAGGGTGTTCGCAGCGAACACCTTAAAGTTCGATTCTTTACCGTAGCTTTAAACGGCATAACAATCGACATATCGCAATTCACGCCACGCCACTGGACACGGGTCAAACAAATTACCGGAGCTTTGCCTCAATGATACGCGCGGCAGACGTATTGTGAACTATAATTTATGGCTCGAGGAACTCCACAAGCTACCCCTCCCCCCCTTCCCCAGGGGGAGGGGGAACACTGCGGAAGGACCGGTAGCGGCGTCGACAGATTTAATTAAACCAACACGTGAATTTTTTAATCGAAGCGCCATATATCATTTCTCAACGGCGCACAGTGGGTCGAGTCAATTAGAGAGGTCGGACATAAAATTCTTGACTAAAACTGCAAAATTTGATGTTTAATTCGTCTAATTTTGAAGTGTAAGGGGTGCCGTTTTTTGAAAATTTTACGAGATCACCAAGGAACTACTTTCAGAGCCTCTAGGTTTTGTAGAAACGGAGTTATAAGCTTTTAAAATTTCCAAATTTTGTTTGACCTCTCCTAATGACTCGTTCCACTGTGCGGCGGCGGTGCGGATATGTACACCTTCGTCGCTAGTTTCTGTTTGCTCATCATCATACCCGAAAAAATTCGCCGCGCCTCTGGAATCAAGGGTCAATACTGCCGTGCTAAGAAAGAACGCCGCACGAACATTCGAAAGTTTGCAAATTCCTTTCATTAAAATGTTTATTTTTGAGGAAAGTTATCAATATTTTACCTTGAAATTTCCACACTATCTGGATCAAATTACGAACGAAAAATCGGAAGAAAAATGTTTTTAAATATTCCCGAAAATTCGAGAATTATCAAGGGAAATTTGGCAACGCCTAAAGGCTTCTACGGCGTTTTTCCATAGCACGGCAGAATAGGTCTGTTGTAAAATCTTTCGTAAGAGGAAAGTAGAGTTGCTGCGGAGCGAAAGTTATCGAATTAAAAGTAGTTGGTTTTGCCCATCGTTCAAATGAAGGCGCATCACACGTTTGCCCAGCTTCAATCTTGTTAGCTTTCATCTGACGGCGCGACGTAGCGTGGACAAATGGAAATTCGTTTAAGTCCACACCAATGATTTTTTCCCGTCTCTTTATATCGATGATTTTCCTCTCTCTCCATCTGATTAAGTCTCTTTTTCCTAGCAGGAGTATATCAAAAGAGGAGTAGGTCAAAGTGAAGGTAGCCCTAGATCTTCGATTTTCGAGAGTCTTCGGATATCCATGTCGTTTTATATCATATTTTTTTTTTCTAAAAAATGCTCCTTTACCACTAAACCTATGGATTTTATGATGTAGATATTAGTAAAGTTACAATAATTGAACCGAGCGGGCCTCTCCAAGATCTGGGTCCCACGACCGTTGATCCACCTATTGTATATATAGCGCACCTGCAGTGCTCATGTTATTGCGTCATAAATATAATCGAAAACATTTAATTTACAAAATCTTCGCTGCTTTCTTTTATTTATTAGAATATTCCCTCTACTGTATGTATAAAAAAAATTGATTAAAATGAGGTAGTTTTATTTGCGTATCGCTTAAGTAAGTTGTTTTAATCCGAACGCATATCCCTGAAATGTGAATCAGTTTTGCGGTGTGATTCATTTTTCGTGTTATTGTTTAAGATCATTTTTCCAAGGAGACATTTTCGTTTGCATTCTACCCTTTTGCCACAACTGATGACTCACCGCCAGTCTCCATTGTATAAAATATCTTGGCAGTTTGTTTATAAAATGAAGAGGAGGCAACCGCAAGAGAAAGTGAAAACCTGAGTCTCCGGAAAATCTTGACGGAAAGAATTTCGCATTATTCTCTCGCTTTTATGCAAAGCCAAGTTGATATTTTTTATGAATTTTCATTTTGCGAGAGTGTCTGCTCCGGGCACAGATGCAGCTCCTAAGAAATCGGTAAGGATCATACTTGTGAAATGGCGTTTTAGCGCTCGAATTTTCTCGGAAAAACTGCCAGGAAAATATTTCTTCCACTTTGAATTCCTACAACGTCGCGGTCTGTTCTTTGAGAAAAGCTAAGCTGGTTGTCAATTTGTCTGTAAAATTGCTCCAACTTTAGACGAGGAATCTGCGGCTCCCGTAGATTTGGCGACGGCGACAAAGGAACAAAGAAAGCGGGACGGAGCGAGAAGGGTGAGAGGAGCTCATTTTGAATGATCAAAGTTGAGTTCATTTGCATCGGAAGAACAATCTGAAATTAAATCAACAATGAAACTGTCACAAACTTGTGATTGGCCCGGACAAATGGCTCCGAAAATCTGACGCTACCATTTTTCATTTTTATGCCCGATTTTTATCATCCCTTTGTCTGCTCTCGAGAACTCTCACTCGCTTCGCCTAGAGTGCAGGAGGAAGGATTGACTTCTCCTTACCACCCTTTATCTCCCCGTTTCTAACGTTCACCTAAAGCCGAAGAAAAACCCATCCATCTCAAGTACTGATCTAAGAAAATGTCATAATTGTCAACCAGTTTCGCACCAAGTCCCAGCGCTCGTAGTCTGTATACTCAATTATCATGTACACAGTTTGTTACTTTACTTACAATAGTACTCAAAATGTGGGAATCTATTCAAATTGGAACACATGAGTACTAAACAGGGCGATGAGCTCTTGAAAGCCTTTGACAACTAAGAAAAGTCCGCCGACAAATTCGTCGCGGAACCGAACACACTTTCTTTGGCCGAAACATGTTAATTCTTTTCCACCGCATTTAAACGCTCTAGCTACGGAAATAAGAAATTTTGCTCTATTCTCGCATTTCAGTTCGCCGTCTTCGATTTCAAGAGGAAGTCACATCGCGGTAAAAATTGTTTTGTGAAAAACATTTTCGCAAGAATAATTCATGCCCACGAGAACATCAAATAATCAAGAAGTCGGGGAATTTCATGTTCAAAAACTCTGAAAATTCACGGCATTGTACGTTCAAAATCCTTGAAAAATCATGGTAAAGACGTGGAAATTTTTTTGTTCCAAAACCCTGGAAAGTTTTATTTTTGCCACGTCTAAGTTCCGAAAATGACACCCGTACACGCACACTTTTTCTTTCTCATCGCGCCAACCGGGAAAGAAAAAGACTTACAGTGCTCAAACGAATCGTTCGATCGTAATCCATTTATACCCCTTGATGAGTAACCTTCGTCATTTCTTTATTTATATATTCTTCGGAACTGAATTAGGTTTTATAGCAACTTCGCGAAAGTTTCAGAGAGTGTGCAACAATAAAACCTAGCAGTTCACCTCTTCCAATATTCATTTGTCCTTTTCGCGTCTTCGACCGGGAGTATTTCCACCCAGATCGCGAGAAGTTGGCGCTCGGGAAAAGAGCAGTGGCGTGGCGTGCTTTGCGATATATCGATGGATCTGCCATTTAAACCTACGGAAAAAGATCGATATGCAGGGTGTTTGCAGCTAACACCTTAGTAATCGATTCTTTACCATAGCTTCAAATGGCGAGATATCTATAATCGATCGTTCACGCCACGCCACTGGAAAAGAGCGGGGAAAGTTGGCGAGTTTCGCCCAAGACAGACCCCGCGTTTGCGACGTGAGAAAAATTTCCAATCGCGACGGCGGAATTCCGCTCCTTCCCCTCCTCCTCCCTCTTCTCCGTTTTAATTGGCTACAATTTGAGTTCTTTCGCCCTGTTTTCACTACTTTGCCGCGGCTTTGAGATGTAAATGCGGCGAGTTTAAGAAACATGCTCGTCTTTTCCTCGTCAATCCATCCCCCCCCCCCTCCATCGTTTTGTTATTGAATTTCCTGCTCTCTCTCGCGAATACAAATCACATACTTGGGTTGCCACCCAGCACCGATTGAAAATTGTCCACTTCATTTTTTAATTAAAAAGCATCTTATTTAAGGATAATAATGGCTTTATTGGCTCCATTTTTTTTTGGTTAAAGGTTATTCAGTGCCAGGGGAAAAAATTTTTGGACAAAAGAAATTTTGGACAAAAGAAATTTTTGCCAAAGAAAGTTTTTTCATGATTGAAAGAAACGTAAGTTTATTATCGATGACAAATTTAATGCTCTTTGAACTGAGGAGAGGGGGAGAGAAGAAGAAAAAAAAATCAGTTTTCATCTTTAAAACAGATTTAAAACCAGACTACCGGCATAGGGAGAGCATGGAAATTTCGGTAGTTATGCAAGTTAGGTTTGATCAGAACTTGGAGCTCTTAGAGCCCAAAGCGGGAGTCAACCTATGAACTGAAATTATTCAAAATTCTCTATTAATACAATTGATACCACCTTTCGTTTCAAAAAGTATTAAAGCTCGTATTAGACCTTGTTTCATGCATAAATGTTCTCTGGTATTGCGGAGAGACGCTCACTTATAAACATTCTTGGTAATCTTGGTTCGACATCGGAATGAAACGATCGGCAGCGGTATTTTTCTAGTGTTTTTCGTGTGGGAAGGTTGGCTGCCCTTTTGGCCGTGTACCACATTTCAACATTCTCATACTCGCTCTATTTAAAACTTGAAGGAATACGAAACAGGTGCCTAAGTAATGAATATTTTGCAACGCTAGTTTCGTGTTCGCTCACCCTCTCTTAAATTGTAAGTTTTAAGTTCCGAGTTTCTCGTTCCCGGTTTTGACCACAAAATTCTCGTTACAAGATATGACCCTTTCCGCTTGCCAGCCTCAGTGAATAAAGCATGTTAATTTCATTTTCACAAGAGCTCTGTGAAGCATTGAGATATTTGGACGACAGGACTCAAAGGAAAGTTGCAAACTGTACCGTCAAAATGCACATCGGATTTGCAGAAATGAATCTGATTGCGTTCAAGCCAGAGACAATATGTTTTAGAAACTGCGCATCCGCACCCATTATTCGGTACGATTTGATCCGTCTAATGATGGCTGATCCGTATCAGGCTGATGTAAAATGTTATCAAAGACTGCTAAATGTTTCATCTTCAAGATGGTGACAATGATAGTTCTTCTCTTCTTCTTTTTACTTCGTGGCGGCCGGCGATGGCAGCAAAATAAGCAGTGGCGAGGCGTGAACGATCGATTATTGATAATTCCCCTTTTACAGCTATGGTATAGAATCGATTATGAAGGTGTCCGTTGCAAACACCCTGTTAATCGATCATTTTTATGGGTTTAAATGACGGATCAATCGATATATCGCAAAACATGCCATGCCGTTGGAAGTAATTGAAATTACCACCCTCAGAGACTTAAACGCACGATTAGCAAAGAAAGAGAGATTTCTAGCGAGCCCACATTTTGCCATACTATTTTTATTCATCATGTGACCGGATTAATTAAAGTCATGCAACTTTGATAACTCTCTTAATAGCATCATTTATTTTAATTCTTCTTTCCAGTTCTGAAATCAAGGAAATCGAAATCTCGAAAACGGACCATTTGACAGGGCCTGAACCTCGAAAAATCGTTATGAGGGGCCTGGAGGACAAAGCGCATGCCCTGATAAAAATATTTGTATTCTTGAAATGTCTTTGAACGGGTTTAAAGGGTTTTGCTATGGCGAGGCGTGAATGATCGATTATCGATATTTCCCCGTTTCAAGCTATGGTAAAAGATGGATTATTAACTGTATTCGTTGCGAACACCCTGTTTATCGATCCTTTTCCATAGCTTTAAATGGGAGGTCAATCGATGTATCGCAAAGCACGCTACGCCACTGTATTGTTATTTTTTCTAAATTTACATACACCGAAATTTGATTAATAATGCATCTCTTTTCTCCTTTGTTTCAGGTGAGTTTTTTCCCGCTGCAACGCTGCTCCGACACATTTCTGACTCTCAGTTGGAATAGTAACCGCACGATGGGCGGAACGAGCACGACATTGAAAGCTCCTTCTTTTACTTTTTGAAAATTTCAAGACGTAATTTTCCGCTTCTAACGCAGGTATTTCAGGCAGCCTTTGGCATGAAAAAGGCCGAGACCGACCCGCAAGCCAACTTGGATGGCAACTTAAGGAAAGGGCGCATGTCCAATGTCCATTAACTCATAAGCCCCGGTATCAACCTTTAATAATTTCTAGCCAGGTTTATGAATTTGTCGACTATTCATTCACTTTTCGTGAGCCTCCGTTCTTTCATCATTGTCCGAGTCGCGAAGAAGCCGTAGCATATGCATATGTATTCAGATCGAAATATTTGATTTGAGCATAGAGAAAAAATAAGGAGGTGTTTGTATCTTGAGGATTGTTTACCCTGTGACGTAGGTCGGTGCAACCTGGCCAGCAAAATCTGAAATTCGAAGTATGAAAAACGGACCATAACGTCCCATTTTTTTGCTCTAATCAACTCATGATATTATTTCAAACACTTCATATGGAATGACTTTTTTACATAAACTACACCATTTCCAAGAAAATCGATGATACAAGTCGTCGTACCGACCTACGTCATCAAAAAGTCATCAAAAATTCCAAGATGCCCAAAATGCAAACACTTCCTTTTTTTTCTCCATGTGATTTGAGGGGCATGGACAACAAGGCGCATGAGTGCAATTTTTGCTATTTCCAAAGATACGTGTTTGAAGTTTCAAAATTGCATGGATTCTTTTGGTGGAAAGAAGGTTTAAACTGACTTTTTGAATGCTTTAAAATTGGAATTTGGGAGCGAGTTTTTCGCAGAATATGCATTAAGACAAGTTTTACTTGAAATCCTCTCTATTCTAATAAAATCATTTTTAAGACGCTCGACGGACGGGGTAGGCAGGGGAGTAAGACGGTCGATGGGCAGGAGTGAGGAAGGTCAGAAGTCAAAGGTCAGAGTTTTGATATAGTGGGTGCTTACTTTCAGAGGCCTTTGTTTAGTCGCATGGACAGCTACATGTGCGGCCCTGTCAAGGTCGACTTCCAAAAAAGGAATCAAAATTCAAAGTAAGGAGAAAATAATTAAGAATACTGTTTGGCGGGAAATTTTTCTATGAAACATCGTTTTGTTATTCAATTAAAAGTATTTGCTTATTAACCGCCAACGGGCGATTTCGACGATTTCGCTGGCCGCGTAGCGGCTAGCATTAATCATTAATACGAGCATATTAATTTTTTCCAAAATTGTAGGTATCCGCTTTGTCCCCCAAGCCCCTCATTTGAGGTCCCCGAGTTTTGAGTCCTCACTGCGAGGTCATAAATATTGGTGAACTCTATATTGTCAGAATTGCTTCCTCTTGCCTGACATTTTCTTGGAAGCTCTCCTCATCGTACTAGCTCAACTTTAAGGTTTCCAATTTAAGTTTTCCAGCGCATTTATTTTAAGTATAAGACACCTTCAGGTATCTTTCCCGCTTACAGTTGAAATGATGGAGGGGAATTAAGTCGCGTGATAGAGAGAGGAAGAGTGTGTTTACAGCGAACTTTCTCATCCATATGTGTCAAGAAAAGTAATTTTGGAGCTCAGTATTAATATTCATGTTTTATTACGGCACAGTTTTCATACATTACCATAATTACGTTTGAAACTATTTTCCGACCTTTGTATCTTTTTATCGTCACGTCACAAGCTAAATTCTATGAGCTTTTTCTGAGCTTGCGAAGAGACTTTGTAAGAACAGTAATTAAAGCCTCCCCCCCCACTGGAAATTTTATGCAAAAAATAAACTGATAGCCCCATAGACGAGCTTTTGTCCGCCCCCGGTTAAAGAGGCATCTTCCTTGTTCGTGGTGACTTAGGGTCTGAAAATCGTGAAACTGAAACAAAACGGTGAAAAAAATTGACTGCTTCAGCTTTGGTACATAGCGGAGCCGCTAAAAGGGTTCGATTCTAGCCCGATAAACATTCACTCACACTTGGGCTCCTTTTTAATTTTTCTGAAAAGATGCATCAAAATGATAGGAAGCTGCAACTTTACGCGACGCGACGGCACTAGAACAGAGTTGCCGCTTTGAGATAAAATCTGTTACATCGGTTCTGTAGATACCTCAACGTCATGTGAATAAAATTAAAATATTCATCAAATTTGATGAACATCTGGAAATCGTACCAATTTATCTACGACACGGAAAAAATAGCCTCCAACGGCTCAAATAGCCTCCTTCTTTACCCCAGCTTTTTCCAAATCAAGGCGTATGCTCATGGTTTCCCTTATTCGAATCATCGTGATGCCTGATCATTGCATATAGGGAGTAGATGTGGCGGCAATGCAACTGGCCCAAAACATGTTGTTTTGAGTTAGTTGTTCGCTGATGCAGCATCTTAATCTGCGTATGCAGTGATCAGGGATCAGGTATAAGAGCTCTAAGTCACAGTAGGAAAGGGCTCATTTCTCCTATCTTTGGCAGGACTGCCGGTGTATCACCTTTGCAACTACCTAAACCCTGTGAGCACAGGTGGGTACTTAACCAATCAACATCACTTATGGACTCCCTATATCCGTGATCTGTATCCACTTTAATAGAGCAATATACAGGGTGTTCCAAAATCCCCTCCCCCCCTCTAACTTTTGAACCGTTTGAGTTAAAAAACGAAACTTTAGGAATGTTTCCAACGCCCCCCCCCCAAGGGACCAGCAAAAATTTTAACCCCCTCAGAAGATGGTCCCTTTCAAGATAGATCAATTCCCAAAGTTTCGTTTTTTCATCTCGAACGGTTAAAAAACTAGAAGTAGGGAGGGCAGGACTTTTGGAACACCCTGTATGTAGATCAATACAACTGCCCCGACTGCTCATTTACATCAAAGGGAGGGGGATACCAGATCATAATAGAATTATAAACAAACCCTGAAAGTATAGAGGTAAATCTCCAGTCAGAATTCAAAGGCTCCGTGGTTATTTTCGTGCACGTTGCGGCAACATCGTTAGATAGCACCGGCACCGTCTACGTCTACAACGATTTTTATTCATTTTCTTCTCCGTGTAAACACCGCGCGCACCGCATCGACGCCGTCGCCATTAAATCCATCGCTTAAAAATAATAAAAAAAAAGCTGAGAAACCGCTCAAAAACGCCGACCCGACTCCCGGAGCTTTTAAAAGTTTTCATCGCAGTATTTATCAAAAACGTGAGAGGGGGTCGCGGGCAGGGCACGTTTTTAATATTATGCTAAGAGTAGAGCGACATGATCGTGTCAATATTTAACCTGCCGAAGGGGAGGGGGGCTCAGCAGACTTGATGTACTTGCAGCTTTGATTCGTCAGAAAACCAATTTTTTCTCACTACGCGATGGATGTTTTTGCAAGATCACGAGAGTTCGTTTCGTAAGTGGCCACACAAGTTTGTCACCCTCGTCACGTGTTGTAGTGCACACAACAAAGAAAAAACTTACGTCGAAGGCTGAAGGTCAAATCTGATAAATTTTCAAGTGCCTAGGCATGTAGCCAATTTCTCCCTCGAAGAAATTCTTAATTTTAAGTTCTTTGAAAGATAAGGCTTCACTGGAAAAAATAGAATCTTAAATTTGCCGCCAAGAAGTATTTCTTCTTAAATCAAGAATTTTTCTGGTTAATATAAGCTACTTTCTTGCTTAACCCAAGCATTATTTTTCTTGTATCAAGAAAAAGTCAGCTTAAAGCAAGAAAAAAAAATTTCTTGGCGGCAAATTCAAGAATCATCATGCTTGATCCAAGCTACTTTTTTTTTCAGTGTTGGAATACGTAGGTATAGGGATCAATTCGTTGTATATTTTCAGATCGTTGAACCGAATAGTTTCTCAGTAGGTAAAAGTGATTTTTTCGATTGTAATTCGTCAATTTTTAAATGTAGTTGCGTTCTCTCGACCGGAAAATGACAAGTTATCCTTGCGTATTTACGATCACATCCAGCCTCCGGAATAATCACATCGACTGTCTTATACTGATTTAGTCCCTACATCATTTTGTGATATTCGACCTATCGGTCGGCGATCGGTCGGGAAAATAGAGTTGAGGGTAAGTCCCAACTTGGAACTGTCCAATTAATTGCGGTAGTATCCCATTAAATTACGCTACTAATCCGATTGTTGTGGTACTACCAAAATCAATTGGAAATGCCGATATCATCCAACGAATTGGGGTAGTACCACAATTTTAGCGGATAATACCGAACACTTTTTTTTTCGTGGCGGTTACGATATTCGACGTAGCGATTTGCGATGGTTCTAACCAAATTACTGAAACACAACCTCTTGTCCAATCTATGTGTAACGTCAGTAAAATTGTCAAATCATGACCCATTAAACACGAGAAATTTCGATTGCAAGAAAAACACGCATGATGTAGTTACTATATCGTGCGTTGATAACTAAAACTTGTAGACCGCTTAAGCGCAGTATTTGCGCTGCATACCGCACGGTCTCTAACAACTTATTGGATATACTTAGTGGCATTCCCCCAACAGATCTTTATATTGAATCTAGACGTCGACAATTTAATGGTGAACCCAAACCCCAAATTAGAGCGGACTTTATTGAGAAATGGGCTTCAAGACTCGATAGTGAATCTGAATCTGACATCTGGTTCAAGTCATTGATCCCTGATTTGAGAAGCTTTCTACATAGGCCTTTTGGAGGCACTAACTTTTATATGTCTCAATTTTTTAGTGGCCATGGCAACTTCTGCGATTACTTATATAGATTTAAAATTCTCCCTAATAATCTCTGCCCACTCCCAGGTTGTAATTCACCTGATTCGCCTGAGCACACCTTTTTCCACTGCCCTTTTTTCAATACTGATCGAGATCTCCTTGAGGCCAAGCTTGGCTCAAAATTCACTTTACTGACTACTCAAGACCTCCTATTATCGTCCCAAGCAAATTGGAATTACATATCATCTTTCGTCGAAAAAATAATTAAGTGTAAAAGCAACCACATGTCCCTCTCCCCGAAGGACCCCCCCGCCGATGGTATACATAGTTGTAATTCCGGCGCGACCTTGACTCTAGGAGTCACTTAATCTCCAATCAATTTCTTTATTTTATCTCTTACTTCGCTACTTCTTTGTTCTCCTTTTTATATTTCTTTCTACTATTCAATTGTATCTATATACACTGCATCTGTCGCAGTTCACTTTTCATTGTCTTGTATCATTTAATAATAAAGGTCGTTTAAAAAAAAAAAAGAGAAAAAAAAAAATGTGGTTACTAATCAGTCGATAAACACGCTGAAAATATTAGTGGCGGTGCCCTGTTCGACAACGACGCTTGTTAATCGATGGGATAGATAGTGGCAGGGGGCATGAGTGGGAAATTGAGGCAGGTCCAGGAAGTGAAACCGCGATCCCTCACCACAGAGATTTCTCTCTCCTTTCAACCCTCCTCAACCCTGCCTCCTTTCCTCCCTGCAGTTAACCTCATCCCCCTACTTGCACTGCCCCGTGTCAATCGCATCCCAACTTACGTTAATCGAACTGAGTCACGTTTAATTCGTCTCTCATCTCCCTATCCAACCAGCTTCAGACAAACGAATTTTCTTTATACATGCAGGAAGTGGAACGCTTGAGGTTTAATCGGTTTTGTTCTCTTACTTTTTTTTCTTTCCTTTCTTTCTTTCTTTCTTTTTTTTTTTTTTTTTTTTTTTTTTTTTTTTGGCGGTTCTTATTTTTTCTCTTGATTCGCTCCTTTAAGAGAATCGTTCTAACCTCATACTGAGTGAAACGGAGGAACGGTGGGATGAGTTCCGGAAGAAACTTGCGTTCTCTATTACTTCTTGGCCGTGTAGTCAGCTTCATAACGAAAAAAAATGAAAGTTCGGTTGGTCTCTAAAATATATCTCACTGGAAAAAAAGTCGCTTGGATCTAGAGCCCAGACTCTTGAAAACAATGACGAGAAAAAATACGCTTGATTCAATCGGATTTTTGCTTGGATCAAAAGGAAATCCGCTCAAATTAAGAGGCTTGCTTCTTGATTTGAGCGAAAATCCGATTGAATCGAGAGTAGTTTTTTTTGTTGATGTTTTTAAGAGTCTGGACTCGTATCCAACCGGTTTTTTTTCTATATAGTGCGTCTCTGGTTGCGGGGGAAAAAAAAAAAAAAAAAAAAAAAAATCAATATTTTTCTCTTGATTTAACACATACAAGAGAGAGCGTATTGTTCCAGCCTTTCAGCAGAGGGCAGGGGAAACGGCTCGACGGGTCGCGGCGTCAACGAAGCCTGAGATCGACTTTCAGTTAGCGCTCAACGGCAGCATTGGAAGGGGGCCTTTGGGGGGGGGGGCGTGGGCCTTGGGGGGTGCAAATGTCACCTCTACAGACGTCGAGATTGAAATCGGCGCCGGAACCGAGCCTCCCCTCATCCCCCGGTCCCCCGACGCACCTGATGAAGGTACACTACGCGGCGGCCGTGGATGGGGGGGGGCAGGGGGGATGAATGAATATAAAACAAACGGGAAATAAAGCATGAAGAAAAACTGCCGGGTCGCATTTTCAGTCGTTTAAACGGCGCTATTCCTGTCGCGCGACACGAAGCGGGGGCCGACCCGGAATGCGGTGTTTGTGATTCGTGGAAATGGAGGAATTCGCTGGCGAATTGCAGGCCGGACTAATGGGCTTCCGCGAAAATCCCCCCTCGGCAATTTTCCGATCAGCAGCGTCATGCCAGCCACCGAGGATTTTCCTCCGTTCCAGGAGGGACATGAGCTGTAGCTCGAGGAATTTGACCATCGTCGAAATAGATATCTGTGAAACTGCGAAATTGTGTTTCATACCGGCGAATACCAAGCTTGTCCACTGTGTCGGAAAGCTAGGAAGAGGCAGGAGGAATTTTTGTCCTGAAGTGTAGGGAAAGCATGAAAGTGTTGTGAAATTTCCTTAATAAAACTGGTATCTTTCCTTTTACTCGATACACTGTTGGCGCATGTACGTAGTTTACCATCTTTGCGAACGTTTTGACGCCCTACTCGAACAATGTATCGAGTGCCTGAGTTGCTTACCGGAAAATGACTGGCGGACCGGCGGGCTCTATATCTACAACTATATAAACATCAGGAAGATTTTTGGAATTATTTGAATGTGCGCCAACAAATCGGCTGAAAGATGAAAAAATTCGATAGTTTTTCCTGAGAGAATATGGGGGAAGTGGGAGAAAACTTTGGTTTCTCATCAACAAATGAGCTCTTGATAATCAGGAAAAACCAGGAAATGTGAGTGGTCAAGAATTCTGTACGCTATGTTTTAAAGCTTTTATCTTTGTGAATACGAAACGTAGAAGTTAAGAAGTAGTTCCGTCGATTTAAGGTTTTATGGCCCGCAAAGAAACATCCCTTATAAATTTATGATGTGATGGAATACATTGCAAAACTTTCGGTTTTAGTCCGAGGTAGCGGTGACCCGGAATAAGTTAGTGAAATCAAAGGAAAGGTCAGAGAATTTTGCAGGTGGCACATCGGCTTTGCAACTTTAGCCGGTGTCGTTCAGAATACGCTAACAACTTCCTAGTGCCTTTTTCCATGATTTGAATGTCTAGAATCGGTAATTTCGCCCAAAGCTTAGTAAAAATCAGTGTGATTTAAGAAAAACGAAATCCATGTGTATCCATGTTTGCTCCAAGGCCAGTGGATTCGGACATTTTGTAGTCAAGGAAAAGAAGAATATTTCAAGAGACTAGAAGATAAATATTACAAAAACCCTGATTTTTTATCTTTTCGTAAAATTTCCAGCAAGAAACGCCGTTTTAGTAAAATTTACAACGTGACGAAATAGACACTTAAATTTGCAGTTTAAGTAGAAACTTCATCGTCCAACCTCTCCGGAATACCCTTTTCACTGTGCGACGGAGGGAGGCGGAATTGTCGCGAGATGTGCGGGCGGGAAAATGGGAAAGCGGGAAACATGGCGCAGAGCGTAACGTGTATGTGTAGCGCTGAGCTAGGACGAGAACCGACTTTAATATTCATAAATTTGAGGAAATGTCTTTTTCATGCAATTGTTTCGCGGCGTGGCCGAGTGTATCGAAGTGGGCAAGATAAACTGCCCGACTCCGACACCCCCCCCATCCCCTGATGACGTCATCATCCTCCCTGTTGCCGAGCAAGCTAGTTTCGGTTATTTTTCACTCGGAATCGAGGCTTCGTGACGTCTTGAAAAGTTCTTGAATATACTTCGATTTTTGTCGAATTATAAAGTTCTTGAATATCCTTGAATTTCGAGAAATTTCGCACGTGTGCCCGAAAGTCCTTGATTTTCATATTATCAGGTTATTTCTCTCACGACCGTTTGGAAAATTGGAATGTCCTCCCTGTTTGTTTTGGAGACTTCTGAAACTCTAGAGTTTCTAGCATCGTCAGTTTGTCGTAGATTTGAATCTTCATGCACTGAAAGTAGGGAATACAAGTGAGAAGGAGAAGAAGAAAAAGAAGACTCTATTTTTTAGGCAAAAAACCATGTTACACGCAAATTAATCGGATTTTTCGAGGAGTTCCCGAGTTGGCATTGAAGAATGAACAGTAGAGAAATCGAAGAAAAAATAAAAAGCTGAAAATTTTCAGTGAATGAAAAATAGTTTTAGCGCATGTTATTCAGTTTCCAAGAAGACCATGCAGCCAAAAAGAGCAGTTAGATTAGATAAAAGAATAGTACAATATGAAAGTTTTAAAACCCTGATGTCGGCTACTTTTCAAAATAAATGCACCTTGTGCCGATAGGTAATCTTCAATGTAAAATGAAAAGAGAACAGATGAAAGATTTGGGTGGGGAAAAATGAAAGATGCGCCTGACGTAAAAAACCAATGCTTCAGCAAACAGAATTGTAATTTTGCTGAGATTGTCAATTTTCGAAGCAAACGTTTCGAAGTGACTCATCACTTGAAGCGACGCTTATTATGTGTACAATTCAGAATTATGTCGCCCAGAAGGTGTGTTCCCTGACAATACAATGTCCTGTGAACCTCTAAATTTTATTTCACCGAAGACAATTTTGTGATTGGATGGAATCAATCAGAATAATTTTTCTATAAAGGCTATTTTGAGAGATTAATAGGCGTGAGGTCTTTTCTTTTTCTTTTGTGTATAAGCAGATCCTTTTTGCGTACTGACGTCCAATTTGCCGTCTATTATGAAGCGTAATCAGCGGTTTGATCAGAGAATCGATTTCGAATGACCTGGATCGATAAATCCTTATCGTAGCAATGCTTTCCATCGATAACGATTCAACCAGGCGCTGTACGAGAAAAATTTTTCGAGTGTGGAAATAATTTACGCGTCTCGTCAAGAGTCCGTCAATTAAGCGTGATATTGTTTTCTTCCCACACGCTTTTTATTATATCGATTTTACAGCGTAACTTTCTCCCGTCTACTTTAAGGTCTCGCCGCAAAAGAAAGTCCGAGTCCCGCGAACTCATTTCCCGAGCTCTAGTGCAATCTTGCAAGAAGTATTCTAGGTGATAAATGTTCTCGAATGTAAGGGATGACACCCGAAAGCAAAATTGAGACTTTGAATGAAAATGGGGAAAGAAATATATGATTGCCCTCTCCGCGACGACAAGAGCCGAGAAAAGTTGCGGAGCAGAGGAGGAGGGTGGCGCCGAAGCGAAGGGGTAGATGTGTCACTCGAAAACCTGTTGAAAATCCGCCATTGATCGGTATCAAACTCCCGAGTATAAACATTAACAGTACCAATTCCGTTGGAGTATTTATTTAAGAATTTAGCACGGGTAACAATAGATCGTATTATTCGATACATCAAACGGGTGAGATTGTAACGATATCGATTGGTTCAAAACATAAACATAACCTCAAAAGTAAATTCAGAAATCTGAGCGAACGGATCTTTTGTAACAGATTTGTTATTCTTTTGAGTACCAAATGCCAATGCAACGTGAAATTGTCAGGAAATTTCTCATTTTCAGCTTTTCCAACTTGAATTCTTACAGTTTTGGTTTAAGGTTATGTTCTATTGTTTTGAACCAAACGATACATCGAACCGTTATCGAATACGGTCTATAAGTGCCGCCGCAAAAATAAGGACGAAGGCAAGGAGGGTCGTTCGAATTGTCGGCGAGTGACATCCTCCCACGGCCCACCTTTCGTTCACCAGATTTAATCGGGCGGGTCCCTCGTGGCGCGTCCAAGTCCGGGAATGAAGCGCAGAAAATTGGAGGAAAACTCCTGCGTCGCGTCGCACAGTTGCGTGAGTCGACAGGAAAAGTCGGTGACGATTTTGATCCTTATCAATAAAGGCAGCACTGTAAGATGGGTCAGCCGACAGATTATTGGCGTCGGCCGATAGTTTGCGAAAGTTGAAATATCTTCTCCGTATCTTCCTCTGCCGCAACCCTCTCTTTTCTCCTCTCCCCATCCTTGAAGGTGATTTTGCGAATGACCTGTCGCTACGCCCTTAGCTCGTTTCCTCCTTTAAACCCCATTCCACGACATCCCAATTTCCGGTCGGACCGGAAATTTATCGATCACTTTTTCCGGACCCCGAACCGTCTGTTGGGGATTTTTACGGCTTTTCCACTCAGCTGATTATAAATATTCATCGACCGTCGGAAACTTGGAGGAAGTCTTTCCCGTCTCATCGAATTCATTTTGAGCATGTGATGTGATATATACGTCATAAAGTTCTCTTATAACATCAGTGTGATCTCACAAAGAAAGTATGCAAATTCTGAAAGGTTCTTAATTATTTATAGTTAAAATCTATTGCATTTCAACCATTGCGTTTGTGTCGAACTCTGCTCACTAATTATTTTTCCTGTTGAATTTTTTATTAAATTAATTTTAAATTATTGGTTAGTTAAAAAAAAAAATTAATTTTTTTCTAGAAATGATTTTAAATCATTAAAGAGCTCGGTTCAAAAAAGAAAAGTTGCGTTATAGCTGCACGAGGAAAAATAAATAATATCTGTGACAAGGAAAATTGTCTTGGTCACCAAGAAAACTCCTTCACTCTGGACGCAAACGATTCCATCCCAATCTGATATGTTTCATCGCGGCAAAGTAATTTTCATTCACACGACTAAAATTTTACCCAGTGTGACGGTTTGCCTCATTAACGTTAAGCGTTCTCGGCGCACTAACTGCCGTGAAAATGGGCTCTTTTTGATGAGGAATAGAATTTGTCTCAACGTGGTAAGAGTTTTACTCGAAAGCTCTTACGAGAAGACCTTGTTTACTCCCATAGTCAGATTTTTATACGCGCGTCTTATCCCATCTAGAATAAAGACGATTGCAATTTCAAAATCATGGTCCTCGATGATCTCTCATCACCTAAATGAAGGTATTGATCGATTATTCTGTAAAAATTGAGCATTCTGAAAAGCACCGATATCCCCTCGAAGTCCTCAACTAGTCCCTCGTCGGAACGCAGAACTCCGTAACTGGGAAGTCAAATCATTCACGCCGCTCCCGATTCGTTTAGTTTCTCTTCACACCTCTTTAATTTAAAGTTGAAGTGAAAATCGTCCTCCCAGATTGAGCTGAAGGGAAATCTCGGGAAAGGGGAAGCGGTAGGTGGGTCGAGTTAACGAGATTCTTTGTAATTTAGAGTAAAATGAATAGCGTTTAATTTAAAGTGTTTTCATTCCGGGATTAAGGAAACCTATAAAAAAAGGTCGCCTCGGAAGGGAGCGCCCGCGCCCAGTCGAAGGCGGGGTCGAGGCCAGCTCCAGCAATGAATGAAGAATATACCGGTTTAATTAATGAAACAAGGCCGAAATTTATACTTGGGCTCCTCATTTAGAGCCTAATTACCTTATTCCCCCCGTTTAGCTTCGCGGAGGGGGGCTTCTTGTTCTCTTGGGCTAGCTCATATTGCAAAAGAGTAAACTTTCCCGCTCAAAAGATTCGTATGAAACCTGTGGAGCACGTGATTTCTCTCCAGTCGTTATTTTCAGATGCGCCTATTTCATGTTTCGTCAAATCCATATCGGTTCTGAGCAAAGAAAAAAAAAAGGATATATGTAGAAAGAGAAAAGAAATGATGGTCGCGTGTGTGTATTACACAAATTTTTGAAGGTAGTATAACAATGTCAGCCTCGTTTTACCGTCACTTTTTGAGATCCATGTGGAAAAAGCCACGGCATAACATCACCCACTGCGGGAAATCACGCCTGCCACTACGATTTTCAGGGGGCTTCACAACTTCACTACAGTTTCTCACAGATTCAGTCGTCACATACAAGTCGACGACACGGAATTCGAATAATGGTCACATTTTTATAAAAAATTGGTCAGTTTTACCAATTAGGCTTTACAGGGTGTCTAAAAATCTGGAATTTTGGGAAAGTCCGAAAATAGTACTGATTTTTGAAGAGCGGTTCGGAAGTACTGAAATAGTGCGGAAATTCCGCAAGAAGGTCCGTAAATTTACTCTTTTTTGTCATTTTTGTCGCAATTTGAGCGAGAAATTCAAATTTCCAAAATTTTTCGAATTTCGAGGTACTGAAAAAGTACTGAATTTTCTGTTCAGGAGATACTGAATTTCTTGAGAATGGACTGAAAAAGGACTGATTTTTGGGCAGCCTGTTTTAGTAGACACCCTGGTTTTAACATGGACTCCGATTTATTCAATTTTTCTGCGGGAGTCAGTGGTTTTGATGTGACGATCGGTGATAGTGAAGGACTGGTTGGTTCTGTTCGTAGGACGGACAGCGGGGTTACCTGGAAGGGCTGGCGTCGAGGTACGCGGACATGTACAAAACCCACTATCGGGACGTCTTGGAGCACCTGGAGGACCTGCGGCGGAGAGCTTGGGGGGTCCACCTGTCCCCCAGCCCCAGGACCCCTCCCGGCCCGGCCCCCCGCTCGCCCACCCTCACCACTAGCCTTTCACAACCCATCTACGTGCCCGGCAAGTATTCGGTAAGTCGCAAACCCACCCCCGCATCCCCCTCTCCCCTCCCCACACCCGCACTTGCACCCATTTTTTCACCCAGAATGGATCGCAGGGTGAAGTAGTTTTAATGCAAGCATCACGACGCGACCTTTTGATTTTTATACATTGAGAAAAAGTTACCCAAGGTCCCAAGGGTTGTGGTTCGACAAAGAGCAGTGAAGGTTTGGTATCGTAGAGCGCGAGGGAGTGCTATAAAGCGACCTATATCTATGTAGAAGAAGTTACGAGCTATGTAGACATACCGTCCGTTCCGGGCTCAGAAGCCAAAAGTTCTGGGTGCTGGAGCTGTAGTTTCGACTGCTCCAGGTGCTACACCCGGAACTTTTGGCCTCTGAGCGCGGAACGCGTACGGTATGTCTAAATGGCCCGTAAAGTACGGCTTCCATGGCCGAAGCTTCTTTTTCCAAATTTCAGACACAATTCAATCGGTACGTTGAGAATATCTAATTTCTAGTCGGCAGTGAGAAAAAAAGTGCTCTCTTTTTTACTGTCATGCAGTAAAATCGAATGTGCTAATTTTTATGTAAAACGAAGAATCTAATATCTTATCTACGATTTCATCGTGGTAATTTTCAATGCTTTGATCGCGTCTTGAATGGACTATTCTCGATCCTCAGCTTTTGCTCAATGCATTCTAAGTATGATCGATAAATTTCGTGTTGGCGTATACACATACTAGTCAGCGGTAGAATAACTTTTTGATTGCATGTATTTTCATTTTGGAGACCTAAAATGTTGCGTAGCAGAAAAGGAGTGCGCTTTCTAAAGTACTTCAGCCATTACCTGTGCATACTTTCTCAGTGAAAAGTGGATTTTTCAATCACCTAACCTAACGTATTTGAGTACACTGATTTCCTATTTTATTCATTATTTGTTTTTGATCCTAACGTAAGGTTTTTGCTTGTATCTCCTGTGTGAATTTCCTAGATTTGTAAGTTTTTCAAAACAATAATCGATCCCTTTTTTTTAAAACTTTAGCATCTAGTTTTAGTTTGCGCCCACATTCGTAATATGGATTCTCATTGAACAACGGTAAACGTGTAGTTCAGTTTGACTCATAACTCCTCTTTTCATTTTATCCAATCTGTTTTTAAAAAGATTTCAAAGATCTGCATGGTACAATTATAGTGATTGTTCAAGCAATTTGCTGCGACTATTCAAGAATTATTTTTAAAATTAGTTGTATTTAATTTTCAGCCTTCAAGTTGCCTAAGTGACCGGGAAGAAGATGAAATTTACGGGTTTGCTGGCGAAGCCAGAGAACCTGTCTACGGTGTCTATGAAAAACCGAAGCCTCAAAGACGAGTTGTCATTAATAACTACCAAAAGTAAGTCCTCAAAGTTTTTTCATTCTCTCTAGGATTAAGATTCAGTTTTTGAGGGTCCTTTTAAGGGTACGTGAATGAGAACCTGTATCAATGAACGCGGTTGGAATAATAGTTTTAATTGGAAGACCACCTGAGGCTTACGTTCGAAACCTCGCAGCAACTTAATGCTCTGAAATCAAGCACTCCAGAACGGTTTCAGCCAACTTATGAGAAAAACACAAAGAAAAAGTAACAAAATAACCCGAGAGGCTTTGTCCGGGTCGCAACAGAAAGCCCAGGCTTCTCTTCTTGCTCGAACAGAATATATTAAAATTATATTAATCATCGTCCTGTGTGATCTCAAAAGTCAATGAATTTCCTCTTAAATGGTCAGGAAACCCTTAAAAATTAAGAAAATTTGGATTTGAAATGTTCGTCAATCAAGGTCATGTCTAAAAAATCGATTCTTTACCGTAGCTTCAAATGGTAAAATATCTATAGCCGATGATCCACAATTGGCCAGTGCATGACGTCCTTTGCGATGAGTCGATTAATTTGCTGTTTCAATCTATGGAAAAAGATCGATCATGAGGCTGTTTCCAGTGAAAACCTGAATACTCGATTCATTATCATGGCTCCAAATGGGAATATATCGAGGGTAGATTATTCACGCCTCGTCATCCCTGTAAAAGTGAATCAGCCTGACGGCAGGCTATGTTTCATAAACTACCCTGAGTCAGACTGATTCAGGCTGACGTCAGACCAGGGTGTCTACGAGTCCGGAAAGTCCGGAAGTAGCACTGATTTTTTAAGAGCCGTCCGGAAGTACTGAAAAAGTGCGGAAATTCTGTAAGATGGTCCGGAATTTTTTCATTTTTTGTCTTTTTTGTCGCAATTTGAGCGAGAAATTCAAATTTTTGAAATTTATCGAATTTCGTCTATTGAAGTCGGCAATGAAAAAGTACCGACTTTGTCAATTGAGGAGGTACTGAATTTCTTGAGAATGTACTGAAAAAGTACTGTAAAAGTACCGATTTTCGGTCAGCCTGTTATATCGTAGACACCCGGCAGACTGATGTCAGCCTGAATCCGTCAGACTCAGGGTAGGTCATGAAACATAGCCTGACGGCAGGCCGACTCACTTTTACTAGGGCACTGAATCGGGGGCAGCTAGCTAGAAAATTCAGTGGTCTTCCAAGGCAAAGGCCGCAAAGATTAAAGGCCGGCCGTGGGCGGTGCAGGGTCTTCCACTCCGTCGGGAGCCTTTTAATCTTGAAGGATCGCATCGGGGAAAACAATTAAAGCCGCCGTAATTCTCCGCTCGTAATCTCTCGAAAAAGAGGCTGAGCCTTTAATACTTGGCAAGTTCCTACGATGAAGTGAAGCGATTCAAAGTTCGTGAAATGAACCCGTCGAGTCTGCGACCGGACGCCGACGGCGCGGCGCTGGTCGACCGGCAAGAACTTGGAAACGACGTCTGCTCTTCGCTCTTGACCTCGGCTCCAACCATGAGATAAGGGCTTTCGTATATATAATGCAACTTGTCATGTCCATTTATTCAGCCGTTCTTTTTTTTCCGCAACTAAAGTTCTTATCAGAATTTTTATCGCTGAATCCGAATTGTATTTTACTTTTTCAAGTATAAATCACTTAATGTGCTCAAAACAATTGCGCTACAGTCACAGAATCGCATTCGATGCTTTAACCCTCAGATGCCCCATCATACGCACTTTCCCAAGTCGAGTCAAACTGCTTTCTATTTCAATACAACAATTCTAACAGTTTTTGAAGTATTATGTATGTCATTTTTGTTTTGTAAGGTAAGAACTACAATTTTTTATATTTTCCCCTTTTTTATAAAATACTGGCGCTTTTTCAACCTTCTTTTCGTTCGCTATCTGTAACTCCGACACAAGAGACGTCGAATCAATTTGATCCGGCTTTTGGGTTTCCCAGGTGTATTCGTAAAAAAAAAAAAAATCCTGACATGACACAACCCTCGCCAAAATACTAAATTTTTAGACGTGGGCTTTTTACGATGCTTGAGAGACCTCCACCTCAAAATGATTATTGCTTTGGATACATCATACCTAGCATATTCGAAGCAAATTTAACCGTAACTAATGGTAAATTTAAAAAATATGAGACTCCTTAAAGCGAGCGCGCGTTGATGACGGCGCAGAGATACAACTATTCGTGCTTGATGGATGTCCGTGTTGCATGCCTGCAAAATTGAAGGGGCGATGGCGCGTTACGTGAACTCGCAATGCTTTGCTCTATGCTGCCCATGAAGATTTTTAAAGGTCTTGAAAAAGAGGGATTTCTAAGGCAAGGAACTGACTGTCCGCACCTGTGTTCTAATCTTCGAGTGATCTCTCTCGAATTGCGAACTAGTCCGAAATTTTGAAAACCGCTGAGGAGTCGAATTGAAGCGGACGGAGTGCAGGCGACGTTGGGGATACCAGAATCCCTCAAGGGAGTGTTAAGTGGTGAGTTCTCGTTGCTCAAATCCCCTCCCCTACCTTCTCCCGATTCGCTCTCGTTTTTTCGAAGCTTTTCGTAAGTCAGTCCCTTCTCGCCGCGCCCCACAGGTCGTAGCAGCAATAATAAATAACAGGGGGAATATAATTTCATTTCACGGGCAAAAGTTTTTTGATGAACTGGGAAAGCTATGTTGCCAGAGTCCGGTAATCGGAATTGAAATACTAGTCTCAGATTGAATTCCGAAAAGGACCTTCTCTCTTGGAAGAAGGTCACAAGATGTGGGGACATCACTCCAGCGGACCATAGATTCTTTCGATGAACGAAAGGAAACATTTCAAACAATTTTGTTTTTTTTTTTACTTTAGTATTCATCTTATTGAATGAACCTCCTATTTCAGAGGAGGCCGAAGTAAATTTTTTATGGGTTTAAACGAATGACCTTTATTTAAAGCAAAGTCAACTTAATGTTTGTTTTCGTCAAGTTTGAAGTACAACTCGTAGAATTTGTCAAGGTATAACCAGTGCATCGTACAAATGGAAGAGATTTCTTTCAAAATAGTTTCAAGAACTAGTTACGGTGTCAGTTGACCGATGACCTCTGTGGAGATAGACACATGTGGCGTTTGGGTGTCGCAGAACGCCTGCGTGTGTTGTAGGAACTATTTTTATTTATGTTTCAAGAACGGAGCATTTTGCGAGATCCGTAGAGATTATCGATTTTCCTATCTTACGCAATTTGTTTTTTGTCGATCTCGACAGCAGAAGCGTTCGTCGATTTGCATCATAATTTAAAGGAGGCTTTTTTTGTTCATCAAAATTAGTATTTATTACTTCAAGTATGTTGATCACATCATTCTTCATTTTTCATTACTTTTTGAGACAAAACCCCGGTAAGTTCGCTCAGAGCTCGGAAACGTGAAAAATGTATAGATATTTTCGAAAAAATCAGGTTTACAGTTTCTACGGTTCATAACCAGTGCTTTTAGACACGAAACCGAACAATTTTGAGTAGACAATGGTTTTAACGGTTTATGTTATTGCAGTGAAGTAGCTTAAATATGACGCCCATGTACTGCCGTGCAACGCAAAACTGCCGTAAACGCCATTTTAAATTTTTTGGAAAAAATACATCATAGCAGAATAACTTGTGTACCTTGGGACAATGTTTTTACAGAATTCTTTCACAAATACTATCAAGATCTTAACCTGAAAATTTAAGTTGCACGGGTAAAACAGTATTGATTTCATAAAGTGTTAAGTTCCAAAAAACGCAGGAAAATCTTGATGGATTTACGGCGTTCTTGCCTAGCACGGCAATATAGTAGTGTACTTTTGTACACTGTAGTGCACCAATGTAATAAAAGAAGGCTGAAAGCTTGGTATCTTTCCTATATTTGAGATATTTTCGAAAATAGCAGCATTCAACAGGACGTGACATCAGATCAGAAGGATGGGGCGCAAGGGAACGTGGGTATTTTTAATTCGCGTCCATCATTTTTGAAGAGGCGCGAGAAAAACTTGTCGGAAAGGGAGAAAGTCAGTGGGGGGGGGGAGGTGGGGTCCGATTGAAAAGGGACCCTGGTTTACCCCGAGGGAGGACGAGGAGGTCGATGCTGCAGGGATAAAGCTGTGACTGAACCTCGTTGTACGCTGCAATGAACACCCTCCTCCCTTATCAGAAGTGCCAGCTTGCGTCTAAAAGCGTCAGATTTCCTGATTGCCGGAGTTACCGATTTCCAGACCACATATCAACTACAGAGCTGGCCGTTCGAGATTATTGCAAGATGTTGACATCTAGTTAGTGAGGCACTTTTTACTTGTCAGACGTCCATGTACCCGCGTACATATTTGGTTCGTGAGTTATTATTAAGTATAGTAATGCAGCAATACTGCATTGCAAAATCTACCGATAATCTATTTATTTGCACGCAAAATCAATTACATGCGCAATTGAACTTTCCTCGTAGTTGTGAAGTAATGCCTAAAATAAGGATCGTGTTTTGAGGCAATAATGAAAATTCCGTATGCATAAGTACGAAAGAAAATAATACCATTTAGAAATCGTTTTAATCGAATCGAACAATGCCTGATATTTATTTTCATCCATCGCATGCCCCTTATTACGTTTCACCTCTCGCTCCAAATAAACACAGTATTCTAGATTTATAGTCAAATCCCAACTGATTCTTCTCGTTCCTTCAAAAATCCACGATCCAAAGAGATTCCACGATGAAAAATTTTGTAACTTGTTTAAGTAATACACTTTTAAGAAATAAAACGCCTTTTGAGGGGGAAAAATCATCACAAATCGAATTTAAGAGTTCCATGTCAAATTCTCGATTATTTGTTGCGAGTTTTATACTTAACTGTTGGAATATTAATGAAGTTTCATTTATTTTTCTTAATAGAAATAAATTCAATGAAAGAAAAAAAAAACTTTATTGAATTTCTTCTGAAATTACTCTCAGTGTAGCTACACGTAAATGATGTTACGTTACAACCCCTCAAGTTGACTGCCCTCGAGCCGTATGAGCTCGATCGTCAGTGGCTAGCTGCACATTAGTTTTAAATTTGGCGCCGTTGAGTCCATTTGCACCTCCACCTAATCCTCCTGCACCACCCCCCTTTCGGAATTATGTCCCATACCACCGCACCAATTTTTCCGATCCCCCCTCCCCCGACCGGACCGCTCGTGTATCGCGACCGCACCGGACACAAAATCTAAATTATAAAATCGTAAACGCGTTATTTTCCGCTGCGATATAAATTCCGACGTGTGCGCTGTGCGCTTTGCGGGGTCCACCAAAAGGGAAGGCTATTTTTTTTCATCGTGTCCCCTCTTGTGTTTTTTAATCGCGTTGTTTTTCCACCTCTCCGATTGAACCGGTGCATGTAACGCGGATAATGCGATCGTGCTCTGCGATGCAACTCCCACCCTCCCTCCGCCAGTCTGTAGCTCGTTTTATACCTATTACAGTTAGATTGCGCTTCTGTCGTTGACGTTATGTAGTCGTATTCGCTGGACCGGGAGGGAAGTGGTATTTGACAATGGGTAATGCTCCCCGTTGAAAATTAAATTTTATGCTTTCATTTTTTGAACCAATGATGCGCTAAACCAGAGTATACCTGCACAGAAAGAGGATGACCATTTGTATCTTTTTAGCATAGGAAAGCTTTGCCGTTTTTTTCATTGGTCCATGGATTTTAGACTCTCATTAAGTTCTTACACAGGCAGAGCACTGTGTCGTTCCCTGATTGGCACATTAGTTTTGGGGCTCTCGAAAATTAATTTAAACAAACCTGATCAAGAAAAATTCGTATTTTCAAGGAGGAAATGCACGATACTCAAGGAATAAGTGTGATTCTCAACAGAAATATTCATCAAAATTAGTTTCGAACTTATTTCAGAAGTTGAAAGTTCAAAAATTATTTTCATCGCTAGAATGGAGCTTTTCCGCGTGTGGAGGATTTGCGATTTAAGTAGTTTTCTTGCGTAAAATTTCACGAAAAATACGATGTTGCCACGGGTTTCCTCTGGAACGAACTTCAAAGCTCAGAGAAAGCTCTCAAAGTAGAGAGTCAGACCTTAATGGAGGGGATATCTCACGCCACTCTGCGCTCTGAGAGTCCACCTCTATAACTATTCAAACCCTATATGCAAACATAGGCAAATGCAGTAAATACATTAGCAGGGTTGCCTTGTTTTTAGTTTTGGACTCCCGAAACAGTGGCAACCCTGTTAATGTAATTGCTCCCTATCTTTGCATTGAGAATTTTACTTGTTACAGAGGTGGACTCTCGGATAGAGTGGAATATCCCCTCTATTCCGGCTTCAACTTTGAGAGCTTTTTTTGAGCTCTAAAGTCCGTTTTAGAGAAAGCGAGTGGCACTATCGTGTTCCGCGCGAAATTCTACTTCGGAATCAGTGCATACTTTGCAAATTCTTGATACATGCAAGAGCTTAATTCTGTCAACATCTTCTTTGTTTACGTTGATCCAAAACTGTAGGAGCGGAGGAACTACAGTAAGAGCCCACAACTCGCCGACCAATCAGGAAAGAATAAAAATGCGGATTCTGGCGGTTTATTCGTTCGGTTAACAAGAATTTTCCCGTAAAAATTAGACTTCCGATCAGAATACCCCCAAAAATATTCGAACGAAGCTCAAAATCTCCGGCAGAAATGCATCCGGAACAATGCAATTTCACGCGTTCGTTTCGGCGAGATCGATAATCGAGTGAGGTGGTATCATTAGTTTGTTTACATTTAATTCAGACCCGGGGGTGGCGCATAAATTGCGCGTGTAATGCACTGTTGAGTGGCCACTGCTGGGTGCAAATGGAGCATCAGCCATCGACGCCGATTTCACGAAGGAACTCGGCTGTTTTTCTGCTCAACCGCACGCCAAGTAGCCGGGTTCTGCGGTCCGGCGCGGCACCAATGGCACTGCAGTGCTTATTAACACGCTTTGCCGATTATAAATGCTCGGAGGCCCTAATCTCTCATTTCGGGCGCAATTTCTGGGCCGTTATGAGGCCAGCATTCCGTAATGAATCCCGTTTTGCGGTTGTGCGTTGCATGCCGCCCAAACCGAAACACCGTATGAACTTTCGAACGTCGTAAATCCCCCGCCATGAAATATTTAATTTTGAGAAAAGTCATGAATATTTCACCTTGGAATTTTCAAATACTTCAGATTGAATTGCAAGCAAATTTCCAGGAAAAAGTGGATGTAAAAATATTCGGAAATTCCAGTGAAAATTCGCATTTTATCAAGGAAACTTGACAACGTTTAATGGCTCATTAGACGTTCCTCTGAGCAGGGTGGTGTACAGCTTGGTGGTCTCGCTCCATATGCATTCGAAGCCTTGGGTGTAAAAACGGTGGATGTGCAATATATCCCGCAGGGACATCCATCGTTTTCACGTACGAGGCTGCATTAATAGCTTTTCGACGCATTCTGCTCGGTTTGGTTTCGCCTAATTCGCGCATTGTCCCCGCCGCCATAAAATGTGTAACGCACGTGGAGAAAAACAACTGACGCACTGGCACTGTATGCGGCCATTTTTAGTGACCCGCCGCAGCCGCGCCGATGCGCGTTTAAATTGGAGATCAAATTACGCAACTTTGAGCTCGTTTTTCTTAGGTTAATATTGTTCAAAAAAATTAAGGAAAATTCCTGTGAACTCTGTGCACTCTAGTTTTCAGAAACGCAGGATCTAAACATTACCAAACCAGCTCGTTTCATTGAAAAAACACTCATAACTCTCCACGAGAATGAGAATTTTCTAAGAGTGAATTTGGCAGCATTTGAATATTCATACGGCGTTTTTCTTTAGCGAGGCAGTAATGTAAGGTGTCCCCGGAATATCGCCGACACGGAACACAATGAAAGAACTTGCGCCGGCACACAGTGGATCGAGTCAATAGGAGAGGTCGGACGAAATTTGGAAACTTCAAAAGCTTATAACTCCGTTTATACGAAATGTTGAGGTTCTAAAACAGGGTGTCTAGCATCAGGATTTCCAGATTTTATCAGGATTTAAGGTCGATCAGGATTGAATCTCGATTTCATTAGGATTTGAAGAAAATCAGTTCTAAAATCCGGATTTGAGAAAAGTCAGCCGTCCGATCGGATTTCTTTATCGAGCTATTAATTATAGAGTTCTACTTTCGCATAAACTTTAATTTTTCTCTGCAAAAAAAGTCAGGATTTGGAAAAATTATGAAATCAGGATTTAGCAAGTAAAAATAAGGAAAAATCAGGATTTCATCTGGATTTTCCAAAATGAAAAAAAATCTGGACACCGTGTACAAGTGATTCCATTGGTTTCCGTATAAAATTTTCTTCCAACAGGACCCCTTGAAATTTATAGTGTGACGAAATAAACATCAAAATGTGCAGTTTCAGTCAACGGTTTCATGCCCCACCTCTCTAAAGGCCTCGATAGACGATCAAATTCCCGAACCAATTCCGATCAAAGTAGCATCAAATTGTCGGAGTCATCAGTCTTAAACTCATTAATTTGCTTCATTTTAAAATGGAAACTTGGCAGAAATGTTTCCTGTGGCAGAAAATGATGAATGGTGGCACTCCGTTCTGATTTTACTTTGAACAAAAAAGTGCGGCCCGTCAAAATTTGATGGTAGATGGTTACCATCAGTCATCAGCATGTCTACTTTGATCGGAATTGGTTCGGAATTTGATCGTCTATGCAGGCTTAATTGACTCGATCCACTGTGCGGCATAATGAAGTGAGAAACACCCCGACTGCCGACTCCCAAGCAGCGAAGGAGCCCGCGAAGAAAATGTGTCACGCCATAAATTCAGGTTCATATGAATTTATTGTGTTTCCTGCAAGTTTCACATCTGATAGTGGATGTCATTACCGCCGGAATAAATATTCGTTTGGCTCCTTAGTTTATTCACGTCGAAAGACGAGCGCGCGACTTTCCTCGCGTCAACAGACCGTGCTATTTGTTCTCGCGTAATCATGATTTCTTTCCTCGCCGACTCTTTATTTCGAGCTCGGCACGCTCGAATCGCTTCCGCCGCCTTGAAAATTCCTCCTCGCGAATTGGGAGCACCAGGCGGACCTTTTTTCCTTCCATGGAAAACTTTTCGAATATCTGTACGAATAGCGGAAATTTCGGATAAAAAGAGCGCGCCCAAGGGCATCTCGTTTGCAAGTACGGTAAAACACTCAAACGAACTGTGACAAAAAATAAAAATTTACATTGTTTAAATGGGAGAATCCGCAACTTTACCTTGTAATATAAAAAAACCAGGGTCATATTTTCAAAATCTGAATATAGCAGGCTCATCTAGAGACAATTAAGCATTTGCTAGGGTCTGAAATTTGATGAATTTCGTGTTCAGGTGGAATCTACTGGGTGAACTGAACACGAGGATACCCTTGATTCATAAACTGAGCAATTATTAGAGGAGATAGGAGAAAATAACCGATTCTGCTAAAATACATGTGTTTAAATGGGAAATGCCGCCAGATGACGTCATACGGTTGCACATTTTCTCACTTTTAAATCAATTTTACTCCAATTTCCCAAAATGATTCTGAAAGAATTGTGAAAGAATCCCAAGTGAAAGAATTCTGAAAAATACTGCGAACTCAGCTCATTAGGCACTTTCAGATGAATCAATGCAATCTGTGTGTGCAAATTCTCCATTGCCTGTCGATAGCCGCAAAAATCATGACAATCGGCCCGGTAGAACGCCAGGACTAAGTGTCACCAAAAGTAAAAATCTAGGAGGCTCAGGAGCGGAAAGTATAGTTGCGCGAATTTTGATATTGCTTGTTAAATCAAGCTGGTTCGCGATTTTTAACCAGCATTGTCTCGCGTCCTGTATTTGTTTCCGTATTTTACGCGAGGAGCGAAATAATGTGCATTACTTTGTTTCCCTCATCCAACTCTAATGAAGTATTCTGCCCGCGTCAGGACTGAACGTTTTATTATGACTGGTGCAGGAGGGGGAAGAGAGTTATGTCTGGTGCAGGGCTCCGAAGTTATGAGCTGCGCAGGGATCAAAGCGGATTTTTGGGGATTACCAAGTTTTTACATTTTGATGTTTCACTCGGAGTAAATTACTTTTACTGCCCTCTAATTCTATTGTCGTGCGTTGTTTTTTCTCGCGCCGTATCAACAGGCTTTGTTTCATCTCACAAAGAGAACAAATCTGTTTTGGATTAATCGCGCGGACATTAATAATTGGACAACGTTTATCAACAATGATTGACCAAACCTTCGAACGGAGAAATCATCTTTTTCCAAACGATGGAACGTAACCATTAGCGGATCCAACAAATTGGCAACATTGCTTTTTCTCCATTTAAACCTGTGGAAATGTATGGATTCTTGTAGGGACCAGGTGTTCCAACAAGAATCGATTGTTTAACGTAGTGCCAAATTGCTGGATCCGCCTCTGAACGTAACTCCATTCTAAGGTTTCAAAATTGACTCTGACGGGTTGAATATTTTTTACAATACCATAGCTGTGCGATTATTGTTCAAAATGGTTTTAATTTTTTCAACTAATCAGAAGGATACCGGTAAAATTTTCAATCAAAACTAACCATCAGTTTCCTATTACAAATCCAAGTAGTGAGTGAAAGTGTCACTGTGTTGAAGTGTTATGTTCTTTCGTCTGGTATGAAATGAAAAGTGATACATGCCTGGAGCGATAAAGCCTTATCAATATGTTGCTGTCCAAGGGATAATCGTACATCAATCATTGAGCGATTGAGCACAGGGGAGAATATCATGAGCGCCGCCGCCCGCGGCGCACTATGGTCCAATACTCAAGAATAGGAAAAAATAAGTCGGATGATGATTGAAAGATCACGAAAGTTACGTAACTGTTTTTTTTTTGCGTTGCTAATTTCGAATTTGTTGTCAAATTGCCCACATTTCAACACCCTGACCTATTGATAGTGGTCATAAACTTCGCGCGCGCGGCCCGTGGCGTGCAGCCAGCTCGCAACGCGCACTGACGCCTACAAACCTAAGGGGATACTTCAAGCATTGCGCAATGCGTGGAGTAGCCCGTTAGGTTTGTAGGCGTCAGTGCGCGTTTCGAGTTGGCAGCACGCCGCGGCTCTCCCGGCGGACGGGTGGTGAACGATTTCTTGCGGGGAGAGCTCCCTGGCGGAGAAACTCGTGTATCCTGTAATTTATTTATTTTTTTTCTTTCTCAATTTTCGACTTTTTAAATTACACACTAGTCGTGTGAAGTAATTAGTGAACTCTCAACGCTGGATGAAGTTTAATAATGAAAGGCAGGTCGTGAGCCATGCGCGCTGTAGACGGCGCAGGGCGGCTCATAAAATTCTCCCCTGTGCTCTGCCGAATCGCTGAGCCACAGGTTTTAGGTTTGAATAATCCCGCCGAGTTGATAAGGGTGACACGGGTAAAACAAAGCTGGAGCAGAGAAGCTTGATGCAGATAAACATTAAGATGTCTTGAATATTTAGACGAGGGCATTAGCTTAAAAACTAATTGTTTTTTCAACGAGTATACCCTAAAACCAATTTTACCAAAATAAGTTTTTCTTTTTCTTAAACCGTGAGGTCAAAATGGCGAATTCCTGGGACAATACGATTGTCTCTCGCCTATTTTTCACACGCATTGACGCAAGGGTCTAGGGAGTCTCATTCCAAATTCAACTTTGCACAATGAGGAAAATGAAAATATATTTAAAAACAAGAAATAAAAAGAGTTATTCATTGATGAATGTTCTGCAGCACCTGTTTAATTTGAAGAATTCTACAGAGCCGAGAAACCACTCCAGGATATTCCATGCCATCTTTCTTATTCACCGGTTTGAAAAGAGTCTTGATAAACTGCGAAGGAATTGTTTCGGGCTGCAAGATGCCGCATTGAGCAGGAGGTTAATGCCTCCAGACACCTGATTCGTTGGTTTTGAAGAATTTGAAATATTTTGTCGCCGCTCCGCTCCGTCGCGTCGCGCCACCTCGGAGTGCTCAGTAAGACTTTTCTCCTTTATTTTAAGAGTAATTATTTCGCCGGCTGCGATAACCACGGTCGTCATTAAAGTTCAAAAAAGTTGTTGACGTTTTGAAAAATTCCCCGTCTTGACTCGCCCGTCGCAGCCTCTTGATCAGAACTCGCGACTTCAATTTAAAGTTGGAGCTGGTGATTTGTCATCCCCGTCGCTCGGGTAAGGACTCGGCCTCAACCCTTTATTTACGTTTCACCTTCCTTCCTCCTTTGCCCTTCCTGTTTCATTTTTAATGTTTCCTTATCCCGCGCCAACTCCTTGACGTTAATTATTCCGACCGAGGTTTCATGAACCCCCGCACCCTTGGCAGTTTTTCCTTGTTTAGGCATTTAATCAGCTTATGCGGGGGCGAGAAGGGTGGATGTTTGCGTTTTCCCTGTTTCGGTTCTTCGAGGGTTTTAGGCGGACGGGTTCACTCCGTTCGGCCCTGATCAACCACTCGGCCTTGTTGGAACAATTGTGACTTTGTGATCGATTCCGTCCTTTTTGGCTACACTGAAAAAAAGTGAAGTTGATTTAACATTTTGGATGTAAAAAAAGTGTGTGAGAACTTACAAAATGCTGAATTAACGTCTACAGCAGTAATTTGACCAATATCAAGATGTAAAACTAACTTCCGTATCGGGTAATTTAGCATTTTGTGAGTTCTCGCACACTTTTTTTACATCCAGAATGTTAAATAAACTTCACTTTTTCTCGGTGTAATTTTATTTCCTTTAGGCCTAGTTTAAATAATTACAATTTTAGCAGAGACAACCCGAACACCCTTTGATTTTTCAGAAGGAGAGTCAGAATTAATTTCAGGATTTAATATTGAATATAGAAGAACTAGGTTTATGATACTCCTCTTATCAGAATACTAACTGACGCTCACCAACGCTGAAGATTAAACCTTAATGTAGACTCCGCCTACCCAGTTCTTATTTATAAATACATCACGCAATGTTTGAACGCTCCGGGAGTTGTAACAATTACATATTTTCATCGTGGGTTTTGTATTTCATGCGAAGCTTTTTTCCCAGAGTACTCAGAGATTTTATGGAAATTGTTGACCGTGAACTAAAACCATGCCCAACTTTAATGTTCGAGACGGACTGTGAAGAATCAACGAATCAGACTGGAGCCCAGCGAAACGTGCAAGCTATCCTGAGGTATCTTCCCTGCACTTTGCACTCCCTTTATTGCGTGGTTAATGGTTCTTGCATCGCGAGGATGGTATTCTAACCAAAATGAGGATGTTACGGGGGATGCAAGCTTCCCCTAACTCAACACTCACACCGTCGCGAATTTCGCCGCACAGTGGACCTCGCTTCTCAGATTCGTGTCGGACAACCTGATTGTAAGTCAGACAGAGATTACCATCCTTTCCGGACAACTGTCGAAACAATCGTATTCATGGGTGCACGAGAAATTCATTGTTGGTACCAAGTACAGATTAATGTGTGAAAAGAGACGTGTTGAATACAGAATGACTTCACCAAGTGAACATGTAGCAGCCTGTTAAAACACGCTCATAATGTAATATATGTTTTTTTTTTATAAGCGCGGAAGTCTATCTGAACGTTTTACAAGTACTACTGCATCATGACCAGGATTTTTCCATCTTGGTTCTCCCTTTCTTTTTCTTTTACATTTTATAAGGATTTTACCCTTTTTTCAGTCGCTAGAAGAAAATCCCCCAATTCGTGTTAAAGGTGAATCTCCCAGGTGAAGTGTCCTATCGAAAAAAATAGTCTACCTTTGAAATTTTGAAACGTACAAAGGTCCCTTTGCCAATCGCCCTGATGCAAATAATTTGATTCAATATTAGTCAATTTGCCCTTGAAAGTGAACAGCGCTACTACACGGCATTTTACCACGCAGATTCAAAGTGTCATACCATTTTAATGATACAGATCCATAAAGAGTGACGAAAATATCTTGCCCATTTCTTCCGAGTAATAGAAATAGTCGCAGTAGGAATTAGGATAGTATAATTATTTTCCAGAAGTCCACCTATAAATATCAATTACACACGCATATTGCCTTCTTTGAGAAATATCCAGCCCTCGGTCAAACAGTAGAGAAACGCTGGGGTAAAAATTTACGTCGCACACATAATGGTTACTTATTCAAGCTTTAATGATTGCCAGTCAAGAAAAAATGCCTCATGCAGATTGAATCAATATTCATCCTTATAGTTTGCTCTCTAATACCGTCCAATCTTATGTCAATTTTATCAACCCAATTTTCGTTGGCATCCCATCTTGTTAAAGTTGTTGTAAGCCCTTTCCCAATGTATTTCTAGTCAAGATGCGGTTCTGTACGTAGCAACTTAGTGACGTGTGCGCCGGAGGTTGGCATTGCGTATGCAACAATGCAACATGCATTACGCCGAGCTCTTCTCTCTTTCGCCTTGCTTTTAAATTTCCCCCCTTTTCCCTTGTGATGTGTCTCCGGCCGCAGGGGACGGGACTCGGAACAGTCATAATCATTTCTAATGGCCCACTAATGTCGTTTGACCATACAGTGGACACGCATTTCCGTATAAATCATCAAGATATTCTGTACGTTGCACTGTTGCAGTATGGCAAACTTTTATTCTGTACCACAGAAAAAAAGAGCATGGAGTTGTTGGGTGATTTACACTTATCCAATTGATTATGGTAGTATTCCAGTAAAAATAGAATTTGTAAGGGGAAATTTAGCAATATTGATTATAGCTACCCTCTTTCGTGAGGAGGGACAACGAAATGGACGTATTAATGCCAAAAGGAACTATATGCATGGGGTTTGAGTGAGACATAGTTCCTTTTGGCATAAATACATCCAAATGAGCAACTCATGATGCATTCCGTATAATGTAAACCTTCAGTAAGCAAAAAATCGTAGAGTTGAGGAAATTCAAGATGGGCCCGAAAACGGCTCTTATCGATACCTCTCCTTTTTTTAAAACTTCTAAAAGCATCGTTCTCCAAAATGACCCGTGAACAACACAGATCTAAAAGAGACGCGCATTGTAGCTTCAGTGAATTAAGCTGAAGGTTTACGAGCGACGGAAGCTTTTGGCGGTGAAAATTGAATTTGTGAGGCGGAAGGAGGTAGGTGGACGGAGGTGGAAGTGCTCCGTTGATGAGCCGTCGCACAGTGGATCGAGTCAACTGGAGAGGTCGGAAGTGCACTTTTTGACTAAAACTAAACATTTTGATGTTTAATTCATCACATTTTAAAATTCAAGGGGTGTGTTTAGAAAAAAATTTCACGAGGAAACCAATGGAACCATTTTCAGAACTTGAAGGTTTTGTATAAACGGAGTTTTCAGCGTTTAAGTTTTCCAAATTTTGTCCGACCTCTCCTATTGACTCGATCCACTGTGTGTCGCCGACTCGCACGATTCCAAGGGGCTAATTCCTAAATTCGGTAACTGCATAGCGCCGGACGCCTCGGTCATCTGCCGACTGTTCCTTCCGCCTTCGTAACTCCGTTAAGTTCCTCACTCGCCGTTCCCAGGATGCCATATCATAACAAACTCATGCGCCATGAAATACCTGAGTCACGTCCTGCCCTCCCAAGAAAGAGCTCAGTGAGTAAGGGGAAAATAGGTTTTACAGTATGTGGTCCTACTTTGAATTCTTAATCGACGCGTTGAAAGGAGCAATAGCCTGTTAACATCATACTTTAGTGTAATCACAAGGGTATGATAGTGTTTCACGCTTAATTGTAATCATTTCACAAACCGGTGCCTCCTCCCACTCCCCCCCCCCCCCCCCCGCTATCAATGAGAACGATATTTTTCTTTCCAGTACATTTTTGTTGAATTATTGGAATATAAAGTCGATTTGAAGGTATTTTGGAGCTGTAATAGCCAAATCACCAGTAGTAAATCCCGTTATACTATTGAAAAGAAATTGACTCGATATAAACGTAATTGAATTAAATATGTCTTGATTTTCTTATTTTCAGCATCTTTCCATGCAAAGAAGTTCAGCCATGTCCGATGCTTTATCCATTCGTGAACTGAAAGTAAGCAATTCACATCCCGAATATCCACCGATTTGCCGTAAAAAATTACAGAAACTCCATATATACCAGGTCGATATAGCCACTCGTTGACTTTGAAAATCAATTCCATGAGTGCTAATAAGTGCAATTCAATATGCTTTAGTCATTTCGGTTGCTTTTTTTTTTTTTTTTTTTTTTCATGAATCAGTAGTAACTAATTTAAATCCCCCAAAAAACTTTCAACATTCCATATAAAATCGGGGGAAAAAATCAATTGGATTGTGAAGCTCTCGAGCGATCCAGTCGGGCAACAGCGGTTGGGGCCCGATCCGCGATTCTCCGCACGTTCTGTCAACAGCTCCGTCAATATTGACGGACGCCCGGCGGCCCTGCCAAATAGGACCCGCGGCGACGCCGCTCAACGGCCCGACGCCACTCGAAGCTCCTTCCGCGGTCTGGCATCCGCCATCTGTGACAGACACTTCGTTGGCTAATCAGTCCGTCCGAAAGCTCCTCTCCAGGGCTCAAGTGCATCTCAAATGAAATCACAACGAGCCCTCAGCCCCCCTCCCCCCTCCGCAGTGCCGGCCTAGATTGTATTCTTCCAACCGTTAGCGCCCCGGTCCTACGGTCTAAAGTTGCCAGATTGTGAGATTGAATGTAGATATTTTATATGGGTTTAAATGGGAAAATTCAGCACTATTTGGCAACCATACTACGGACCCGAAACGATTCCCGGTGATTCGGAAATGCAGTACAGCGCACCTGTGTATCCGATGACTTCATCTCGATAACCGGAGGCTCTTTCCAGGCGGAGTTGAAAGAGCTTCCTTTTAGGAAACTATAGCCGTATTTTTACCGCTCTCTGATTGGTTGCCCAGGCCTAGACCTGTTCTGGGACTTCCGCACTGAAAAACAAAAGTTTTGGTTTAAGTACGATGATTCTTGAATTTGCCACCTATTTCTTGTTCATATTGATTCAACCTGAATTTCTCTACAGAGCGAAAAACATGTTTAGGTTCAGCAAAAAAGTGGCTCAAATTCTATCATCCTTGATTCAAGAAAAAAAATAATTCTTGGCGGCAAATTTAAAAAAAAAAAAAATTCTGTGAGGGTCCAATGCGTGGTTGCGGACTTACGTCGTCGTTATACATCTCGATCAATATATATTAACATTCGGTTTTTTTCAGAAGATGCACAAAGATTGCAAGATATTCGATAAATCAGCAGGACAGTTTTTTAAGTACAAGTCTTTGTATAACGCACGATTTCTGTTGATTTAACCAAAAATTTTGCTCATCAACTCATTCGTTTTGAAAATAAGAACAATAATAGAAAAAGATTTCACCCAAAGTAACCAAAAATATGTGCCTTTTTAATAGTACGCGGACAATTTTATGTTGGCGGATCGGAGGCAGTGAGCCCGCGCAGACTTCCACCTCGACGAGCGCGCCCCTCTTCGTTCGACTGAATAGACGGAGGAAGTTGAAGTTGCGGTGGGAATTATCGCCTCAAAGTGGCCTCGGCCGTTGGACTTAAAAGCGGTCAACTTGGAAGCCCGAGGAGACCGGACAGGGCTCAAATTCAGCCGAGGTCGCGGCTCCAAAGATCGCCGGCTCGGGTCACCGCCGAGTTTAGTATTGCGGTTCGCGACTCCAAACCCCCGCCCTCCTCCCCCACCCCTTCCTGTCGCAGACTTGTGGAGTAACTCGGTTTATTGAGTTGGAGTCACATTGATTTCTCCAGCCCGAATAGATGAACCCTCGAATTAAGTCTAGGAATCTTAGCTCTCTTCCTCCATCTAGAAAAGCAGGGTCTCCATCTTGAAGGGACCGTCCAAGTATTACGTCCGGAATTTTGGTTGACTTTTTTACACCCCCACCTCCCCCCTCCCAAGCCAGAAACCCTTTAAGTAACCTCTCGCCTTACCTCCTTTAAATTAAGTGGGGTCTACCCGAAGTATCCCCCCTCCCCCCATTCATCCCCAGAGAGTCGCGGAGAAAGCCTGAAAATAGCTGAAAAGATTCATTTTATTGTAGAACCAGGAGGTTGCGGACCTCCAAGCGCTTCTCTTTTTATATAGAATCCGAAAAATAAGTCGATAAATCAAACATTTCCGGCCAAACTTTGTAGACATAAAGTGGTCGATGGGCAAGAGTGAGGAACGGAAGTTCAAAGGTCAGAGTTTTATTAGAGTAAGTCTTTACTTTCAGAGGCATTTGTTTAGTCATGGGCAGCTATATGTGGCCGTCTCAAGGTCGACTTCCAAAAAAGGAATCAAAATTCAGGCTAAGGAGAAAGTCATTAGGAACATTGTTCGGCGGAAAATTTTTCTTTGAAACATCTGTTTGCTATTCAATTAAAATTATTTGCTCTTTAACCGCCCACGGGCGATTTCGACGATTTCGCTGGCGATTTGGGGGCGCGCACCGGCCCGTGAGGGTTGGGCCGCGTAGCGGCCTGGGGACATAGCCCCATATTTGAATATAATTTTATTATTTCATTTCCGAAGTGGGTGGCTTACGTAAGACCCCGCGTCCTTTCTCGTAAGAACGAGGAAAGAAAGGCAATTGATCCAAGCATAATAATGCAAGTGAGATAACAGTTCCTCGTGGGAAAGTTCTCTCGCAACTTTTAAAGATCTAGTCACCCTTTTTTTCCTCCTCAGATAAGTTGTGCCAGGAATAGGGTAGTAGCAATTTTACCGATCATTTATTTCCTCATCGGGGACGGGATTCCTGGACTGGAAGGCCGCAAGGAAGGAACGGGTGTCGGAGTGAAATATATTCCGCCCGGAAGACGTCGAGGTCGGAATGGGATCACGCAGGCAGCGAAGTCGGGAGATAAAATTCAGGGCTTGGAAATTATCCGGCGAATTAGACAAGGAAGATGAGATATTAATCGCGGTATTGATAAAAGCCATAGCCCGCCGTGGTCCCCGCGGCCATGCGGTCATGTGTCTCCTTCGGTGGAGGAATGACAATTGTGTGCGGAACGTGCTCGGTGGAGGGTGACCGATCGTGAGGGGGTTCAGGGAGCAGGGGCTAGGGACAGGGACACCGCTGCCAATTTGCATGAGACTGAAATTTCAGCGTCGAGGAGGGACGCTTTTGCCCCTGTCTTCATTTTACGTAATGGGAAATGTTAGGTTGTCGATGTAAAAGAAATTTGTCATCCCTCGGACGAAAGAACTAAACTTCATTTCAATATTGCACAACTTCCACTCGCAAATTGTACTTAAACTAGGCAACTGGAAGAAAAAGGGTGGTGGATTAGTGCTGGGTTCACAATTTTCTGCAAGGAAATCAAGGCAAAAAAATTCAATCAGAGTAAAATATTTTTGATTTGAATACTAAGTTGGGGTGACGCCGAGAGATCTATCACGTTTTGGGTCTTTTTAGACCTCATCTGTAGATATCATTCGTCTGCGGCGAAAGTTAGGAAACTGATAGATATTTCTGACTGGAAAAAGACTGAGTTCTCTTTCAATTAGCTGATGAGTTTCTCTAACGCTATGTACTATTGAAACTTCTTTCAAGTTCATATCAAGCAGAGTTTAGAGGACTTAACTCAAAATCCGCAACTTTGAAGTGCAGCTATCAGAAGAAATTTGGCAACATCAAACTATCCATCAGCGGTTTTTTTTCGTAGCATGGCTGCGAGCTACTTTTAGTGTAATGAAATTTATGAAGAGCTTAAAAAATTCTATTGATCGAAGCCGTAGAAATAGTGTGTTAAAATTCAGGATTGGGGCGCCTTCAATTTGAATGATACTTCCAGCTTTACCGGAGAGTTAGTTTAGTTGCATGACCCAACTTAACTCAACTCTGACCGTGTTGCGATCGGTTCCCAAGCGAGCTTTGTGACCGTTCAGAATCATAAAACTCAGGCATGCTCAATTACTGCAAAGAAACAATTTTTTCCAACGTTCTGAAATTACTTTTTATGTACATTTTTCTTACAAGGAAACTCATCTAATCATTTTTCCCGAAGTTCTTCGTGAATTTGTAATACTTTGAAAACTTGGTAGGTAAATGCTATCTCGGCTCCTGGTTGATCGATTTTTGTGAAACTTGGCAGTTAGGGGGTACTTTTTGACAGGAAACTCGAATTTTTGTAGGCTTATCAAGTACCTCGGGTGGGGGAGGGGGGGGTGTTGGATGACACCACTGTAAATTGTGGTCACAAAGTTCGGGTTTTGTTTGTGTTCGTGTGATTTCATAGGTGGTGGAGGGAATAAAAGGTATCCCCCATAAATTCGATTGTTGATAGTCATCCCCCATATTGAGCCACGCTACGCCCCCAAAATGGATGAGTTCCGGGCTCCGGGTTTCAACCCCATCTTAATCCGGGTCCAATACATGATTGAAATTACTGCGTTTTTTATTATTTTGGCTCGTAGCTCGATGAAGCATGTTTTTTTCATTTATTTATTTTATTTATTTATTTTTTTTTTACTTATTTTATTTGATAGCTTAGTCAGCCTCAATCGGCATTCCAATGCTTACATAGATCTTGGTATTGGCGCGCTTTTTAACCCTTAGATGACTGACCGTTTTTACCTACACGAATGACTAACCCGGGCCTGCGAGGCCCGTATTGAGAATATATGGTAATTCGATGACTACAATGCTTTTTTTTCTATTTTTGGATGAATTTTATGATTTTCATACTTTGACCTCCATAACCAATATGTTATATTCACAAATTTCAGAATTGAGTTTTGACGCTTTCTATGCGTTTTATAGTTTCCTCGGTGTACTAAGGAACTTCCAAAGAAATCCCCGAAATTTTGCATCGGGGCGAGCCCCCCCCCCCCCCTCCATGGGGGTTCGTTTCGTGACAGGGGCGGCGAAGGCGGGCGGGGGTGGAGAGGTCGTGCTTTTGCGACCCCGCGATGAGTCTCGAGGCTCGAAAGGAAACGGGGGGGGGGTAAGTATTGAGGGGGAAAGGGGTGGGGTAAGTATTGAGGGGGAAAGGGGTGGAATTAGCCCGCAGACCTGATCTATCACTTTATCTACGATGATGAACTAGGCTGGCGGTAACCGTGCAAATATTCCCGGGTTCCATCCCTGGTGGTCCCATACCGTGCGATCCCGAACTAAACCTCCCCCACCCCTCCTCGTACCGATGACACTGCTCTAGGTGGCGGTTACCCGTTACTTCGTCGAAGATGAAAGCGTCTCCTCCCTTGGAACGTGGCGCGACCATCTAAGGTGGCACAGACAAAGCTATAGACAAAGAGGGCATAGGGAGTACGGAGCGATCCTATTGGTTGAAATGGGTGGTTCCTACAGATTAAGGGAGGAAATGATGGACAAACTATCGGGACTCCTGTGGGTTGTCGTTAGTTAGTCTATTACCTACCTCCTTTGTCCATTGCAACCACCCGCATCCACCAATAGGATCCCTCCATATCATTGCTGTCTTCTTTGTCTATAGCTTTGTATACCGAATTCAATAATCAGCCCGATGGACTCTGACCGTGCATTCTTGTGTATGGGTTTAAAAATATCATCGGGGGCTATCCCTGACCGCTCCCGCTCCCCGGAGCGCATCACGTCTCATGCCGTATGTGTTACAAGTACTCATATCAACGGTGTAAGTTCACAACCATGTATCTTGGTTTGCGACGTGGCAAACTTCCTGTCATATACTTCATTTTTTAAATGGAAAACTACTCAATGGCGTTTCCTCAAAACTTTTGTGATTTTTCTTTCCTAAGCAAAACAAATTCTTCGAAAAATTTAAGGAATGATGTCGTTTTGTTCTCCTTTAATTAAAAAAGTAAAACAAGAGCGGAGATTTTCAAACACCGCAAACGAGAAACGTGGTCGCGCACTTACCCTATCGATATTCTAGGGTATGATTTAGGATTTACACAGAAAAGAATTGCGAAACTTGTATGAATATAAAGGAAAGCTGAAAAAATAGTACCATCGCTCCTAACAACAAATTGCTTGCTAAGTATGTAATTAATGACGGATCAAAAAAGTTTATGTTTTTCTCTTTTCTGTTTCAGTTGCCTCAATCCTAGATCAGCCTATTTTTACGAATTTCCGCCCACTGGTAAGTCATGGTTTCTATCCGTAAATTGTCTCCATTATTTAAAGCGAGTTAATCATTTTAAGGACAACTGTTGACTCATTTCGTAGTTCTTACGGCTGACAGATAGCCTTTCTTGTCTTTTAAACATTGAAAAAGTTACCGTGTGGGATAGTATCTTTCTTGTCAAAGTCTCATTCCTACCATTTCCGTCAAATGATCTCCATGTTTTACACAAGCAATTTATGAATAAGCAAATGAAATAGCATATATAATGTCTCCTTCTCGCTGTTTCTCTACACTTCAATTGACTCTTTACAGACATTTTAAGCGCATAATCAACTCCTCATCCAAGATCTTGGTAAAGTCATTCAGGTGGCTTCTAAGTTTGAGCTTTATCTTGTAAGCTTTAAACGCTTTAAGTTATCAAGTTTATTGAAGCTTTTTGACGTTGTATCGAGTTGCACCAATGCGCTTGTAGTTAGGACGCCTCACTTACTATTTTAATTAGAAAAGTTAATTTAACTTTTCGGAGCCGCAATATGTTTGAATCAAAGAGTGACGCGGATTGCTCGTTGAGGGTCGTATTTTCTCATCCCCATTTTCCACGGCTCCCCCCCCCCCCCCCACGCAAAATGAATGAACCTCTCTCCAGCGTGTAAATATACAATACATTCTATTTGCCTTGAAAATCTGAAAATACTGAAAATAGCAGGATCTGACGGTAAACTTCGAATGACAAAGAGGCAAATTAGGCGCAAGAAATGTTGAGAGCAGCTGACATCGCAGACGTTAATCGTGTCGATAAATTTCGGCGGCTCAGCGAGGGCCTGGTGCAATTATCGTTTGGGTGCAATATTTTTGGCTTACTGTCGTGGGTAGGTGTTTTGCCTAAAGGAGAATTTCATACATAAAATTACCATTTCCAGCGGCTTCGACGTACAGAGCTCTCGGATCCCCTCAGTTTTTGTGGGGACGTCCCCTCCCTTTAAGTGTCCTTTCTGAGAATGTCTTACTCTATTGATCCGACACGACTGAGTGATTTTCTGCAGGTTTTAGCCCCGAAAATATTTCAATTCAACCTAGTCCAGGAAACTGATAAGTAATGAGCAGTGTATAAGGGCGTGATGTGATTAGGAACAAATTATTATTAGAATTGAAGTGTTTATGCGCAAAAAAGACGAACTGCTACAGACTCCCTTCATGCATTGATCCTTTTTTTTTTAACGTACAAAGGATGAGAAGGACCTGAAAATGGACGGACAATGGAGATAACCATTATGGAGCTCTCGCATGTGTCAGGAATTAGCGATTAAAGTGTTTATTCACGCGACATAATTCTCGCAAAAATTTCACTTTTTAGACGAGGGCGCCTAAGAGATTCTCCGATTCAAAATAATCATCGATTCGAACACATTAGTGCCTGTTTTAAAGCAAACTTAAACCTAAATTTTCTCAAATTTAAAAAATTAAAGGCATCTCAACATGCGTTGACGACGGCGCAGAGATACAACTATTCGTGCTCGATGGATGTCCATGTTGCATCTGCAAAATTGAAGGCGCGCGATGGCGCGAGGCGTAAACTCTCAATGCTCTGCTCTATACGCCCATGAAATGTCACTCAGATTCGGGAGGAAGTTAGAAAACTAGGCCCGATTACGTCTCTCTGATCTTCGGTTGATTTGACATTCGATTTTTATTTTCTCGCTCCCCTAGGTTTTTTTCTTTCTCTCTCTCTCCTTTCTTCAATGTGCCGTCTGATTATTTTTTAGTGTGTATTTGTCTACCCATGTCAAAACCTCGTATGTGCCATGGCACCGTCCCCATACAGCCTGCGAGGCACGTATTTTTAGTAAGCCTCGTCAGTCAAGCTGACTCCGCATGGGCAATGGGCACATGGATGGGGGTTAAGGAGTAAAATTTTTCGCTTTCGAAATTGCATTTTTTACCACGCCGGCCGGTTGGCAACCACTTTTCAGAGCGTCTACCTACGGACGCACACTTTGGAATTGCTCTTTTCCGTTCTTCTTTTATTTCTAGCCCGGTCGTCGCCATCCTATGAACTGTAACGTTGCACACTTGCACAGTTGCCACAAAATGCCCTTCATTGTTTCGTTTGCATCAAACTTCTAATCAAATGGAATTGCGGTCAGCCAAGATTCCTGATTGACTGAACGATAATTTTCTTCTGGTAACACATGGAAAATTATTCTCGGTTTTGTGAATTTTAAGACAAATGCGTATGGGAGTTAGATCTTCGTTTCTTTGGAATGCCAAATATCGTTCGTAGGAAAAGGTAGGAAGAGTTTTATGTAGTGGAGAGCGAAAATTTCATTTTTAATTCCGCTTAAAACAATTGTGTTAATCCATAAAGTTCTTAAACCTTCCTCAGACAGCCTCGAAAACGGCGGATTTTTAACTTCTCGATAAACCTCGACTTTGATTCCACAGAGCTACGATGGAACCCACGGTGAGTTTTAATCGCAACAAAGGAGTTTCTCAGTAGAAACTGGTTTTTTAGTGGAAGCTTTGTACTCTTCAACGGTGCGGTAGACCACTTCCGGTCGCACGACGGGAATACACGGTGGCGCTTCACTCCTCGCTCCCCATCGACGAGACTCGTAAGTTACTTGTTTAAACGAAGGAAACGGAGGAAATCGGGAAATCGAGAATCGAAAACAGAGGGAGGATGCGAAAGCACAGTCGCCGTGTCGTGCCGAAAATCAGCACTTCCGCTGCATGGCTCATCGTCAAAAATTGCACATTTGGTGACGGAATCTGACAACGTTGCGCGGGTTGCTCCGTCTCCGGCTCCCGACGCGTAGCAATCCCAATCGAGGTGTGTTTACCCTCCAATTCACGCAAGAGCCGAAGCAAACAAAATTTGAATAGAAATTACCTTTTTAGAATAAAAGTCGGTGACGTCATTTGTAGCTTTGCTGCCTCTTTGCTGCCTCTTTGCCCCCCCCCCCCCCCCCCCACCTCCCGGATCCGCTCCGATCGTCTGCCGTTTCACTTATGAACCGTCTTATCCCGCGCATCATTTTCCCACAGACCCTCCCATGGCGTTGCCGATTTTGGCGGAAAATTCAAGCCGTTGTTTGCGGCGATAGAAAACTTGTAAGTGCATAAAATCAAGAATGAAGACTATTTATCGAGACGAGAACGCCACGCTGTTCTGAAGTCGAAGAGGTTATCAATGAGTTACGGCAGAATGATTTCATCTGCTGAAATGCACAATTTCAATGGGAAATGCCTCTGTATGACGTCAAAGACCCGTACATTATCTTAATTCACCATCTGTATTCCTCCAATCTCTACAATCAGAAATAAATGGGCCAGTTGCAAACTTTAGCTGGAGCAAAAAGAAGAGTTGTTTCTTATTGATATATTTCTTCTATAAGAAGTGTTTAAAAATACTATTGTATGATACAAATTTGAATTAAGAATGGAGAATTGGCATGCAAATTTTTAATTGCTTCATCTAAAAGTGCTTAAAAGGCTGATTTCGCAGTATTTTTTATAATTTTTTTCTGATTAGGAAATCGTATAAAAATAGATTTCAAAGTGAGGAAATGCACCGCCTAGTGACGTCATCTGGCGATATTTCCCATTTAAACACACGTATTTTAGCAGATAGATCATTTTGTCATATCTTCTCCAATAATTGTTCAATTCATGAACGAAGGGTATCTTCGCGTTCAGTCCACTCAGTAGTATCCTTTTAAACACGAAATTCATCAAATTTCAGACACCTGCAAATTCTCTATTCTCTCTTACTGGAAAAATGAATTATTTTGTCTAAAATTAGGATAAAAATCAGACTTTCAATTTAAGTAAGAATGTTTGACCGCTTGCCTGGGCATTCGACAAAATGCCCGATTTTACTATTTTCCTGCGACTTATTTACCATCCCTGTTTTCGGCAACCTTTTTGGCAACGCGGTTCGTATCGGTACGGAGCTCCTCGTGAGATGCTTCGGTGTGTCCGGGTGCGGTGAAAGCCTGCTGCAGGAGGATTTCTTGAAAAATTCGACACCCCCTCAGCTGAGTGGCAGCGGCCAATCGAGCGTGAAATAACGATGCGGGAAATATTCGAATCGGAGGGCGAAGTGAGACGGACCTGGTTCCTGCTCCGATGATCATTGTTCCACCCCTAGAAGGGGCGAGGGGCCCGTAATAGGATGCGCAAATTGCATCGGCAGAAATCAAAATATGGTCGTGAGGCTTCAGCTTCAGAAAAGGATTTTCTGTGAGAACGGGTATATCGACCTGCAGCCTGATTGTCGAAAGTTTGTGTTTGTCGGGTAGACATAGATGACATAGATTAAAAGGCGGAGTGTGATTGGTCGGCTATGTCTTATCGCTGCTTTGCCGTGCCTATGTCGGGTGGATTAGAGTCTCTTTATACTGAGAGTCAGACAACACCCCCTCATGGAGTCACAAACGGGAATAAAGATTACACAAATTGAACGTTTTCCATAATCTTTGATTGGCCCATTCTCAAATTCCTTTCTCCGTTCCTTCTCTCATTCCGTTTATTCCTTGCCGAACCCGTGATTCCCTGGTCCATTCCAGATTATAATCTTTGCAATCGGTGAAAATGTAATCTTTATTCCCGTTTGTGACACTGTGAAGGCCTAAAATCCGGGAACCAATCAGAAATGGATTCACATTGTCTTGACTCTCAGTATAAAGGGACTCTAGGGTGGATCTCACGACTAGCTAAAGGCACCTCTCAAGTTTCCAACAGTATGTCGTCTATTCCACCTGACAAAGGCAGGATAAAGCAGCGATAAGACGTAACTGACCAATCACGCTCCGGCTTTTAACATGTGTCACCTATGTCTACCCTACAAACACAAAATGTCAACGATCAGACTGCGGAAGAGCGGAAGGAAGAAACTGTTGGTGTCGGAGACACAAGGAAAGTGCCATATAATTCGGACATTATTTTGTAATTAGGAACTACAATTTCTACTAGCCAGGTTGGCCTAATGGTCAGCGCGCCTGACCCTAGGTCAACAAGTCCGGGCTCGAACCCCGGAAGTGGCATTAAATTTTCACGGAACCTGCAGAAACAGATTCTATTCGGCTTTAATCCCTGAAAATTTGATACGCCTGGAGCATGGATGTGCCAATCCCTTGATGTCTCCGGACATTAAAATACCGTTCATAGGTCCTATCGGAGTATAAGCCAATATACCTGCAGAAAAAGGGGAAAAAACAAATAAAATAAACTACAATTTCTGGTCCGTGCCTCACATCTAGACAAATACTAATGCTTTCATGTCACTTCTGGCTAACACAGGAAGCTTAACGAACCAACCCGAATATTGTTATGGTTTCGGCACAGTCGGAGCTGAATTTGGAACACGAAATGATGGAAACCCCGAAATGCTCATCGAATGTAATTCTACAACATCTAAATTCTCTCAGGGCGGCCTCCCTCGGAACTGGAGGAAAACACACCGAGGCAAACGTAGAGGAAGACAAACTCCGGGAAAGCGTGCGAAATGAAGCCGAAAGAGCGGCCGAAAATGGAAAGTGGATTATTGCCGCATCCTCCCGAGTCCCGATGCAGTCTTAGTTTCGGCCGGGCAGTTAGCATCTCATTTGCAATTACTAACCATTCATTGCTCGTAATTGTATTAGCCGCGAAGCAGTCACTGTCTCACGAATCGCTCGCCGCCCAGAAACGATCCAATTAGAAGTCCCCGCTCCGCCGGACCAAGTTTCTAGCCCGTCCAATTTCCCGATCCACGCGCCCCCTGGCGGGTCGATTGTTGAGATGACCTCCATCGATATGAAGCATTGCTAAGATGGAATTTATCGATGAAGGTCATTTGATAAAGAGTTCGTAATCGACCCGCAGGACGGCCCCAGAGGTCCAAGAAACGTCTCTGTATTTTCGTTTGATTCTCACGTCGCTTGGTCAGGCATAGCTCCAATAATATTCCTCATCCCGCTAAATATTAATCGCTGTTTCAAGGCTCACTAATGGTGAATTATTTCCTATGATCCATTGACGAGTAAACATGGAATTGGCGTGGAATGGATGGCCAAAGAGGGTGTCTGCAAGTCCGGAAATAGTATTGACTTTTAAGGGCGGTCCGGAGGTACCGAAAAAGTGCAGAATTTCCGCATGAAGGTCCGGAATTTTTTCAATTTCGTCGCATTTTGAGCGAGAAATTCAAAATTTTGAAATTTTTCGAATTTCGTCAAATGGAGGTATTGAAAAAGTACTGAATTTTTCTGTTGAGGAGGTACTGAATTTCTTGGGAATGTACTGAAAAAGTATTGATTTTCCGCCATCCTGTTCTAGTAGACACCCTGCCAAAATAATTTAATTACTACATGATCATTGATCAATCCTGATCCAACTTTGTCCAATCCTGATAAGTCGGAAAAAGTTGGGGAATTTGGCTGCGAAAATTTTTTCCTCGGAGTTTGAATGAAACGTGTTTCATCACGGCAGTATTTCCAAATAGTGACAATTTTCCACCAAAAACGTTTTCACCGATAAGAGGCATCGTGGATTTCAATGTCGCAAATTACTACCGGTAACATCTCCACAGTTTGCACCATTTTGCAACGCTGTCAAAGTGTTAGACTCGTCTGAATTTAGAGGAAATCATGGTGAACACGATTGTGATTGCATCGTAGAAAACTCTCACGAGCTAACAACTGCAGCCATACATTGGGCCGTAGAAAACCAGAACGCCTGCAATTTTTTGTATATGCATCACGGACATCCCGAAAACACGAATAGTTGCTTCGAGACCTTTCCATCGAAAAATCCAAAGCGTCTACAATTCTTCGACTTGTGATAATACAATGTGCTTCTTCATTGCATTTTCATTTGCCGTTGCACGAAGATTGGCGGTTTGAGTATTTAATCAATTCGAAAAGAAAAGAGAAAAAAGTAAATCAATAAATTTTCAGTATCTCTCTCTTCTCTCTCCTCCCCTCCCCTCCCTCCCTCTCCTCCCCTACTCCCTCCTCCTCTCCTCTTTCCCTACTTCGATCCAATTGGACCACAGTTTGCAATAAGGAACTATATTCTCGGCTCATCCTCAAAATCACCCATCTGCACATGGAGAGTAATGGCGCACATGTTGTTTCTGAAGAGAGTCCTAAATAGTAGTTCCCGATTGCAAAATGTGGTCAAATTATGCAACGCTATTCTAAGTCGGCTGTAAATCCAGGCACCCGCAGGTCCCATGATTAATGTTGCGGTTCACTTATCGATATGTAAGGAATGTTTTTCGCTTTCCCAAGATTGATGGTTGCCTCCAATCCAATGGAGAGAGCCAAAGTCTTAGAGATTGATGGAGTCGAATTTTGTTTACTTTCCATTCTTTTATAGTCCCCCTTTTCCTTCCTACCCACAAGATTTTAGGCCTCCTGCATTTTTTACGCCAAAAGCTCGCTCTATCGTTCCTCTCCGATCTGATCCCTTCTTTCAGCTTTCGACTCTTACGTTTTCTCTCTGAATTCTGTCAAATACTGGAGGGTTCCTTCCTCCCCCGATCACTGTGCGGCCCAACCCTCTACAAACGTTCCGCGCCCACAGAGGGCTACGAAAGACCGAAGTCATAATCTGTAAATTCGGCACAACGGGCAAATTTACAGGTTTTTGCCTGCCTCTCGCCGTTAAGTCCTAGGAATTTGTCCCGTGCATCCGTAGATTTTTTTATTGGAAATGAACCTCAACCTTCCATGGAGGAGGGATAGGGCAAAAAGTCTTCCGAAATGAAATCCCTACATGTACGTAATACTTGAACTGCCTCAAATTAGAGCACGTACGTAGATGGAGTATGGCCATTCCTATCCTTTTAGTGCCGGAAAGTTGTGCCGCTTTTTGATTGGTCTACGAGTTTAGGCCTGTCATGAAGCCCTCACGACCGTAAATTAACTAACGCTCCTCTTAGTCGATGGGCTTTAAAAATTTATGTGAACCCTTTCCGGAGAAATTACTTCAGATGCACCTTTACCAACCCTCTTTCTCTGGATCAACCTTTATAGTATTCTTCGAATTTTCATGTTATTGTGATGTAAAATTATAGTCCCTAAGTTTTTTTTTTTTTTTTATTCTATAATTTAATTCTTCATCAGATGTTTAATGATTCAAAGTTGAGACGGTAATGCTCTGGAATGGGTTGCGATGTGCAAACCTCGACGGTGCCGACGTCCAGAGTTGTCAGATTGTGCGATGTAATTATGATTAATTTGCGTGGGTTAAGTGGGGGAAAAGTGCTGATTTTTTAGCACTATCCGGAAACAATGCCGACGTCCGAAAGCCGTGAATCCTCGAGCGGGGCACAAGCACCCTCTCGCGCCACCGTGTTCTTCCTCCCGCGCATCCGATATTTTAATCAAAAGGTTTTCGTCTACGTCTCCCCGCGCCGCAAAGTGCGGCCTTTTAATGGATAAAGCGGACAAAACTCGTAATAACGATGAAGAAAAGAGATTTGGACCAAAAAAAATATCGAGTTATTTGTAATTTTTGTCGTAGAATCCGTTTTTGAAGGCAAAATTACTCTGAACATGAAATGTTGATCGTAAAAACAAGATGGCGGCCCAGAAAACCTCAAAATGACCTCATCAACAACGCAAAACTCAACTTTGGCAGGTACAGGCTTTTGAAGTATTCAGTTTCTATCTTATTTTTGCCGTAGAATCTGATTTTGAAGTTCAAAAATTTTTCGGAATACAAAGGTTTTTAGGTCTCAAAAATAAGATGGGACTTCGGCGGGTAAGTCTAGCTGTCCCTATATGACTATCTTCATGACTGCCAACAGGGTCTGCATTGAAATATGATTTACACAAAAATACCACATTTTCGACTTCAAATATCTGTGATAGTCGCAAAAAGTCGCAAGATCTTTTTGGTGTGGAATTGAAGTTGGATATTTGAGAATGAAGTAAATTTTGACGTCTTTTCCCCGTGTATTTCTGTTGGACCGGTGATTCTCGACCCATCTCCCGTCCACTTTCTACCCAAATTTTAAGTAGTTTAGAGCGAAAAATTTGAAAAAGAACCATCATTGTGAGTCAGAAATATCTTTAAGATGGCAAACTCCAAAAGAAATATCCAGATGTCGAGTTGTGAATTTTTTATTTTTTTCCATAGAGGGCCGCACTGTGCGCCGAGCCGGGGGGGGGGGGGGGGGGAGGTGATACTCGGTGCGGATCCCGCGAACAAAAGCGAGGAAGCGTCGTCCCTGGGCGCGTTTGTTTTTAATTTTTGATGTTTCCCGTCCTCCCCGGGCTTTTTCGGCTCCCGTCTCAAGGAAAAACGTCGTATCTACCCTCTCCGTTGCCGCATATTTGTTCTTATACATTTTTTGTTTTCCGGAAACCTTTGCGATTTTTTCATCGATTCTTCCGCTGGATTTTATTCGTAATGCACTCTATTGTACTTACTTGTGAATCGCTATAAAAATATCGAACTTTTTTCAGAATGGAAATTTGAGTTAAGAGGAATTTGGCAACTGTCGAGTGTTTATGCGGCGTTCTTACGTAACACGCACGGGGGTGCACGCCCCAACGTTGGCTCTCAACCTTTTGTTACCTTTTGCTTGTGAGACTGTCTCAAAATCAAAGTCCTTCTATGAGAGAAAGTTGGGCCCTCGCCGAATTTCCTTCCTAGCCGTTTCAGATAGAAGTATGCGACGGCTTCTTAGCTTGTTTTCAAAATCTCTTTGTATCATATGAACCAAAGTTTTTAGTCATGAGTTCCGCAATCTTAATTTCCGTTCTGACGTGCAGAGTTGCCGGCGGTCTGGAAAACCGGGAAAGTCAGGAAAGCGACCGGGGAAAGTCAGGAATTTTTTGACACATCTACATCACTAAAACATATTATTGATCTTCCAACTGTTTAACCTTTCTGGTCATTTTTAAGGCTTGTAATTTTTTAACTAGTTACTGAATGCCTTTTCCCATAATTTGATCTCCAAGCAAGGAAATCGTGTTCAAAGCTCAGTGAAAGTCAGCGTATTTAAATAGATAAAAAAATGATTGAAAGTTGTAATACGGGGAAAGCCAGGGAATTAGAAAATGTTGGAGTCACGGAAAACCGAAATTAGTCAGGGAATAGTAAGGAAAAATCAGGGAATTGGAAGATGGCAAAGGTTTGGTGACCCTGCTTACGGGGAATCAGAGCAAACACTTTCTTATATTTTCCTTATTTTCAAGAGGTTTTTTAAAAAAAGTATAGAGTACTTGCCGGCGATAAATGGAACTACAATTACTATTGGGAACATTTCACAAAGAACAAATGTCATAAGTGTCATCAGTTTCCCTGCGCTACTACTTGATTTTGTGGGTGAGCCAAACTTAGAATTCCTTAGTTGCAAAATTTTGTCCGATTGATCCATATTTGAGTATACGTTGCAAGTTGGGAAAAAGGGAAAAAGGTCGAGTTGACGGATAATTGACCAATTTTCAGCAAGGAGATTAGAAAGTATTCGCTGATTTCGTAAGTGGCTTTCCTGACTGCTCTTGCCTTTCCTTATTGGACCTGGGATCCTGCATGATCCCTCATTTCCCACACACCTGGTGGAATCATTGGCGGATCCAGCAAATTTGCAACATCGTATTTTCTCCATTTAAACCTATGGAAATGTATCGATTCTTGGAGGGGCTAGGTGTTCCGCCAAGAATCGATTATTTAGCATAGGTTTGAATAGAGGAAATCCGGTGTTGCCAAATTGCTGGATCCGCCTCTGGGTTGAATCATGCGCAGGAGTGTGACGTAGAAGCGCCAGAAGCACGCGTCCATTCCGAAGCCGAACGGAAGTTTAATTGATTCCTCATTTTGTTTGCAGAGCGATCCGGGAAGAAGAAAACAACGTTCACCAGGTTCTTGAAGCACTTGAAAGCTCATAGGAAAGAGAAAAGTGGGTCGCCTAAGCATCCGATGCACCGGGTAAGTCTTTTCACTTTTCCTAGACCTTTTTTAAAGTGTTTAAATTTTTTATTCGCCTCCTCCTTCCTCGGAGCGTGGTGCAGCATCTTGAAGGAGCCCGACTCGCTGCCACCTGTATCTGAATAAAAGTAATCTGCCCCGAACGTTAGGAAGCAAGGCCAACGTCTCTCCGCACTTTTCTTGCCCTTTCAACCCTCAACGAACGCCCCCTCCCCTGGCGGTGTGATGAAGATTGAATTATATCTGGGTCACGATTCATCTCTCTTCGGTGAAAAATGAACCGGGAAAAGCTCCCATCGGGTGTAATGTTTTATGGATAAGATTAAGAGGAAAAAGTGTCTAATATTCTGTGGAAGAATGGTATATCTAGTTTTGATAGCCAGACTAATAATATAAAACTTAAAAAATTGAAGTAGTCTAAGCATTTAATACGAAAACAGGGTATTTAGAGTTTGGGAGTTTGGTTTTTTTTTGGGGGGGGGGAGGGGGGGATTGGTAGGGGGGAGGGAATAGAACTTAATTAGTTTTATTATACTCCTGTTTTTCGCTCGCTCGAATGAAGAACATAGGAAGTCTGTTTAATAAGAAACCGGATTTTGGTGATAACACAGGCTTACCGTGCGTCCGAATTAGGTTTTCAGGGGCCGAATTTTGTCGGCTTTTCCACACGGAGTGCAACATCCATCGATGAGTTCAAACCGCATCACCGGCCAATCAGAAGCGCTAAGCCGGACTCAAGTGCAGTCGAGACCCGTCCTAAGTATATTTAAGTACGGTGGAAGGACCGACAAAATTCGGCCCCTGGGACTTTTCTAATAGCTGGATATATACTTAAGAACGCTACATTAACAAATTTGAACAATTCTAATTAGCTTTGTTTGTTAGTACGTGGCTTAAAGTAAGGCAATCTTATGGTTGTTTTTCGATTTTTATGTTTGACCTAACTTGTCGCGCTTTTCTCGATCTCGCACTTCCTTATTCAACCCACCCGGATGAGTGGAGTTTCGCATAGCTGCACACCCAAGTTTCGTCAACGGAAATTATCCTATCAAAAATGTAGGATCATCGTTAGAACGTTCAAGAAGCTCAAGGGAAATTGACACTCGGTTGGATTTTTGTTCAACGGACAACGATTCGCGGGACAAGTTTAGTGCCACGTCCAGAAATTAGCATAGCATAAATTAAATTAATTCAATATCTGAAAACTTTGGACAAGGGAAAAGCTCCGAATAATGAAGTGCATTATTTTCAACACCAACTCTCTGTCATTTTTTCCCAACGTTCTGAGTCCCAATTCAGCTCAGTCGCAGGTGTGGGAACTGGAGGAGTTGATTGGTTTCGCTCCGTTACTTTTTAAATTATTCTTTCCCACAGCGACCGTTCAAATTTTGTCTTGAATTCCAAGAGAGCGTGAACCTTATCAAAAATTCAGGGAGTGTACTTTTTTTTTTATCTAGACGACAGTAATTTTGTAACTTGGGAGAGAGAGAGAAGACCTAAGAAAAGTAATGCGATTAGGTTTCGCGAAGTTTCGTATCCAGTTGCTTGGTCGAGAAACAATAGTCCTTTGTCCCGAACGAGCTTGTCTTTTCCAGCTTCTTTTGTTCCCCTCCGTTTCGTCCATCAGTTTTTATCTAGGACGTTTGAGAGCGGCAACTTGGTCCGTATTTTCATCGCGCCCCGCGCTAAGCGCTTCTCGCTCAGACAATCATAATCTAAATTTTACCCGCGCAAGAACTCCCCAACGCTACGGCGAGTCCACCTGACGCTTTTCGGCGAAAAACCATCCTACTGATGGAGAGAACAATTTCAATTTGCCTCAAAAGTATCAGCATCCTCCTACTCAACTCCTCGCAGAGTTGCGAACTAAGCTTAGAAAACGCGTGGATACGGATTCGAGTGAGAAAACATTTTCAGATTCCGATAAGGTCAAGGATCGTGAAAGTTTTTTGCAAATTTCGTCAGATAATAGAGTTTGGTCAGGACATCGTTAAAAACAAGGAAAAGAAGGAAGACCTGTGTAAATATGGGCCGCAATCATGAATCTTTAAATTCTGCGTGTGTGTCATGCGTAGTGTTAGGAATTACGTCGTCCTTGTCTCTACTAGTTCTGATACTACTCTTTTTATTCGCTCTGTTGAAAAAAATTCAAAAGTTAGCGAAAATTCAAGATATGTAGGAGTGTTACTCAACTTGCAACACTAGAAAAGGAAAATGTTGAAGTGATTTCTGTCGTTGAGATTACTATGTTCAGCTTTTTGTTATGGTATCAGAGGAAACGGTAGTAATGTCACGGATCAGAGGGTTGCTTTTTTATCATTTTTCCTCTTTTTGTTCTTTGTTAAATTTCCTTTATCTAGAAATACAGTTTCAGTAGGTCTGCATGGAGAGGATGATATCGAAACGAGGCAATACACGTTTCTTCGGAAACGACGGATTTGCAAAGATTGTAGGTGGAATAATTATGCAGAAGATTTCTCAGAACAAAGAACATCAAAATTAAATTATAAGGTATTGTAATAATACCTAAACATTGTAAATACCAGGTAAAGATACCACGCAATTACGACTGATCCTGGCTAAAAAAACATGAACCAGGTAGATTTACTGCCGCGACACTGTCGCGTGCGTGGTCAGCCTGCCTTCAATTAGAGATGATACTTCACCGCCCGCACAAGAGTTCGAATAGTTGTATCACGCGTTTTAACCCAAGTCCAGGCCGGCAGAGGTGCTGGTGCTGCGCTGCGTTGATTTTATTCTTTTTCTTTTTCTCTTTTTCTCTTTTTCTTTTTTTCGTAAACTTGGGATCTTCATCCGATGCGTTAATGTTCCTTATTCCTCATAGAATCATTTTCTATGTATGTAAGTATTCCTCACACAGTACAAAGAATCTTAGCGGTCACTAAATCACTAAATATGTATGATCTCTAGAAAATCTAGGAGCCCAATATCAAATGTCTGTCAGTGTGTGTTATACATCCGGCCACGTTTACCGTCCGTGTGAGTAGCTCTGTCAGAAATATATTACTCTCCCTTGCCGAGGTAGAATAATTAATGAATCTTCTAACGTTACTGAATATACTTCGAAACTTCGATGAAATACGAATTTCCTGAAAAACTCATGGAGTTTTCTCTCCCAATATTGCCGGTTATTCGCAACTTCATCTGATGCGTCCGATAATTTCGGGGAATAATTTTCCAAATTCTCCTCAAAACCAAATTTTTTATCTCAGAGATTTCTTGTCGTTTTAATGTGTTAGATGATATTTTTTTCTGAGCACGACAGTGCTATTACTGGATTTTTTATGAATTATTCATTTTAAAGGCTCAAGTAATTAATAACTTCCTCTTTCAACCGCGTAGGTTTGTGTTCGGGAAAATGTCACTAATCGACTCGGAACTTGATCGTGTAAAGTTCTCGGATGGGCCATTTCATTCTCCGAAGACGGCTCTCTACGGCTGGGAATCAACAGTGAAACAAAACGAAGGATGCAATCAAAAGTTTCAAAATGGATACTTAGGCGAATCTCGATCCGGCCCGTCCTCTCAGTCCGGAGATGAGCTTTGACGATGAACTTTCTAATCGCCCGGTTTACGGGTGACTAATCGAATCATTTTTCACGAAACAAGCGATTTACTCCGCATCGCGTCACATCGTTACGACATTGGCGGCGGCGGCGCACAGTAGATCCAGTCAACAGGAGAAGTCGGACAAAATTTGGAAACTTTAAAAGCTCATAACTCCGTTTTTACAAACTTTTGAGGTCTTAAAAATGGTTCCATTGGTTTTCTCGTGACATTTTCTCTAAGAGCCACCCCTCAAACTTTAAAATTTGACGAAATAAACATCTAAATTTGCACTTTTAGTCAAAAAATTCATGTGGGACCTCTCCGATTGATTCGGTCCATTGTGCGGCGGCGGCGCTGCTCAAGTTTTAACGACGCCACAATTTGGAGGCGCTCGCTCTGAGAAAATGCCGTCGCAACAAGAGAAATATTTGTTTGGACGCTGGGTCCCTGCAAGCGTTCCATCCCCCGCGGTCCCTCCGTTCCGACGTGAGCCCCGGACGTCATAGAGTGATGCCCGGGACAGGGCTCGCTCCGGTCCCGCCGACTCGAAAGTTTCCCGCAACAAAGTTGAGAGTCAATCGTGCCGAAAACGGGAGTGCGGATTTTCCGGCGTTTACCCGGCGTATGCTCGCCGTGCATTTTTTATCCGGAGCGAATATAAATTCATGGCATTGTTCCCCGGACGGACGCGGCCGGAGAGCGCGCTCGGTCACTGTCTGCTGCCTGCGTTTCCGTCCCCCGAGAGTCGAGTCTCCGATCGAGTTTGTTCTTCGTCTCTTCGTTTTAACTGCTTTAATTCGCCTGCCCCGTTGTTTTCGTACATTTCAATTGGCCGCCCCAGATGCTCCCTGGAAAATAATTGGACCCCTCTCCATCTCTATTTATGAGTTCGTCACTGTGTCGCTGTGCGGTCAACCGAAAGCTTTGTCAGGAGGGAGGGGCGTCGTGTTTGAGGACAATTTTTTTTACTGCGTGAGGCATATGAATCGGTTTCTGTTAGACGGGCGTACGTCTGAAAACTCGTGAGCTCTGGCGACCTAGCGTCTTGCGTGATCAACAAAGCCAGGGCTCGTGATTTTTTGGACTTACGCCCGTGCACTTGCGGAACCTACGGACTTACGGAACCGATTCAATGACGGAGTCTACTCACCTCCTGATACTTTCAGAATATTAAACAGGCTGTCTATCATCAGGATTTTCCCGATTCTATCGGGATTTGAGGAAAAATCGGTCGTCAAATCATGATTTGAGAAAAGCTCTTGTTTTTTATACTCAGATGAAAATTCTAGAGTTCTGCTTCTGCATACGCTTATGCAGAAATTTAAATATTTCTCCCCAAAAAATCAGGATTTGATCTGGATTCGGAAAAATTATGAAATCAGGATTTAGAAGTCAAAAATCAGGAAAAATTAGGATTTCATCAGGATTTCCCGAAATTAAAAAAAAAAAAAAAAAACCAGACACCCTGTTAAATGAAAAACCGAAGGTTAGGTGACCCATTGCTTTTGATCAGAATACGTTAAGTAAGTTTCACTCTGAAGAGAGGTCTTGATAGGTAGCTCGATCTAATACAAACATATCCATCTAGATAGCTGTTCTATTGGAAAGGGAACAAGGTAAAACTTATCCAGTGGTAGGTCAACGATATATGGATATGCCGTATCCATTATTCATATCTAGAGAAGTAAATGATCAAGCTGCTGATCGGCTTTCCCGGCCTACGAAGTGCGCGTCAATTATTTTGAGTCTTTCGCCGGCTTCGACCCCGCGCTCGAAGTGCGCATGTTATCCGCAGCGATTTATTACGTGGCGACGACGTCTCAGTTAAACGGTTCATCGGCTGTCAGCGGATCTTTACCGGCTCATTTTTCATAATAAATCTCGAGCGGTGAGCCCGCCAGTCCAAGGAACAAGTTGCAATCAAAACGGGGTATCGTTGCAGTGGGGCGGGGGGCAGGGAGGGGGCGACGAGTCGATTCGCAGCCCCCGTCAACGACGCCTCGCGTCGAACCGTCGAACGCTGTTATCCTGATTAAGGAGCTTTCCTAACGCCCCCAACTCTCTTATATTTCCCGCGGTTGCCACTTCGATTTTCATGATACATGAATCACTGAATCGTTGGTCAGGGTGACTACAAGTCCGGAATTTCCGGAAAGTCCGGAAATAGTACTGATTTTTCAAGGGCGGTCTCAAAGTACCGAAAAAGCGCGGAAATTTTGCAAGTAGGTCCGGAATTTTTTTTATTTTTGTCGCAATTTAAGCGGGAAAGTCAAATTTTTGAAATTTTTTGAATTTCGTCGATTGGAGGTACTGAAAAAGTACTGAATTTTTCTGTCGATGAGGTACTGAATTTCTCGGCAATGTACTGTAAAAGTACTGATTTTTGGCCAGCCTGTTTCAGTAGACACCCTGTTGGTTTTCCATTGAGGACATGTCAATTTGCAGATGAATCTTCCGTTGTATACACGGTGATCCGAAAGTTCCGCACCATCAAACAAAAATTACACGCACATCTGCCTCTTCATCAGAGTATTATGATCTTCGAAAATTCTAACACGAATAGATGTACTCGTACGAACGAAATATTCAATAACCACTTTTAGTTGATAATTTACATGTGACTTCCGCATCTTAACGCCTTCGAAATGACTTACACAGCACCGATGTTCCGTTGTGTCGGGATGCGGGACGGTCGTGAATTTGACACCATTCAAAGGGTAAAAAATTAGAAAAAAAACATGAATATTAGGCAATTTTTTAATGTACATGTTTAGAAAAAAGTGTTTCATTCATATTTAGGCCAAAAAAATAGAGTAGAACATTTTAGATGCTAATAAAAGACCAGGGATAAGAATGTCCCCTATTTTAAATTTTCGCCCACTTATGCGCGTCGTTCTCCAAGCCCATCATATCGTCGCTCCTCTGACGTAAGGGCGTATCTCTCTTCTCACATGAGTCCCGGAAAGCATTGAGAAATACGAGGAGCAAGGCTCACCAATAAATCGAGATACGCCCTCTCGTCAGAGGAGCGACGATATATGCTCCGGAAAGTCCGACCTCAGGTTAGCAAAGTTCGTAGGTTATTGTATCTACATCCTGGTCTCTCATTGGATCTTGTTCATCGGAACGCGAAAAGCCCACTGGGCTACTCTCTTGAACTCAGCTCGAACGTTGATCCGTTTTCAGGCTTCCGGCATAGGAAACTCGGGGGATTTTTCAAAGTTGAGGCCTAGCGGAAGTTGGCCGAGCCGGGCAACTGTTTGGTGGAGTTCAAAGAGGAGCAATTAAAAGAGGCCGATGAGGAACAGGGATCACAGGACGGGCTCCGAGCATCCGTCAGACGTTCGGTAGCTCAAAGTTGAAACTAATTCTCAAAGTTTCTTTTCGCCCGGCCCGGCTAAGGCTTCATTAATAAGAATAAATGAAGAGAGCGAGCAACTTAAATTGACACGCTTGTCGCTAGCTCTACATCTACGAAGCCTTAGTGTCAGATCGTGCCTTCAAAGCAATATGTGAACGACCACAGAGAGAAGAACTTCAGTCTACATGGACCGAAAGGAGGGGCCGTGCTAAGGAAGAACGCCGTATGAACATTCGAGAGTTGCCAAATTTCCTTCAGTAAAATGTTCGGTTTGAGGAAAGTTATGAATATTTTCCCGTGAAATTTTCAGGAATTTTAGGTGAAATTGCGAGCAAAATCATCTGAAAAATTGGAAAGAAAATATTCATAAGTTACCGGGATATTCGTGTTTTATCAAAGGAAAATATAGTAAAAGATAGACCTTCAAAGAGCCAAAAATGGTAGAGTTGAGAAAATTCATGTTTGGTCTAAACTTGCTCCGTATCGAAACCCCTCTTTTAGTTATTGATACTTAATCCTGAAGGAGCCGTTTGAAACAATTGGATTCAAGGAACGCTCCAAAAACTTTAATTTTCGGTTCATTTTAGGAAAAACGTATATGCCATTTTCACGGAAAAAAGAACTTCGTGCGTGAGACCCGAAGTTGAGGTCATATTGATCTCTGAAGTTTTCGGATCACGTATCGAAAAACTTGAGGTCCAGCTGCCGAAGTTCGGGTCAGACGTCTGAAGTACTCCAGTGTATACCGAAGGGTTCGGGTCATACATCTGGAGTACTTCGGTACATACTGAAGTGCCTCAATGTCTGACCCGAACTTCGGCAGCTGGACCTCAAGTTTTCGGATGCGTGATCAGAAAACTTCAGAGATGCATATGACCTCAACTTCGGGTCCCACTCACGAAGTTTTTTTCTCCGTGTTTATCCTGCAAATAAATGCTTTTTTGGGTGAGCCAGAAATAGCAGCTCCTGATCATCGGAAAAGGTAGTCCAAAAAGAGGTTCTCGCCTTTGTGATGTGGTAGTGAGGACCACGTTTTTCGGCGTCTCGAATCCGGAGATGTCTTCAGAATTTGAGCAGCGGGGCACGCTTAACTCGTTTGGAAATGTCATTTTAAGGGTGGCGCCTCGCTTTTCCTCCCCGCCCCCTCCCGCCCTGCCTCGGCGCGTTCTCGAGTCTGTAACTTTTAAACAACCTGTAATAAACGAATAAAACGCGGCTCGACTTGGTGCCACGGGCGGAGTAGTTTATGAGGGAGGGGATTGTTATTTGAGGTGAACCGCGCTATGAGAGGCGTCGACTTTGGCGGCCTGAGAACCGCGCGTTAAAAGCTTTCGTTTCGTCGCTCCGTTTTGCCAATCGGACGTTTCAAATTAGAAAGAGCTATTTCCATCGCGACTCGGGCTCTGTGGTGCGTGTCTGTTTATGAGTCTGATGTCTCAAGTTACGATGGAGATACGTCCAATTTATTTCCCCATGGAGTTCGTTTAAAGCCGAAAACGAGGGCTTCGATTTGCGTTCGTTTCACGAGGTCCTAATTCAGAGTCTTCAGCTCGAGGCTCGATCTGTACTCAGACGTATTATACTCGCGGAAAAAAAGCCGGTTGAGCATTTGAATGTTATAACAAATGTCCCCCTGTAGAAAATTACTGCTGGGAGAAGGCTAGCAATGTTTTCTACTGAAATTTTCAGGAAAACTAGGAAAGCTTGCGAATAAAATTCCCTGATATGAGGCGACTAGGCATAGCGGGAAGTTCGAAAACCAACTCCTTGAGGAGATATTAAGACTTATTTTTACACACGTCCTCTGGGGTCAGCGGATTCCCAAAGAGAAGAAAAGGAGAATTTACAACGTCGTAGTCAAAAATATATTAATGTACGGATATGAAGTTTGGCAGCTGAAGAAACGACCGTAGGTCCCGTATACATATACTCTATAAAAGTTCACGTTGCGCAAAAAAATCGTTCCTTCTACGCAATTCGAGTGTTTTTTCAACTTGACGGGAAATTGGTAAGAATATTTCTATCTACGTTTTACTGAAACTCGATTTTCTAAGTGCAAAGCACGGTAATCGCCAAACCCGAAACACATCCGTCGAGACACACGGGGAAGCTTAAATTCTCCGCTACCCCGAGCATTCTTTATTGTTCTCTTAATATTTAGACTCCGTGCCCTCTCCACTCCCACTTTCCTCCATAGCCCTTCTCCCTCCTCGCCGTACTCTTTTAAGCTCGAGGTGAAATTTTCCAACTCGGAAGAGTAGTCGGTCAATAATGGAATACCCCGCTGAGCTCTAAGCTGGATACGAAACACGTGTTGAACTTACGAGAGACCAAAACGAACACGCTAACAGGCTAACACAGTCTAACACGCAGCGAATGAGCGCTAATTGAGACGAAAGCGAATTAAAACGTGCGTTAAAAGAAAAAGTTGGGAACGCAAGGGAGGGCGGAGGCCCGCCCCCTCCCCCGCTGGTCTTCCGCTCGACGAGCTTAAATCAGCTTTAATTGCAGCATCCATTCTGTCGCACAGTGGATCGAGCCGGTGAGAGAGGTCGGACAGAATTTGGGCACTTTAAAAGCTCATAACTCCGTTTCTACAAAATTTTGAGGACTTAAAAATGGTCCCATTGGTTTTCTCGTAAAATTCTCCTCGAAAATCACCCTTTATAATTTAAAATGTGTCGAAATAAACATCGAAATTTGCAGTTTTAGTCAAAAATTTCTTGTCCGACCTCTCCAAATAACGCGATGCACTGTGCGTCGAGGCGATGAAAGGTGTGCGGAATTTTAAGGTTCGACGGAAGGGGGCAACGGGCTCTTTTCAACGTTTGAATTGCGTCGTTGCCGAATTTCTGAAATTTTGAGGTGTCGGATTATGATTTTATTATTTATTCCCAGCGTAAACGAAGCGTACAATGTGGAAGTAATACTCTTAGTATCTCTAAATGAAAAACTGAGAGAAAACAGAGAACCAAAAAACAAACTCTGTGCCTCTTGCACTGCAAAAAAAACAAAAAAAACTTCAGGGTCTATATTCGGTGTATGTCAAACGCCAAAATTGTTCGGCTCCGGTGACTGAAGTTCTCGGACTGAGGATTTCTTGAAGTCACATGACTGCTCCATAAATCATATTTTAATCACCCCTCCTCCCTGTGACCATACTTTTGATAAATTGGGGAAAAAGTCGAATGTCTCGCGTACAATGATTCAGAATTTTTGCTCATCCTCTGTTTTGAGTGTATGGCACCGAGCTTGTTAATCTGTTTGTAATTCTTGCATTTTCAGTAACTATACTTTGTCTCCTGATCACGCAGTAATTTTTCAGATTCTTTCGAGCCGTTTTTCCCGCCGAAAACGGCTTTTGAAGTTCGAAATTTTAAAACACCGCCTTTGCCCGCGCTTTATCGGCAATCCAATATGGCGTCAAAATTATCCCCCGACTTCCTGCCACACATTCGACCGAGCGCCGTCAGCGGTACCTCTTCGCGTTCGAATATCGAGGCTAATCAAAACATATCAAAACAAGCATCTGGCTGTTGTCAATTTAGTTAGTTAGTCAGCTAGCGGAACACTTTCTTCATCCCCAGTTGTCTCAGACTGATCGACGGTTTTGGTCGATTTAACCAAAAATGTAGTCGATCAACCAAGTCTTTCTGATTGATCTGACCGGAAAACTGTATAACTCAAAGTAACTACAAACACGGGAATTTTAAATTCGGCAACTGCGGTGATACTCTCGTTCGACTTTGACTTATTTTCCTGCCGCACGGACTCAGCACTGCCTAGAACTTTAAAATCGCACGGAATCGAATTTTCAATCCCCAGCTCCGTCCCAACCTCACTCCACTCAACGGCCGGGTGTCTGGGACCCTCAAAGCAATATCTTGGCTTTTTCTCGGCCGTGCCCGCAAGAAAGCTTCGAGAGGGGTTCACAGACCATCCCCGAAACCCTCCCCCCCCCTTTTCAGCTGGAGGGATCAAATTAAAATGCACCGGAGCAGAAAGTCGATCGGCCGGGACCGAGCCGGAGGCAATTCGTTCACTTTTCAAGATGAAAGTTCACAATCGCCAGCCATGAGCTAACCGAGTTAAGACGTATGATTTAATTGAGTTTTTTCGACTCCGACCCCGCGCCGTGGAAATTTATGACCCCCGAACTTCATGATATTTTTCAATATTCGTCGAGGAGAGGGCGAGAGTAGTGCAGTCGAGCTTGCTTGTATTTTTATCGGAATTTTGCGTGAGTTATGGATGTAATTTCTTTTCCTCTTCGGCCACTGGATGTTAAAAATTATTTAACTTCTTGGAAATTAGTCTCTTTGGTAGGCTTGCTTAAAAGTATCCTCGAGGATGGAAAAGTGTTCCAGTCCTCCATATAAATGCGGGGTTGGGTTGGCGAAGATTATTAAATTCTGGTTCCATTTCCATTCTGAAGTTGAGTCGAGTCTGTTCAGTTTCCATCTCAGAGTGGAGTCAATTAGGCGTCAGTTACAACCATGCAAATGAACCGAAATATAGTTAATTTTGACTCGAATGTAGAAATGAAGTTAATTCGATCCCGTCTTCAACATGGAAACAGAGTGTGCCTTGTATTTTTACAGTGACGAGAAAAATAGCCACGTGAAACTAAAAAGTTTAAAAGTTAAAGAGCCTGTGTCATTTTCCGGCAAGGAACTCAGGCACTCGATACACTGTATCGAGTTGGGGGTCGAAACGATCGCAAATGTGATATATTGTGCATACGCGTCTACACCAGGTTCAGTGCTCCGTCGTGGCGGAATAAGAAAATTTCAAGGTTTGGTAGAAAAATGTATCGATTTTTCCTTGATTCTTCTCATTTGAGTAGAATTCACCGATTTCTTTACATTTTTCTTAAATTTTCAAGAACGTGTTACTCATCAAGGTCGCAATTAAGATTCGTTCGATTTTTTTCTGTTAAAAAACTTCTTAGTTTCATGTGGCTATTTTGCTCGTCACTGTTAAAAATACAAAGCACATTCTGCTTCCATGTTAAAGACGGGATTGAATTAACTTTATCTCTACATTCGAGTCAAAATTAACTATATTCCGGTTCATTTGCATGGTTGTAACTGACCCTGAATGCCTAATTGACTTCACTCTGAGTTGGAAACTGAACTGATTCGACTCAACTTCAGAATGGAAATGGTACCAGAATTCCATGTTCGACGATGAAAAAGATATTTGACGGAAGTCGTGGAAACCCGTGCTTGCTGCTAATCGGTGGAAAATGACATCATTTGGTTCAGCGCGAAACCGCGGCAGTGAAAAGTTATGCGTATTGAACTGCGTATCTTTCGATTTCTGAGTTTTTTTTCGCACTTTCGATGCGCGCAGCGTGTTCTATGCCACTTACCTTTGACAAAACTTATTCGCAGGTCAATATTCGTCCATCGTTTAGTGACCCAGTTTTGAATGACACTAATCCTCCTACCCATGCTGCTCGATGGCAGATCTCGAATGTTACACCAAATGTGTTTTTTCAAAAACAAGTCCATGCCGGAAATCCGAGTCAGTCAGAAAAGTTTTTGGTTAAAAAAACAGATTTCGCGGGCTTTTGTCTAGCTCCCTCCTTCACTTCACCGCGTTTTTACTTTGAGTTGAATTTGGATCAATTTTAGGAGATTCTTTTAAGTTCTGCCCAGGTTTGTTTTGAAGAAGTTTGATCGACTTACTCTTGCCGACTTCTCTGGAATATTCGACCGAAATGATACCCTTACCAATCGGAGGTTCGCCGCTAAAGTGACAGCGTGACGGGTCGGAGCGGCGGCGCACAGTGGATCGAGTCAATTAAAGAGGTCGGACATGAAATTTTTGAGTAAAACTGCAAATTTTGATGTTCATTTCGTCACATTTTAAATTTTAAGAAGTGCTTTCAGATGAAAATTTCGCGAGAAAAACAATGGAACCACTTTCAGAACCTCAAAGTTTTGTATAAAAGGAGTTATGAGCGTTGAAAGTTTCCAAATTTTGTCCGACCTCACCTACTCACTGGGTCCAGTTAGAGTCCCTTTATACTGAGAGTCAAGACAATGTGAATCCATTTCTGATTGGTTCCCGTATTTCAGGCCTTCACTGTGTCACAAACGGGAATAAAGATTTCATTTTCACCGATTGCAAAGATTATATTCTGGAATGGACCAGGGAATTACGGTTTCGGCAAGGAACAAACGGAATGAGACAAGGAACGGAGAAAGGAATTTGAGAACGGGCCGATCAAAGGTTACAAAAAACGTTCAATTTCTGTAATCTTTTTTCCCGTTGGTGACTCCATGAGGGGGTGTTGTCTTGACTCTCAGTATAAAAGGACTCTAGGTCCAGTGTGCGGCGACGCGGCGTTGCGGTAATCCTTGCGGGATTCCGCACTCCCGAGTCGGGACACAAATCCTGGGAGTCAATAAAAGTCGGACGGGGGAGGCGAAACAAATAGAGAGTGGAGTCGTGGAGAATGACGCCCGGGCCCGGGACGCGTGGAACCTGAATCCGATGCGATATTAATTCGAGATCCGGATCCCGGTTTATTGTTAACAGATTCCTCCGCCGATATTATTGTCGCCTTTGACATTTTCATTTAAAAGAAAATATTTATCGTCTCCCACGGGCCCCGCCCCGACCCTGCGCGAGCTCCGTTGCCGTCCCCGATTCGCCGGAACGCTTTTTCCGGTGTCCCTTTATACTGAGAGTAAAGACAATGTGAACCCATTCCTGATTGGTTCCCATATTTTAGGCCTTCACGGTGTCCAGGGTGTCTACAAGTCTGGAATTTCCGGAAAGTTCGAATATTGTACACTGGAAAAAAAAACACATTAGATCTAGAGTCCAGACTCTTGAAAACATTGACAAGAAAAAGGACTCTTGATTCAATCAGATTCAAGCTTAAATCAAAAGGAAATCCGCTTTAATTAAGAGGCTAGGTTCTTGATTTAAGATTCCATCTGATTGAATCAAGAGCCCTTTTTTTGTCAATGTTTTCAAGAGTCTGGACTCTAGATCAAATGTGTTTTTTTTCCAGTGTACTGTTTTTTTAAGGGCGGTCCGGAAGTACTGAAAAAGTGCGGAAATTCTGTAAGATGGTCCGGAATTTTTCCATTTATTATAATTTTTGTCGCATTTTGAGCGAGAAATCCAAATTTTTGAAATTCATTGAATTTCGTCAATTAGAGGTACTGAAAGAGTTCCGAATTTTTCTGTTCAGGAGGTACTGAATTTCTTGGGAATGTGCTGAAAAAGTACTGTGAAAGTACTGCTTTTTGGCCAGTGTGTTTTAGTTGACCCAGATACCTTGGTCACAAACAGGAATAAAGATTACATTTTCACCAATTGCAAACATTATAAACTGGAATGGACCGAGGAAAAGGGGGCACGGCAAGGAACAAATGAAATGAGAGAGGGAATGGAGATAGAAATTCGGAAATGAATTGATCAGAGATTGCAAAAAACGTCCGATTTGTGTAATCTTTATTCCCATTTGTGACATCCATGAGCCGCGTTTTCTTGACTCTCGCTATAAAGGGACTCAAGCTTTTTCCAGGGGACACTGCGCCGCCGTTTCATTCGAATCTTGAGGGGTTCAGCTTATGGTTTCTACCTGGAAAAACCGCCAATTGCCGGCATTCATAATGAAACGAACATTTTGGGTAAATCAGGGTAAAAATTTGTCAGGAAATCCATGCTAATTACCTAGAATTTCTGCTTTCTCCGCTCTGAAATCAAATTCTTCCCAAGGTAGGTAATTTTTATTAATACGGCCTCGTAGAATCAGACAAAGTATGAAATATTTGAATTTGTTTCTCCAAACTTAGGTGAAAAATCTAGACGGAAACCGGTGGAAATCCCGAATTTCCGTCAAGGGATTTATCCCTGAAAATCAGTTAATATCAAGGGATTGTCAGGGAATGGAGAAAACAAGAATTTCAGACACCATGGTAACCACCAAGATAATTTACATCCCAGTATTTTTGCACAAAAAGTCTGCACAATGGAACATTAATATGAAATAGCCTCGACAGTGGTCTTGAATGGGGGCTATATCCTTCACCTGGAGGGGATAGATCTTCCCCCTCCCTCCCCCCATTTTTGCAAGTATGGCCGTATTGTTAAAATTAGATTTGGCAGCGGTAAAGCGTAATTATTTCTTTCCGTTCATAATTTTTGCGAGCAAGTAACCGAGAGCTAGGTATTTAAAAAGGAAAATTTACGGAGCCGCAAGCAAGATAGGTATTTTTAATTTCAGTTCTGAAATTTATGCGTTTACTCTCTTCAAAAATCGATGGCAGGGAACGGCGGCAAGCCCGCTCGCGATAAGGGGAGGACGACAAAAAGCGATTGGCCGCAGCGCGAGTTTGCGGATCCGTTTTTACTTGGCGGATTCCGCGGGTCCAGGCTCGGGGACCCCGCGTCCCCCCTCACCCTTGCCCCTCTCCCTCCCGGCAATCCTTTCTTTAGTCCCCCGCGACCGAATCCCCGATAAATCCAACCTGAAAAATCCTCCGTAAACAATTTATCTGGATTTCCGCGACGTACTGCGTTTACCTTTCTCTGAGCCGATGCTTATTTTCACTGTCTCAACCCCCCCCCCCCCCAATCCCTTCCCATTCCCCCGCCTTGGAACTGCTTCGGGATCGCACGTGCTCTGGCCTCTGTGTTTTTGCATTTGTTTACCCCGCTGACTTACCCGTCAGTTAATTTTTATAGTTGCTAACGTGGCTCAGGGATGAAGGAACCGTATCGACTTTTCACTGTGGAGCGCTACGAGCAGCGTGGAAATATCCAATGCCGCTTTTTTTTATCTAAAATCAAGTAACATTCAAGCTCAGGGTGTCCACAAATGCGGAATTTCCAGAAAGTCCTGAAATAGTACTGATTTTTTAAGAGCGATCCGGAAGTACTGAAAAAGTGCGGAAATTCCGCATAAGGTCCGGAATTTTTGTCATTTTTTTCTTCATTTGTGTCATAATTTGAGCGAGAAATTCTAAGTTTTGAAATTTTTCGAATTTCATCATATGGAGGTACTGAAAAAGTACTGAATTTTTCTTTTGAGGAGGAACTGAATTTCTTGGGAATGCACTGAAAAAGTACTGTAAAAGCACTGATTTTTGGCCAGCCTGATCTAGTAAACATCCTGAAGCTGCAATAAAGCTCTCTAAGTTAACCTTTAAAAGTCCAAGACTTATTATTTACATGCAAAGCCCCAAGTCGGGTCAAATTGACCCTTACTTAAATGCATTGAATTTGATAGTTTTTTGTGGTATTATGTATGTCTCTATGATTTTGAATGTAAGACATACTTTTGTTTGAAGTGTTTACGTTATTGGTAACACACTGGCACACTCTCACCTACTCCCTCACTCTCAACCTAACCCAATATGAAAGTAAAGTAATAGAAAGGACGCGCGTTGATGACGGCGCAGAGATACAACTATTCGTGCTTGATGAATGTCCGTGTTGCATCCACAAAATTGAAGGCGCGGGAAACGCGGGGCGTGAACTCGCACTGCTTCGCTCTATGCTGCCAATCAGCTGTGCCGCTCCGATTTGAGAGAAATGTCTAAAATATCTCGGTCAGGAGTTTATTTCGTTCATTTTCGTTGCACAAATCGTATTTTACTTAAAACCTAGATAAGAAAACATGTATCAGAATGCTTAAACTCGTACCTCGTCTACTGGTCCCTTCTGAACATTAAGTAAAATTGTGACTCTGTCACTGCATTGCCGATTGCAATATCGTAAATTCCCATCATGGAGGATCTTGCGGTGGGAAAAGTCGTAACTGATGACAGAAACGTGCGCGAGGTCGATCGCACGGGCTGCGTATTGATTGAAAGGAGTCGAAACGCCTGGAAATGCTGAACCGCGTTTGCGGAGACTAATAAGTCGTTTCGCGCGCTGCATTTCGCGGGGGACATTTGGAGGGCAAGAGGGAGGGGGGAGTCATAGAGCTAAGAAGGGGATCAAACAAAGCACTCCAACTTGAAAGGTTAATTACTCGCGACTAGGCGGCGCACAGTGGATCGAGTCGATCAGAAAGGTCGGACATAAAATTTTACACTAAAACTTCAAATTTTGATGTTTAATTCGTCCTATTTTAAATTTTGAGGGGTGTTTCGATAAGAAAAAATCACGAAAAAACCAATGGAACCATTTTTAAAATCTTAAAGTTTTCATTTAAAGGAGTTATAAGCGTTTAAAGTTTCCAAATGTTATCCGACCTCACCCATTGACTCGATCCACTGTGCGGCGCGCGGCGCAACGCGGCAATACGACGTGCCCGATCTCGTTTCGTCATTCTACGCATGTAAGGGTTTTAATATGATTCCTGATGAGCCCTCCAATTCGTATGACCAAGTGATTTCTAGGGCTCGTCGGAAAATGGAGTTGGCCCTTATGTCAGCCGAGCGAAAATTTAACTTGGAGGCAACGATAAGGGTGCGTTCGAACCCCTATCAACCAGTGCGCCTTCGGATCAGAGTTGAACTGCATTTAGCAATAAGGAACTACTATTTTTTACTCATCCAAAAAAGCATCTATGTGTATGAGAAAAGTAATAGCCGAAAATGGTAGTTCTTACTACAGAATTTAGTCCAATTGCATTTCCACGCTGTTCCTGCTCTGTATAAGCAGGCAACTTTTCATTCGAGTAAGATAATACTTTCATTGAAAGAGTGGTGTCTAAAACCGTGGAAAGCTGGAAATGCCCGGCATCTATTGAGGATCGAAGCATATTCGCTGCCGGGATAGCGAAGAGACAATAAGTGCAAAAATGAAGTTTTTGGAAAACGGGCTCAGAAGTATCTGACCGGAAAATTTTATTGAAAGAAGCCTCCTTTCTTTCTCAAATTATCATTAATCGTCCGAGAGACTCCTAGAAATCGTTTGGGTGATTAAAAATCGATTGATTTTATTTCAAGTACACAAAAAGGGTATTTTTCATTTTCATGATAGGTTATTGTTAGGTAAGACAGCCGCAAGTGCTATCTACTGCATGCTTTCGTGGTTGCGTTTTGGACACACAACAAACGCATTTTCAGGTTAGAAATTCGCGGAAGAGGGCGGAACTTTTCTTAAAACCACTGTTTTCATTGACTCTCTGGAGGAATTTTGTCACTAATTGCTGTCTTGCCTAGAACTACGTCATTTTTTGCGCACTTGCGACTTTCTCATATGTCTTGTTTTCACGAAAACAAGATGAATTTTGCTGTTTTAGCAATTTTAGTGATTTCATCTAAAAGAAATTAGACGAATTTTGAAGGAAACTCCATTTCGAAAATTTGACCCTTACTGCTCTCTTCGCTATCACGGCAGTTCGGGTAAATTAGGGATATAATATGATCAAAATAATTTGGCAACATCGGATTATCTATAATCGGTTTTTGCAGCATGGTTGCCTACAGTGTACTGAAAGAGATAAAGAGTCTAGAAAGTTCTACTGATAGAAGTTGTAGAAATATGATTTCATGCAGTACTGGGGCGCCTTCAATTTGAGTGATACTTCCAGCATTACCGGAACGTTAGTTTAGTTGCGTGACCTAACTTAACCCAACCTGACTCGTTTGCGATCGGTTCCCGAGCTTTTTGACGGGTGAAAATGCCGATCAACTCGGGCATATGCAATTACTGGAAAGATTAAATGTGTTCCAGCGTTCAATAATTAATGTTTACGTTTATTTTATTTTAAAAATAATCATCAAATTACATGTTTTTTTTCTATATTCTTCATGTGTCATTGTCACCTCATAAGTTTGGCAGGTATATACTCCGGTTTCTTTCGATCAATTCTTGTGAAACGCTGTATCAGGAGGTATTTTTTTACGGGGAACTCGAATTTTTGGTCAAATATTTAAAATTTCAGAATCCAAAATTGCTGGCGTGCCGTTTAAAGCTATAGAAAATGATCAATAAGCAGGGTGTTTGCAACGAACACCTCACTAATCGATTCATTACCATAGCTTGAAATGGGGAAATATCGATTCTAGGTGGCATGTCTTATCGATTATCGATTGATTCATACTCTTTTAAATGGAACAAACCGGTGTTGCCAAATTTAAGGATCGGCTTCGATTCATTGCATCGTAGTGCTGCGCCTCGCCGCTCTAAAGATTTCACCCCTTCCTCCTTCGTATCTTTGACATCGTACAACTTTTCAACTTTGAAAGAACAAAGGTACTGTTAACAAAGGTAACTTAACTGCCTATGAATAATCATAAGAATCTTTTAGCAGCTAATTCTCCTCGGCTCACGAAGAGGGTTGTCAGATTCAAATTTTTTCAATCGAGTTTTTTTAAAAAAAATTCGTAGCTTCCTGAGCAAGATCTTTATTTTTAATTCAGATCTTGATACTCCGATTCTTTTTCTTTTTTCCAAATTCCACGCTGTGCGTCGAAAGCGCACGCATTTAATTTGCTCTCAATGACGAATATCCACGTTTTATGCCACCTTAAGTCACGTGCATTATAAAAGAGTGTATACACGTTGGTATCCTGCTTGAAGGGTTCATTTTCAAACTTACCGTCGCGTTTGTCTCTTTCTACTTCTTTCAAAAAGGAAAAATATAAAGTGATGCTCAAATCGAAAGGATTCAACCAGAATTAGTCTAACTGCATTTTAGGTGCATTTGTAACTGCATTTCAACGTAACTGCACCAACCTAACTTAATGTAATTTCTGCTTTTATATCGTTTTGTTGACAGAGACCTACAACACTTTATGCCATGAAACTTTCTGGACATTTCTCCTGAATTATAAAGAAAGCACTCACAAAGTTTCTAGTCGGAACATAGTCCGATGTTTTGTTTAAAAATTTTGAACGAAAAGTAGTTAATGAATGATGTAGGGTCGGACAAGAGTTTGCAATTAGAAACTGCAATATCTGGCTTTTGCGTAAAAACACTTACATTCATAGGCAAACTAAACGTGCATACAAAGTTTCTAAACTGAGCCAGACGCTGTGGTTCCTAATTGCCAAATGCGATCCAATTGGTGGCTTGATTCTGGTGAAATGCATCCAGCTAGGACTACATTTTGCAATTAGGAACGACAATTTCTGGCTCAGTTTAGAAACTATACGTGTGTACCATTAGTTTCCTCGTGCTTGTAAAGGTTTTTCCGGATGGGCTCAGTGGCGTGGCGTGAATGATCGATTATCGATATTTCCCCATTTAAAGCTGTGGTAAAGATCGATTATCAAGGTGTTCGCTGCGAACACCCTATTTATCGATTATTTTTCATAGGTTCAAATGGTGGATTAATCGATATATCGCAAAGCACGCCACGCCACTGGTTGAGCCAGTAATGGTAGTTTCTAATCGCAAAATCCAGTCCAATTCACACCTTTTCCATTGGCCCGTTCAATCAAATTCCGATCAAACGTTGAAAGCGATGCGCGCGGCAACGCCAAACTCGGCTCAGCTCCCCGTGCTCGACTTTCAAAATTTAGGGCCCCGCGCCCCCCTCCCCCCAGCTCAGCGCCCACCTCTCGATCCCGTTAATTCATTAACCCCCTCCCCCCTCCTCCCGAAACACCCGCGTGTCCCGTCTCTTATCCCGGATCCAATTTCATAAAGTTGCTAATATGAGAGGTGCGCGAATGCGCGGGAACAGTCTCCGTCGAACGGTTATGAGTCGGGCATGCAGTCGTAGTCGTAGCAGTTAATCCGAAATTAGATACACCCCCCCCCACCCCTCGTGGGGGTAGGGGGTGGGGGCCCGTGCCGTATCACAAGTGGGTGCTACGCTGCCGTGCTGAGGAAAAACGCCGCATGAACATTCGAGAGTTGCCAAATTTCCCTCGATAAAATGTTTATTTTTGGGAAAATTTATGAATATTGTTCCTTTAAATTATTAGAATCTTTAGGTGAAATTGCGAACAAAATTATCTGAAAAATTAGGAGAAAAATATTCATATGTTTACCAGGAAATTCGCGTTTCATCAAAATAAATTTGGCAACGCCTGAAGGTTCATACGACGTTTTTCCTTAGCACGGCAGTACGGTGCGAGGATTTCCATCGAAATGCAGTATTTGATGCCCCCCTCTCCCTCCATCCCTTTTCTCGTCCGTTCCCGTTTTCTCTGAATGTTGTGCGCATCCCGGCCGGGTAATTGGAAATTGGGTGCTTGGCAGTTGAGTCGGTTGCTTTCGAAACGGAACAAGTAGCTTCTCAGATGAGCCCTTATTCGCGTGTACCTGCGTGCGTTTCAGGGCTCTTGCGAAAGTGCGTTTGTTCCCTTCCGGTAACGGCTTATTCGGTGAGGAGGTTTGTGATGGGTTTTCTACGACTCTACTTCCCGCCCTGAACCAAAGCGCCTTGATTTTTACCTCCGACCGGAATATATCAAGGCGCCTCTTCTGCATCCGTGCGGTTTAAAGTGGAATGAATGAAATCGTGATTTTGGGAATAGATCTTTTTTCTGTTGACTAATTATGAACGCAACTCAAAATGGGCTGTTGAAAGCGCTCGTAGTGCTCCGAGGAGAAGAGATCCGTGATTGGGCCATGAGTGAGCAGTGTAGAGAACGTAGAAAAGGGGGGGGGGTTGCATTTCGTAACGCCGAATACGTTAAGTTCAGAGCTTTTAAGAGCGTACATATTTTTTCATTTGTAAGTTATTCATTGTTATTCATTTTCTCACAAATGAGGAGCAGAAAATGAAAGAAAAGAAAGACGTATTTTGTCTCCCATGCAGTCTCGTTATTCCGTGTATCTGCTCTGGGATGAAATAGACGTTCGTTTTGAGTAAAATCGTTTTATTATATAATGGAAAAAAACTCCAGCTGTGAAAGCCGTACTCGCAGGCCATATAGGCATACCGTCCGTTCCAGTTTCAAAGGCCGAAATTTCCGGGTGTAGCACTCGTGCCCGTTGCTCCGGTTATCGAACCCGGAGTAGTCGAAAGTATGGATCCAGTATCTGGAACGGACGGAACGGACAGTATATCTATGTAGCCCGTGCCTTTTTTTCGCGGAAATGTGACTCGAGGCAAGATATTTCTTCATCCATATCAATTATTTTTTTATTTCTTAATTTTTAAATATTTTATCTTTTTATGTATCTTCGATGCAAACTTTTTGACATTAGCAGAATACGTACGGCTCAAGTGAGAGCGAAAGAGACAGGTTCACTGGGAAAAAAAAACACATTGGATCTAGAGTCCAGACTCTTGAATACATTGACAAGAAAAAATACTCTTGATTCAATCAGATTTTTGCTTAAATCAAAAGGAAATCCGCTCAAATTAAGAGGCTTCGTTCTTGATCCAAGCAAAAATCCGATTGCATCAAGAGTATTTTTTCTTGTCGATGTTTTTAAGAGTCTGGGCTCCAGATCCAATGTGTTTTTTTTCCAGTGTTACTCTTCTTTTTTTAAAATAAAAAATGATTCGATCGTAGGAAGATACGTTGTCATGGCGTGACGACTGAACGGGTCCACTAAAAATAAGTCATGTGAGGAAATGAGGCAGTCTAGGTTTAGGTCAGGCTGATTTTGCCTAATCGGATAAAATTCGTATCGAACAAGCTGGCAGCACGGAGCTTTCGCCTTGATTTGAGATTATTAGTCGTGTATTAAGCAAGTAAAACACGGAGAGAAATGAAGTATTGTATGTAATGCAGTTAAGCAAATTCTCGTCCAAGTCGCCCAATTAGTGTCCTACTGTTTCATCTGGGAGGACTTGGGCTGCTTGAAATCGCAAGCCCCGAGTGCGCGATGGTCTACCGATGACGTCATGCACCGCCGGGGGAGGGGGAGGGGGCTGAAGAGGCCACTCGCGCTCTCAGTGTCCCAAGTCATCCTTGGTGAAGTTGGGAGGGAGCTTTTTAGCTCAGCTATACCATAGACGGAGACTTCAAACAGTCATCAAGCACCGTTATTAGCGAATCCGGTTAGTTTTGACAACAAGGGTTTATGCCCCGAACATTCATTGTTGTCAAATATTGCTCTGCACTGAGAAAAATATCATTTAATGTTACGAAATAGCCGGCCAGGTTGGCCTAGTGGCTAGCGCGTCTGACTCTACGTCAATAGGTCCCGGGTTCGAATCCCGGTAGTGGCGTCTAATTTTCACGGAATTGACGAGTAGATCTGTTGAAACAGATTCTCCTCGGCCCTAATCCCTGAAAATTGGAAAAGCCTGGAGGATGGAGATCCCACGATGTCTACGGACACTAAACATTGTCTAAAGTTGGCTGAAGGTGTTAGACACGAAGCCATTAAAGCAGCAGAAAAAAAAGAAAAAAGAAAAAAATGTAACAAAATAAAGGAAACTATATTTTTGATCGTGTTCAGGAGTTTTCGTGCTTCGTCAGGAAACCGACTCGCTGCGCTGAAGAAAGTTTTTGTTTCGTCGCGATACAATCGATTGATTTCATTATGCCCAGTAAAAAAGAATTAGCGAGTTCTTTATCTCAGGTTAAAGGAGGAGTTCAACCAACCGTGATCATTTTCCGGCCACATTACTTATGGAAGAAACTTATTTTATCTCCCATAAAATGTAAAGGAGTAAGCTCATTTCTTTTAACGTTTGTGGACGTTTCTTTGCGTCAAAGAAATCCCTGTCCTGTTCTTTGTTTTCTGTTTGCCTGGAAGTATGGAAGTTGGAATTTTGTATACTAAGAGGAGCTATCTTGTATATCAACATCATGTACATACTTCCTTTAAGCACAAATACGTTCCTTTGTTTTTCCTGAATGCGCGGTGGTAACAAGTTCCGCGCGGTGCACTTAGTCAAGGAATGGATTTCAAGAAGTAAAGAAAAATCAAAACAAGTCAGGAAATTGCGCTGGGTGTCTACAAGTCCGAAATTTCCGGAAAGTTCGAAAATAGTACTGATTTTTTAAGGACGGTCCAGAAGTACTGAAAAAGTGCGGTAATTCCGCCAGAAGGTCCGGAATTTTTTTAATTTTTTGTCATTTTTGGCACAATTTCAAATTTTTAAAATTTTTCGAATTTCGTCAAATGGAGGCACTGAAAAAGTACGGAATTTTTCTGTCAGAGGAGGTACTGAATTTCTTAAGAATGTACTGAAAAAGTACTGTAAAAGTATTTTTTTTAACCAGCCTGTTTTAGTAGACACCCTGATTACAGAAACTGAAGAAATTTTGGAGACTTTGTCAGCATTCCTTGAAATGAAATTTGCACCCTTGACTGACGGACTCGAGAAATTCGGCAGCGGAGGGTTGACCTCACTTGTCGTGGTGTTGCAAAAGTTGGGCTCCGGAACGAGAAAGGGAGCGGGTGGGGGAAGGGAGAGGGACGAGGGTTCTTTCTGTTTGTTCGGTGGATAATCTGCCGAGTGCATCAAAAATCCGACAAGACTTGACGAGCGATGACTCGTACAGATAACGCACGGTGAGAGGCAGATGAGTGGGAGCCGTGTTCCCCTCTCCCTGTGCCCCCAACCACCCCTGACCTCTCGGCTACGATGTTCAAAAACCACCCGACAGCCCTCCAGCCCTCTCTTAATTTAACTCCTCAAAACTTTGACTTGAGACCCGCCCCGCAAGCTTCTCATTTATTCACGCTCGCACGAAAAAATTCAGCATCCCTCAACCTCTTCCGTGCTAAGAAGAAACGCCGTATGAGCCTTCAGACGTTGCAAAGTTTCCTCCGGTAAAAACTGAATTTACAGGGAAATTGTGGATATTTGTTCCCAAAATTTTCGGACAACTTCGTACGCAATTGAATAACAAATATTCGAAAATTTCAAAGAAGAATGTGCATGAATGTCGTCCTAAAAATATGTTTTATCAAGGGAAATTTGGCAACTCTCGAATTTCCATACGGCGTTCTTCCTTAGCACAGCAGACCTGGCGGTGGATTTTTGCGGAGAGGCCGTTCGCGCATGTTTCTGCAATTTTGGAAGAATTGAAATATTTGAGAGGCAATATTTTCATGACGATCCCCCGTCTCTCCATTCTGCAAAAGAGGAGCTTGAATATTTACGAGAAGGTTCACCAGAGGAACGAAAACCCTCTCTTAGAGACGTTCGCCAATAAAGTTCCTGATGGAGTGCTGAAGTCGCTCACAGAGATTAAAAGATATGTCAAAGTGCTGAGCAATTTCTATCGCAAATATGCAATTATTTGAAAAATTAACAATGAGCTCCGTGGGAAAAAACGGTTTGAAACTTAAAGATTTGCATGGTGAAGTGGGTAAATTTCAGCAATTCTGTAAAGGGAACACATTCCGTAACGAATCCTTGCACCTTGTAAACGCGGCTCAAGCAACCAAAAGCACTTCACAGAGAAGCTGGTTGCGTCGAGCAAACTGAAGGGGATTGTAACTGTCATTGAGTTTCCATAATTTTGCTGTAGTTTTGAAGCGTAGAGGCTATGCAAATTCTGGACCCCAAATGATATCAGTCATTTTGAGGCTTGAAATGAAAGTCACTGGTTGAGATTTTGGTAGTTTGTTAGTTACTTTTTTTCTGAATGCTTGATCCGGTTCTAAGATCTCATAGGCTTGGCGGGATTTTACCCTTTTTTGGGGGGTTTTTGGCGGTTTTAACTGGACGCGGAGTCGTTAACCTGAACGGCGGCGGCGGGCTGGCGGGAATTCGGAAACGGCGGTGCCGGGTGCCACGGATGCGGAATGCGGCATCTGTTGCACGAGCACGGCTTGGAGCCTGGTGGGGTGGGAGGATGGCGGATAACGATAAGCAGTCTGCCAGTCCATGATGGCCAGTTTATTCAATCGTAGGGTCTTTATCAGTGTCCGTATTCCACCGACTCGGAAAACCAAAAGCGGCTTCGGGCGCGTAGCCAATTCCGTAACTTCAACGCTCGACCAACAACTAGAAACAATTATAGGGCTTTTTTTTTATGCGGATCGCAGTATAACGCGGTGGATCGCGATGAACATCGGTATTTTTTTATTCCGTTCCTCAGCCGTGATCCAAGCGTTCCAGGTGGATCAGGGTGGAACGCTGGATCGCTCTTCCGAGGTGGGGCGAGCTCGCGATCCACTGTGATCCTAACCTTATGCGAGGAAGTTGCCGTCCCCAACACATCAAAACAATAACAAATCTAACCAAATTCCTAGTTTGGATTTTTTTATCACTTGGAACACTGTGGATCGGCCCGGATCGCTCAGGATTCCGATCCAGTGCGTTCCACTCCGATCCACCCTGATCCGCGATAAAAAAAAAGCCCTTATGAGACTACATGAGGGAGGTCTCTAAGGTATCAGAATGGTTACATGCATAGCTAGTGTACGCAAGAAGAGTTGCGGATACCCGATGTGAAGGCAAATAATTAGAGAAAAACAGACTGTAATGAATTGATGTAAGAGAATGGACTTTTTGCACTAAAATGCAAAATGTAAATGAAAGTGAGATTAGGAGATTGTAAGAAATCTTGACCTCAACAGGTATCAAATATTTTGCGGTTTGAAGGTGAAAAGCTGGTGTTGGAAGAATTTATTTCATCGCTCAGCATCTTTTTGTAGGGAACGAGTCCAATCATAGTTCCCCTAATTGAAGCTAATTATATGTATTATCAAAGTCAACTCATGCATTGTGGACACACTAATATTATCCGTCTCAATAGTAGTGTGTTCCGCTCATTTTGACCAACTCGCTTTCAATTACCCGAGCAGGCGGTGATTTTATATTACTTAGGAGTAGTAATAGTCGCTCGACAACAGTTCGGCCGCTGTTATTCACTCTTCTAGTGATTATTTTCGATAATAATACTTACAGGATTTGTTGGCCGTCTATTCAATTATTGTTTGTTTTCATTGCCATTAGTGATAGAGCGAACAAATCTCGAGTATTCGACATAATTTGAAACCCTAGAAAAGGAAATGTTCGAAGTTTAGAAGAAGTTAGCGTAATAAGGAAGAAATAAAAAATCAGTGGAATTTTTGTTCGACTGTTTGAGGAATTTTAAGGAAAGCCAGGGATGCGCAAATAGCAGAGATAGGAAGTTGAGGAAATGTCGGGGAATTAGCAAATGAATTAAATTTTGGAACTTTGGGACCCTGACTTTCTTGACCCTCTTTTGAAAGCATAACAAACTTCAGTCTCTCAACAAAGCCTATGATTGTATTAACTCGCTCGAATTTGATTCTTCGCAAAACCATCCTTCAGGAGACGGAAGGCCCTCCTCGTGGCTCGAAGAATTTGAACTTTCAGAAACGCCATCACGACTCCCAGTTTCAATGCGAAGTTGCACTCTGTTAGAGCATGGGGAATGAAACGGTTTATAAAAATTAAACTCATCCGCCACCGCAAAATTCTCCCCTCGAGCGGAGCTAATTAACAAGGGTCGGAATGATACCTTTAACTCTGGTGGGAAAACCAAGACGTAACGAGTGTCAGGATAAAATTCAGGGTTGGGCAAGGGGCTGAGGTGGTGAGATATTAAATCCTCATATCCTACTACGAATGCCTGGCATCAGCTCTGTAATATAGGTACAAACGACTTGGCGCTATCATCTTCGCCGTCACATCCGACTCAGTTATGCGCCCATTTTCCCCCACCCTCATTCGTTTTTTTTTTACACTCCAATGGAGCTCTGCCAAGACAACGAAGCGCTGGAGGACATTAATAACCCCTCTTCTAGGTACTTTCACTCTCACAATTCTCTTGATAACCACATTTGAATCGACGCATGCGAAAACGTCCGATGTCCAAGACAGTGTTTCAGAATTTGACTGGACAATTTTGCAGTAACTTAACGACACAAGATGGTTTAAGGCGTTAGGAATCTAGAACAATTTTATAAATAATCCCCTCATGTAATTAAACGTTTATGAAAGAGATAGATCCTATTCATCAGTGTCGTGGGACAAAAGAAACCCACCGCAATTGTGAAACCCTGTATTGGACAACGGACGTTTTCGCATACGTCGATTCATTTGTTTTCTTCTGACGAATTTTACTTAAAAATATCTTAACCACCACTAAAAATGAGTGCAGTGTGTCCATTGCATGAATCGCTGGAATACAAAGGTTTTAAGAGACAAACTAATATTAGACAATACAGATTGTCTAGAAGACCAGAAATTTTTAAATTTTGTGTCTTTGGCACGGAGAAAATAACTTCGTTACCCGAAGTTAAGGTCATATGGGTGTCTGAAGTTTTCGGATAACGTATCTAAAAACTTGAGGTCTAGCTGCCGAAGTTCGAGTCAGACATCTGAAGTACTTCGATATATACCGAAGGGTTCGGGTCACACATCTGAAGTTCTCCAGTACATACCAAAGTGTCTCGATGTCTGACCCGAACTTCGGCAGTTCGACCTCAAGCTTTTGGATGCGTGATCAGAAAACTTCAGAGATCCATATGACCTCAACTTCGGGTCCCATGCAAGAAGTTTTTTTCTCCGTGCGCTTTGAGAAAATTAAGTGAATTGTATTTCGTACGTTATGTGTGTAGTGTGTGTATAAAGTGTATTGTTGTGCTGTGTTCTTTTGTCAATCTTCCGATCACATTTTATTCACAATCTTCAAAAGAAAAATTAAATGATAATAAAAGAATAATACTAACAATAATTTGTCCGATAGAGAGCGGATGAGAAGAGAGCGGCCTGAGTGGAAGTGGAATTGAGGCTGGGATGGCTCAAACTCACAAGTTACACAAGTGAGCCCGCTCCCATTAAGTTACCGAGCTGTTCTCAGGACAAATAGTGAGTGCGACAGAGCTTTGTAAGCAACCACCTGAGAAAGAAGAACATTATGTCGCCGGATCTCGAGTGCTCAGATTCGTGGTGACTTCTCAGTTTTGAAACATGAAACATAGAGACTCTCAGCTCGAGAAAGACACGACTGCTCTACCGCTGACAGATGCCAGAAGAGATTCCCGTACCTGAGTGATCATGTCATCACAGCAAATTGGAATTTCTGAAATTTCTTTTTCCTTGGGCCCAAAACGAGACAACTTCCTCGGAGAGCTTTTAGTTTTTAACAAAATGCATAGTTCGAGGTTATCTGAAACTAACGCAGAACTTTTAATTAAAGTTTCAAATGTAGCCGATTCCTACTCATCTAATTAAGAATCCCACAAAAAAAAAGGAATTCCTGTAATGGAAATTAATAAAATTAAGTATCAGTTACATGATTTACGAACAATCCATTTATGTTAGTATGAACGATTCTTATGTTTTTTATGCACAACGCCCCCACAATGCAGAATTTGCACACACAACCTCTATTGCTTCATCTGAGAGTGCCTAATGACTTAAGTTTGCAGTACTTTTTTCTGAAATGGGAAATTGCATAAAAATAAATTGGACAGTGAGAAAATGGCATGATCTGGCGGCGTTTCCCATTTAAACACTTGTATTTTAGCAGATCAGATCATTTTGTCGTATTTCCTCCAATAATTGTTCAATTTAGAAACCAAGGATATCCTTGTGCTCAGTTCTCTTAGCAGTTTCATTTTGAATATGAAATTCACAGAATTTCAGACACCCACCTGCAAATTCTCTGTCGCTCCGTCTTCCACCGGAAAAAAAAGAACACATTGGATCTAGAGTCCAGACTCTTGAAAACATTGACAAGAAAAAATACTCTGGATTCAATCAGATTTTTGCTTCGATCAAAAGGAAATTCGCTCAAATTAAGAGGCTTGGTTCTTGATTTAAGCAAAAATCCGATTGAATCAAGAGTATTTTTTCTTGTCGATGTTTTGAAAAGTCTGGACTCCAGATCCAATGTGTGTTTTTTTTTTCCAGTGTTGGATTTTGCTTGCCAGGATGCGGCAGGATTGTAAGTTTATTCCGCATGATTTTTTTCTCTTTTTTTCTTCTTCATATTAAGATTTAATCGATTTTCGTGGGCCACTCGCAGAGTTTGTGAGTAAAAAACGGGCTCGTTCTAATTTTGCCGACTTGTGTGTTTTCAGGCGCTGACGCCCGATAGACTGGACGAGCCGCCCGGCTCCGAGTACGATCGATTGAAATATTTCACCCATGGCCACTCCGGATTCGAGGAGACTATTCATAGGGTGAGCATTTAACATTATTTTTCTTCTCTTTTCGGTTTTTCATTTGCTTAGTGCCTAGTCATGGTTAGCCATAGTTAGTGCTTAGTCATTCATAAAAGCGAACCCAAGGTAGTTCCATCATTGTCTCCCAACCAACAGTGGTTTCTATCCTTGGGTAAGCACCCAGTGGGCAGAGAGAAAAAAGAGGAGGTGTTTGCATCTTGAGGATTGTTTACCTCGTGACGGAGGACGGTGCAGGTACTCCAGCAAAATTCAGAATTCGAAGTATGAAAAATGGACCATAACCTCCGATTTTTTTGCTTAAATCAACTCATGATATAATTTCAAACACTGGTAAATAGAATGACTTTTTTCCATAAACCGCATCATTTCCACAAAAAAATTGATTACAAAAATCGTCCATAAAAAAATCGTCATCAAAAAAATCCAAGATGCCTGAAATGCAAACACCTCCTCAAGGGCGGTTTCACATATTTTGGAAACTTTCGAAGTCCCACGATGTAGAGAGTTCCCTGACATTGTCATCAAGAGGAACCCGTGATAGTGTGTTTTGGTCTTACTTTTTTTCCCTCCTGAGCTATTTGAGAGTTGGAATAAGTGCTGCGACGCTTCGATATCATTGGCGGATCAAGCAATTTGGCAACATTGTCTTTCCTCCATTTAACCTTATGGGAATTTATCGATTCTTGGAGGAGCCAAGTGCTTCGACAAGAATCGATTATTTAGCATAGGTTTCAATGGAGGAAATCCAGTGTTGCCAAATTGCTGGATCCGCCTCTGTTCGATATTGAGACGCGGAGCGGCTTAAACGTCCAGGCATTCGCTCTGAAAATCACGAACATTTCCCAGGAAACCCGACACAGCCATGAACGCAATAAACATCGATGTATAATTTGACAAGCGTGAACTTTTCGACGAGAAAACTTTTCGATTTGCGGGAAGAAAAGTAAACTAAAATTCAGGCGCCCGCCCCCGCGTGCCTGCTCCCCAAACCCACGCCCTCAAGTTTCTGAGCTTCAGCTGAAATTTACGACTCGAAAACGCTGCATACGGTTTCAGCTTCCTCCCGATCCAGATCGCCGTCGTAGGATTCGCAACTCCTGTCATTCATTCCCTGTTGGCCGTTTTGCCGCCGCTTAGTTAGATCGAGTCAATAAGAGAGGTTGGGCATGAAATTTTCGACTACAACTTCAAATTTTGATGTTTATTTCGTCACATTTTAAACTTTAAGGGGTGCTTAGAGTAGGAAATTTCTTGAGAAAACCAATGGAACCACTTTTAAAGCCTCAAAGTTTCGTATAAATCGAGTAATAAGCGTTCAAGTTTACCAAATTTTGTCCGACCTCTCCTATCGACTCGATCCACTGTGCACCGATTCGTCTCTCAGATATCTGTTCCTGAATAACACTCTTTAATGCTTAATTTTGAGTAGGAAATTCAACAAAATATAAAAACAAAACCGCAAAGTTTTTCAATCGCCGTCAAAGTATTAGTCATGCAATTTGCTTTTCCACTAAGCTAAAATAGATGTTTAACGAACGTGTTTTGAGGATTGATTTGAGGATTTGATTTTAAATGCCCTTCTAGAATGGTGTAAGGTGCTAAGCTGGGCTCTAATTGAGCATAGCTTTGAAAAAAGCTTGAACATGAGTGGAACCAGTGCAACATGCTCAGTAGAACCCTCGAAAAGAATCTGTACGCACGTGCGTAAGCTGAATATTCTCCCCTCTATAGTCTTACACTGAAGCTATTTGATAGGTGCCCTTACTGCCCTCTCTGCATCTAACGCCTCAGTTTTAGTGCACTGTTCAAAGGCAATTTTTTACTATTATTTTTCTATTACTACCCTTCTTTTTGTTTTACTCCCCCCCCCCCCCCTCATATGTATCATCATTACATTGCGGTCCCCGAGATATCTCAAGACGGCAACGTCGTGGACTTAGCGGTGGAAATTTGATTAACCGCGATTACAACCACTAATTGAGTGGCTGAGCAGGGCGAAGCACAATCTCATATTTTCCCACCTCGAGCCGCTCGACTGCGCGACTCCCCCGGGGACGCTCAGTCGTAGCGTTTCATAAGGAACACCTGCACCGGGTTGGGGGGGGGGTGGAGGGGTGTACCAACAGGTTGAAAGTGTCGAGTCGTGTTTGCAACCCGGACGGGTGGGGTGGAGGGGGAGGCTGCCGGAAAAGCCGGAAATGAAGACAACGATCTTGGCCGCGCGAGGACGTCCGCGCACCGCGCATCGCCAACTGTGGCGAATGCCGCAACTTGGCAACGTTGGTTTGTCCAATTTATAACGCGTGAATAACAAGACGCAATTTATTTTGGAGACCCCTCACCTACAATCTAAAAGCAGTGCAATCAGGCGAGGCGAAGTTAGGTACGGAGTTCACTGCTACTTCCCGCTTACTGCTGATCGATGAGTAATTTGTTGAGCAGACAGTGAGTCACTAAATCTTTGATATTCTGAAAGCATCAGATGAGTGGATTATGTGGTGATTTATTGCGTATTCTTGGAGCCAAAATTTCGGACAAGCTCGCTTTTAAAAGGCCGTTTTGAAATGGCAAGAAAATGATGCGAGTGATCTCCTCTCATTTTTCCGATTATTTCGCTCTGAAGATAAAGTTTCGACTTTCCAATTGTTTCCATTTCTGAGGAGTAGAAAGACAGTGGGCGGAAGTCGTAGAGCCCCATGCTTGCTTCTGCTTGGTGCCTGATGACAGCATTCGGTTCGGTGCCAAACCCGGGCGTTGTAAATTTGCGGAAAAGTTGCGCGCGTTGAACTGGGTGTTCCTTGGTTTCTGAGTTCGTTTTTGTGCTTTTACATACAATTTTACATAGATAAAACCCTTAATCGCAACTCCCCAATACACGCAAGAACTCCATTGGTCAACTTTCTGGTCGTAAGTCATCAAGTAAGTTGATTCAAGACTTATCCTAGTTAGGTCCAAAACTTTTTTGAAAGGTAACTGAGAGGCAATTTATGCAACTAGCATAACAATCATCCAGAAAAGTTCCGTTGTAGAAGTATTTTTCCTTAAGAAGATCGTTTGAACATATAATAGGGGATTAATTCTAAACTCACGCCCCCCCCCCCCATCCGTCCTTAAAGTATGTCAATCCCTTGAAACGCAGTTGGGATCATTTAGCTTTCTAGAGGTCGCATCAATCAAGACGAATTTCTCTTAAGTTTTATTTCACCGTGTCGTCATATTAATTATAAAGCATCAACAGCTGTAGCAGCTGCAATTTATTCGAGTGTCTCGTTTACGAATTCTTTATCGCACTTAATTAGCAATCTTTGCGCACTACTTTCCAACTCCCATCGCCAGTAAAGGCTCGGCAAACAAACCGTCAGTGTCACTTAAAAGCAAGCATTGTAAACAACTCTCGAAGGAAACTTTAATTAGTTCTTGATCGTTTCGCGCCCGCATCTCGCCTTCCGTACTGCATTTGCAAAACCCGCCGCCATATTTAGAAGAGTGTTAAAAAAAAGCTGTGTTTCCCCTCCTCGTTCGGCCCAGACACCACAAGAATTCCTGAGATTTATCAGGAAACGAAAAGCATGCCAGGAAATCAGTGAATGATACTAAAATTTAGAAACGGGCGCTTCGACAAAGTTTGAACGAGAAATAAGTATCACGTTTTCTTTTCAAAATCTTGGGTAAAAACGATTTACACAACGGAAAGTTCGGAATTGAAGTCCTGAACGAGTTATCAGCAAGTATTTTTAACACAGAGGAATTGGACGTTGATTATAATAGTATACGTTATTGTATTCTTGCCATTTACCCAACGTTAACTTGACATCATTTTGCAATTAGGAACTGCCATTTCTGCCCCATCCGCAAAAACACTCATGTACATACAGAAACTAATGGTACGTACTTTGTTTTTAAACTGAGATGGGAATTATAGTTCCTAATTGCATAATGCGGTCCAATTGTTAACACGTATTCCTTGTTCAGGAGCTGATTTCCATATTTTCCGCTGTCTGATTAGTTTTCTTTGATAAATTTTCGTAGTTTTCTTTGATAAATTTTAGCATGGTACGTAACGTAGAATTGAAAAAATACCGGCGCTGTGCGCATATACCGGCATATAAGGGGGCCTCGCTCCCTCCTTCCCCCACTCCACTTCGCGGTGGGTCGCGGTGTGTCGCGGTGTGCTGCTCCTTTTCCCGTGGACGGTTTGCAAATATGATCGAGCGATATCACCGAAACTTTTCCGGGGGGTGTATATTAGTGCCGAAAATTACTTTACCGTGTAAAGAGACTTATTGCTAGGAGACAGCTGTTAGCGTTTTGCCTCTGGGATTTCCTCTCGCTAACGAATTGGCAACAGTGCTTCGTTGGACTCAACTCAGAACCCACTACTGGAGTCCGGTTCGGGGGCACCAGCAGAAGTCAAGCGTAAGGACCGCTATGAAATTTTCATACGAAGCTCTTACAATGCTAAGGGTACGTCAGGCGAGGAGGGGGAGGGGCATAAAAAATCTTTATTTGTCCACTTTTGAGACGTCCCAGGAGAGAAACGGAAGAAGATCACAGACCCAGGAAGAGGACCGGCCGAGTGGATGCTCAGTTTTAATAGCCTCGCGGGACCAATTCGCCACCTTTTTCACGCCCCCTCCTTCCCTCTTCCCAACCCAACCCTTCCCGGCCGATATTTTACAGTGAAACATTTAGAGTCACGTATACATTTCAGCATCGGTAAGATTCTTCAACATTGTTGCCGCGTCGACAAGCTGAACTTTTGACGAGCCTTCTATCACGAAAAAAAAACACGTTGTGCGTGCGACCCGAAGTTGAGGTCATATGGATCTCTGAAGTTTTCGGATCACGTATCTATAAACTTGAGGTCGAGCTGCCGAAGTTCGGGTCAGACATCTGGAGAACTTCGATATATACCGAAGGGTTCGGGTCACACAGCTGAAGTACTCCGGTACATACCGAAGTGCCTCGATGTCTGACCCGAACTTCGGCAGCTTGACCTCAAGTTTTCGGATGCGTGATCAGAAAACTTCAGAGATCCATATGACCTCAACTTCGGGTCCCATGCGCGAAGTTTTTTTCTCCGTGACCGTTTGTCTTTCTTTCTTTTTGTCTTTCTTCCTCCGCGTTTCAGAATTTCCAACCGGGATTAATTCCAGGCGCTTCAGCTAAAATCAAAGGCAATGACTTCGGACACAAGACGGAAAGAGGTCGCTGATGCAACATTTTCGCGAGCAATGTGACGGCGTGGTCAAGGCAGCCCACATTTGACCCCCACCTTTCTGTTTTCTGTTCCGTCTTTATTTTCCCGTCCGCTTTTTTGTCCTCTCCAAATGACTCCCTGAATCTTCGGTCTCTGCCAAAATGGGTGTCATGATCCTGCCAAAACTATTTCATCTCCAATGCTCGCACGGAGACGAAACACTCGAGTTTTGCGCTGTGGGACACTTCGAAGCCTAGACCGACCATGGAATCTAAGGACTCAAAAAAATCCTTAATAGAGAAAAATTATTTAAGAAAAGAAAAACAATTGATTTAAGTTTAATATGATTCATCAATGAAATTATATTGTATATGTACAAAATTAGCAGTGGCAATTTTAAAATATAACGATCCTGAAACGTCCTTTCCTAGTTAAGCAACACATGTGTGTACTTGTGGCGTGTGATAATTATATCATGTAAAAGTAATATTCGTTTTGTGCCTGATGGACTTTCCCTTACCACTGACAAATATTCAGTTGGATTATTAATCAGATTTTCCTGCAAACGTATAGGGTTTCTATAATTGAAGTGCGATTGCGGAACTAATAAATTTCCCTCAAATAAAAGAGATAAAAAGTATATACCTGTTATGAACATTGTATTTACAATAATTATTGTGTAAATAATCACGATTAGAGGCATAGAAGAAGAGAGAGACTGTAGTGATAGAGAATATAAGAGTGGACGCGAAGATTTTAAAATAATGAGCCCAATATTTCCCAAAATCAAGGTATATACACCTTTTATGAACATTGTATTTACAATAATTATTGTGTGAATAATCACGATTAGAGGCACAGAGGAGGAGAGATATTATAGAGATAGAGAATATGAGCGTGGGAGCGAAGATCTTAAAATAATGAGCCCATAATATTTCCCAAAATCAAGGGTTATTGTGCCTAACAGAATAAATCGCTGAACAGAAAATCTGAGCATCCCTAAAAATTCATCCTTTGCCTTTTTTGAAGCGTCACGAAGTCGTGTCAGCGGAGCCTGGGCAACATGACGACAACTGGAAGGAGCAATTTGCTCGTGATCCGACAAAAATGACAGGTCTCCGGGCAGGACCCGGGTTTTTACTTAATCGCGAAGAATCAGGTTGTCAACACGCCAATGATTGATCACGCAATCCCTTTGCCGGGAATGATGAAGGGGCTCAGAGGCCCAAGTGAGGCAGGTTAGGTATGAAATCGCACAATTGCAACCCGGAGAAGGAGTGCGGATGTGCTGCACTACTTTACCCAGCGAAGTAATTTAGCCTTTAAAAGACCTCGTCGCGACGCGCCTTGTGCTTTAGAAGTTGACTTTCGCGTTGCCAAAGTCGCAGTTTTCTTTGCACCGTGCGAGTGGATTTTATACATCTTTGTAGAGTCATTCATTTTCTCCCAATTGAAGACTCCAACGGTCAAAAAAAATTTCAAGTACACTGGAAAAAAAAAAACACATTGGATCTAGAGTCCAGACTCTTGAAAATATTGACAAGAAAAACTACTCTTGATTCAATCAGATTTAAGCTTTAATCAAAAGAAAATCCGCTCAAATTAAGAGGCTTGGTTCTTGATTTAAGCTTAAATCTGATTGAATCAAGAGTATTTTTTCTTGTCGATGTTTTTGAGAGTCTGGACTCTAGATCCAATGTGTTTTTTTTCCAATGTATATGATCTTATGCGGTTTTTTTTTTTCGTTTTCAAGTAAATAGAAATAGTTTAAAAAGGGAAATTTTTAACAAATGGATTTGTCCATTATGAGCTACTTTCTGTCACCTGGAGGGTCAGTGGCGATTTTGCAAGTTGACAACACTGTTTTTCCTTCAGTTAAATCCTATAAAAATATCGATTTCAGGTGGCGCAAGCTGCCTCACCAAGAATCAATCATTTTTTTCCTATTTAAATGGAGGGAAAACAATGTTGCCAACTTTCAGGAACTGCCACTGTCCAGAGTTCATTTTGAAAGTAAATTTTCTTTGTTACCAATCACGTGTCCAATCTGTATAAGAAAGACTTCCATAAAAAGTGGATGTGCGGATTAGTTTAACCTTAATTTTTTAGCCCAGTTGGCTGGTACTGTCTCGGTTTCGCGCAAAAATGTCGATGCCTCTGTGTTTCATGAAGTATTTAGGTACGAGCGTATTGTTACAGCACCTTCATTTTTCGTGCTTGGATCACTAATTCACTATTGGCGTGTAAAAACACGTAATGCAAGAAGAAGTTGCCTAGAGGATGCGCTGGTATTTAAATAAATATTCAGGTATGGAAGAACAGCAAAAAACTACCATTTTCCGCGAAAGATCTTATTATCACCGGTTAAATGAGCTAAAAAAGGAAGGTGAACATTTTTCGTACATCTATGTTTTTGATGCAAACCTTACAGATTGGCCCTCGAGTGCTAAGGGAGAAAGTCTTCCAGGGAGAACAGCTCATCGATTGTTGAATCGATATCGAATGACCTTGATCGATATATAGCATTGTTAAGATAGGGATTTATCGATCGGAAGCATTCGATAGCGATTCAACAATCGACCGCAGGATATTTTCAAGCTCTGAGGAGAAAAGTGCCTTTAATGAGACAGGTCCTTTAGTTCCATATAGTTATGTAGGTGTCCCTGTGATCCCTTCACTCGCGAAACCCTTCGATGCCTCGTAGCTGTCGTAGATCATCCTCCTCGTTCTTGATGCGGCAACGATGGATGTTGTTGTTCGGGGAAACATCTTTTTAGCAGGCACCGACGCGCGCCGCCACCCCCCCTCCCCCCCGCCCCCTCTCGACTCGATGATGGATTAGTCCTTTTCATTGCGCTTTATACGCTCAGACGTTTAAACAACAATTAAATCTACTTATTACCCCTCTCGACTAGTGCAACTGTTATCGCGCTTGTTTAGACGTTAGCCCTTTCCTTTCGCTAATTCCCGCCCCGCCACCCCCGCCCCGCCCCGCCCCCGTCCGTTTCCGTGGCAACTCTCCTCTCTGCGATCTCGCCTCGGAAAATGTTCTCACAATCAGTTTCTTTTGTTCGGTGTCACTCTTTCCCCGCTCTTGCCGCTCGTGCAGAACCGTGGAACACGGGGCTTTCAGCTTTTGCCGTTACCTACCACTCGCACGTGGAGGATATCCCCCATTTTTTTCGTGTGTATCGATTAGCCTGTGTCACTATATCAAAACTAGCCATCAAAATATCAAGGTCAGGTGTTGTGATTGGCTTATTCGATGACTTGGACCAATCACAGCACTTGACCTTGACATTTTGATGGAGTATTTTGATGGTGTGACACAGGCTAATTGTCAAAGTTCGAAACCACGCATCTCCTTTTGTGATTTGAAAACTTCCTGTCGTACTTAATCATCTCGTCGAAAAACTAGTCAACGTAATTTCTTACATTTTTTTTATTTTTTATTTTTCTTCTCTACTTGTAGAATATTCCGTAAAAATTCAAGCTATTAAGTTGGCTTGTTGCTCTTTGAAAGAATGAAACATGAGTGGAAATTTTGAAACACCGCGATGAGGATACATGGTTCAGCACTGTGGCTATCGATATGATCTTGATACATGGCGGTTACGTCGTGGTCTCCAGAATTCACGTCAACAGAATAAGAGAGAAAAAAAAATCGATTTTTGTATACTTTGAGAGCCAAATTAACGTAATTGCACCATCAAATTGAAAACCTAGGCCTAAGAAGAATGCGGTTACCAGCAGAGGCAATATATCTTACAGATCTTGCACTAACATTCTAAGCAATGTAATCGGCCGAGGCTAAAGTTAAGTTTAAAGGTCAAAGCTACTATTTGCCCAGTGATAATTGACGAACAACTTGCTGAGCAACAAAATTGCAAAATAATTGCTGCATGCGCAACTCTTTGGTTATCAACCATCCTTCGGCGAATCTGAGCGTTGACCCCCAAAGTAACTTTGAATTGTGATTTTTGACAGTTCCGAATGACTGCCAGAATCGTTCGCAAAATAAAGCAGAGCTTACATTCCATTATACTCTAATTGACGATTAATGATGGAACTTACATTAATAAAGCACCGTGCATGCATGCCTTTTCTTATGTTTTAACTCGCTCGCCTTTTTTCGCCTATTGTAACTGCGCGTCATTTTCTTCCTCTTTTTTTCACCCACTCTTTTGAAGTCGAACTGAAACTAGTTTTACAAAACGTCCCTTATTTTCTTTTCAATCTTTTCAGGCGCACAGCTGTCTCCTTGCTGGAACAAACGTTCCTCCTTCCTTCTATTTTTATTGCCTCGTCGTGTTTTCCTTTCTTTTCCAACTGAAAATCAGTTAAATCACGAGTTATTCCCTCCGCTAGCTTCAACTCACAGTTTAGCTGCCCCCGCTCTTGAATCTTCTTTCCTCCCCTTCCCACTATTTTCGGGCGAAGTTTTCACCCTCGTCGACGGCGCAACACGTTGAGTTATGGCTCAAGTCCTGACCATCGGTCTTCAGGCGCGTCGATTTAAGAGCATATTTGTAAGCGCTCCAGAGTTAAGAAAGTTAATTTGATGACGGTAGTTAGTACTACGAGGCGTACGTGGTGAACTATTTATTATCATGAAAAGTCGGAAAGGGCCATTAAGCCCCACTGGTGCGGTGGTGCGACCGTAGCGCCCTCTTTCGGCAGGTTGCCCTAACGATCCCCGCTCGCTGAAAGCCAAAACGCGTGCGTTTTTGTCGGCGGAAGGAGTCATGGGCCAGGTGTAACGAGGATATGGGTAATTTCTGCTGCAAGCGACACCTGCCGGCCGGCGAGCTTGACTAATCAGCTCAACTTTATCAGTGTTCCCTGAAATCGCGGTGAAAACTCGAGTGCTCGATCGCGCCGAGAACCCCAAGTGAGAGAGACAGCAACACGCGCTGTGAATTTTTAGGAGCAATCTTCGTTTTCAGGCAACTGGCGTGGCAGGACTCACGTAGGCAGGGTAAGGGAATGAGATAAAAAAGCAAGGAAACAATTTAAGGCATCTTGAGATAAAGTGCTAAAGTTTCCAGTTCTCTTTTTTTGCAACGTCGAAGGCAGAGAGGTTAGCCCAGTTGTCAACAAGTCTGGCTTCAAGTCCTGGGCTTGAATCCCGGAAGTGGCTATAAAGTTTCACGGAATTTTCAAGTAGATCTGAAGAAATCGACTCCATCCGGCAGTGATCCCTGTTAATTTTGAAAGCGAAGGGCATGAATGTGCAATCCCTGGTATCTGCGGACACTAAATAGCATCCTAGGTGCTGGTGCCTGTAGGACCTAGCGGAATAGAAGTCAAAGTAAACAACAGTCAAGAGAGGAAAAAATATCCGAAAATTCTTTGCTAAGCAACCATATTTTCAAATGATATCCTTCAATAATATTGGATGACTTCGCGGGGAAGTTTTTTTTTTTTTTAATTTCCAAGTATTCCCTCTGTAATTCTAAAAGCTTTATATGTATGTCAGACCAAAACTGCAATTATAGACGCTCTCGCATTTTCTTAGCCCTTCAGTATTATTCTGCTCATTATTGATTGATTAGCAACCCTGTTTTGATCAAATGATAAATCAACTGCATGGAACATGTATGAAACGTATGAGCAGGAATGAAATCCGGACGCATGTTGCAGAGAAATAAACTTCGGTTATAAGGATTGACCATATGAAACACCAAAGTTGTTGATCCCGGTAACTAAAGTTTCTAGCTCTAGGAACTGAATTTCAGCTCAGATGGCCGAAATCTTTCGTAAAGTCTTTCGTAAAATCTTTCTTTTCGCTTCTTTCGTATCTTCGTAACATACGAGGCTTACTGGTCAGCGAAAGCTTCGGCTAACTGAGGAAGTTCGGTCCCCATGACTGAAAAATTTAGTTACCTCGACTGAAAACTTTAGATTTTAATTTGAACCGAAGGTCTTTCTCCATGATGTATTAAGACATCCATTTGGGACTTTTTCAAAAAAGTTTAGCAATCTGATTTTTTTTTGTTTTGATGATGATGATTCATTCTGTTCTATTGTTTGTTTGCAGTTAAAACTTCAGGAAGCGATGAAGAAAAAAGAGCGTTTCGACCGAGAACACGAAGAGGTAATTTTCTCACTCCTTCTTATATACATCCTTATTTTATGTTCCCATTGGTGTATGTACCTGAATTTTTGAAATTTTCACTAAAAGTAATTGGGAATGTCCATATTATCCAACAAATTATTATTGCGTGTAATCAGAGTCGTCCCTCAGTCGAAGGATCGTAACTGAAATGCACAGGGTTGCAAAATAATCAACGGCAAATTGTATGTTTACCAGACAACTGTTGGTCGTCTCTAACTGAAAATTGCCCTGATTTTTCCTCAGACTACACGCCGAAATCAGAAAAATATGAACGAAAACTGCACAGTCGTAGCCCTCTGAAAATTGATTTGTTCGGATCAAAACAACGTTGAAATGCATGCAGTTATGATCCCTCGTCTCAGGAACGATGCAACGGAAGACATTATACAATTTGGAACCACAATGTTGGGCTCATCTGTAAAAACACTCAACTGCATAGGGAAACTAATGATACATACGTTGTTTATGAACTGAGCCGGTTATTGTAGTTCCTCTCGACGTGTAGCGCGTAATCCGTCGGAGAGTAATCTTTCATTGGACTCGAAGCCGAGGATGCATTAATCCACCCGCAGAAACATCTCCCCGGAGATAATTTCCGCTCCAACGTCGCGCGTCCTCCTTTCTCCCTCATGTAACTCGCCCTGATTCAGTTTCCGGGTTCAGCCGCCCCCCCCCCCTCCTTCGATCTGGACGCCACGGACAGGTTGGGCGGACGAAACGCAGCCTCCGGCGAGAAACACGGCTTATCCGATTAGCGATGATACTGTGGTCATCCGGGGGAGGGGACAGGGATTCCTAGGATGCTGCCCACGAAGATTCGCTCTGATTTGCCGTCCCCTCGCTGAAATCGATCAGATGTTAAAGAGGCGATAGTGCTGAAGCTCGACTCGCACCGAAACTTCAGATTCAACGATGACTTCGAAGATCGAGCATGTTTTCTTGATTGTGTCACCTGAAAATGGAGTTCTTGTATGTTTCAGGAATTTGCATATGAAGTACCTCTTCACGTAAAATTTCGTGAAAAATACGACGGTTTTCTCTGAGATCCACTCCCAAGCTCGAGAAAGCTCTTCAAGTTGATGCTATGTTGGAAGAGATATCTCACACTACGTCGAGAGTCCACTTCTATACCTAGTCAAACTCTTCATGCACAGATCGGGAGAGAATACATCAGCAGGGTTGCCGTTGTTCCAACTTTGGAGTCCCCAAACAAAGTGGCAACCCTGCTAATGTACTATGTCTGGAGAAATTGACCAGATACAGAGGTGGGCTCTCAACGTAGCGTGGGATATTACTTCGATTACGGCCGCAACTTCGAGAACTTTTTTTGAGCCTAGGTATTAATTTTAGAGAAAACTAGTGGCACCATCGTTTTTCTCGCAAAATTATCATGAGACTAAGTAATTATACCGCGATTTCCGAACACTTGCAAGATGCAAGAACTTCATCGTCGCTCGTGTTTTTCAGATACATAATCCTGTTTTTTTAGTAACATATTTTTCGTTCAAATTCGGTTAGGATTTCCCGGGCTCAAATCGATTTCGATGAGACGTTCAGGCGATAGCGCTGGGGTCCACCTCGTGTCTGAATTGCTGCCGAATTTGCTGCCCTTGTTGAAGTTTTTCAGGAAAATAGTGCTCCGTCTGATCAACCAGAAAGGTTAAGGCGTTTGGGGTTTTTTTTTTTTTTTAATTTTGTTTATTAATTTAAATATGCTTGTATGCAAGCACACCAATTTTTCATATTCTCTTTCTCTGGCCCTCTGTAAGCATCTCGAGCTCTAATGATACGATTATCACAGAGTCAGCATCGCCGTCAAGTACTAATGGACAGCTGCCTATTGCATGTACGCATGGTAGTATCGGAAGTGCTTGCAGGCGCACCTTCCTTTCATTGTCTTGAGAATCAAACAGCTGCTCACGAGTCACGACTGCGATCTTCCCGCCGGAAAATTCCCTTCAGAATTATGTGTGGAAAAGAGGGGCCAACTGCCTTGGCGTGCTACGCCAAATGCCGTCCTAGCATCTTTACCGTTCTGAAGAAAAACGCCGTATGATCTTTCAAATGGTGCCAAAATTCCCTCGATAAAAAAAAAAAAAAAAAAAAAAAAAAAAAAAAAAAAAAAATCATCCCCGAGAACAGTCATATTTTCTCCTAAATTTTGCAGATGAAAATGCTCAAGTTTATTATTCTAATCGGTCTCGGAGCTCGGGAACCGATCATAAGAGAGTTAGGTTGGGTTAAGTTAGGTCACGCAACTAAACTAACGCTCCGGCAAGGCTGGAAGTATCACTCGAATTGAAGGCGCTTCAATGTTTAATTTGTACACACATTATTTCTACAACTTTGACCAAGAGAACTTGCTAGGCTCTTAATCTCCATCAGCACACTTTAGTCCATCCGGGAAACTGCAGGAAATCCACTTTCGCAGGAAATTCGTATGTTAGCAAAGTGAATTTAGCAACGTCTGAATGCTGATACGATATTCTTCCCTTTAACACGGCGGTAATGAGGACAGCAATGATCTGCCTCCCGCCTTAATGTAGCGTAAGGCGGGTGAGTCGTCTGACTGTCTGCCGCGTCAGATTGGAATAAGGCGGGTTTCCTCCCGAAATGAGCTTAATGCGTTTTAAATGGTGACTCGGTTCTCACTTCTCCGTCTGTGCACGCATGCCGCCCCCTCCGTCTCCCCGCCCCGTGCTCGGTGAAAACGGTCTGATTATAATTCCGGCAGCTCCTTTGCACTTGTTTTCTCGTAGCCTCCCTTGATATCGGTTTAATGGCTCCCGTCTCCCCGGCAGTCCCTGACGTAAGAGCGTATCTCTATTTCCACATTAGCTTCGGAAAACATGGAGTAATACGGAGAACAGTGCTCACGTGAAAATCGAGATACGTCCTTACGTCAGAGGAGCCCCGAAGTAAGTAGTAACACACGCTCGCACGTTACGGACGTGGCGGGAAGAACTGTGACGTTCTGCGGTCGAGCGTAGTTTTCACCTCCCGTGGAATGCGCTTTATAGTGTCCGAAGCTTTCTGTCCTCGATCTCTCGATGGTAATAGCTTAGGGCGTAGATTATACTTTAAACCTCCCCTAATTCTAACGTTACATTGAATAAACCCCCTGAAGAAATGAGCTTTTCAATGAGTAACTATGAATACAGTCCACATGTGTTTCTCGAAGTAGCGAAAACTGCGCCTTTAATCGCTTTGTCCTCCAAGCCTCTCGAATTAGGAACATATTTTCCCAGGATTTCTAAAAAATCCGGAAAATTAGCCTAATAATTTTTCAGAATACCTTACAAATCCGGAAAATTGGGAAAATCTTCTTTCAAGAATACTCAGAAATTCGAAGGAGGATATTTGCCCTGCTCCCCACATGCGGTTCATTTCCATTGTCACAGTGAAAAATGACGAGGGCATTTTTCGGCGATTTATCGCGTGCTGATTTATCCAGTGTCACTGTTAAAATCTCCGAAGGTAAGCCCCCGGATCCCTTTCTAGTCGCTCGGTCCCTTTTTCGAGAGGATGAGGTGGGGGGGGGGGGGGGGCGGCAGCTTACTCTTCGTTTCGACGTAAATGCCCGGTTTCCGAGCTCGGAAAGGTCGCTGGCGGCGGCTCAGCCCAGGCCGCGGGGCCTTTCGCAGATGCGCTCCGGAGTTGGGGATTTATTCGAATAAAAAAAATAAATAAACAGCGAGGCACGGCGAAGGTGACGGAACATTTAAGTAATTCTAATTTCAGCAAATGGTTTTTAGGCCGCGTTGCTCTGTCGCGACATAGTCCACTCCGACTTCACATAGCAGGGTGTCTACAAGTCCGGAAATAGTGCTGATTTTTTAAGGACGGTCCGGAAGTACTTAAAAAAGTGCGGAAATTCCGCAAGAAGGTCCGGAATTTTACTCACTGTTTTGTCATTTTTGTCGCATTCGAGCGAGAAATGCAAATTTTTGAAATTTTTCGAATCTCGTCAAATGGAGGTACTGAAGAAGTACGGAATTTTTCTGTTGAGGAGGTACTGAATTTCTTGGGAATGTGCTTGAAAAGCACTGTAAAAGTTCTGATTTTTGGCCAGCCTGTTTTAGTAGACACCCTGCATAGAAAAATCATCATATCTGGGTCAAAAATCAACGTTTTTCCACGTTTAACAACTTTGAATTACAGTCTTTTTTACGCTAAATCTTACGTAAAAAAAAATTGCAACAGCCTGTACTGTTTCAAAGTTATAAGCATCCAAAAATTTGGACTTTGACCCCCCGCTCTCTCCCTGGGGGTTTAGGGCAAAAAACCGACTATTTTTGGGCTTCCCAGATGATCCTTTAGCAGCCCGTGAAATATGGCACGATTCCCCGGGGGGCCAAAAACGCCGATTTTGAATAGTGTCCTTTTGCCTGAAATCGATTCTAGAGCGTCAAAAAAGGGAGGCCAACTTTTTAAACGCCCCCAAATCGACCAATTTCACCTGAGTTATCGCAGTCAAAAACAGGTCTAAAATCATCAACGCAACATCATCGCGTTGCGTCGCATTGCCGTTCATATTGGCGAGATAAAGAGCCTTCAATCGGTCGGGTATGCTTCCCCCAAACGAGCTCTTCGAATGAGCGGTATCTCATCCGATGCCATCTTCAACGTTGTGAGACGGTTTGGCAAAACGTCACAGTTCCGCTCTACTCCATCCTCGTGAATTGTCGCAAAAGCTCGATTATATGCCCATGCAACTCTTAAGGGTTAAAACCCTAGGGTGCTCCAGTAGTACCCAGCCAAAACTGTAGGAACTTGTTGTTCGGGCCAAAGTAAGACATCCTCCTCTGAAGTTCTTCCCTAAAGTGCATTTCTGCAGTCGTTAGTGCGGCAATCTTCCAAAAATTTTCGAGAAAATCATCGTTGGGCTTAATTTCGTATCTTGTCAAGGCTGATAGACATGGGTACAACTTTTTGTGATCACTTGCTCGAACAGGAAAAAGTGGACAGTTGAACAAGTCTGACCACTTGGCATCAAAGCACAAAGACGTAATAATGAAATGTAAAACTTTTCTTTTGCATTTTTACAGGCTTAAGACTGTGTCATGTTCACAATAATTAGGCGTTTTCTTTTATTTTTTTTGGGGGGGGGGGGGTTTGGTTTGGGAAAGGAGAGGTAAAATTTTCTTAGGGCGTAATGAGATCAGGATCAGGGGAATAAACCTAGCCTAACCCAACTTATAGCGTCTTCAAAAAAGGAAATAACTTTGGGATTCGATAGCGTCTTATCAATGAGGTATTCGATCATCACTCATGGCATCTTCCCTCTGCTACTTTAGTGCTGGTATTTCTTTACAAGAAAATAAATAATTACGCGTATTGGTGCAAATTTCTCCTTCCTCAAAGAATAGAACATTATTGCATATGTCCTGTAGCGATATTTTGCTACTCATAATGTCCTCGCATCGCTCTGACTGACGAAGTCGGAGAACTCTGTAGTAGAAGAAAAAGAGACAGTAAATGAAAAACAAAAGAACTGAGTCGCGGAGTAAAATCCGAAAGCTGTATTAAAGAAGGCGACTACTTTTTCGCAGAGTCATAGTTTCTAAATAATCTCATTCCGCGGCGCGGCGACGATAATAGAAGTATTAAATGGAACAAAATTTAAATTTACTACGTATTTACGACTCGGGCTCGAGGGTAGGCCTCGGCTGATGCGTGGGATGGCTTGGTCGACGGTTCTTCGGTCGGTGCTAGTTACATTATTCAAAACTTTTTCGCGCGACCCCGTGTAAAAGTTAGTTTTAGTTGCGGTTAATTTTCGTCGAAAGAGAGCTCGCGGAATAATCGTAAATTCGAATAAGTGTAATGAAAGAACCGGTGTAAGAGTTTTATGACCTCCCGCCCTCGTGCGTTTCGGTTTCTGCCCTCGCCCGCCAGCCACCCTATCATGTTTAAGCGGGGTTGCCGAATCCCGGTCAAAATGACCCTTTTAAGGTGATTCGATGGACGCCATATTTTATGTCAAAACGACATGCGATATATCTTATCGATTGGTTCCATTTTTTCAGCTACCAGTCATTTTGCTCGAATTTTGAGATCTCAATTCTGTTGTCAGGAGACTAAATGAATTCACTTTCCAATAATTTTGACAAACACATTCAACGTAATATAAGCGTGTTTTTTTTAGAGAGAATATATTGCATTCGAATGCAGTTTCGAAATCAGTATAGAATGCTATATTTTTCCGCTAAAAAAACCACCTCTTTATTACGTTGAATTTGTTTGTCAAAATTGGTAAGTGAATACTATGGTCTTCTGACAACAGAAGTGCAATCTCAAAATTCGAGAAAAATGAAAATTAGCTGGGAAAATGGAACTAATTGATGCGATATATCGCATGTCGTTCTGACACAAAATGTAGGATTCGGTGAGGTTCGCCCTCGAGAAAGTCAGCATTTGTAAAAAGCTAAGGATAATAATAAGTCTTGATGAAAGTTCCTCGCTTCTGTATTTGATTGCATGATTTATTAGTACAGCACGTGAATATTAATAAAGAAAAAGATAAGAAGGATTAATTTGAATAATATACATAAGTAAGCAACGATGTATAGAATTAATTTATTAATAGAATAATATACATTATTAGGCAGAGAGGTATACAATTAATTTATTAATATTTAAGTTCTGATTAAAAGTACAGAATTATGATGATTACTGACTTAACCACCAAATGCTGTATTATAGCTTAGTCGATTTTACCCTTAATTTTATTGTTGAAACCGCAAAGAAATCGCACTGAGGAGATTGATGCGGAAACCACCAATGGCGTGGTGTGCTTTGCAATATATCGATTGATCTACCATTTAAACCCATGGAAAGGGATCGAGAAACAGGGTGTTCGCAACGAACTCTTAATAATCGCCTCTTTACCGTACTTCAAGTGGAGAAATATTGATTGATCATTCACGCCTCGCCACCGGAAACCATCCCTGCATTCAGCTAAAATCACTAACTTACACAAGCGCACTGGAAAAAAAACACATTAGATCTAGAGTTTAGACTCTTAAAAACATCGACAAGAAAAAGGACTCTTGATTCAATCAGATCTAAGCTTAAATCAAGAACCAAGCCTCTTAATTTGAGCGGATTTCCCTTTGACTTAAGCTTAAATCTGATTGAATCAAGAGTCCTTTTTCTTGTCAATGTTTTCAAGAGTCTGGACTCTAAATCCAACGTGTCTTTTTTTTTCCAGTGCGACTTTTCCCTTGGCTTGAGCATTTCTTCTTCCTGATTTGAGAGAAATTCCTTATTGGTGACGAATTCAAGAATATCTCTGCCCAAATTAGGTCACTTTTTTTCAGCGTGGAGGAAAGGGCGGGACATCTGTTGCGCGAAATAAAACAAAGCAAGGCGCAGCACCAACGCCTCGTTCAAATCGAAAGCCGTGGATTCTCCCGGAGAATCAGTTGTGGTTATGGGTACAGACAGCGAATCCGAATTTTCTGAGATGAGAGGGAGAGAAGGCGAATTTAAGGCGCGCGGAAATATCAAGCGGGGGAGACGGGCAACGGGCAACCTAATACATATTTACGGCCTATAAAGCTGTTTAAATGCTCCTCTAAGAACACTTCCTGCGGGGGAGTTTTATTGCACCCTCCCCGCGCCCGATGTAAGCTCCGGCTCCTACACCCGCTATACACCGCCGTGCGGCTTAAAGTATCAATTTTTATACGTCTGTTGCCTTCTCACCCTCAGCTCCGGGTCGCAACCCACAGCGGACGCTTGCTGATCTCGGGAACTCTTTCAAACGGCGAGAGCGGTGCCTAACCTGACATAACATAACTTACTTACCTCCGTTGCTTTGTTTCGAAATGTCCGCTCCTACTTTATTTGTTCCGAGAGAAATAAGCCAACTTTATGGCTTGAAATTTAAACGGAGTACTCTGCTAATTAAAACAGGCATGTCTGAGTAGCGATTTTAGGACATGTCCTCTACGGAACAACCTCTTTCTTTTCTTTTTCTTAATTATTCAATTTCTAAAAAAGAGAATCTACCCGTTCGATAGTTGATCCCCTTTTTGTAGATGTTTGAATAATAGGAATGAAAAACCTTTTCTTTTTCGTAATTTTTCAATTTCTAAAAAAGGGAATCTCCCCGTTCAATAGTTGGTCCCCTTTTTGTAGATTTTGAAAAGACTGTAAAGTATTCTGCCTGTTTCTAAAATGCTTCTGTTAAGTTTTACTCGAAGTTTCGTAAAAATCGTCCTTTTTATGACGCTATATTAAGGACCTCCTCATACAACATCTTTTAATAACAGTGAAAACCATGTGGGGTGCTGGGACCTCCTCAGAGACAAGAGACCCTCCTATAGTATCTTGGCCATGGTGGAAGCTTTTACTTCGGTACTTCAGCATTCTACTGTTGACTTACCAACATGGTTGATTTTCAACAACGTGTTGGCAGTTTTGTTTTGCAAACAAGCCGAAAATGGCCGAAGTTAGAGAAACTTGTTTGGCTCATGACGTCACCCGAAGCTGTATCCACCATGTAGATAGGTCAACAGCCGAAATTAGGGTGATGACTGTTGCTCCCTTATAATTGTCTAAAAGGAATTGTTGAATCCCCGAAAGTGAAAGCTTCCACCTGTCGCCAAGAGGCCAGTGGTGGGTTTCTTGTCTCTGGACCTCCCCGAGGCAAAGCTGATTTCGGTCCTAAATATTGTTCACATACGGAGACTCATCTACCCAATGTTAGCAAGTGTTAAAGGACGTGAAAGGTGTCGTCATCGTATCAACGCCAGCTGCACGCGGATGAACATTCGGCGCGGCGTAGGGCCGACCGCAGCCATAACCTAGCGCATTACACTCGTTTAATCCAATCAGGTGTCCGCACCAGTCACCGACTAAAACCACAGCCAAACGAATCGAACACGCGTCAAATCCGCATCGCCAAACTTCCCCCGCGGCCGCACGCCAAATTCAACGCTCCCGCCGCAATCTCGCTGTTTTATCGCCGCACGACTGGCGGCGTGCTACCAGAATGAAACGTGCACTGACGGCGCAATGCTTGAAGTATTCCCGTAGGTTTGTAGGCGCCAATGTGCGTTTTGAGCTGGCAGCACGCCGGCCGCGCCTTGTGACAGACCGATGCGATGGCTCAACCCGATGTTTCACACTAGCCATTTAGAAGTCATTGATCAAAAACTTTGAAGTGATAGGAAGAATAGAAATATACTGAGCATAGAATAGAAGCTGGTTTTAAACAATTACTTGGGGGCGTTAAAAAAGGTAATGATTAGTGTAAGGTAAAAATGTAAAATGTCTCTCAAGGGCACAAGATGGTAAGTAAGGGTGGTATTTTTCATCATTCAATCTGAAGCCGAGACCGACAGTTTCTTTTCACCAATTTACAATTAATAGAGAAAGGAACAAGTATCCGCATTAACCCTGAATATGTGTATCGCACACCAGGTCCCGAAAGTAAAAGCCTCCACCGACTAAGGTAACAATGGAGGGTCTCTTGTTTCTGTTTTCGAATCCGGATGAATCAGAAGAAGACGGGGAATTTGGAAATTTTGGAAATAGGGGAAGTTAGAAAAAGTTAAGAGAAGTTAAATCATTCTAGAATAAAAAGATATGATGGAAATTCCGACTCAGTATGTTCTTTTTATTGGATATAACCCGCCTAGCCTCCATGAACCAACTGTTTCTAGAATGCAGATGTGAAGAAGTCGACTACCTTCGCTGGCATTCTACTTCCAAATAAATTAATAAAGAAAAATCCCATACCAAAATGTCACCTGGGAGTCTGAGTCATATATTCATTCCCTTATTGATCGCAAATATACAAGCTTCTACCTCTGAGAAGACTCCGTTCAAAGGAGCAATGGAAGTAGTGAGTTTGCGACACGCTCGTGTGCATAAATTCATCGCTCCGCCGGCTAGAGGACGCAAATGCAGTTCAAGATGAGCCCTGTCGCCCTCACATCTCCGTGTTCCCGAGGGCTCAAGATAAACACGGAGTTGCGCTCTTTTATCGGACGAGGCACGAAATCTCCCGATGCGAAGCGAGCGGTTCAAAAAGTTTCCGCAGAGTTTCTTTGCTTACCGTTCAAGCGGAACTGACTTACCGCGTGAGAGCAACTTGGAACATGAGATGAACCCACGCAAAACTAGGCATCTAATAAATCGGAAAGTGTGGCTCTCAATACTCCTCCAACGCCACCGCAACGAATAACGCTGTCGGGGTGTGTAAGGAAAAACGCCCCACCAAGTCTTGCCGAGTTTCTTTCGATAAAAGATTTATTTGTAAGAAAAGTCGACAATATTTTGAATTGACATTTTTAGTCGCGTTGCATTAATTTGCTAGTGAAATTCTTTGCAAATTCGACGAAAAAACACCCGCAAGTTCTCTTGGAAATTTTTGTTTTATCTAAAGAACTTCGGCAACTTCGAATCTTCATATAAAGTTTTTCCTCAGAACCGCAGAGCGCCCTTTGAATAAAACAAGGGAAAAACACCGTGATCGCTATCAGATTTCTTCTGATAACATATTTATTTTTGAGGAAAGTCACGATTATCTTGCCTCGAAATTTGCAGATGCATCAAATTAAATTGCGGGTCAACTTCTCCGTAGATTTCACCGATTTTCACCAATTTTGTTACAAGAAATTTGGCAACGTTGAATGTTCATGCGGCATTTTCCGTAGCACGATAGAACGCCCTTGGAATTCAACTCGGGTCTCATCAAAAAATCCCCATTAATCTGCCGCTATTCGTAATTTTCTCCTCCGCGTCTTCTCGTCACGCTCAGATCCAATCGGGAGCGAGGCCTGAATAATCGATTATCGATATTTCTCCATTTGAAGCTGCGGTAAGCAATCGATTATTTAGGCGTTCGCTGCAGACACCCTGTTTATCGATCCTTTTTATAGGTTTTAATGGTAGATTAATCGATTTATCGCAAAATATGCCACGCCACTGATCGGGAGGGGTCGTTTTCAATATATTTAAAGATGTGACTGATGAAGCAGTTGAGTAGCATTTTGAGACAAACCGATTGTCAAGTTGAAAAATGACAGGGGAGCTTATGGCACTAATGAATTTAGAATTCGAGTATTTTGATGAGAAATGAGTGCCTTTTAGTCTTGAACTGTTATATATATACATACATACAACTGTTCTTGAAATAAAATAAATAAAACATGAGCAGAATTAGCTACCAACTTCGCAACAGAGACACGCCTTTACCGATGTCAGTCATCGTCATTTTAGTATACCCTAAAGTGATGATACAATATTGTATAATCTCACTTTAATAACCCTCTTTAGTATTAGCACCTTAGTCCAAAATAGCGTGATTTTGCACGCAAAATGATCTATAAATTACTCAGCTTTGAACTCTTCTTTACCCCGCGTAATGCGACCGAACCGTAACGTAGACACCCACCTACTCATGGACAAGGGCCCTTAGGCTTAGAGGCTAACGATGTTTACGGAGAGCCCTAGAGGGCGAATAAAGCCCAAACCAGTGCAACGTAAATGGCGCCAGAGTCCACAATGAGCCTGTTGCAAACTTTTGCCAGAGCAAAAACAAGAGCTATGTTTATATCAGTGAAAGTCTCAAAAATCAAATAGGCTGAATTTTTAACGCACATTGGCTAAAAATTCCAACATACCGTCTTACGACCCTTGCGTCCACCGCAATCAGTTTGTGGTAATAATTAACGGCTGATGGAAGGTTTTTCTTACAGCTCGGCGGGAAACGCTTTACCTGTGGCGCGGAGAAGTGGCAGGAATAGGGAGCGGGGGTTGGGGAGGGGGGCGGGAAAATATGAATTAATCGGAATGGATGTGGTGGTGGGGGGACGGGGGGGGGGGGTGCAAATCACTTAGCCCGAGTCAAAGGCTCACGGGAGCCGGAGGGTCGGAGAGCGAATAATGCAGCGGCGAGACTACATTTTAATTAACCTAATCCTCTACCTCTCCACTTCTTCTGTGTCACCAACTTATTCATCCGCGCTAACTTCCGCTCCGAAATTATGCCGCACGCCCATCGTTGCCTAGAGTACCTACATACGAGAGAGGATTACAACCCCTGTGCCGCTCTCTGATTGGTTCATCCGTTTTAGGCCTCCCACGGGGCTCTTGTGGCCAAATGTGAAGATCAAGATGATCGAGAGGAATGCGTATCGTTCGGGTGGGAAATGAATGATGATCACTTTGTTGTTTATTTAGGTTAATTTTCGCGTTAATCACGGTGGTTGCCCATGGTTCTCTGCGACCATCTCGATCTCAAAAAAAGCTCTCAGTTGAGGGCGTAATGGAGGGATATCCCATCCTACCCTGAGAGTCCACCTCACATCAACAAAGTCTCGGAGCAGAGTGGCCGCAAATACTTGCAGGTGCTAGACAGTCATCCAGAGTTATCTCCTCGATAATGATGATCAGCACTAAGATTTGCTCAATCTTTGCGTGGAGAGTATCCGATCAAAGTGTGACCTAGCTCATAGGGAGGTCGGGACAACCCACATTTTGGACACACTTTGAACGCTTATAACTCCGTTGACTACGGACATGTTTCAGAGGTCTAAAAGTGGCACCATCGTGTTTCCGCGTAACATTTACATAGAACAACAGTCAAATGCAACCATTGAACTCCATTCTAAATGTGGGACGAAATGAATGACATCAAAACTCGTAGTTTTTGTCAGAAATTCATGCCGACCTCTCAAAGTTTGACTAGATCCACTCGTGCGTCGGACATAAGAAAATCATTATCCTGTTCAGAACTCTGTCGCCATCGTTGTTCGTTAAGATTGGGCCAAAATAAAAGCGGAGGATTTGCCGTGAAAACCGAAGACTCGCCGCAGTTAAAGGATTAAGGTGATGTAAATGGGGTGGTGATATGTTGGATATTGAGGGACGGCAAGTGAAGGGCTACTGACACGAAAGTAACTGCTATAGCTATGTACTCACAGGTAGATGGTCTAGGCCGTGGGGAGGGAAGCACGGGTCCAGGCCGTAAGAGGGGCCACGGGCCCAAGCCGTTGGGGGATTATACGGGTCCAGGCTGTGAGGGGGGGGGGGGGCTCTTCTTACAGTAGCGACTCTTTTTTGGGAGCCCGAGGCTTTCATTGAAATGTACCTAAAATAAAACCCTGTAATGATAAATGCCTCCTGTGGAATTTTTAGCTTATGTTCGATCATATAGTTTCGGTGACATAACGATGTATATAGTACATATTATAATATTCATAGGCATTTTTAATACTGGACTCACGCCGTTGCTCAAATACCAAGCTGTGAACTCAAGGTGAAACTTTGAAAAGAAACTTGTCCAATTTTAACCACATGACGATGAAACCCTCAAGTTCGCCGTTCCTTTGAAAGGTTCTCATCAGCAAAATCGCTCCGTTTAAATTGCGCAGCAACAAAAGTCACCTACTATCATTTAAAACATTTTCTTCGAAGTTTTTTTTTCGTATTTTTGACCAGATAAAAAACTCAGCGCAGTACTGTAAATGGTCGATTTTGGCGTTTTATGATCCTTCCCCGAGAACTGAGAAGCTCTACCACTGAGGACACGTAATAATAACTTTTTCTCTCCGTTGAACTCGGAATTCTTGGCTGGATTCGGGGAGCCCTCGACTTTTTCGTAGTTGGTTGCGATTCAATTCAGTGGCGTGGCGTGCTTTACGATATATCGATTGATCGGCCATTTAAACCTATAGAAAAGTATCGATAAACAGGGTGTTCGCAGCGAACACCTGAATAATCGATTATTTACCACTGCTTCAAATGGGGAAATATCGATAGATCGCAAAGCACGCCACGCCACTGATTCAATTACGTCCAGCCGAGGTGGGCGTGGGATCGGGCGGCAGCGCCCGGAGAGGTCTGCAACCCGCGCTGTGAACGTGCAAATTGGGTGACGCGGAAGTCGAAGGGGCCACATACTGGCGCGAACAACACCTCTGAAACCTTTGCTTCGCCCTGTCAATTATTACTTTGTTATTAGTTTCGGAGTTGAACGGCGAGCGCCGAGCAGTGCACCCCCACCCAGCAGCGAGGAAGCCCATACAGTTCCTGTTTTTCTTCGCCATCCTCTTTTTTCCCCGCTGGTTGCACGGCAGCGCGGCGGTGCGGTGAATCAACGAGTTAAGTCATACCCTCTACCGCATTGCCATCTCGGTGGAGTTTTTCGGGGTATCCTTTTACCTCCTTTATTCATTAACCGGGTGGTGAAATTATAAGTCAAGGTCGCAAATTGACTACGAGGGTTTTTGGTAAAGCTGAAAGGGGGTACATCCATTTCAGGGTTGCCACAGTCAGGGGAAACCCAAGGAAAAATGACGAATATGTTAGAGAAATTTTTTTAGATCACCTTCATTTGCTTTCTAGAATGGGTGTGAGGTTTTGAACAACACATTTTGTCTGAAAACTATTTTCAATCATGTCTTCTTAACCTTATGTCGTATCTTTAAATGTCTGAGAATTTCACCAAAATGTGTCAGGGAAATCAGGGAAATTTCAGGGAATTTCATTTTCCAAATTCTGTGGGAACCCTGGACTTCTATGAAATGTGGGCTACTTGAGGTAGGGTCGGTGGTTGTCAGGGGCGCAGCTAGGAAATTTCTCGGGGGGGGGGGGGGGCATGGGACCACCTCTCGTGGTGAAGAAAGCGGGGGGGTGAGGAATGGAGGATCCCGTTTTTCTGGGGGGGGCAGCCCCCCCCCCCAGGACCCCCCTAGCTATGCCCATGGTGGTTGTGAGTAAAGTGGCGGGAGCAGTGCTAACGACTATTGCTGGTGGATCCATTCTATTCACACTATCATCTGAAAAACAGTCATCATGAAGAACACGGTGTGTTTAGTTCGATCATGGAACAAAGAGAACGAATTGGCGTGGTTTTGTTTAATACCAAATTTAACTCCGTGTAAATAGATAGCCCATGTCGCGAACAGTGTATGTACTCACCTACGAATTGAAACAATGTTCGGTTTCACCTAGAGTTGAAGGAAAGAAGGAACTCAATACTCTTCTGGCGGCAAGGAGGAAATTATTTTTCCCTCACAAGTGCATATATTTATGTTAAAAAAAGTCGATTTCCAATTTTTTTGGCGTGCGCCCAGTCTGGCGTCCGGGCCAACAAGCAAGAGACATCGAACAGGGAGCGATAAAGAGGTGAGAATGTATCTTTGACACAGCAACTCTGAGATCTCGTTGCTCCTTTGAAATCATATTTCACCCACTTTATTTTTATTTTCTTAGGGCTCCCTCCCGTTACTTTTACAGCCCGCCCTCGCCCCCTCCTCCGCCCACCTGTCAGGCAAATGCACACTTTTCTCTACACTGTGCACCTTGCGCTATATTTAACGTTTTCTATCGCGGCCCGAGCTCAACAAAATGTTCCCCAGTTCGACGGTTTTCGCGCGCAACGAACCCCCAATCTCTCGCTTTCCCCGGCTGTGTTGTCAATTCTGTCAATCTCACTTTCGGATTCGAGCGTTTTTTCTCTCTTTTTATGCCAGAATGTCCGTACAAAAAGAGAGCTCCGCACCGCTTTTGCGCCAAAGAGCGGCTCCAGAAACCGATGAGAAGGGTAGACAGCATATGGAGGAAGGTAAATTCAAGAAGTGGAAGATGAAATAATGGAGTGATGAGGAAATCTTTTTTTTACCAATAAATTCAGAAAGCATATTCCAATCACTAATTCAAAGTTTCAGAGTCCTTAAAGGATAAGGGGGGGGGGGGTGAAATTAAATTGAACACTAAGTATAACCGAATTTGATGCTCATCCTCTTTGTATATTAGACGCTCGTCATGAATTGGAATCTTAAGTCAACATTTCAAATGATTGATGCCACGATGAGTGCTGCTAGGAATCACGTGAGAACTTAAAACATGGAGACTAGTTTACGGATCTACACACGCGGGAAAAAAATGAGTGATAAAATTCCATGAAAAGAAATCAAAAGAATATCTCTCCATTTCAAAATTGGTAACCACGATTGCCAAAAGGTGGCGACAAATTTTGAAATTTTTTTAAATGTAGGTGTAAAAAAATATCGGATTCAGAAAGAAAAATTATAAACGAGAAAAGGCGACAAAATATCCACTTTCTGAGAGTATATTAATTTCTAAATTTGTCATCTTTCGGTGATATAGAGACAGCACCTTTAATTAGTCGAGTAAAGAGAGGAACCAAACACGCAATTTGGCCTGGAACGACGCGGCGGCAATGATGACAAGGACTTGAGATGAAAAGGAAAAGCCCTCGACGCCGCGGCGGTCGGCATGTAACGCATATTAGCGCCTACAAGACTGCATGAATACTTCACGCATTGCGTAAAACACAGTGCTGTCAGCAGCGGTTGGCGTGAAACGCATAGTGCCTACAAGATTGTAGGAATGCCTCACGCTTTGCGCCAGAGGTGCGGTCAGATTGTTCTTTCATAATTTTTTCGTTCATTTCTTATAACCCGCATTGTTCATACAGAGATAGGCTTACGGAACTTAATTTTCGCGCCAAGTTCCGTGAACTTTTGCTAGTAATGTTGACAGGGCTTCGCAAAAAATGTGTCCAACACGAGTAAACGCGTCTTATGCACCCTTCCCCCTCCCCTGGATGGTTTTTATTGATGTTTCAAAACGAATGAGAAGGGGGCAGCAAAATACAGGCAGCCCATGGGCGGCAAGTAGGTAAATCCGGCACTGTTGCTTGAGAAATATTTATGTCCAAGGAAACATTGAAAAATCAGTGAATTTTTAAATCTCAGAAATTTTGTCCCCTTGTCTATTTTGTTAACGAAAAGAATATTGTTTGATCAATAGTGATTGCAATTGAGGGGCCTGGAAGACAAGGCGCATAAGTGCAGTTTTTATTATTTCGAAAAAAAAACGAATTTTAAGTTCTGGATTTTACTCGGACCTATAGAGTGCTCCGAATACCTTCAAAATTTACAAGGTTTTGTCTCACACCTTCGTGAAAGTTTTCTGAAATTATCAGCTCAGTTGAGCCGAATTAAGGCCAGCAGTTGGCCATAAAGTAACGGTAGGTCGTATTTATCCCGTGTCCCCTCTGAACGAAAAATGCACGTATCCCATTCGCTGTTTTCTCCGCGTCAAATGACTTCCAGACGAAACCGCTTGGTATTCTGATAGATCTTACCATCAACTACCGAAAAACACGCACATCTCAATTTTGATCAAACACATCCTTCTGAGCTTACGGTTTTATTTTTATTTCCATCCTTCCTTTCTCAACACGGAAAAACACGTAATGCTCTGGATTATTATTGCCCTTCGCCATTCCTTCCTATTTTTATCTACTTTGCTTTTAGTGAGGGCCAGTCGTTTTCTTGTATCTCACCTGTTGAAATACAAGCATAACGAGCTACGACACGCAGCTGAGGCGGCTGGGCTCTTATCTCTAGTCCCGAATTCCTAAAACTGCACTCACGCGCCTTGTTTTCTAAGCCCCTCAATTGGATGGTTTATGCTAAAGGACGATATGTGAAAGTGGATAGATGGGGTAAGCGATAGGGACATAAGAACACTGAAAAGTGGATTTGGAGGGATCCTTTTGGAATGGAAAACGGGTTGTTGACATTAAATCAAAGGCTAGCGCAAATATGCTAATCATGAGCCGGGCATGCAAGTAGAGCCGTGCACAGGCTCACGAGTTACAGCCCCGACGACCATCCCCGTCGTTGAGTGCGCATCATTGCCCGCTGACGTCGACTGAGACGCACAATTTCACCATAGAATTGCTTTATAGCCCGACACTAACGAGTCACCCATCTTTCCACTGCACTATCGCCTTTGTCATAATACGTCCAATGATGGCCTCGCTGGACTAGAATTGAATCGGTTTCTGTTAGACGGGAGTAAGTCCAAAAACTCATGAGCCCTGGCTTTTGTTGATCACGCAGGACGCCAGAGATCATAAGTTAATCAAACAGTGATATCAGTAGATCCAGATCATAGTCATAAGCTGTGATTGATCCTAGTAATCGAATAAGTCAATCACGACACCTGTCCTATATTTATCGATAGCACCCTTCAATGATTTGCCTTTTTTGTTTCAGATTTTGCGGGATATCCGACACGGACTGAGCCGGGAGGCGAGCCTGGGGGTCCAGTTACGGGGGGAAGGAGGCGGGGGCGGGGGAGGCGCCGGGAGTGACGACACCTACATGTACGACGACGACATGATCCGATTGGCCACACTCGGGCACCACTGGTACGATGAGCCCCCTTATGAGAGCGACCCTGAGGACTTCTTAATGGTGGCTGCCGACCAACACAATCAGAGGTACCTTATTTCAGGCTTAATCCTAATCGAACCGTTGGAAAGAAAGATTAAATCAACAATTTGAATTCTAAACCAATTGATACTTATTCCGATAATCTTAATTATGACCAGCCTACAAATTTTTTTAACTTAAAAATTGATATTCGTAAAAATATTAGTCCGAAATAATGTATCAGGTACTTAATAATATGTTTAGATTATCATATCAATGGTAATTTCAGTACTATGGTTCAGATTCCCTAGGGTCAATTCCGTAGTTCTGCCGTGCTAAGGAAGAACGCCGTATGAACCATCAGGCGTTGCCAAATTCTATTTGCTGAAACACGAATTTCCTGGTAAACTTATGAATATTTTCCTTCCAATTTTTCCGATGATTTTGTTCGCAATTTCACCTGAAGTCTCTGAAAATTTCAGGAAAAAATAGTCATATCTTTCCTCAAAAATAAACATTTTATTGAAGGAAATTTGGCAACTCTCGAATGTTCATACGGCGTTCTTCCTTAGCACGGCAGAGTTGTCCTCGAGGTCCTTGACTTCATCCGGCCTTAAGTGGACCGCGTTAAACAGAAAGGAACCAAGCCACATCAGCTATCGCCAAATTTAATCGGGCAATTTAATTTTTACACGAAAACGATTGAACGGATTTCCGTGCAAATTTCAGTGAAAAATCTCCACAGTTTGAAGAAAATTCCTTAAAAATTTCAAAGGAATCCGCGTTCAAAGGAAAACGTTCTCTCGTAAAAAATTTAATTGCCCGGTTAAATTTGGCAATAGCTGATGTGGCTTGGTTCCTCTCTGTTAAACTCGGTCCAAGTAACCCACATGATGGCTTTTCCCTTTATGAAAATCTTAAAAGTAGAACCTCTAAGGATTTCGCATATTCTGATTTTCGTGTAATTTAACCCACCATTGATTTGACTAATTGCAGGGTATGCTACACGATGAAAACGGACAAGATGGGCCTGGGTCGGAGCGGAGGCAAAGGACTCAAAGGCAGTAAGGGGAAAGGAAAAGGGGTGCAAGTGAACGGCAATGGAACGTGCAACACCATAGGCGAGGGCGGTGTGATATCTTTGCGTTTGGCCGGTGATATCTCCCTTCCACCAATGGGCATCCACCAACGGGGGCTCATTCTTCCCCAGGCGGGCCCCTACCCTCCAACGGTTATCCCACTTACTAGACACGCACATGCCAACAACCGGGAATCGGGAGACTATGCTGCCTCTGATATCCAAAGCGTCTGGTAAGTTGTTCTCGCGTAACCAGCTTTCACACAGTTTTCCACAAGTTTTCACCCAGCTATGCTGGAATTCCACAGCAGGTGATGTCGATCACCATGGTTTTTAAAGGCAAAATCTTTAGTACACATATTGAATCAGAGTACCAGCACGTGCCGTTCTTTTGAACTAGAGTATTTGCCTGTCGTCGATCTTACGCAAAGAAGCAATCGACCTATATATGACTTAATATAAGTCTTAACTATAATATGACTTATCCTCCGTTGCATTCTCTATGTCAATTAACTTGAACCCAACTGAAATGTTTTTTGTGTCAATTTTGGTCAATTCAATTGTCATGATTTTCCAGCTCAAGGCTGTCGTCTCTATCGATGGAAACCAGTCGTTCAGAAGCGTGTGAACCAGATTTATACCATCGACTGAGGCCATTTAACAATGGGAATGATTCAGCTATTTCCCCCGGGAGCTCCGACTGCACTGAGGAAGACATGGTTACGCTCCATTCAACGCAGAGAGGTAGTTCTTTCCTTGCCCATCGAGTGCAAGGGCTTAAGTTTGACCGATCTAGTGCTCAAAGAAAACACACTCATAGATATCGATGTGATCAGCATACTAGCTCCATAGAAAGCTTGCCAAGTGGTTCGAGTAAGTATTTTCTGTCTAACATCAATACATTAACGATTTATAACTGTAAAGGTACATTAAAAAATTGTTGCTCGAAAAAATTGTATTGCCTCATCTGAGAGTGTTTAATGAGTCAAATTTTTCATAATTTTTTTTGATGTGGGAAATTGTAGGTAAATAGATTTTAAAGTGAGAAAATACCGCCTCGTATTGTCACTAGGCGGCATTTCCCATTTAGACCCATGTATTTTAGCAGCTTCGATCATTTGATCATATCTCCTCCAATAATTGTTCAATTTAGAAACCAAGGATACTCAGTCAATAGTTTCCATTTAAATGTAAAATTCATCAAATTTCAGACAACTACAAATTCTCCATTAAATATTATTTAAAAATGGTAGCCACTGAAGCAATTATTCAACTGAAATTATTTCCAAAATTTGAATTTCTCTCAACAAATTGATGGCTAACTGCGAAAAAGTGTATTTATGAACTGTAACGTAGCGAGCATACCGGATCCGTTCCCGCGTTAAAATAACTGTTCTGAATGGGTCGGTTCTGAAAACAGCTTTTTTTAAGTTTGAGAGGTCATTTCAAGCTTTTTTAGTTGCGCCATTGTTCTTTTCGTGAAATTTGCGATCGGAATCAATTATCAATTTGCAAATCCCTGCACCTTGCAACAGGCCCATTTGATGACAGTTTTGAAACTCCTGGCTCCATCTGGCAAAGTAAACACTGCACTTACCACAACTTCTAAAATATGTTGCCAAATGTGGCGACACTTCTTTCCAATGACTATTCTCTCTTAAAAATAAAAGTTCTAGATGGCAATTTTCTTGAATATCAGAGTCTATTTTCGACGAATTTTGCCGCAGAATCCATGATCAGTACTGATTTATTACCGCAAATTGCTCTTTTGCTTCAAAATCGGGGTGGGTGACGCATAACCGACTGGACATTTTCGGCCTTTAAAGTCTCATATCATTAAATATATCACAATTAATCAAATAAGTTCAGGGACATAGTTTCTTTTATCACCTTGGTTTTCAATCATTTTGCCCTAAGTCGTTTATAACCCACGGCAACACGACCAATCCTATTATCATGAAATCACCCATCTCAGTTGCCGCATTTAAAAATTAACGATAGTGTTTCATGTTTTTCAAGGAAAATTAAATAAAGAATAAAAAAAAAAGTGTTTCCTTGTAGTTCTGTGTAACTTTTAATGTGTGATAATCTCAATTTTTTCCTAAGGTACACAACCCTTGATGCAAGGAAATAGTTCAGAAGAGACTGGTTCTCCGTCTCCAACAATTGCTCGTGCCAAAGCTCTCGTTGATTATACACCTAGCCTTTATGAAAAAGATGCGCTCAAATTTAAAGTGAGTCATTAGTTTACGTTAATCTCTCTACTGCTAATCCTTTCCTCTCAAAAAATGCTTTTAGTTACTCATCCATTTTGCAACAACATAGTCATGCATACTTTTTGGTAGGAAGGAGGAACTTATACTCAAGAAACATTGACTTTCATCAAACAGAAAACAGCTCATATTCTGAATTTTACATCTCGCTTTAATCTCTCTTGTTTTTGTGGTCTGATTATTATGAATATGGTGATTATTTTAAAGTAAAAACTCATAGCCTTCAGCTCGTTTCCTAATAGAAAAACACAAATGACCAAAAAAATACAACATATGAATGTTACACAGCATGTATTGCCTCATTGTTCCAGAAAGGTGATGTTATTGAAGTAATCTCTATGTCAACGAATGGTCTTTGGCAAGGTCGACTTGGGGGCAAACAAGGTTACTTCAAGTTCACCAACGTTCAGCTGACTAATGAAGGAAATAATGTCCACCGCCAGCACAAGCCATTGCAGTTCAAACATCGTAGTAGACATCGACCACAAACCTTAGAGCAACTGTTAGAAACAATTAATATGAAGGTAAGACTTTTCCTACACCAATAGTGAAACTGCAAACGCATTTTTGCAATGGGTGTTTTAAACCAACAGGCTTATTATCGGATTTTGATCTTTTAAGGACCGAAAAAAAGTTTCGAGCTTGCAGTTCCTTATCAGAAGCTTTTGTTTTGTCTCATATATATGACTAGATCAAGCGGTATGTGATTGGGAACTGACTCCTGATCCCAATTTTTTCCGATCAAAGTCTCTTGATGGCAGGTAGAAAACATCCTCAACAAAACGATTATGGAGCTAACTCAAAACCATCAAAAATCAAGATACACACTTCTGCAATTTCACCATCGATAGGTATACTGAAGCAAAATCTTCGCTCTATGGGCGTTTAAGAGCCAAGTTTTTATAATGTTTGGTTTTTTTTTTTTAAGAAAAATAGCTTTTAAAAAGAAATCAGACATTTCTTAGGATATATCAAATTTGCTCCAATTTTTTACCAATTTTGAGTTTTAAGCAAACCACTTTCAGAAAATTAAATCCACAACTATTAGATACTTGCCCCTCAAGCATTCATTAAAGTTTGAATTTGAAGCATCTACAAATGAAAACCGAAGTACAATAGATACAAATTTCATAGTTCAGTCGATGGTATCAAATGGACTGCGTAAATCAGAAAGGAACCAAGCCAAATCAGCCATTGCGAAAAACTGGGCAATTTAATTTTTTACATGAATGCGGTAGTGCGGATTTTTGCGCTAATTTCAGTGAATTTTCTGCATAGTAGTACGATGCAACTCCCTGGAAGCTTTCAAAGAAATCCGCACGAATGTTCTCTTGTAAAAAATTAAATTGCCAATTTAGGTCAGGCAATAGCTGATGTAGTTTAGTTCCTTTTTGCTTAACACGATCCATATAATGATATTAATCAATAGTATTCAGGCATTCAACATAACACGATCCATATAATGATATTAATCAATAGTATTCAGGCATTCAACAAATTTCGAAGTTGAAGCATCCAAACATGAAAGCAGAAGTACAATAGATAAAAATTTCATAGTTCAGTTGATGGTATCAAATAATGGTATTAATCAATAGTAATCAATAGGCCTCTCTGAGGCTATCAATAGGCAACATATTTCTTTTCAAAATTTTATGAGAAAACAAATCACACAACAGGAAGTCTCAAAATCAACTCCTACAAGATAATCGTATCTACAATGGACCACTAGACAAGGTACGAATTTAAGCGATCTGATACATGTTTCTTAACCAGAATTTCACGTAGAAAACGATTCACACAACGAAAATTACGGAAACCAACTCCTAACGAAGATATTAACGTTTTTATTTCACATTGGTTACGAGGAATTTGAACTGCCCGCTCACAAGAAACTCAAAACTCTACATGAGTCAAATCGCCCACTACAACGGTTTCAGCAAGCTTCTCAATCGAGCAATGTTCATTTCCCATCATGTGTTGTTCAAACTATTAGCAATTTGCTATAACTGAGCCAAAGCGTCAAGATTGAGGTTGCCAGATTTTTATATCGCAGAGACTGTCATGATAACGTTTAGCGCGCGATGTGAATCACGTAGAGCATTGACTTTTCATGAGCGGGTGGGTTGAATTCACGCATTAAGAATCATTGAATATCTTCGTAAGGAGTTAATTTCGGTAATTTTCGTTGTGTGCATCGTGTTTTACGTAAAATTTTGGTAAAGAGACATGTATCAGAATGCTGAAATTCGTACCTTATCTAGTGGTCCATTAACTTTGTTAAAATGGCAGAAATACATACGATATAATTTGTATATCGTAACTTCCAATTGATCCGTGAAAATACTTGTTAATATTTCAGGAGCTCATTTCGGAACTTCTTTTTGTGTGAATTGTTTTTGATGTAAAATTTTAAAAAGAAAGCTTGTGACCCCGTTGCCAATTCAGACCTTGTCTAGAGGCACACGTAGGCAACAAAAAATGATTTAGCAGTTGAGGGCAACACATCAAGTTGATGATCAGTTGAACGCAATAGACGAACAGCGAGCAAATAAATTGTTCCAGTTTTTTAACTTATTGTACTTGCAGGTATAGGATATCTTTGTAGCTTGTTTTTAAATGTTTCAGGAACATATGTCAATATTTATGTTGAATGGATATGAAGATTTAGAATCATTTTGTGCAATTCAAGAAAAAGACTTGGATTACTTGGGTATCCTGGATATCGAACAACGAGCTTTAATATTAGCTGCAGTAGAAGTAATGCACGGTTATGAATGTAAGTCATTTTGTCTATTTTATTAATCGAACAAGTATAATCATTTGACACTCAAATTGCAGAAAAAAGCAGCATGTACTTCCTGGTTGTCTAGCATCTTTCCCTACACCTTGACCCTCAGATTCTCCATCTCCTTGATTTGTCCTAATTTTCATATCCATCCAAATCAAAAGACACACAATATGAACCTAGCTCAGTGCAAAGTACTGATACAAACCAGTAGGGAGCTTAAATTTTGAAGAGAAAGATTCACCGTAGACTGAGAGAGTGTCGCCTGTTGCAGGGCATAGTGTCGAAGCACTTTGAAATTATGCAAAAAATCACAATCTTGTGCAAAAGCTCTTAAAAAATCCCTCGATAACACATTCTTTACTCTCTGGAGAGTAAACGTGTGATCGAGTTTGTTGTGCTTTGACCATAAAAGTTTAAAAATAAAAGGAGTTGATAATTTAATGCAAAAATGATAGTAATTTTATCAAAGGTGCTTTAATTTTTATATTGCTGACTGATGCATTTCGCCTATTCAGGCATCTTCAGAGCGTAGATATGAACACTTTCATAAAACTTTTCCTCATGTTACAGTTGTCGATTTAGAAAAACTAAAATTCAAACTGTCCATTTCAATTTATTGAATGCACACTGATATTCTTCTTGTTCTTCCATGTTATTGAGCTGTTCAAAATTCTGTTTTCTGCTTTTTAAAAAAGATACATTCATTTTAAGCTCCACTTTGATCGCCGAATACAAAGTTCACTCAAAGTAATTTCATTATTCAAACATAATAACTTAAGCACTTATCTCCATTGGGAAAATTACGGCACAAATGTTGTTTTTCCAATGAGCCAGAAATAGTAGTTCCTTATAGCAAAACGTAGTCGATTGCATGTTGCTCTTATACCGTATTAAGCAAGCAATTTCAAATATTTTTTTCAACAATTTCAGCTCCAGACAATGGGGACAGTAGTGGAGACGAATACAATCCAGAATCCTTTGACCAACAAAATAATCATGAGCACTCGAGGTCGAATAATCTAGACTCGAACTTATCAGAGACATCATCTGCGTCTACACGAACAAGCACGAAGAGCGAAAATTCTCATCCAATGATCAAAACCAGTGCAAACAATGTCTCATCAGTTGAAGTGACAGAGACGCAAGGGAGCAATACTTATCTACCAAACATACCGACAAAAACAAATCAAAAGTCCAGTAGTATAGTTGAAATAACGAGCAGTGATCTCAAAAGTAATGAAAAAGTTGCAGTAGTCAAGTACATTTGTAATCCTTCAGACTTGACCTGTGAAACCAATAGCTCCATAGTGAGAAACTCAGAGGAAAATCATGTCATTCGACGAAACTCGAGCAATTGCTGCACATTTAGTGAAAAGTCCAGTGACTCAGGGATTAGCAGTAGTTCTGTGTCCTCATCAGCCCCTAATCAAAATTCTGTGATGAAAATCAAACGCAAAATTCAAGCAACCAATAATATTAGTCCGGGAACTAAGGCAGCATTAATCGAGTCGCCAACAAGGAGTTATGTCGGTCATTTTGTAATGGATTCTAGAAAAAACTGATCAATTTGTGCTGCAAAATCAAACATCAGGATTTTCTCCGACAATGCCATATTTTTTTCAATAAGTCACTTCAAAATAAGAACTAGGTGACTTTTTAAAAAATCTATCCAAGTTGTTTTATTTTTATTTTGTCTGTGATCTTCAGTATTTAAGTTTATATTAAAATAGATTTTTCCCCTGAAGCCAAACATTCCATAAATATTTTGAACAATGTTGTATTTTCTCAAATTTTCCTTTATAAGGGGGTGTTAGGTATTTGAATGTAGACTAGGGTGTTCTTTACCTTTGTTGTAATTTTGCATAAGTTGTGCAGAACATTTTCCTATGCAAATTTTCTGCGATATATTTGACGAACTTAAGTTTCACAATTTCTAGTTTAACAAACTCTGCCAACTTGTCAGATCATTGAGTAAAAAAGAAAATTAAATTTTTTTTCTAACCAATCTTCTCATCAGTGAGTTATATTTTGAATGTACTCTTGAAATAATTGGATGCATTGCAAGAAACAACCTCAACATCTTGGACGTTAATTTGAGTACTAAGTCGTTTTACCACAGTAATACATACTTTTACATTGTTTACTACCAAGGCTGCATAAAAATTTGAATATGTAGTGGGTTCATTGGAGCAATTTGATGGTAGATCTGCAGGAATGTGTATCTAGGTTTGCAACGTTGCAGACTTCCTGTCCTCGTTTGTTTCTCCTGTAGAAAATTACTCAACATCATCTTGTGGAAACTTCCCTGTTTTTTTTCCTCTGTGTGAAGAAAATTCTGTAAAAATTTCAAACAATAGAGATGGCTTGTTCTCATTTGATAAAATTAAATGCAAGCTAATACACCCCAAACGTGATATGCATTCCTGCAGTTTTACTGTCTAATTCCAAGATTTAGATGAGAGGTTTGCTATCTTGCAAAAAGCTGGTTTTATTGGCAATGCCACTATTTTTCACAATTTTTTTCAGGAAAAAAATATGTTTTTTACCACTTCTTCGGAATAAAAATCCTCAAATTTATTTTCATAAGAATTACATAGGAAACGGTGAAAAACTGATTTTACCCTTAATTGCATAATTTTGCTTTCCTGAGAAGTTCAGCTGAGCGGCTGAGGGCAATTTTCTTGCAACGCATCATAAATGCAATTTTTCTCCAAGTAATTAATTTGTAGACTGATCAATTTATAAGATCGAATGAATTTTAGCAATAATAATGTGCTTTTGATTGAATTTACTTAATCACCCATGTGTTTTAAAGTGCCTGCCATTTACCAGATTATGATTTTTATCATTTTGTTATACATAATTGATTTAGTTGAAAAATACAGTTCTGAACTGTAGGAACTTTACTACATCCTGGTTATTTTTATGTATTGATATTGAACTGAAAGGAAAACATTCAGCAACGATGCAAAGAACTATCTGCGTGAATTGATGCCCCAATCTTGTGACAATCCTAGGTATACTTAAGTAATCCTTTTCCAAAACTGTTACAATTGGATTCAAATTTTCAAGAGTGAAATTCTTTTGCCTGCTGATTCTTTTTTACGGTGCGTTTCTGGTCTCCACCTCTTACCAGATTACGCCTTAACAGCCAAGTTGTGTTTTAAGAAAAAAAAGTAAAAATGGGTTGGAAATCAGAATTTTAGGACAAGCAAACTCATTTGTTCAATCTTAAGGTTGCCATAGTTCAAACCTCTCCGTTGATTGCGTTTGCGTATCACCTAATACAGAATAATTTTTATTTATTTTCCATTATTTTCTTGTTTTCGAAACTCACAGTTTCTGATTATCAAAAGAAAACATCCAATTTTCTAAAGATTCACAGTATCAATTTCATTCATATGAAAGAGCATTCTATTAAACATCCACCCGACAAATCAGAATGAAATCCTCACCCATTGGTCCATGATGCCAAAACTTTATATAGGCTCTCAATTCTGCAACTGTCATGATTCTAGTCAAATATATATTGCTCAGATACTTCAAGTTAGTAACTTAAAAAATTCATGCATGCTCTCCCATGATTATTAAAGATGAAAAATTACCAAAAATTGCCAACTTAATGATTTGCTGCATGTTGCTCTAGTCACAGATCATTCATTGGTTGCTTGGCTGATTGGTGGAAGGCTTACTTTTAAAATCAGTTTTGGATGTGGCGTTGAATTAAGAAATACCCAGGAAAAATAATAAGTATACTGAAATTGTCCAATTGAATCCAAGGAATATGAAATGATTCTCTGCTTGCAACAGTTATTTTGAATGATTTTTCACACTTATTTTTGAACAACAAAACCCTATTTAGATAGCACTAAGTAAAGCAGTTACATTAATGGTTTTGAAAAAATACCCATGTGCAATTATGTAGGGCTGCGAACTGATTGTTGAAATTGATAGACAAAGCTATAGACAAAGAAGACAAAAAGGACATGGGAGGGATCCTATTGATGGAAGCGGATGGTTGCAATGGACAAAGGAGGTTGGTAATAGATTAACTAACGGCAACTCTCATTAGACCCTTCGGTTAGTTCATCATTTACCCTCTTAGTGTGTAAAAAACACCCAACTTAACCAATAGGATCGCTTCATACTCATCATGTCTTCTTTTTCTATTGCTAAGTCCATCAATTTCAACAATCAGCCTGCAGGTAACATACCTATGCTAGATAAGGATGCTAATGGATTTTCAAAAATTACAGCCTCAGGAACAAGACTGAAATCGGGGAGCACCCACAAGAATCTCCAAAGGCTCCATCATACTCTTTAGCTACGTAGAAATGTTTGATCTTTCCATAGATAAGAACCATTTGCTCAGTACAATTTCCTCTGAAACACAGTTTATTAGCAATAACTTGTACCGTTCGAAAGTTAGAAGCATTCAACAATTTGGACTTCGACCCCACGTCCTCTGTTCCCCAGTATTTGGGGCAAAAAGCAACAATTTTCCTCTCAGATGATCCTCTATCAACCCCCAAAATATGACACGATTCCCCGGGGTGGGGGTGGGGGGGGGGGGGGGGGGGGCAAACACACCAATTTTGAACAGTGTCCTCTGCTCATTCTTAGCACCGAGTGACTTAGCATCCTCCCTTGAACTGTCCAAGTCTCATTGAGTATTCTCTTTTTCTCAACAACAAAAATGTTTTTATATGTTTGCTGCCCATTTTTGACAGTTTTAACGAATTTTCCCTCTGTTATGTTTCTTTATTGTTATGTAAATAAGATAGTCAATACTCAACAGCCAAAAAGTATCAAACAGACTGCAAACATGGTAACAAACATGTTCTGCAGTCAAATCAATTTGTACACATTATCAATTTGTCAAAATTAGACTTTATCTAGTGTATTGCATTGTATATAAGATTGAATTCTCGCTGTTCACATCCATTTCCACAGCATGGTCCCAATTCCAAAATAAATGCCAAAAAATTTAAGGGTCAATTCTTGAGATCAAAATAAGATTTCGCCCACATGGTTCCAAAAATTCTTTCTGAGCTACAACAATATAACAGTCTGGAATATGTATGTCTCTAAAATGATTAACTCCCCCTCACCTTCTCAGGTAGACCGTCATAGAATGTTTGTATTTTTATGTAATTTTAAATGCAGAGTCGAAACTTTTTAATTTAAAAAATTCTTTAGGTATGTGAATTTTTCTAAATGTATATAATAGATTGATTTCTAGGTACTTGAGCAGATATTTTTTTTCTCAATCAACCTGGGAGGTAAATGGAAACCATTTTTGGCTTTTTCAAGACAGGGTTTTCTTTGCCATTTAGGGTTAAGAAAATCTTTAAAAATTTCTAGAAGCTTAGTTCACTCTGTTTATAGTAAATTGGATTTAAAAAAATGCAGGTGCCTCTTTCCTCACTAAAATACTTACCGAAAACTACTGAATCACTACATACATAGGCTGTCCAAAAAGTACCGAGACTGGTTCTATAACTCAAAAACCAATATAGCTAGAGGCTTGATCTTGGTTTTATTTAAAATATCAACTCAATATCTGTCGATTGAGACCAAAATCAAAACTTTCGGTCAAATATTTCAAAAGTTACAACACTGTTTGTAGAAAAAATATATGGACCCCCTACCGTTTTTTATGCCTATTTTCTCTTGCTGGGAACACTCTCTAAATTATTGATGATCAGTGCACGGTTCTTTTGCAACTAATCATGGCGAAACCTAATTGATTTGGAAACACTGTCAAGCCGTCGTCGTCCGACTACGGGTATAAGAGTTCAAAATTCCACGGGGAAAGAATGAACCATCGGTCAGCCACCCCAAAAAAATCCAGGAAATTTTCGGCAGTTGCTGACAATTCACAGTGCGTGCGTGGTCTACGCTGCAAATAGTGAGTGATTTTGTTTCTGTGTTAGATATTTTTGATACCTATATGGAAAGAGATAAAGCAGTGGTATTAAAAATTTCGAACACAGAAACAAAACCACTCACTATTTGCAGCGTAGACCACGCACGCACTGTGAATGGTCAGCAACTGCCGAAAATTTCCTGGATTTTTTAGGGGTGGCTGACCGATGGTTCATTCTTTCCCCGTGGAATTTTGAACTCTTATATCCGTAGTCGGACGACGACGGCTTGACAGTGTTTCCAAATCAATTAGGTTTTGCCATGATTAGTTGCAAAAGAACCGTGCACTGATCATCAATAATTTAGAGTGTTCCCGGCAAGAGAAAATAGTCATAAAAAACGGTAGGGGGTCCAGATATTTTTTCTACAAACAGTGTTGTAACTTTTGATATATTTGACCGAAAGTTTTGATTATGGTCTCAAATCGATAGATATTGAGTTGATCTTTCAAATGAAACCAAGATCAAGCCTCTAGCTATCTTGGTTTTTGAATTATAGAACCAGTCTCGGTACTTTTTGGACAGCCTATGTACATTCTGTAAGACTTATATGCTCTAATAATAACTGCAGAAAAACTTTTAAATAATTTTCTCCAGCTCTCTCTGATTCTATCATTAAAGTGCAATTTTTTAAGCAGAGAGACGGTCATAAATATAAATGGACCCCTTGAATTATTCACCGTGAGGTGTTCACAGTGGATTTCATCTCCAAGAGTTCTGTAGAATGCCAAATTCAGGGAGACACTTGAAATTGTGAGCAATTAGACTTATTTTCTTCTGTTTCCAAATCTTAGACAGTTGTAGCCCAGAGGAGTTTAATTTTGTAATCATGTTGTAGCTATTCAAGTTTTATTCTAGCCTCAAGAATAGATCCCTGATTTCTTTGCTTTTATTCTTAGGACATTCTGTATAAATATTTCTAGATTTATTATTTTTAACAATTTTGACAACTTTTGTAGCAATGAAATTTATATGTTATATTCTAATTTATATTAAATTGATCTTCCAGAAATTGTACCCGATTTTTCTCATTTAACATTCGGTAGTGACTTTATCATAGTTCGAAATGAAACTTGCTAGGTAAGAAAGAGTTGTATCTATGTTAATTGAGACACTGGATGGGAAAAGGGCACTTCTCGATTGCAGGGTTTCGGAGTCTCCTCTAATATTTCATTCATTATAAGGAAATTGAATGCATCCATTTCACTCAAAATTTTACTGAATTTTCCTCATGATTCTACAATTTTCTATGGAAAGAATTCCGGAGAGATCACCCATTAAACTCTTTTCTAAGGGATTAATTAGCAACAGAGATTCTGAAACACTGCAGTAGAGAAGTGCCCTTTTTGCATCCAGTGCCTCAATTTTATGCAGCAACATTAAAAAAGAAGAAAATCAGCACTCTCCTGGATCATTTATCTGATATTGAGAAATTTCAAATGGAAAAAGGGAGCTGGGAAGCGTAAAAGAATATTTTTAGACCCACTTTTCTCGAAACTGAGTGTTATTAAGTTCAATTAATAAAATTTATTGTGCTCCAGAGTGTGTGATAGAACCATCAAAAAAAAATATTAAAATTTAGCAGATGTACAATCTCTGAGTAATTCAAGTGATTTCCTTTTCTAGAAATTCTGTTAATTAATTTTCCAAATATGACGAAAAGTCTGCAATATCCTAAATGCTTGTTTTTAAGTGCAGCCATCAATGCTTTTTTTAATGTTGGCAAACTTTTTATCGAGGCAAACAGGAGGATAGTATTATAAAATCCAAATAAAAGTATTTGTTGAATTTGTCAAAGAAGTTTATTAGAAACATTTTGGCTTCTTCCAACAAATTTTGTGAAATATTAATAACAAAAACAGAAAGAACTACGAAGGTAAAAAGATTTTTTTTGGAAAATTAAATGCACCCCTCAGCCACACAATCCATCAGAGCTACACGTGATTTTTCTTGTTCCAGCCATAAAATTGAGACCTTTAAGTGAGAGTTGAAAACCACCGCCTTCCTCTATTGCCATAGAATACTGAAAAAGAAAAATTGAATAAGATATGAATGCTAACAATGGAGAGTAATAAATGAATCAGTTTGTAACCATTCGCTGAGGAGTATAAGTTAAAAAACATATTGGCTGCAAATAAAACTAATAAAACTATTTTTTCTCTATCAGCCTGAGGCCTGTTTGCTAGTTTCTCCTTACATGCCGACAATTCTGCTGCACAGAGGAGTCTCTAAGCGTAACAGTGTTTCAAAGTGCCTTTGACGTTTTTTATTTGATCAAGTATGGACCATCTATCTAATTCCTTTCGAAAAGGAAAACGCACAGAATACCAAGAAATCGTCACTGGCTATTTTTTTATGTTTCATCTAATGTTCTTTCTAACCTGCTCGTCACAAGAAACTTAGAAACATTAAACTTTCCATGTACTAATTTTGAGGAAAACAGGGCTCATAAGTGCAGTTTTAAAGCCGTTATACATGTATTATCAGGTTGAAATGTTGCAATTTCCTATTGGTGATCAATGAGAGCTTTTGCTACTGCCAGGATCACACGCTAAATGTGGCTTGAATGTGGAGGTCATCGGCCCGATGCCTGAATTTTGTGCATGTTGCGCAAAATTCAGCAACGATTCTCAGCGACCATCAGATGATGTTGGATTTGCCTGAACTATTCGAATAGATTTGCTACAGATCTGGATGAAAATAACTCGAATTTGCGAAATTTCAGCCGTTGAGCGATGAACTGTTGACTTCCATATTCAGCTGCTAAATTCAGCATGTGATTCCGGCATACCTCGCAGGCTGGGGAGGCACAACAAATTAAAAGAATCAAATTCCTTCAGATGATGATAGCAGTGTCTTCAGGCATATATCTCCGATAGAAAGCACGGGTAAGAAGGTGGGAAAATTCAGTTTACAGCCCGTTTTCCTCGGTATCGGCAAAGAGAGTTCAACTTTAAAAGCTCATCGAGCTCAATAGGTTGTAAGGAACATCATATCGAATATTTACAAAATTCAATCGACACCAAATATTTAGGTATTCCATGCCGGTGGGGGGTGTCTGTTCTGCTATTTTTTTTAGCACAACAGGTACCAACAGACGATGAGAGGTATGGCACTCAGCTGCTGTCGTATCTTGCCTGGCTCCATCGCTACTTCTCTTAGCTCCCAGCAGAGCCAAGCAAGACGTGCACGGTTTATTTGAGCCTACGTTAAATGAAAAAACCCATTACATCTGATTTAAATTTTAAAAGTCGAAAATTGAAAAAAAAAAATTAACACGATACATGAGTTACTTCTCCAGGGAGCTCTTCCCGCAAGAAATCGTTCACCACCCGGCGCCGGGAGAGCCGCGGCGTGCTGCCAGCGCAAAACGCGCACCGACGCCAACAAACCCAAGGGGCTACTTCACGCATTGCGCAATGCTTGAAGTATCCCTTTAGGTTTGTAGGCGTCGGTGCGCGTTTCGAGCTGGCGGCACGCCGGCCGCGCCGCAGCGCGCCATAAACCTACACGCAATTAATAAGTCAGGGTGTTAAAATCTTGGCAATTTGACATCAAATTTGAAATTAGCGACTCAAAAATCAGAAGTATTGTAACTTTCGTGATCTTTCAGTTATTTCTTCCTATTCATGAGTGTTGGACCATACTGCGCTGCGGGCGGCGGCTCATGAAATTCTCCCCTGAGCTCAATCAAACTTTCATCGGCGCGTCCATAGTTTCTCCGCAAATAATGATCGCAGAAAGAAACTGATTGTACGTGACTATAACCATACTATAATCCTTGTAGTAACGTTGAGAAAATTTTGCAAGTATGGCTTATGTTTGAGAAAATCGCTCAGATACATCGAAAATCATGGAAAAAACGACAGATTTCGGCAAAGCGCCAAGTGGTGGCTGTTTTCTGAGTTACAGTGGTAGGGTTCCACCTTAAGAAAGAGACAAGAAATAGAAATGAACAAACCTGAGGAGAGAAAAATCTGGAAGACCAGGATCTGGACCTCTCTTGAAACCTAGAAAAGTGAAGATAAGAAAATATTTAGAAGAAAATAGTGGGAATTCGAATACACTAAGTATAGAATTAAAATGGGTGAATTTGGTGAAACACCTATTATCATAGAATACCTACCTGAACTTTATTACTGAAGTGATTCGCAACAGTTTCTGGCATGATCAAACTGGCATGCTATATATCGCATTAATTAAGTCAAAAATCTCGGCAGATTTTGAATTTTTAGCCAAAAAAGCAATTGCCCCTACGCATGAGCCTGAAGAATCATTCTAAACCAAAAGATTGGCAAAATTCAGATAAATGAAAGCAGCAGTCTCTTTGGAAAAAACCTCACATTTGATACCGTTTTTTATTTCTGTATCAAAGGGCAACCCATCTCAAAATCTGCCGAGATTTTTTACTTGATTGACGTCAGTTCAACTACATCAGAAACCGGAACAAATCACTTCAATTAAAATTGTTAACTGAGGAATGGTAAGAATTTTTATTAAGGAGTTAGTTGACAACAATCGAGGCATTAACGTGATTCGATGGACGCCATATTCTGTGTCCGAGCAACGTGCGATATATCCCATCGATTAGTTCCATGTTTTCAACTACATGACATTTTTATCGAATTTTGATACCGCATTTTGTTGTCACAAGACTAAAAAATTCATCTAACAAACTGATGAAAGCAGGGTTTTTTAGAGGAAAAATATTGCATTCAATACTCATGGCAAACCTGCATTCAAACGATTTATCTCCTCTAAAAAAAACCCCTGCCTTTCTTACATTGAATTTGTTTATCAAATTTTGTAAGTGAATTCTTTAGTCTCATAAAAACAGAAATGCTATCTTAGAATTTGATAAAAATGACAAGTGGGTAGCTGAAAACATGGACTAATTGATGCGATATATAGCACGTCATTCAGGCACGAACTGTGGCGTCCATCGAATCATCTTAAATGCAAAAGGGGCACTCCTTCGTTGGGGTATCTCCACTGCTATATTATATTTTAGAGAGGAAAATACTGGGTGACTTTTCTGATATTTATCGTTTCGAGCATCGTAATCCTATAATGCTCTGAACGATAAATTTCAGAAAATAAAAAAGATTCGATAAAAGTTGAAACACATTATATACGCTCGCATTCATCGTAATAGATGAAATGTTTGCAGCAGTGTAGGAACCTTACAGAGAGAGTACGGAAATTATAATGGTTTTTTCCTGGAATAATTTATGATAAGAGCCGGATGTCTTAAACACACCTAAGAATCAGGCTTCTTTTGACTGGTAATACATTTTCGGTGCTTCCTTGTACCCAATTGAATCCTTTTGAAGAAATTCCTAGTAGATTCTTGTATTGGTGAGGAGAAGTATTTGGGTTTCAACATTTTCAGGGCTAACTGAATGCAAATATTTGGGCACAAACTTTGCCCATGATTGCAATTATGTAGGCGCTAATGAGAAATATAAAGGCAAAATTTGTGCATGGCACCTGTCAGATTTGAACACTGGTTAGCAAGATTCTGAGGGCGTGAAAGCAAGGGAAAGAGAGGTTATAATACCTCAGTGTTACCGTTCTGCGTACGCAACCCCAACGGCAAATTTTGCAACATTGCGCAAAAAATTTCCCAATTACGCATGCCATTAAGCAGGAAAAATTGTCAAAATACGCAGATATTACGCAAACATTTTCAAATTACGCAGCAATAGGGCATTTAAGACAAATTGTGAACAATCAAACGCTTATTTTGAAATTCTGAAATATTTTTGTTTCCTATGTAAGGTGGGAATTTAGTAGCAAAGTTTGCAGCATTGCTTCTAGGTAAAAAACTATCTTCACTAAGACCGTTCACCAAGATCGGCAAGACGTACCTAACCTAAAAACCGCGATAATAAACTGATTTTAAAAAACTTCAATTACGCAGATTTCTTCAAATTACACAGCATTACGCATTATGCAGCCACTCTCCAATTACGCAAAAGAAGTCCTCAATTATGCAGAATGGTAACACTGTAATACCTAACGCTAGGATTAAGATATCACTGTGCCTTCCGCAGAACCGCAGAAGATAGAATCTTTGCTACCAGACTGATAGAGAAGATGCATTTAACCATGTGCAATCAGTGGTAGGTAATTAAATGATTTAATAGACAGAAACAGGGCAAAATAACAGGATATTATAAAACATGTCGACTGGAGTAGCTGCAATCAACAGAGAAAAGAACTCACCAAGATATAAGATCCCTGGGATGTAGCTCCAATGGAAGATCGTTGTCATGAATCCAATAACAGTAGAAAGTCTCTTTTTTGCTTCAGGACTCATTATTAACGTTCTGAATCAAGCGATTAAATAAATTAATAAAATAATCAAAAGGTTCGTGCGGTCGTGCCAATGGAAATAACACAGATTAGTCCAGATCGCTAACATCCAATCTAGCCAATGCTTCAGAAGCGTGAGTAATTTTTGCTACAGGTTAGGCAACTTTAGAAAATTGATGGCACTACCAGTAGTGAAAGAACTTGACCGGATCGAGAGAAATTTCCTATTGAATCTGATTATAAAGCTTGAAAAAAGTATAAATAGTAATGTGTAATAATGGTTTTTGATCAAATAAGATTTTATCAAGTACTGTTATGCTAAGTATTCTGTTCCAATATTCTTACAACAGTTGGTAGCAATTAACTGCTCTCATGGGGGCCTGGCGGGAATTCAAAACTAGGAACCAAAAGTCTCATTTTGGCAGGATTTTGCTTTAATTTTCGGTTTCTAAGGCTTTAAACTTCAAAAATATGATATATTATAATCTGCAAATTTTTTCAATAATGTTATCTACTCAGTATACTGATGAACTCTGATTTGTTTATTTCCACCGATAAAGTAGAGTCCCTTTATAACCCAGAGTTAAGACAACTCGATTATCAGCTGACTGGCAGCCGGCCTTGGCTGGCCATGGAGGCCGAAACGAGTGCACTCAAACGAACGATATTGAGGGATAAGGATAAGGAATCCTCCGATGTCTGTTATCCAAAAACAACAACATCAACAAAAACTGATCAAAACCTTAAAATTAGATTGATTAGTGGATAATTTCTTAATATATTTTCATTTTGGTGCGATTAAAATAACAATTCACTCTTGATAAACCACAATTTAGTTATATTTTCATTACTTTTGTTCACATTCGAGGTACCGCCATCTTGGTGCACTCGTTTCTGTCATTTTATAGAAATATTATGGTTAGAAAGAACAACATTGATTTAAGGCGGCACACAATTCGGGTTTTATTTTGACATTACATCATACAGCGCTCGCGGTTAAGACGCGACTAAATTAGCAGTAATCAGCACATTACGCGCTCGAGGCAAAATCCAGTCACTTAGAAGGTGAAACGCTCTGAAAAGATCCTCTCCCCGGAAAAAACAGTCTCAGCATTTTTAGTTCTGTCTCTTTTACTCTTGTTATTATTTATGGCTTTTATCTCACTCTCACAGGTATTTTTCAGCTGGAGAATCATTCCAGGGTGCTTCACTTCTTGGAAGACATGAACACATGGTTGTCACTTTCACTTAGATACCTTCATTTTTATTTGTGAATTTTTACCAAATCTAACACGCCCCCTTAAAAATTACACGAAAAAAAATGCGCTTAAATCTAACACAATATTCAATAATCAATTTTATTCTTAATTCATAATAGACCTTCATTCTTTGAGAGGAATATTTTTCAACATGTTCTTTACGCAAAATTCATGCTTCTCTTTTGCTAATCCTTTTGTCAGCACATCGGCAACCATGTACTCAGTATTTACGTGCTTTAGTTCTATGATATTCTGATTGAGCACCTCACGGACAAAATGATGCTTGATTTCGATGTGTTTTGACCTCGCCCTGAACCCAGGATTCGATGCCAACTCAATAGCGCCATTATTGTCGCAAAATAACTTAATCTTTTCATCATAGCACAATTTAACGTTCGGAACTGATCCAAATATTTCCTGATACAGATTACGCAAAAACATAGCTTCTTTACTTGACTCAGTTAAGCTCATATATTCGGCTTCAGTTGTGGATTGGGCTATTGTTTTCTGCTTACGGCTCTCCCAAACTATAGGACCCCCACTCAGACTGTAAACATACCCTGTATAAGAGCGTCTGTCCTTTTTGTCTCCTGCCCAGTCTGCATCAACGTAACCTATGAGATTTTTATCTTCGGAATTGTAAACAATTCCTTTATCCATTGTCCCCTTTATATATTAGTCCAGGCGCCTGGTAGCTAAAAATGAGGCTACCTGGAATTTTGGGTACACAGCGATTTTTTTGGCTTACTTTATGTTTTTTGGGTCGCTGAATCCGAATCTGAAGTTTCCGCACGCGTATCTGGTGAGCATTTTCCGCTATTTTGAAAAAATGGCCTAAAAAGGCCTTTTTTTGCGGTTTTTTTGATATAGCGGCTACGGATGAGGAAAAGTCCCGGATTTAGCTAATGTTTTGAATAGCTGACATAATTTGGAAGAAAATGGTGTATACATATGTTAGGTTTGCTTAAAAATTGAGGAAGATACAGCATCGTGAACATCGCGCCTATTCACGTTTTCGCGGCGCACCCGTTAACGCGTGATCCGGCTGGCCGCGGTCAGCTAAGTTCCGAAGCGTTCCAAAGTTCCGATATCCGAGGTTCCTCAATTTTTGAGCAAACCTAGCATATTTATATACCATTTTCTTCCAAATTTTGTCAGCTATTCAAAACATTAGCTAAATCCGGGACTTTTCCTCATCCATAGCCGCTATATAAAAAAAACCGCAAAAAAAGGCCTTTTTAGGCCATTTTTTTCAAAATAGCGGAAAATGCTCACCAGATACGCGTGCGGAAACTTCAGATTCGGATTCAGCGACCCAAAAAACATAAAGTAGGCCAAAAAAATCGCTGTGTACCCAAAATTCCAGGTAGACTTACCAGGCGCCTGGACTATATCTCAATACTCTCTTAGCCTTCCTCCAGGCTGAAACTGTTGGACAATTGTTAAATTGACTCAAGTAGCTTATTGCATGTGAAATATCAGGTCGAGTACAAACTCCCATGTACATTAAGCTTCCGATTAAATTCTGGTAGGGCACATTCTCCAAAATTTCTTCTTCTATTTCAATCCCCTGTTTTCCTTTGGACTCACTCACTTCTAGGGGAGTTTTCACAGGGTTACATTCTGACATCTTAAATCTTTTGAGTAAAGACAATGCATATTGTTTTTGCGACAATGCTACACAACTCTCACCGTCATTCCAAGAAAATTCTATTCCCAATGCATGTTTAATTCTACCCAAGTCTTTTATCTTAAATTCTAGTCTTAATCTAGTCATTAATGCTTCCTTTTTCTGCATATTATTAAAAATTACAAAGAAATCATCGACATATAGAGCAATTATCAGAATCGATCCTTCATGAACATCAAAGAAAATACAATTTTCCAGTTGTGATTGTTTGAGACCAAAATCAAGCAAAACTGTTTTAATTTTTATGTTCCAACCCCTTGACGCCTGTTTTAAGCCGTACAGCGTTTTTAACAATTTACAAACTTTTCCTTTTTCAACCTCAAAACCTGATGGTTGTTGCATGTAAATTTTCTCTTCAAGCTCTCCATGCAAAAACGCCGTATCTACATCGATATGGTGTATTTTTAATCCCTTTAGCATTGCAATCGCAAACAAGTAACGCAAAGTCCCAATTCTTATCACTGGTGAGTAAGTTTCAAAAAAGTCAATATTTTTTCGTTGACTGTATCCACAGGCAACCAGTCTCGCTTTGTATCTTTCTGGTTTACCGTCTGGTCCCCTTTTTATTTTAAATACCCATTTACATTTTATGGCTGTTCCGTTCTCGGGTAATTTAGTCAATTCCCAGGTTTTATTATCTAATAGGGATTGGTACTCAGCTTGCATGGCAGCCCGCCATTCATTGGATTGTAGAGCCTCCGCAACACTGCTTGGCTCCTCTGGGTCGAGTATCTCGTTGGCAAGGACCACGGTCTCAGGTTCCGGATATCGCGCGGGTGCGCGTCGCTCACGCACGGGATGCTCCCTTTGCTGCAAATTTGAGTCACCAGAGTTAAAGTCTGACCTTGGTGGATTCCAGTCCGAGTCACCGCTGTCACTATCTACGTCAGATGATCCCCAGGAATCTGCATTCGAATCGTTCAGCTGACTATCCGCGCCCCCTTGCACTTCTTCCTGGTCGTTGACACTACTGTCCTCGATTATTACTTCACCACTCGCGTCATCGGGTTCGCGTTTCAAAATTCCGCCCGCCTCGATTCTTTCGACTATGCGAACGTTACGCGCACGTATTATTTTCTGCTCGACCGAGTCGTACAACCGATATCCATTCGGTGCGTATCCCACAAACACTAGCTTTTGGCCACGATCGTCAAGTTTCTTCAAGTAGCCGGTATTCTTCGCGTACGCGTCACTCCCGAAAATTCTTATGTTCGCCAAGTTTGGCTTTTTATTCCACCATTTTTCGAATGGCGTCTCGTTCATTCCCCTTTTCGGTGAACGGTTCATCAAGTATGTAGCCGCTAAAACCGCTTCACCCCAGAGTTCTTTTCCAACACCACTGTCTTGAATCATCGCACGCGCTTTTGTCATGATTGTTAAATTTTTACGTTCCGACGTGCCGTTAAGTTCTGGGCAATACGGAATAGAGTAGTCCAGCTCCAATCCTCGGTCTTTGCACCACTTTTTGAATGCGCCGCTCGTGAATTCTCCTCCGTTATCCAAGCGTAGTTTTATGCTCTTGGTCTTCTGCTGCACCTCCAGTCTTATTATCATATTCTGTAACTCTTCACTTGCTTCACTTTTGTTCCCGAGTAATTCCGTCACAGTGAACCCCGAAAAATCGTCCGTTAACGTTATAAAATACGATTTTCCATCAAAAGTTTTCGGCTCGATAGGTCCGCACAGGTCGCTGTGCATTATCTGGAGTTTTTCGGTTGCTTTTACCCTCGCACTATTATAGGGCAGTTTCGATAAATTCGATTTTAAACAGACATCGCAGTTTTTGCACTCTTGCACAATATCGCCCTTTTTATTTAATTCAACTCCGTCCGCGATTTTTTCAAGCACTTTAAGATTCGCTCCTCCGAGATGACCCATTCGTCTGTGCCAATCAGGTTTTAAATTCATCACTGATAGCGCTTCATTTTTGGCTTTACTAGCCTGCAACTTCACTGTGAATAGTCCACCTTCCGAAAGGCTTCCGCGCAGGATCGTCTCCCCCTCAAACTTAATTTTTACTCCATCCTTATCGAAGGTTACTTCTCCACCGGCTTTTACCACGGCACTCACGGACAGCAAGTTCGCGCACACTTCGCGGGAGAACAATACGCCTTCCAAGGTGCACTCTTGTGCCAATACCGACCCTCTTTTCGCGACCTGTATATCATAACCTTCTTTCGCACTTGACACTCGTTGGTCCGACGATTCCGGTGAACGCAGTATGTCCCCTTGATTCGTCATGTGACTCGTACATCCCGAGTCCACGATCCAGATGTTATCCCTCGGCTTTTCATGCAGGGCCAAGAACGTCACTTGCTTCTTTCCATCACCATTCTTCTGAACATTGTTGCTTCTGTTCCTAAAGAAGCAGGCACTGTCCACGTGATTGTCCTTTTTGCAGATTCCACATCGTTTTCCACTGCTTCCCGCTTCACCGTAGGATGAGTCATCAACCTTTTTATCAGACTTTCCGTTTAATTTGACTTTGCAGTCGCGTCGTAAATGTCCAGGTTTTTTGCAACGGTGGCACCTTCTCTTTTCTTGGCTGCCGAAGAATGCAACTGGTTCTTCCTTCTGTTCAGCTTTATGCTTACTTTGTTCCAAAACTATGCGATTTTTAAGGGTTTCGAGAGTTTTATGTGCCTCAGGCAGAAAATCGAACCCTGTCACAAAGGCTTTCCAGCTATCGGGCAGCGACTGCAAGATTTTATTTATCAGCATTTCATTTTTAAGAGTGTGATCTATCCCTTTCAACTGGGCAAAGAGATTCTCTAATTTTGCTACATGGTTCATTACGTCTGCACCCTTCGTGTAGGTCACACCATAAAATTCACGGTACAAGGTACTCTTTTCCTGCTCGGTATTATATCCATAAATGTTTTTAAGCGTCGCCCACATTTGAGCCGATGTCTCACATGTCAGAATGTTTGTTAGCAAAGTTTTTTCAATTGTCGTGATTATTATCTTTTTCGCTGCTGCGTCATTTGACAACCATTTCTTTTGTTTTTCTTCGTCAACAAGGGACTTTGTTTCCTGCCCACTGACAATATTAAAGAGTCCCCCAGCCTCGAGGAATATCTGGGCTTCAAACTTCCAGATCTGATAGTTGCAAGACCCCTTGAGTTTTGTGATATTAATATATCCAGCTTTATTCAGTACCGACTCCATATTTACTCTTATTTGATTCTTAGACTTTCGGAATTTTATGAGGTTTTATTTCTATCAAGTTTTCAATTTTTAGTAGGTTTTTATTTTATTTTTTATTGGGTTTTTATATCCGCACTTATTTCCGCGATTTTAGTTGTTCTTCCTTTTTTATGGTTTTTATTGTTATGGTTTTTGATTTGTAGAGTTCCTAATTGTTAACACACCCCGCTCAAATCACTCAATTCAGATAACCCGAGATCGTCGCACTTCTGCGAGTTCGTCCTTGAGTTTTTTACACTTGCGCCTGACGTAATACAGTCCCAAGAACACCACTAATACGACGAACAATCCATAAAGCGTCATGTCATTAACATCAAGATCATTCCGTATTATTACTTCCTCGTCGTTGAACCAGCCCATAGCTGCTATAGACACTTGCACTTATTCCAAGAGGATTTCCAGAGACGAGAACAAGCTGCACGATCCACACACGCGCGAACACGAATGAATATGCTGCGCTCTGCAACCACGTCGGACCCGACGAACTCAATTTCGACACACGCGAATATTTCCGAATATTTTCAAAATAACATTTTTATTTTTATTTTCATTTTTCCGCACTTGTAGCGACCACCTGGGCCCATAACCTGTCATTTTATAGAAATATTATGGTTAGAAAGAACAACATTGATTTAAGGCGGCACACAATTCGGGTTTTATTTTGACATTACATCATACAGCGCTCGCGGTTAAGACGCGACTAAATTAGCAGTAATCAGCACATTACGCGCTCGAGGCAAAATCCAGTCACTTAGAAGGTGAAACGCTCTGAAAAGATCCTCTCCCCGGAAAAAACAGTCTCAGCATTTTTAGTTCTGTCTCTTTTACTCTTGTTATTATTTATGGCTTTTATCTCACTCTCACAGGTATTTTTCAGCTGGAGAATCATTCCAGGGTGCTTCACTTCTTGGAAGACATGAACACATGGTTGTCACTTTCACTTAGATACCTTCATTTTTATTTGTGAATTTTTACCAAATCTAACAGTTTCGGCCTCCATGAGCGAGAACCAATCAGAATTGGATTTTTTTTTAGGCCACTTTCAGCCTAACCAAAAGTGAGTTGTCTTAACTCTGGGTTATAAAGGGACTCTACGATAAAGCACAAAAACATAGCCCGATTATACGAATAAAGAAGGAGAATTAATTAAAATACGGGTAAACAAGGCTAAAAATTATTGAAACACTTAAAGGCAGGACGTTTCGAGCTGCTACCAGCTCATTTTCAGCTGCAAAAACAAGTAAAAAATTGAGTGGCGACCTGACCCCAGCCGTTATTATGAGTGGTTACGTGATAACGGCTGAGGTCAGGTCGCCACTCAATTTTTTACTTGTTTTTATGTGTTTTTGCAGCTGAAAATGAGCTGGAAGCAGCTCGAAACGTCTTACCTTTTAGTGTTTCAATAATTTTTAGCCTTGTTTACTCGTATTTTAATTAATTCTCCTTCTTTATTTATTTCCACCTTAATTATTTAATCTGGAAATATTGAACCACATAAATTCTACTGAGAAACTAATTCTTGAATTCTTCGGAACGTTTCATCCCACAAAAATCTGAAAAAGAAGTATTCTCCCGCCGAAAATCTGCTGAAAATAGCCAAAATTTCAGTTTTGGTTCCTAGTTTTAAATGCCCATGGATTTTCCCGCCAATGGCGCTCACAAAACTACTCACGCTCCTCCGCCGATGTTAGCGATCTGGACTAATCTGTGGGAAATAATGGAATGAATTAGGTTAGGGCTGGTTAGGGCATGACCAAATAAAAGTAGGGACAACAGAAACAGAATGTTTTCCAGCACCAGAGACTCCCTGCGCGCGCCCTGCCCAGCACGCCCAACCGAAGAAGAAGAACAGTGCTGGATAAGGAAGGCGTTTGAGTTTAGCAGAGATTCCTTCTTGGCTTAGAAGGTTAGGGATGACAAAAATCCTGCCGCAGATCATCAGTAAGCATTCACCGATGCGTCTCTACTCTCAGCTCTAGTGGAGAAAGAAAGAACTTTATTTGCCTTATGTACTGGCAAATTCGCCTCTTCAATACCAATCGGCGTAGCTAAGCGGTAAGGCACTCGCCCCATGACCCGAGCGTTCACGGTTCGCGCCCTCGCGGTGACAATATTTTAACGCCTTGATCATATTTATAAATGCCGCGTAGGGCATCGCAGGGTTATTTTTTCCAAAAAATCTGAGTGAGGATTGCATTTTGATTGAAACGTAATCGAAAAGGGCTCCTCTTGCTTCAGAGAAACTTCTGAACCCAAGGTCCAGGGCAGAGTTAAGAAATTTCATGAAAGATTACAAAAAGAAATTTCAAGAAATTTTATGAGGAAATTTCATGAAATTTCTTGTGAAATTTCAAGAATTTCATACGATGAAATTCCTTTAGCAACTCTGGTCCAGGGTCCCTGTATGAGGGTATACAGTAGTATACAGGGGCCGTCCAATAAACTTGTTTTTTCTTGGAGGAAAAAGCAGACTCCAGACAGGAATTAATGTAGCATAGTGTTCAGTTAACATCCTTTAGTATAAATTACGTAAGACCTTTTCCCCATTTTTTAACCCCCATACTTCTCCTTGTGCAGCACCGTAAGGCATCCCTTAACCCCCCCCCCCCCCAAATTACGTAAGTCTCGACTAACCCCCCCCCCCCTTTTTCAGTTATCGTAGATCGAAGCATGACGTTTCCCTTTAGAACACAATGAAATTTTTAAGCCACAATTTTTTTATGTGAAACCAAATTTCTGGAGTAAGTTCACAGGCAAGATTCATGATATAATTAGTTTAATAAACAAAAATATGGAGCAAAATTGAAGATTCTTTTGGCCTTGGGAGTAAATAGTTAAAAGTATAAAGTTGACGTGAGGATGAAGTCACTACTCATCATCGTGAGAATGAGTGGAGAAGTGGGAATCAAGAGAAATGATAGGGCATGGTTCGATCGGCCAGCAATCGGTGGTTTCCTGATTTCCTCTATTTCATCTTGAATTTTATTATCAACCTGACGAAATATGGATTTTTGCATTTTCTTGAAATATAGGCTAAAAAGTTGACGTAAGGCTCAGCCGTACCCTCTCCTCCCCCCTCGTAAGGCAACGAAAGGCTGTTATAGACCCCCCCCCCCCTCCCCATGAGAGCCTTAAGTAATTTATGAACGGCCCCTTATTTAAATTTTTGGTATTCCTTATGGTCTTTATTACTTAAAATTCCTAATCATATAGATAATAGAAGAGAAATCATGCAGATTTTCCTTTAAAAAAAAAGAGCGTTTAATTTGGTTTGAATTTAAAAGATTCCTGCTTGGCCCGAAAGGCGAGGGTTGACAAAAATCCTGCGGCGCGTGGGGAGTGCAGTGAGTCTGCAGAAAGGAAACATCGATGCTCCCGATTGCGCACCAGACAGTTTGCGATGGAAATTCGGCAGGATTTTTGTCATCCCTGCCTTCCGAGCTCAAGGAAGGAATCTCTGCTGAACAGTCGACTCGATAAGGAAAGTAATTAGAAAGTAATGTTTACATTATTGTCCACGGACCGGAGTGCGGGGCGGTCCTCAACGTTGTCTTTTTGTTTTTTGAGCGTTTGTTTTCCAGCTACTCTGACACAAATAAATGTATTCATTTGGCAACAGTGCAATAACGCTGGAAAGTACAGAACGCGATGAAACGGCATTGAAACGAGAGTGAGCCTTCTGCCTTGCAGCTGAGGCAAGGCGGCGGGGTGGGCCATGTGGCTGATTAGGTTATGTTATGTCAATAGTTAGTTTTTGAATTTGTAAATATTATATTCATGATAATATCCATTTTCTTGGATGACAGTGTTTCGAACTGGTCTCTGGTTTCGCAGGAGATATTTCTGATTTATTTAGCGTTATCGTGTTACCAGTCACTGACTTATAATATGCGACAATTAGTCTTTTTGCCAAATTTTGTCATGATATCGGTCACCTGTTGGTCACTCTTTTAGATTGAAATATCAACTATGTAATGGAAGCGGTTCCTTTTACGCCTCTACGGTATTGTAGAAAGGAGATAACATATTCGGAGTAGTGAGACTGTTGCTCACTGTGATGTCATACACTAGTTCATTTCAGGATTTTATATCATAGTAAACAATGGCTACATTGAATCTACGGGTGACCACAACGAAAACATCTTACAAATCAAACAAATCCCCCTTCGGAACCTTATCAAAAGATCTCTTAGAATCGCTCAGCATACATCCTAGGATTAATCATGCTGAGCTTTCAAGTGAATTATTGGCAGCTGACTCATTGGACGCCCAATTAAGGATACTTCATCAAAGAGTTGAAGATGAATTAAATCAAGACACCATGGAAACATCGGAGTCTCTTGAGTATTTGCTGCTGCTGTACTTTAAATTACCTCCACCAAATCCCCTGAAAGCCAGATTGCTCAAGTGAGTACCAAGCTGAATTTTATTGCCATATAATCATTAATCTTGTGTACCGAAATAGCAGCAGAAAACTGACTTTTTCCTTGGACGAGTCCATCAGGATCGTGTTTTTTGTTAGTTCTAATGCGCCTGGTATCACCCCCAAAAAATTACAGAAAGTCTGGTTTTTAGTATGCGAGCATCAGCAGTGTGCGCCAGACACCCAGTGCGCGCCAGACACCAGTGCGCGCCAGACACCCAGTACGCACCAGGCACCCAGTGTGCGCTGGGAGAGGCGAAGGACCCTTGATTCACCTTGTGCAGTCCTTTCGGCACGCCCTGTTAACGCGCGTGCGGCTGTGCGCTCCAAACCGGATTTTTCAGAATTTTTTGGGGCTGTTTCCAGGGTGCATTGGAAAAAACCAAAAAACATGGTCCTAATGGATTCATCCAAAGAGCTCGTACGAATATTTTTGGTCCGATCGGAGGCGGTAGCTTGGGAAGTTCCCCTTGTCAGCTGTGTCTACGTCGATATTTTTGTCTCTTTAAGCCTGTGTTCCTTATTGTTTCCTAGACTTTAGTGAATGGATACTTTCAAACACAGTAAAACTGCAATTATCAGACCCAATTGATGCACTGGATCAGATACAGATGAAACAAGATTATAATTAATTATACTTGCTGATTAACAGCAACTTAGCCTAAAGTATGCAGTCATGGATCTCTGCCTCCTAGATGTGTCAAGTTTTTGTGCTGCTAAATCGTAGCAGTTCTTTTCTTGCCAACAAATCCAATTACTTGAACCTCAGCAAAGTTTAGAGTCGATTCCATTTTATGCTCTGGCATTGTTGCAAAATGAAGGAGGAGAATTGAAGGTTTGGTCAGTGCTAACCCTGATACTTAATTCAGACTTTACTTACCGTAAAATAATAAAATTGATCTTTCATTTCAGATTGTTCAAAAAGTGGTCAGGAGAGAAAGAAAAGCCCTTCAAGAAATTTTGGGATCATACTATACCTACTATTTTGGCTGAGGAAAAGATGGACTCCTCAATCAGCGTGAAGAATATTACCACCCTTTTGGAGTATTTTGAAGATAATACTGACTTGCTCATGGGTCTGTATCTACCGTTCATAAAATATGTTGAGTGTGTGATCAAAACAACCATTGATAGCAGTTTAAATCCAGGACTGTTACCTTTGCAGAAATTGAGTTGTTATGAGTGCATTCATAACTGTGTTCGAGCTTTTTTGCTGATCATCAGCTCCTCTGTTGATCAAAGGATTGTTGCAGTCCTTGATGATGAAGGTATTCTGAATACCTTAGAAACGCTCATGCAAAATTCTGAGTTACCTCTAGATACAAAATTGAACTGTGGTCTGCTTTTCATGCGAATAACTTTGAAAGCAAAGGGAGAGTCAGATTTTTTTAAAACTTTTCAGAGACATGCAATCAATCATTCACCAAGTTCACATGACACCACCCATGGAGTTCGTGATTTGTTGACACAGATCTCTTGCTGTGCACCTTTGTTAAATATTTTCACAATCCCAGAATTGAGCAGCAGGTATATCGAAAAATCAAGTTCCTCCGTGTTCTCAGAATTTTGTGTGTTTCTGTTTAACATGACCAAAACCCCTGCAATTGATAAAAACACTATCTTAGCTCTAAATATTACAATCGAAAGATTGGCGGAACAACTGTCAAAGTATCCTGCGCATGCTGAAATGGAGCTCTCGCAAAAGTTTTTGAACTACATTATAACACACATTGATCACTATCTGGACACAGTGAGGCATAGGACAAAAACAATTTTCGAGCACTTCATCAATTTCACTTCATCTAGCACATCCATGAGAGATGAATTAATTACTTCCTTGAGGGAATCAAAGATGACAAGTCGGTTTTTCTGTTTTGGCATTCAGCTGCTTGCAAAACAAATGAAAGTAAATTATCTATTTTCCAAACTTTCTTTAGAGGTGTCATGTTTCATTCAAATGTATGTCAAGGCCTTCACAGAGATGCCAGCATCAACACATCTAGTCTCAACATTCTGCACGCTTATGTGTAACCACTTCGAAGAAATTCAAATGGACAGTTGGATATCTACATGGATTAATCCAGTGCTTGAAGCCCTAAATCAACAGCAGACGCCAGCTCTTGAGCAAGTTTGTAGCCGAGCTGTTCAGCATTCACCACTAATCATCAAAATAATAGCTTTTAAGGATCAGCAAATTGATTACGCAACCTTCATTTGTCTGCATATTGCAGTGAAGAATGGTCTTGCACCTGATCATTCTGAAACAACCGGTCAACTTGATTTTTGGAAAGGACTGATTCCGTATGAAACCCTGCTAAGTGCAGTGTGGCATCAAAATGATGATATTCGATTGTTAGTATTCCTTATGGTCTCTGTAAGCAAAAAAACAACCCAGTCATTCTGTGCTCAAGAGCTAAATGTGATATTGTCTTTCTTTAAGTATAATCTCAACAACCAGAACTCTGCGTTTCGGCAAAAATTTCTCTCGCATTTGAAAAAGTTTTTGTTACGTTTCCAAGATAGCCTTCAGTCCTTGAAACGATTGCAGACATCTTCATCAAAACAATCAACAGAAATCTATCTCCAATTTAGGGAGAATTTAGTCGCCACCTGTGCAGAAAATCTATTTCCATCTGCAAATTTTGGTCGCAGATGTACTGTTTTAAATATTTTAAAAACATGTTTTGATTCAAATATTTTTACTGGTTTGGTGTTCCCAAGCTCACTATCCAAAGGTTTACTCAATTGTTTAAATGACACTTATGAAGAAAATAAAGTTCTAGCTAGACAGATTTTACAGCTCATTTCCAGAGAAAGTCCACAATCAGAAATATTGCCTGAATCTATGGAAAATCTCCTAGAGCATTTGATGCATGTGATCAAAGATCTAATTTCAAGCACGCATCCCTCAGACTGTGTCACAGCTGTGTATTTTCTTGGCTTCTGCATCGACAAATTGCAAGTTGAAGCAACAAAAACTGTCACACCTCGGTCAGATGCTAAGGGCTCTCTCTCTCTGTAAGTATTTTCTGGTAATCAGTATTATTCGTAGGTAAATATTTTCACTTTATGTTTAAAATATTCTTGATTTTGATGGTTTTTAGGGAAACAATATTTTCTGCCTATCTCCTCATTGTGCAATTGCACTGACAGTGATATCTTTGAATTTTTCACATTTCCTTTTCAATCATGATAACAGGAGTAGGAAAGAAACCTGAAAAGCAAGCTGGAAGCTTTCTTGTACTGTTATTGCAATGCATGACTATTTTCTACGATCATCAACCTGAATTTTTTGCAATTCTAATGGTAATTCCCCTCTAAGGCAAACCAACTGAATCATTCCTTTCATCAAATCTCCATTCTCATTTAATTTTGTCAAAACCTTCCTAACCGAAGATTTTTTGTCACTAATAGTATTTACTATACACATTTTCCACTTGCAGTTAAAAATTTGATGCAGAATAAGTTTAACTTTAATATCGGTTTTAAAAGAGGTACCTAGAAAAACCTTAATCTTTTTTGGCTGTTCCAGCTGCAAAGATTGGACGATATTTTACTTGTCAGAAATGATTGGTATCCTGGAGAATCAAGTAAGGATAGCGGAAGTAAATATTTTAGAAGCGGCCGTAAACGGCCCAATTTATGGAGTTATCTTCGTCATCAGACATTTAGTATCTTCAATAGATGTGCAGTATGTATGCTTTTGTTTGTCTTTTATTTAATTCCAAATTTTGCTTTATTCAAACTTAACCATGCTCTTCTTAATTTTTATCGAAGTAGGTATCTGGGTGCTCTCATATAAGGTTCTTATTTAAGGTCCAACTTATATAAGCCAAACATAATCTTGACCAATCTAAGTTGCAGAAGCAGGAAATACAGCTCGTCTCGCTTAATAGTTAAAGCAAAAACCCGAAATTTGATGGTGATGTATCACTGTAAGAAATTTGCTGGGACCTATTGATTACCAATTATTGGTCAATAATTTAGGATTGAATCTTATCAGCTGGCTTCTATTAATACTGATTTACGAGTGGTGGTTTAGTTGTATTCTTTGGTAAACTTAACATTCGTGAAGTTATCCTGTTTATAAACAAATCTAAAATTAAAGTTTTTTTTAAAAAAAGAAGAAAACTGCCACCCCTACTTTTTCAATGTGCTATGTCTCATAAGAATATACTATATTCACCATCCATAACAGAAAATCATGAATTTTATTGTATTTATCACAGATCTTTCAGTACAGATTCATTTTTGCAATTGGAGATGTCAAAAATCGTTGAACTTTGTTTTTCTGCAAGCTCAGCTGTAAGTCACATAGTCAATAATCTATCTCCAGAGGGCATTTACCCATGGATTTCACAGGTATCAATTTTAAGAAATTATGGTTTGCTTCAAATCTCTCACATCCAAAAATATTTGAATTCTAAAATCTAAATATCTATTCAGATTTTTGTGTAGTAATCCTGAAAGAAGAATGATGGAAAGAGGAAAATGACATTTTTTACAAAGGAGGCTAAACGCATGAACAAGAAGAGGTTTCCAAATTATAAAACAAAAGTGAAGGAAGAAAAACCTGTTGCCTCATGATTATTCTTTAGCCTCCTGCGTTTGGCTTCAATATTTGATTTTAGTAAAATCAGTAACTTTGGATATTTCTGAACAGTCCTAAAAGCCATCTAAAGATGCTGATAATCGAGACACCTACCATACAAAATACACTCTGTCAGAAAACAAAAATCAGCTCTTGAAAATGTGTGTTGTTGACTTAGAAGAGCTTTACCTGCTGATTTATAACTGTCAAAATGAAGAAAAACCCAAATCAAATACAAACTGGGAGGACACAATACCTCTGAAGTTTTGCATCCTTCCTCCTCCTTATTTATGCACAAGAACATTCTTATCCTTTCGCATTATCATTAGTCTAACTGCTCCAGAAAGTTTTTTCTTGCTTCTTCTAAAACCAAAGTGTGGTTATCATAAACTCTAAGAACTGTTGTTATAAGGTACTGAAAAAGTTAGGACTTAATTGAAAGTATTGCTCATCCATCTTATCTGTTTAAAAACACATGTTACAGTCATTGAAGATTCGAATTTAAACAACGGAGTAAAAACGAAAGGAATGCACGCAACCTCTCAACTGTTACTCCTATGCGCGTGGCGGACCATAAAAGAAATCTCTTTGTTATTTGGTGAACTTATTGAACGAATTCCAGTTGTTAAGGAAAAAAGTCAAGGCTTTCTGACAGAGGAACTTTTACTGACAATTGGATCATACTTCATGAAAGCTCTCTCTCAAATCAAGCATCGCGGAGCATTCGAACAGGCATACATTGGCTTCACAAAGGTGTGTCTTACCTTATGGAGGTCAGTATAAACCTTAATGTAATAATTTGATTGGAATGGGATGTATCAGAAAATATTTTCATTCATAAATTGAGAATATCAGAGATGTTGGCAAGTTAGCAATATTGTAGAAAATTCTACAGCACTCTGGAGGCAAAAGGAATTTTATTTTTGAATGCATCTCATTGCCACTGTATCTGTTTTGTGATAAGCTATCAGGACATAAATATGTACCTATCTAATACAATAATTCTGTACGGAAAATCTATACTGAAGGAACGTTATTTTTACGTATAATTGGCACTACAGGCACAACACATGAATTAAGCCGAATGCAAAATCTCTCTGCAACTCCAGCAGTAAATCAATGACTAAGTGCACAAACCTAACTCAATTGCAATTTTTAAAAATGTCTGATAATGTTTTATGTTCCAAAAGAAAATGTAATCGAAATTCCCGCTTGCAATTTTGTATGATATTATGGAAATGAGTGAGGAAAAGAGAGGTTGCGATTTGGGCCAAAATGGCCCCTCCGCGAAATCGGGAAATTTTTGGATTTTTGACGGTTGGCGATGCTTATCAAACAGAAATGAACGAGTTTTGTCTTTGCTCACATTTTTTGGCTGCAAAACAGGGGCTTAAACATGGCTCTGGAGCCCAAAATAGCTGAAAATTCGCGTTTTTCGCGGTTCTACCTCAGATTTTGACCTGGGCCTATAGAGGATGGGTCATGAGCTTCGAATATAATGTCAGGGGTACGTAACATACTTGAATATGATCAACCATTCCCTTTGAGCCCAAGTTCAAAATCGAACTTTCCTATCTTTTCAACCCAAAATAACAGAGAGTCCAAATTTTTTGCGGTTCTATCTGAGATTTCGACCCTCGCCCAAAGGCAAGAGTTGATCATATTCCAGTATCTTATGTGCGCAGGTGTCCCTGACATCATATTCAAAGCTCATGACTCGTCTTTTTTGGGCTCAGGTCAAAATCTGAGGTAGAACCGCAAAAAACATGGATTTTCAGCTATTTTGGGATCTGGAGCCCCTGTTTTGCAGCAATAAAATGTGAGTATCTGCAAAACTCGATTTTTTCTGTTTAATATGCATCATCAACCTTCAAATATCCAAAAATTTTCCGATCCCTTGGAGGGGCCGATTTCAGCCCATAAAGCAATTCTCTCCTTCCCCAGGAAGTTTCACTAGAAACTGTAGGTTAGTGTTTGTATATATGTAAAAGTGAGGGTTTGTATGTATGTGTGAGGGTGTGTGCGTACGTTCGTGTGTATATGTAAAATATGCGTGAAGACTTACAACGTTGCAATCTGAGGTCTGCATTTTTCAACTTCAGTCATCTACATATCATAAACGAGCAGTGATATGAGCAGTGTCTGAGTTTGATTCTCTCTTTTATCAAATACTGGTAATTGTAATCAATCATGGGTTTTTTATTCATTTGTTTTTAAAGGTGATTGAACTCGATGAAACTGCTTTGATTGTTTTTCAGCCGGAACTCATTCCTATCTTTTGATCTTTGATTCCAGATGTCCTATCAAAGAACTGGCAGACTTGCCAGGATTCTGGTTGGAAGAGATGATGACTGAAATCACGACTGCTAGTGATAAACTCTGTGCAACACGACGTAGTGCAGGGGTGCCTTTTATCATTCAGGTATAGAGGTTTGCATGATTTCTCTCAATTGTCTTTTGAAAAACCTCTGCATCCATTGGTTAATATGTATGTTACATATGTAAGACTAAAAAGATAGAGTCTACGCTAAACAAGTTTACACATTTTTAGACTGCCACAGAAGATCCGCCACCTCGATTCTTGCATTTACTTTCAATGACAAACTGACGTCAAGTTATCTTCTGTCACAGTCTAAAAGTAAATAAACTTATCATACCAAGGACTCTAAATTATGGATATAAGAAAGACTACCTATTGTAGGTAGGACTACGTACACTCTTATAGGAAGTAATTTTTCCTATATTTACAGCATATAAGGATCCCTGCCTTGGAAAGTTTCACGCAACAGTTTATTTCTTGTTGCATCAGCAGATACTTTTTTGATATTTTTTTCAGACCCAAAAGAAAATTCACATTCTGAGAGAAACTGTACAGTTGTTCTTGAGTTTTCAAATAGATTGTTGAGTAAAACTTCACAACATCGCAGTGCCAAAAAGTTTTGACTGCTTCTTATCAGATCAGCAATCTGAATGTTATCAGAATCTTGTCAGATTCTTTTTCACAATTTTAAAAACTGTATTGGGTTTCATACTGTTGCCTCTTATGCATCTCCAAAGAAAACTGCATACAATTCACAAACAAAATTCAAAAAGTATAAAATTACTGTCTTTCTGTTTGGACAAAGTTACTGGATTGGACTTATTCTCTGTGTTTCAGGCTCTGCTGGTGTCGGAACACGAAATTTCTCCGGCATCAACTTGTTTCCATGCGGCAATGAGCCAACTTTTGGATCTGTGTGAATCATCAGAAAAGTCATCAATATCCAAGATTCATGCTCTGAATATTCTACGGAGCTTGTTTAGGAGCACTGAACTTGGTGATCAGGTGAATTCTTATGTTGCTCGCGGTGTCAAAATTGCTGTCCTGGGTTTCAATGCCTCCTCCTGGTCGGTAAGTTTCTTTAAATGTGACTATCAACAATCAATATCATGGAAATTTAATAAGAAAAATCATGTTCGGATATCACTCGTGTTGTAATGATTATTTCACATCTTGTGAAAATTTATCAAAAGAATCAGTCAACTTCATAAACTCAAATATCCCAGCGCTTTTGGTTGTTTGGATTGAGCTATTCTATTATTTTTTGTGGGTCCCATTTCGTGGTTTTTGCTTCTTCCTATTTTTTTGTAGAACTGAGATGAGAAAAATGCAGTGAACGCAATTCAATCATTGCATTTTCTTTTAATTAGACTTTCTAATTCGTTCCTTCTGTGTTTCTTAGTTCAGCCATGATCTGTTGCAGGTGCGGAATGCCTCAACCCTTTTGTTGAGTGCTCTCTTAGTTCGAATATTTGGTGTGCCGCGGTCAAAGGAGACTCTGACATGGAAAAACAAAATGACAGGTCGTATTTTCTTCATGCGCTATCCATCCTTGTATGAGTTTTTCCTCTCCCAGTTAGAAATATTCGACTCCAATAATAGTAATTTGGAAGTGACAAACGCCAGTGAATTAACCATTTTTCCAGTTTTGATGATTTTAGCTAGATTGTATCCTTCATCTTTAGAGGGCACAGATTCCAATTTACAGGTAATTATTTCCCTTTCCCTCTTTCTATATTTGTTTATCCTTATTTCTAAATGTAAACATACAGCACTCAATTTCATAAGAAGCAGTAACATTTCATTTTCCCCACAATATGAATTTCTTTACATTGAATTATTCCTCAGAATGACTTAAAATCCTCAGAAAAATTCAACTCTACTTTGAAATATTTTTTCTTCTTTATTAGGAAAAGTCTTTATTTTATTCACTCCTTGAAAGAAAAGGAAGGCCAAAACCTTGTGTTTAAAATTCAACATTATTTGAAAGTACTTGCCATAGAAAGAAAACATTTTCATAGTTTCTCTATTTACTCACATAAACTTTCTGTCCCATCAACCTTTTGTTTTCCTGTTTTTTTGTTTTTTTTCTGCCATTACTTCTTACACTCCAATTAGTTCAAGGCTGAGTAGAAAAAAACCACCATTATTGACCACAGTTAAACAACTCTGCAATGCTTCTTACTTGGTTCATTAATAATAAGAATTGGTATTACTGCATCACTTTACCCTCTTATTTTCACTATTTTCCTCATCACTTTTTGAGCTTGAAAATAATTTGCCTACTTCTAAACAATAAATAAAGAAACTCATGAGTTTGAGTCACACTTTTTCTTGTCCTATTTTTCAGGTTTGAAATTTCAAACAATGTAGGGGTGGGGGAGGGGCAAAATTTAATGTTGGGTGCTACAGGACGTGGCACAATAGCATTTTTGTTTCAATGACAGGTTGGGTCTAATACTGGAGCTGTCAGGTTTAATTAAATTATGAATAACACAATTTACCTGTTTGATCTCTTGTTTGTTCTTTGTGTTTTTAGCTATCTACTTTTATCAAGTACGTCCTCAATGCGAGCAAAAGTGGAATCCATGAAGTCCGTATTCTTGCTGCAACAGCGATTGCCTCTCTCATCTCAAGGGAAAGCACTGCAGATTGCGTTAGAAATCTGTTCAATGTTTTAGATGCTACTCAGTCTGACAATGCAAGGCATGGCACTCTTCTCCAGGTATTTGCTAAAAATAATCATTAGAATTTTTTGTGTCTGTGCAGCTTCCACTCAATGTTCCATGACGAATTTATCGACAGGTGACAAAACCAGAAACTGACAGTAGTCAATCTCCAAAGGATTGAAATAGTTTGATGTCACTGCTGCCCATGAAGTCTGAAGGATGTGAATTATGTAACGCTTAAGCAAGTTCATGATCAAGGCGAATACAAACACCCAATTCAGGAAAGCCGTCTATGCTAAATATGGCAAGGCGTCTGAAGTATATGGCAACCTCTCCCTCCCTCTGCCAAAAAATTAATGCCATTGCGTTGGCAGATATATTTACTTTGGAGTAAATATTCTCTCCTTTTTACTCAAAGATATCGGGGTAAAAGCCTTTTTTTCAGGTTTAGCAGGCAATGGCAGGTACGAAAATGACAAAATTTCGATTGAAAGTATCACATCACCCTGAGAAAATATTAAAAATCCCATTAAAAAATTGTGAAGTGGAGGTTGGTTCAAATGTAAGTTGAACGACGTTTTGCTAATGGGAACTACAATTTCTCTGTATGTGTATTTCATCTGTAATAACACTTATGTGCAGAAGGAAAGTAATGGTCCATACATTGTTTCCAAACTGAATCAGAAATTTTATTATATTATATATAATAATCTCATTATTTCTGATTTAACCAGTTGAAGTCAATTCCAGCAATGAAACAATAATACTTGAAAAAAAATAGAACTCAGGGGCTTAGCATTTTGCATCAGTTGAAACTGGAGGAACTTAAATGAGCCTCAGACTTGTCAGAGCTCTTTGTCAAGGTAAAGATTGACTCCTAAACATTCCCTCTGAAACTTGCGCCCTCTAACAGTTCCTCTTTGCTTATTTCAATTCTACTCCATTGGCTGTTCCTCAAATAATTATGAGATCTCAGCTCAAATTCTCTCTGTTATCTTTCAATTGATGATTATTTTTTTCTCCATTTTCAGTTGAGTCAAATCATCCAAACATGGAAGTCACATCAGTATGGAATGCAGCCAGCCATTCAGAATCATGTTATTTTCAAAATAAATAACATCGTTCCTAAAATTTTGGATTTAAATACTAGTCTAGTGGTCAAAGAGAGCATATTGAAACTTGCATTTTATTCATTGACCAGTTTCGGACAGCATTTTAACCTCAAGTGCTTAATGTCCGCCCATTCACTCTTAGAGGCACTGAATGACAGTTCAAAGCCTTTTATTTACACAGTAGGAGACACAAACTTAAAAGTTACTTTGGTGTTAATATTAGCCTATGAAATACTCGTATCTGCAAAATTTCTGACAACCTCTGAAGCAATGTCTTCGATGGAATATCAAGATTGGTTCAAGAAAGGCGTTAATTTTTCAAACTTTGTTCTAGGAATAACGAGAAGTTCAGACTTTGATCAGATTGATACAATATTAACATTTTTATTCTATGCACTGTTGTGTGGAAACGAAGTAAATGTAGAATTGAGTCTTCCAAAGAATGAGTGTGAAGATTTAAATGCACTTGTTGTAATTAATCATGATTTTAATCTCTTCAAGTACATCTTTAGTATTCTGAAACTATCACCTGTGATGAAAACAGAAATGGGAGAACTTCTAAGCTGTGATACTTTTTGCCGCCAGTTTGTCTATAATTTACGAAAACTTGTAGCTGAAGATGCGCACAATTTGTACAAACACAAGTTCTTGGCTGTACTTCGATTCTTCCCTTCTGCTTTAGAAGCATACTGTGATAATTGCGACAAACTTGTAGCAGGCAGGTGTTCTCTGGATGATAATGCCTCAGCATTCACTTATCTTTCAAAGTCATGCTTTGGGGATAACGACGATTCTGTCACCATCCAAGCTCTTCATTGCATTCGAGCTTATCTCAGTATACAGGTGAGTTTCCTCATACCTTTACTTACCAAGAAAATGTGATTAACACTATACAACAACTGGATTCCCTGCAGAGTGATAAAATGCTTATTTTTGCGTAGGCTGTCTACAACTTAAGGATACTGGTTCTTTAGCAAGCTAACAGATAACATTACCATAAAGCGACCTTTACAGCCTTGAAAAGTAACTCACAAGCTTTAAAAAAAATTCATAAGATGCTTACTTGGTCAACAACTGCAATAGTCATGACTATAAAGATTGTTTGATAAGATTTACCCTCAAAAATGTTCAGAAATTCAGAAGTATATTTTTCAATCCTATCTCGACTGGCGCTTTCAATTCCGAAATAAGCTTTGATTCGATTATATTTTGCAATATAGCATTGAATGACTGATTGATAAATGGATTGAGTAAATTTTTCGAGAAGAAACTACAATTTGTGGCTCATCGGTTAAAACACTTATGCGCATGAAGAAACTACTGGTGCGCATGTTATTTCGAAACAGATAGAAATTGTAGCTCCTAATTGCAAAATTTAGTTCAATTATCTTTTTAATAATTTTGTAACTCTTTGTGTCATTTATATCATTAGCATACGTTCATGTATCTGCACTGGAGTAAATTATTTTAATCAGTATTCGGACGAAGAATAATTCAATTATTTGTTTTATATTTTCCATGCGCCCAAAGTTCATCATTAGTACAGCTCAAGTCAGTGTATTTACCACTTACAAATTATTTTAGGGCTATCTATAAAAATGAATTTCTAATTATTTTTTTCTCTCTTATCTGCCAGAAACAAAAAAGGAAGCAATGGTCTCAAAAGGATTTTGAAGACTTGTGCAATATTTTATTTGCCAATGGCTGTGTCCTGGATCAGACAGATCAAATTCGTTATGCTATTTCGCAGACGATTGTTGAAAATTACTCACTCTTCCTTGCCTTCTCTTCACCGATTGACCGTAAGTACCATTTTTATCATTCTCTGAATACTGTACTATTCTCTCCTACATTGAGGAACATAAATATCTTCTCCAGTAATTGAATTATATGTGACTGTTAGCAGATTTTAGCTCGTTTTGAAACTGGTAATAGATTGGGAATTTCGAAGCCAAAACACTGCAGGACGAGTTTTTGAAGCCAGAAATTTGAATTTCGGCTCACAAAATGACCCTTATATTATAAATACGGCTAAACGCAAGAAGGGCATCGATTTTTTTGTTGAGTTGTACTCATCTTTTTAAAATGTTTCTGGTAAGAACGTTTTTCCGGAACCCATTAGTAATGTTTAAATAATGATAATAAGGTATCTTAGGAATCATAGAAGGATTATCCTGCAATACAAAGATTTTTCAAAGAGGAGTTTCCTGAAAAGTGTTGAATGCTGGGTGTCAACACTTTTTAATTTTTTTCCTAATATTCATTTTAATTTCATAAAGTCTATTTTTTGTTTCAAATCTTCTTTGCTTCAACATCATTCAGTCCATCTACATTAATTTTAATTACTTGACTTGCAACTGATAGCTATATAGATTATAGCCAGCCATTCATACGTAGACTTATTGTCTCACCACCCACGACATCAGCAAGTCTATATAAGCCCGCGCTACGCCCAAATAAAGAAGGAGAGAATTAAAAAATGAGGCTTTGCCTTGTTTACCCATTTTTTATTTCTCTCCCTCTATATTCGTATTTTCGGGCTGTTTTTGTGCTTTATCGCTACGCTCAAATCGAGGTATTTTCCTATCTCTAAGGCCGGAATTTTAAGACGTTACTCGAAACATCCTCGACTCGAGATTTCCTCGACTCGAGGAACCTCCAAAACGGCCTCGACTCGAAACTCACTCGACTCGAGAAAAAACTCCTCGACTCGAAAATCTACTCAACTCGAAAATCTCCTCGACTCGAAACTCCGTCGTCCAAAAAAAAAAAATGGCTTCCAGGTGAGAGAATGACGTTCAACGTCAATTAAAGAACAGATTAGGAATTTATTTGGAATAATAATCATGGAAAAGTGCGTCAAATTAAACTTTAGCGGCTACTTTCATAAATTCCCGGGCCATGAGTTAATTTCTGATTCATCCGCTTGAGTATGCATTCGTGAGATGGTGACTGGTGAGAAGGCGGCCCCGGCCATTCATTGTATTTGTTTGTTTGTTTATCAGTGCCAGACCAGTAATCCTTTTAATTAATTGTTTCAAAGTTAATAATTCGATTTCTTAGTGGTTTTTGTGTTTCTTTATGTGATATAGCCCTTTGTGTCATAGTTCAAGCGTTCAATGGATCCTAATCGTCTTTGAGAACACGGCTAAACCCACACCACAGATGCTTAACATTCATGCGATTGAATGGAAGTGAATTTCTCGGTGATTGAACCTTTCTTTTCTCCTCAGTACTTATTTTCATCATACATGTATTCCATCATGAATTCTCTGTGAAATTTCTCGGAAATGCGTGATTTATTCTCCGGAGAAAAGTTGATAGTGTAGCCCTTATCCAAGCGTCAGCGTCTCAAATACGTACCAATTATGAAACCCTGTGCTTTATTATTTCATTTATATTGTCCACATGTGATTTATAGCAAAGGAATATCCGTTTCTCTCAGGTAACTTATCAAAAATTACAAACCATACCCTCACTCAAAAGCATCTTCTTTCAAAGCCCTTTGGTTAAGATTGTGATTCATCAAGTTGTCAGCTGGTTTTCACAAACACAAGTTCTATCGAGTCAACATTGAACATTAAACACTGTACCTATTGAGCAGATTTGTGACTTTAGAGATTAGGTTTTTCTTCATTTTCCAGTTTCTGAACATGATTTAATAGAAGTTTTCTACTTGGCCTCTGAAAGCACAAGCATAGGCCACATTAAGCGATTCGTATCTCTCATGACTATCAATCTTATTCTACCTAATAAGCGTTTTAGAGCTCACTGAGTGTATGTTGAGACAAAAGTCTAGTATTTTCTTGTCACTGCTCACCAATGGTGCTGTCTGAAAGCATGTATCAACCTGTTATATTGCTGCTGACTTGGAGCTGATCAGATAATGACATTCGTCTCAACATGCGATGAGCAAGCTCTAACAGCGATGCGCAACTGATTGCCTAATCTAGAGGACTTTGCTATCATGATGCTTTTCTTTGGGTTGGTATGTCAAGTGCTCATAATTCTTTGAAATTAAAATGTGTGCGGTCTCCTGGCCCTCAGGTATTTACCTAAGTTAATCCTGAACCAAAGGAATCTCTACTGAGTCATAATATTCACTTATCCCGACACACTGCAGCACATGGGCAGTTCGAATGCTATTCTCATCAAAGTGTCAGACTCAAGAGTTTCCAAGATGGCCATTGCCCAGCATTTAAGAGAGCAACCTACCTCATCAGTTTGTGTATCTAGTGGCTGTCTCATTCAAAGATCATGGTTCTCCGCTGATTTGATATTCAACAATTTGCGGAGACCATGGATTGATTGTCCACAGCTGTCAATTTCAACGCAACTCATCAGCCTCTGAATTCACTCATCCACGTACCCTCTCATCCTTCAAATCTTCTACCATATAGTGCAGAGAGTTTGATTTTCTGTGAGTATTCATGACATCATGTTCTATAACTTTCATTCCTTCAGCACACAGTATTTTTCTTTTAGGTTCGGCTATTAACTTTGACCTGAAATGCCCATTTTGTTTTGACTACATGCTTAGCTAAAACTACTTCGTCACCAAGTGTCCACATTTGTAGTGAAGTGGTGAAGCTGCTCATAAATTAACTGATTTGATTCTCTCTTCTCAGAAACATTGGAATTCCTCACTCAAATATTGCTTCATTTTTGTTGATGGGACAAACTTGATCTTTTCTCAGCGATTCATTTCTCCTCTAGTTCTTATGATGATTTTTTGGGGGGAAGGAGGGAGAGGCCAAGGTGCAAAAAGTTAGAGTGAGCATGTTCATGTGTTTTCTCGTGTCCTTTTGTATGTTTTTAATTATGCTCTCACTATTTTAGCAATACCTGGCACCCATGGCGTCACTAGAAATCGCCCTGATAAATTCTATTTTTCTAAGGAATTCATTGCTTGGGAGGCCTAACCAGTGGAAATTGTTTGTATGTTTCTCTGAGACTCGGCGCTCAGTTGTTAGAAATCTGAGGCCCCAAAATCATTATTCTGCCTCACTTTACTGAAGAAGTAAATGAGGCCATTTTTAATCCAATCCGTCAATTTTTATGTTGATTTTCTAGGGAGTTACCTATAGGAGTGTTAGCAAAGAATGGGGGAATAATGAGTTGCTCGAACATTTTTCTCCCTGAAAAACTGAAAATTCAGTGTCAGGTTCTTCAGGTTTTTTTTTGGAGGAGTAGGAGGGGGGCGGGGGACGAAGATGAATTCAGGATGAAAGCTATTTCTTTATTTCGTGGAAAACCCATGTTTAAATTAAAGTAAATTAGGTTAAAAACCAAGATAGACTTTTGCAAGTTATTATTTTTGATTAAAAACAATACCTTAGGGAACCAAATGTTTTTTCACCGAAACAAACGATGTAATGTCTTAGATGACAAAAAACGGGAATAACTTTTAAAACTATCATAAAAATATTTTATTGAACATCAATTACATCAACTCCACGTCAAATGAAACCCATTAATGCCCTTGGAATTGTATTAGGATCACTATTTGATGAGGACTTTGAATTTGAAAGTAGCTTCGTAAAGTGCATGACCAAAATCCCAAGTGCACAGATTGCCATAAGTAGCAATTACATTTTAACAATATTGCAATTCCACTGAGTGTTGTGTATGTTGCCTAGCTCCTATTTGAAGGGGTCCCGTTTATTGAAACTTGTTGCAATTTTTCAATGCATTGCATAGTGCCTATCTTTCTGACACATGGAACTCATTTTGTTGATTGTTTAAAATCAGCATAAATCGACTAAATGATGTAAAAATGTTGCAATTTAATGGTAAAAAAATTACAAGTGTATTGAAATCAAACTGCAATTTAATTTCAATATTTTCGTTGCACTGTGCTACTTGGGATGCGTAGTACCCGTGGCGCTGTACTTTTCAGTAGCTCTTTCTGAGGTTCACTTTCTTTGATGAAGCTTTGAGGGAAAGGAGGGGATGCTCTTCGCACGGGGGTGGATTTAAGGATTTTTTTACTCTGAAAAATTAACCCTCTATGACAATATAAAATGTTGAAATTCAATGTCCGTGACCCCCCAAAAATCGCCCTTTAGCTACAGTTTCAAAACACCGAAGTCGTAAGGTAGTTGCAACTGAGAAAGAGAAGTTCTAGAGGCAAAACAGAATACTTTTTTTTTTTTTTAAGGGAAAAATAGCATACGTATCTATAGTAAACAAGGGAAAGAGGGTAAAATTAAATTTTAGCAATAAAATTCATAAAAAAATTCACTTCATTCAAATTCACTTTCATAACAAAACAAATCACTTTCAACCAAGTTTCCTCAGAACTCCCTTGAGGGACCTCAGTACCTCCCTCACGAAAATCTCGAGATTGACTCAACGAAATTCACTTGAGGAAATTTGGAGGTGACTCGAAGCGCGTTTCGAGTCGAGGAAATTTCGAGTCGCGTCTTAAAATACCGTCAATTCTCGAGGACACTCGAAAAGCGTACTCAAGGAAATCTCGAGTCGAGGAAGTTTCGAGTAACGTCTTAAAATTCCGGCCTTAGACCAAAGACACTTATGTGTTCTCTCAATATCCCTTAGACTCAAGTGACATTCAAACCCTCTCATCAAGTGTCTCACTCTCAGCGCTCAAAGTGCAACATTGTATGAAATTTCGACATTGTGTGGAATCTCGACTAACTTTTCATTCGCTTTTCTTTTCTATTTTGTGCAACGTTTATCTGTTATTTTGGATAACTACAGGAAAAAAACTTTATCTCAAACTTTGCCTCATTTGTTTTCATCCTGTCATGTCTGTTGGCTTTACGTTAATGAAAACCAGCTGGTGCCAAAACAGCTATTATTTTGAACTTTATTTTTATCTTACCACTATTTAACTTTAACATGGTATTGAAACCAGTTCTTAAATTGTAAAACTGGGCAAATATTTGAATATTTATTTACGTTCATTGTTTGTATTATTTGAATTGTTGCTCAAACTCTTAACCAAGCTGATGATTAAGTGAAACAAAGTAACTTGATTTATTTCTTCTTAGTGCTCAATCTGATGACAACAGTAGTATTGCTATCTCAAGATGATCTAACCCCAATTCGAGAGAACATTGCTCAAATTTTGGGAACTGTTCATGAATCGACAAGAAACCTTGAACTGTTGCTTGAGGAATTCAGGAACAATTCCCAGATTGATAGCTTACTCTTTGCGGTCGCAGCAAGTGCCTGGTTATTGAAAGATATTGATTATGACACCGAAAATGAACATCAGGTCTGTATTTAAAGTAGAAGTTCGGATTATGTGAGATTAGCCTAAGGTTTAAACTGTATACATAATTCTTGATGATCCGGATCAAATAGGACCGGACCAATCCTATTTACGAAAAAATCTGGATAATCAATAGAGACAACAACACCTAATTACAAACAAATATCAATGATATAGAGCTCATCACATGTTTCAGAGGATGATTTCTTCTGTAAAAAATAAGTCCTTAAATCTTAGTTATGTAAAAATTCCAAAATTTACAAAATGATGGATTTTATTGGAAATTAGTACCTAGTAGTCTGAACTCTGCCTGCCCTAGTTAATTATACAACTGTGCGCTTTTGTCACATTGATCCAGATAACCTGGAGTCTGAATTAGTGGGAGTCTAGTGTACAATCTTTGAGAACTGTGGTTCTATTTCCATTTCAAGCAAAGTCTTATGCCAAAAATGCCTGAATCCAATGGCCATGATTAAGAAGACAAAATTTGGACCACCTAAATTTTTACTAGCGTACTTTTTTTAAATTCTGTGGAGAAAATTGAGCGTATCTCAGCATGTATTGTTTTAATGATGACGTTTCCTCTTTCCTTGTCAGCAATTCTTATTCGCATCTGAATTCACTTTTTTCAAATTGTGAACTGTATTAATTCTTTTCTCTTTATAACTACAGGAAAATGTGTTCGACAAGACCGACATGAATGCTTACTTTGAAGAGATGGTGTTGGCAAAATTAGCTGCATTTCATCTGTCAGAAGTGTGTTCCAACTCAGGGATAATCAACGTGCCTTTGCCAAAAATTATTTCCCAATGGCTGATAAATTACTCCAATCTCAGGCCCAATTTCGGTAATACGTTGCATGATATTTTCGACTTGGTTTTGAAAAAATTTTCTTTTGAGCCAGAATCATACTTATTACTACTTTTACAATCAAACCTTAAGTGTAATTCTGCTGCAAAACAAATTATGTCATTGACTAAACTAAAATATGTAAGATTATTTTGTGATAAAGCCTGCAAGAGCCAATAATAAATAAATCAGTTTCATCAATGTGCCTTGAAAGTATTTTTGTATTAAATAATTAAAGTATTGAAAAGTTCAAAAAGAAAACATTCAACCAGGTACTAACAACAACTTTTAGACACCTCAAGATCGATCAAGTTAGAAAAAGCTTTTTCACACGGAGAGAAAAAGAAAATGGAATCAAAACTCAATATGAATTATTGGAGGATTTTAATGAGAAAATGAGAGACACAAGTCAACAAATATTAAAATTTATTACTCCCTGAAGGAAATGGAAACTAGAAGTAAAAAGTTTTCCTGAAACTGTCAGGCAAAAATATCTATATACCTAGAAACAAGAGGGTAGTTTTTTGGAAAAATTTTGGTAACAATTTTAAAGGAAGAAATTTCATCGCATCCCGGGCTTACATTCTAGAAAAAATCTTGGTTCATTTATTTATATGTGAAGAGTCTAGAAGCAAAATTTTAATTTTTATCACTGAGATGAAAGCCTTCGAACTTATTTATGTGAGCATAAAAATTAGGAATATTAAAACGGAGGATAAATCTAAAGTCTTAAAAGCTAAAATCACATTTTATTAAAATTGCAGAAAACATCACATGCTCCTGTATTAGTTCAGAACCTTCCCTGTCAAGTCAGAGATGCTAAAAACAGAAAAAGGAAAAGTAAACCGAGTCGATCACATACTCTTAGTGCATTCTTTTTTTAATTTCTTTTCATTTTCCTGAGATATGTACTGATGATGCAAAAATCAAAAAATCATCTCTCTCTCTCTCAGTAATTTTTTTTGGTTGAAGTTTGCAGCCGTTATAGTTACGTACGTACTGCCTTGCCTCCACCAGGCATTCTTGCATAATTGCCACAAACAGTTGTGAAGAAGACCCAACAAATTCTTGGGCAAAAATTTAATAAACCGGAAAAAAACATAATGTAAGATTCCTGAGAGTTACTGGTAAAACTGGAGGTTAAGGCAATTACTCTTCAAGAGATACCCAAAATTAATTGTTCATTCATGCATGTGAGTTGTTGTAGCAACACAACGAATAAAAATGCCCAGCGAAAACAAGGCCTATAGCATGACTTTGTCATTTGCAATGATGATTCACAAAATTATGGCCTTATCACTTAACCTTTTTCGCTCAAATGAAAGTAGAATCCGAAGTATAAAAATAAAAAACCAAAAATTTTAAAACTGCAAACAAATAACATCAGAGTTTTACTCTATCACAGGGTTAAATTGACGACATTATGACTATAAAATGTAGCTACTCGCTCAATCCATCCATAAGATCACAAAATACAATTTTAGTTACTGAAGAGGTTCTTATGGGATTTTGTAAAACGGAAATTTTAGTTCTAAGCTGAACTTTGGAGAAGAAAAAAAAGAAAACGGGTAAAAAGAACCGAAGAGAATGACAGACTACCGGATGGTAATTGAATTGCCAAAAGAAGAAACAACTCTTGCAGATTTACTTTTTTTCTCCTGTTTTTGTTGTTGCTCCTTTTTTGGTATGAAATTCCACAGTTGCAAAGTTTCATCCACTCCTGCAGTTGCTGTGAGGGAAGAAAGCAGAAAAAGAAAAAAAAAAAAATAAATCTTATTTGAATATTTTATACCTTGAAAAATGTTTTTAAAAATGTAAAAATGGTGTCTCAAAGCAATACAACGTTCGAAATTGTGAATTTCTGCAGGAGTGCACATAATTCTGAATCACACGAAACATTTTTGCATGAAATTGTGGAAGCCTTTTCTTTTAATTTTAATTGTGGAAGCCTTTTCTTTTAATTTATCTTCCTTCACTTCGAATCTCATATTTTATTTTGTACCAAAACATTGTGGAAGGGTTTTTCACCAAAATATTCGAAACATTGAGAGCACTTTCCACATTTTATTATCAATTACCCAACCCCCAACAACTCGCCGATATACCACAAGGTAATTCCAGCGCTTGTGTGGCTTGTATCAGTGTAAAAATCGGATTTTTGTATCGTTTCTCTCTTGTTTGATTATTGATTATTATTGTCTCTTATTATTGTCTTAGAAGGTCGCAATAAAGAAAATAAAAAAAAAAAAAATATAATGAGAATGTGACGCCTCGGTCCATCACCCGTTTGTGGTTGAATAATAAAAATGAATGTTTATCATTGCACAACGCAAATGCTCTTCATGATCATTATGTTTACATCCCCATTAAAAGTGCTCAAAAGCGAACACTCCTACCTACATTTTAAATAATGGCACATATAAGGCAATAATAGCACATATATAATGGCATAATAAAGACAGTAATGGCAAAAATTTCTCAAGTTCTTCCGTGTGATTCAACAAAGCTTCCGAAAACTACCTTCGGAGACATGGTTTGATGAAGGCCAGCAAGAATTTTTTCTTTCTCTATCATATGCCTCCTACTTTAAAAGGATTCTGAACAAAATATTTTGAAGAGCTGGTGTATTTGTATTTGCATGCAAAATGAAAGAACACCTATTACCAAGCTGTGTGCAGTCAGGATTCCACTTCAAATAAAGCACCGATCCGACATGGCCCCTCATTCGATCAACGACCCTATCGAAAGAAGAGAGAACATTGATTTGTGTATGTCCCCACTCAGCGTCCAAGTCGTCTGAAATGTGTTCAATACCTTTAATTTATAACTTGTAAATCGATCGATAAACCAATGTACTTAGAATAAATGGTTTTTCTTGAATTAAGGGTAGGGCACAGCAAAAAAGTTGTTCAATGAAAAACTAGCTGCTTATCAACAAATGATGCTAGTAGATCTCTTATGACAGTTTTTGTTACTTTTCCTTCTTTTTCTGTTCTTTAATATGTATTATGGTTGATTATTTTCGTTACCAAAAACAGTGTTTTTTTTTTTTTTTTTTAACTACTTCAAATAGCCCACAAGGGCTAATCCCACGCTTTAAGTCCCATCCCCCCTCCATCCCTACTGAACCAGTCCCAGGCAACCATTGTTTGAGACCATCAAACTCGGGTCGCCTGGCCGGGAATCGAACCCGGGACCTCCCGATCATAGAGCTAGCGCTACAACCACTACACCATAGGAGGCCGAGTGTATCAGTAATTAGGTTTAAGGATCAGGAAGAAACAAGAAGCAAAATTGCATCTATGCAGGGTCAAAATCGTGAGGCCCCTAAAATTCTTTTTAAAAAAATATTTTCTATTTTCACCCCTCATAGCACGTTTTGAGGCGTGGGGAATTTATTTTTTCTCAAATTTTAAAAATAAGGGACACCATAGTAATCGTGCAAAAAGTTTGAGAGATGAAGAGGGAGAGCTAAAATCGCATTTTTGCCTGCTTGAAACCTTCTTTTCAATATTTTGTTTCCGTCCCCTTTAAAGTAGGTACAAGACCTATACCTGTAGTTTGGATCAAATGACTGGTGACTAGCTCGCCCGTTAATTTGTTAAACGTCATATTGAACAGGAAGTGATGGTCACCCTGTTTGGTGCCTGGATTGCTTTTTGCTACCAATTTCAGTCTTGAGATGTCCCACAAATTCATGCTGCCGGTCAGGGAGCCAACACAGAGTAGCCCTGATTTCCATGGATGCCATGCCATTGCCTGTGCACAAAACAAGAAAATTTCACTTTATTGCTCATTGATGACTAGGTGCAAAAAACGCGCACCTCAATTGCAATGTTTAAAAATTTCCCATCTTCTTTTATCTTCGTCAAGGAATGCTTATCAAGCGAAGAAGCGTGAAAAGCAAAGAAAATTCATTGAGAGTTTCAATATAATAGATAATTGGATTGTCATTTGGAAGTATTAAGTTAGGGCCATTGCTTTTTTTTTGGGAGGGGGAGGGAGCTAGAATAGTAGGTAACTCCTTTTAGTAAGGGCATACTACGAAACTTTTAGCTTGACAGTTTGATTAGCAAGAAATTGATCAAAGAGGTGCAGGACTTTTGGACCACCCAGTAGGATCAGTTGAAAGAAATGGTTTCTCACCCTGATGGGATTTTTGAGTGACACCTTTAGCAAGTATTCGCATTCACAAATTACTTTAGATTCGGTTGAAAATACGGCAAAGGTTCCATCCATGCTAGAAGATGCCAGATACCTCCCATCATAACTAACTGTTAGAGTCACAATCTGTTTCGAATGAGGGGTGAAGATGTGTTCCCAAATCAGCTTCGATGAAAACACTTTTATAGCACCATTGGTACAGCCTCTGAAATGGGAAACAAAGAATTACAGCTTGCATCCAATACTCAAGCGCTTCTAGAATGAGGCTTACATTTATTGATTCATCAGTATTCCTCTCAATATGTCCCTCAGCAAATTTTTACTCTTCCACATTGAAAAAGTTCAGATATTGCTGATTTTCTTGACACTGAACTATTTGCTAACGAGATGAGTTCTTTCTCTCTTTATTTAACTTTCAAAGAAATGGAATCTTTGTATGATGTGACATAAAACCTATGATTGAAAAATGTTTCCAAATTCTTTTATCATTTTCCATTAAAGTATTTGAGGTCAAATCCTGAATCCTGACAATTAGATTTAAAACTGAAGGCATGTCTCAGTTTGAATAGGACTACGCACAGAATATCATGAAATTCAGTGTCCCCTTTCAATAGTTTTTATATGTTTCTTATGACCTCCTGAGCCCGACGAAATTTTAAAACCAAACTGTCTGCCATTGTCAAGAAAAGCAAAGCTAAAAATTTAATTTTTCGGTTTTCTTACATGCGTTTTCTAATTGAGATGTAGAGCCGATACTATAAGTGTGTGAATGCTGCACTACCTGCCGTCATCATTCAGAGGAATTTGATTTTTTTTGTCCAACTTATCTCACCCCCCCCCCCTTCAGAGAAACAAAAGCTCTCCTTGATCATCATTAAGATAATGCAACATCTCTGCTAGATATTCACGGAAAAATTCACTTTTCAGCCCTACTTCTCTCTAGACTGGCACAACAAAGTTTGATTTTAACCGCTCATAAAGCTCAGAATGACAGCACAGAACACTGCATAAAGTGATATAAAAAAAATCGTGATGCCAAATTTCTGGGTATTCTGTGTGTAGTCCTTTTGAGAAATAATTATGAGCAGAGCTCATTTCTAAAAATTAAATGCAGCGCAATGATTATGCTTCGTCTTTTGCAAACCAATTCATATATTTTCTAATTTCATGTACCATTGATAAATAATAATTGTACGTCAATTCAAGTCATTAGCATCTGTAAGGCAGGGGAAATGGTGAGGATACTCACGTAAATATAAGATCTTTAGTTGGATGCCACTCAATAGCAGTTACGGAGCAATTTCTTAAAAAGCAGGCTGCCATATTGTATCTGATAATTTTCTTTTGTTTTAAATCCCACACCTAAAACAATAATGTACATAAATATGAGTAACATTAATTTGAAATTTTTCAACTTTCATACCCAAGTCTGTTTTTATGCGCATTAGAATGATAAGCCTAGCACCTGGAAGGCTTGAAGGTCTACAATTTTTACTAACTCCATTTTTAGTCAACTTTTTTAACAACAATCCTGAAATTTGTATGATTTCAAGTGCTTATTAAAATCAATGGAAAGATAGGTTTGATGAATCTTGACTTTTCTAAATTTATCTAAATTTCCTTGTCTCACTTCTCCACTTTACCTTTATTTAAATATTTTGGCGTATGAACCTGAGACTAAGATAGTGCTGCATAAGACTTAAGGGCCCAACTAACTTTCAGCCCTTCGTTTTAGAATTTTTTCAATTATAAAATGAAATTACCTAGCCTGTCTTCCATCATGTTACCTCAATGCTTCTATGACAAATATGTTCAGACTTATGAGAATGCAACGTTTTCAGTGCCCCTATTCAGGGGTTTTCTTTGACGAATTTCCATTGTGAAATTGGACGACATCTTGCGATACAGAACTACTGTTTCTGGCTCATTTTAGTACTTGACAATATTTGTGCCATTTTATTTCCCTCGAAGATACATAGGTGCCTGGTGCTTTCATGGCCGAGCCATTGAGACTAGGCGGTCTCTCATTGCAAATCGTGGTTCACTTAGGTAAAAAAAGGTTCATTTTACAGCACAACGGTTGTGTAGCCTCAAATGTATATCAGGCAAAGAGAATAAAAAAGCAGAAAAGCATTTTTACTTACCCATGTGTTTGTAGTACTTGCTTTCATAGTGCTCTAGGTTGCTTTGCGACACTTAAACACCCCTAAAATTTATCAAGGAAGAGAATTCCGTAAGGTGGTATCTCTTCACCTCCTTTTAGATGCCATCCATCCACCTTCCAGCTAAATACCCTCTAAAACTATGCTTTGCTGAGTCGCTCTAATGGACGTCTTTTCTGTCTTATGAATGCTGACCTAGCGCCCTCACTTATGATATTATTCAATCAACTTCTGGGTTGTATACTCCACATCATTGTAAGAAAGGTATATTTAAACAATGCATGATGAAATAATTTGTCAAACCTTCAGGTGTCCGAATTTCTCTCCAATGGCGAGGCGAGTGCCGTCTGGACTCCATTTAACAGCCATGCCAGGGTGCTCCAATTCGATTTTTATTGTACCATGTGTTCTGGGATAGTATAGGTAGACAGTACGATTGAGGGAAGCTGTTACATAGTCCGAAGAGCTCCAATCTATTAGATTCAAATCTGAGGCAATGGAGAGGGTAAGAATTAATACATTGAACTGGCAAAATCAAATCAAATTTATAAAACCTTGATTTCAATTTGTAGTGAACTCTCACAGGACTTGCTTTTCCGTTGTCTAATCATCAAGGTTTTTTATCACGTGAATGGCCTTTTGAATGAAAACAATAATCAACTCTTTTACAATGTAACACTTTTTGATATTCCTGTTGACCGTTGTACTACCTTGATATATTTTTAAATTTCTCACTATTGTTCTTTTACTGTAAAATAAAAAAATAGGATGTGCATCTTACTCTTGCTTCAAAGGGATTTTTGTACAAATCGACTAAATAAAATGAAAAGAAATAAAACATTAGAATTATCCTATTTATTTCTCTACCTACCTAATGCTGAGATTTTGAAGACCAAGAGAAGGACTTGATGAGCAGCAAAATGTTAAATCTGTGAAAATACAGAAGTGTTTGGTATGATGCTTTTTAATGATCTTTAAACTGCTTCATTATTATTTTCCTTCTTGTTCATGACGCTTGCATTTTGATAACTTTCTGAGAGATAACATGATGATGTATAAAATTCTGTAAGAATGACAGAAAAGTCTAGTATATGTTGGGTAGGCATGAATTTCATTTTCTATTCTTCAGAAAAATGCTTAAATTAAGAAACAATGTACCTCTTCTTGCTCTGAGGCCTGTAAATTCATACTTTCCAGAAAATTCAGCAGTAAATACTCACAAAAGTGTTCCTTCAAATGGGGAAGATCAAGGATTGCAATAGACGATCTGATGGAAGGTTTTGAGCGTGGAAATGAGGGCCAGATTTCTTCGCGCCCCTTTTTTTTCTGGTCCTTGGGTTTGAAAATGGGAAGAATACGAGCATCGTGCATTTCAAGTGCTTCACTAAGAATTGTGCGATAATTCTCCATGTTCAGTTCTTCTGTTTGCTGAAACAAATGTAACAGTTTAAGATTTAATAACTCATTTGACTCTCCCCTTCCTTGCCCACCTTAAGTGTGTGTAAATGGGAATCTCATATAAAATGCATTATAGTTTGATGATGCGAACTTTACTTTGTGCAATGCCTACATTAGGACAGTTTGTAGCAGTATATGCATATGTGTATGTATGTGTATTTGTTATGCGTATTTGTGTGCATCAATAATGACCTTCTCAAAGCATGTAGGTATCTTGCTTGAGGTGTCTAAAAATATCCACTATTGTTTTATTTTCTTTTGAAGGATAACGAACAATATCATTCCTTGAAAAGTGACCCAGTGGAGATTATACCAAACTTTTTGAGGTGATCCTATAGGTCATTCTGGGCCTACATCTGACTGGCTTTAGACGAAAACCGCAAGGATTTGACACTGCCATTTTTTAAAGTTGTAACTTCAAGTATGCATAACTTTCGCAGAAAAGCAGTTCCAGAGCTCGTATTTGTGTAAAAAAAACGCAGAAAATTACGATCTACCGACTTATGCAGAAAAATAGTAATTTAATTCCACTGTTGCCACATTTTGGCCATTTTTTAAATTTCATAATTATCAAAAATCATGTTAAGTAACCCTCTTTGCTTCGCACTTTGAATAAGGGAGTCACGGAATTTTTTAAGAATTGACATTAAGTAGTTTTCCATTTGAAAAATAAAGTATGACATGAAGTCTGCAACATCGCAAACTGAGATGAGTGGTTTCGGAGTTTCAACATTAATATGTATTTTGTATGTATACATGCATTTTCTTACTTGATACAAAATGCTGGATATCTCGGGTAGTTCAGGTTCCTTGTTTGCCTGTTTCAAATGATAATATGAAAGATCAGTATTCATATTTCCTCGGTGTGGAATGAATCTATCCGAGTTTCTCGTTTTATGGAGATGAGAAAGGACCTGCGGCCAGTTATTCTGAAAATAGAGCATAGGCAATTTTGTCTGTGAGTTTAAATTAACGTTATTTTAGCAGGCAGGGATGAAAATAAGGGGGAAAAAGACTAGCAAGTTCCTACTCTCAAGGCAGTGGGCATGCATCAATTTGCTGAAATTGTGACTGACGAGACTATTATTCCTGCAAATCTTCTCATTCTAAGAGAAAATAGGAGATTATTTATCCATAATTTTTATGGATTCTTTGCCTTACTGAAATTATGTTTTGAACAATTTATTGATTACCTATCTCTTTTACAACAGCACAGTGAATGTTGACATCAAACACTACAATCAAAAAAGCTACTAAGTTGACCATCTTCATTTCCTGAATAGCTTGATGAAAGGTGATTTTGATCGTAAAAATAGAAGGAAAAAAAAACCTTTCTCACTCACCCTGTTTCTCTTCATTTTTCTGACGTATGTTTACCATTCAACAACTTCTCTACACCTCATACATGCAATATTTTACTTTAACTCACAAGAGACTTGGATAGAGACACCATTCGAAGAAAACGCTAATTGTTACAAATACTTAACTAAAAAGTAAAATTTATGAATTAAAATTAGGATTAAACACTGAAAAGAGCCTGAGCTCTAACCACCAGTTTGAGCTGATATTTTTCTGGGGACTGATTATCAAGATTGTTTCAGCAGGCATCACCTCTTTGTTCTCTTATCAGTTATCTAGCTATCTGGAATCTCTCCAGATTCCACGACCGCCCTCCTTCCTCCTTCTTGCAATCTGAATTTGAATGTTTATTGACACCTCTCCTTGCCGTCTGATGATGTGATCAATTCATTGTTTGCCTCATAAAATCTCTCTGAGGAGCCTGCAATAAGAGGAATCTGCAACTTGTCATACATCACTTTGACTTTTGGTCATTACAGAAGCAGTAATTTTGAGCTAGTTTCTTGATATGTAAGTATAGTTCCACTTGATTTGACCTCAGATTTTTTTTACCTCTATTCCATTTATTTGATTAATAATTCACAAAGAGAGGAGTCATAGTGCCAAAAAACTGAGAAATAAGGCGTCAAAAAAAGGAGCTTTGTAAGAAAATTTTGCCTCAAATAATACGCCCAAAAATTTCAAACCGAGATGAAATCAGGAGGATTTAAAGTAAACAGGGCAGAAAATTGTGGTTTTGAAAAAAAAAAAAAAAAAAAAAATGAAAAAAAAAGGTGTTTACTTAAATTTTCAACATGTATTGTTAAAGTCTTTTTACATTAAATTGCAACTTTTTGCTCTCTACTCCGAGAAAAATAAAACATCCTATAGAAAACTTAAATTCCGATTTTTGACCCAACTTGATAAAAAATGTTCTCCTGCAAATTTGCATCTATACATTAGGGACCCATTTTCTGTGGAAGACATCCCTGAGCATTGACTGTCAACTCTGGCCTTAGCAAAACGTATACAAATTGTTAAGATGAGTAAAATTAATGTGAGATTCATGTTTTAGAAAGATAAATAGGTTTCGAAAAAAATTGGCATCAACATTTTGATAAACTCTAGGAAACTTGTAAATTGAAGAAAACAAAAAATATGTAGGTACGCTGCAAAATATCGACTTACCTTGAAACTTGTCATGAGAAGTGTTCTATTTTGTTTCCCTGGTTCATCATTTAGAGTAATTTGGTCCCTCTGCAGCGAGAGGCAGATTATTAAATTGATCTCGTTGATTAATTATAAAGACATCCACACCTAATCACTTTATTAATATGTATTAATAAAATGCATAATCAAGTTATCACTTGAACAAAACCCGTGAAAATGGAAAATCACGATACCCCCCTAGATTGAACTCAATCTAGCATTGGAAATCACGCATTCTTCAAGCTGCAGAACGGACAACCATAGAGAAAATACTGTATTTTCTCTATGGCGGACAACGGAATAGAGAAGTGGAGCGACTGAAATCGATTTACTTTCGTTTGATCGATATTTCATGCCAGATCAATTTGGAAAATTTTGATCGATCGATACATTGATGCTCCCTCATTTTTAAAATCTTGCAAAGCTAATACATTTTTTAGAGAAAGTTTTGAAAGTTCAAAGTACGAAAAGGCACAATCGGAATTCAAAGCGTGTCAATTCATACATGGTGTTCCACGGTTTTGTTGAACCGTTAAAGTGCTAGGGCAGCTGAATCTAGGGCATTTTGGCCCAAAAAGAGCGATATAAAGTGGATTTTTATAATCATAAATAGTCAGCCTTCAATTTCAACTGATACATCTAATCGTACACTTAAGTTTGTTTTGTTGCTTTAGTCTTGTTTTCGGGCTTCTTTATTGTCGTCCAGCGCTCTATCGCCCGCTTATGATAACTCTTTGCTTTCCAAGGCTCATGTCAAAATAGAGATATGCTTACTCGTCAGAAGAGCAAGGAAATGTGGGATGAAAAAAAATGATGAATGTGAGTTTAAAGGCGATTTTACTGTAGTTCAGTTCCAAGGGACTACAATGGTATCAATACAGAACTCTTAAAAGGGCGAAATAATATGCACCTGTGATAAAGTGAGTTCAAGAGCAGAGTATATCCTGAACCGCACTGAACACGGCAAATTGAATGAGTAATTTGGGGACCCTTGCTTTTGAAAACATCCGTGCATTAGCCGCTACCTTGAAGTATCAAGGTAGCCGCAAGGTAGGCCATTAGAAGTATCTAATGGTCTACTCACACGTGCATCAGCATTTCACATCAGGATCAAGCTTAAAAATTTATGACTGTAAATTGCTAGATAATATTGAGGATCAGTCACAAAACCTCTAGTGTTTTTATGCGGTTTCAAAAACCTAATGATTCTCTCATTTTTAGAGTTGGTCAGTTCAACTGCTAACCTTTTCTAACACTAATTTCTATGAATCTGCTTCATTTTTCTTGAATAGCAATTATTTGCCTTGCCCTAAATTTCTAGGAAGATAGAGATTCTTTGGTCTACTTGCCTAACTCACTAATAAAAAAGGCAAAAACTGGTGGAAATTGCTTTCAAGATTTTTTCTATATAACTATGCAATGATTATTCCTGGAAAAATGAAGTGAATATGGAGGTTCTGAAACTCTAAAGTTTCTATGGCTACCAAACTGCAAGTTTGTTTCCAGTTTAAGGTACAGTAATCATAAAATTTTATGACTGCAAAAGACAAAGTATTACAAAATAAAATTATACAGCACGCATAACTTCATTAATTATAAAAAGACATTATAAAATTATGTTCCCATTATGTAAGTAAATACTACAATATATTTATACATACATCAATAGGACATCTCACAGCTTTTTTATCAAAATTCAAGGAGGCAGACCGTTAGAGGTATGAGGCCAGGTCCAAGAAATTGAACAACCATTTTAGGAGAAGGTATTATGTGCACAGGCATTGCTTCGATGGACCAGTTTCATGATGGATCTCTGAGGTATACAAATTTTTGGGAGGGAGAAATTAAATAATAATTTGACTCAGATAAGTCAAACCATCTGATATTTTAAACTACGAGGATAGATCTTGAAATAAATTTACCTATTTCTTTTCTCCAGAACTATCAATTGTAAAAATCAGACTAGCAGTAAAACGTACGTACTTTCAGCTTTCTTACATGCTATGGGTTTTTAAATTTGGTCCAAGCTGTCTTTCTCAAATTTGATAATGAATCTAATCTACTTTTCCTGAGACTTACATTTATTTTTATGTGAAGGTCTGCAGCGCATGGAAAGAGGGCGCATTTGTTGAAGAGGTGAGAGTAAAAAATCTACAATTTCTTTGGAATTCGTGGACCAGATTTCGAAAAATAAAACTTGTCTGAAAGCTATGAGTGTGTATGTTTTAACAGTGGTTTGGGGTTTTTTCTTTACAGTAATGGTTCTTGAGAAAAAAAGAGAAGAATTTTCTTTGAAATCCATCCTAGTAAAAACACTAAAAAAAAAATCTAGGAGAGCTCTCTACAACTGAAGAGGCTACTATTGGAGTTGATGCTTATTTAATGAAAATGTATGCTTGCTTGCATAGGAATATGTTTGAAAAGTCACGTCTGCAGAAAATCAAAGCATTAAAGAGAAGTTTCTCTCTAGCACTAAGATAGTTTATGATTTTATGAAGCACATACATACCACCGTAATTCGCTTTTTAGAAAGATGAGAACAACAATAGCACAGATCTTGGATAATATTTGGTAATTGGAAAAATATATATATATATTAAAATTCACTTAATTCTTTTGAATTAAACTTAAAAAAATGAGTAAGGCTTGGAAGTTAATGTGTAAGCAAAAAAAAAAAAATTACTTACACAAACATGTTATGCTTCATAAATTGCCACTGAAGTAGGTGCTAAAATCACAGATAGTATCATACCTAAAGATAAATAAAATAATACATATGTTCAAAATGACGTCTCTTGCATTTTAAAACACAGGAATCAATTTCCGCTCTTTATCTTTCAGATCGTCATCTAAAGTGAGAAGAACCTGCGGAAAATAATACACACAAGTGTTAGTATGGTTGAGAAACAACATATGTACCATTAGTTTCCCTATAGATATATGTGTTTAAACGGATGAGCCACAAATCGTAGTTCCAAATTGCAAAATGCAGCAAAATTAAATGCCAAAAAAAAAAGGAAGATGACATCGGTCTTGCTTGATAAAGACTCAGGCTAAAATCAAGTGGTGGCAAACAAATAATTTTGAAGTTTGTCATTCTTCCGATTGTGGCACAATAAAATATTTCAACAGCATTACCTTGTCTTGAAAAAAAAAAAAAAAAACCTATCTTATTGCATAATCCCCACCCTCTAATGCTCGGTGGCAAGTAAAAAAAATGGGAATATTATGCACTGTTGTACAATTATTACAATTCTTAAGTCAAACGAAATTCGGGTGACTTTTGATGTAAATTCTGGCAAAGGTCAAAATATTTATAATGATCAAAATTAATATTTTCTTTATATTGTTTTTTGATAGTTTTACATCTTGCCTTCAAGTATTACTAATGCTCTCAATTGTTGATACAAGATTGAAACAGCAAATTGAATGATCTTAATTTACTCGACCAAAATGGTAATCAAAACACAGTTCTGCGGCGAGCGTAACTAATCCATTTTTAAAAAACGGGAAAATATCAACATTTTATGGTAAAGCCAGTGACAAAAATCTGATGATTAATAAAACAAAAAAAGATATTAGGAAAATGCTCATCAATAGAATCTTGTGTGGTAAAGTTGAGCCCTGGTATAATTACTAAAAAATTTGCTGCGTTTGAAAAATTGAGGAAATAATTGAACAAATTCAGTGATTTTAAAGAAGTAAAAGTAAGATTTTCTCTCCAAGATATAGGAAAGACACACTTTTTGGTCTGTAGGTAGGAAACCTTACATAGTTCAAGAAACTAGGAGAAAAGTGACTCCTTGCCTCAGTCACTAATCTGTCAAAAACTAATACGAAAAGGCAGTATTATGTTGCACAGTGGGTTTTACTCACCATGAATGAGAAAAACATGCTACCAGCAGATATCAGGTGCCAGATGTCATGATTGTCGTAAAATTTCAGCAACATACAAGATTTATTGTAGGTTCTAGATTCAGCAGGTGTTAACTGAGTGACAAAAATAGAATGCAATAAATTAGTTAAATCTCCATTTAATTCAATAATCTTACCTTCCAGTGATAGGGGGCCATTGAAGTGTTGCATACGCCATTTTGGACAAATTTTTGATCCCTTCCCTCCCTCCCTGTAATCCTCCCAAAAGCAAATCTTATTAGATTAATGACATCTAAAGAGCAGTAACATGATTCTGAATCCATACTCCCTTACACGCGAGGTAAAAATACGAGATTTTTGGCGAACATGCATGCGTAAAAAAGGGAGCAATATTTGATGTTTACCTACTTGGTAACTTAGCACCAACTACTTGGTGCTTGGTGCCTTATGTACTTGGTATTGCTTGTTACTTGGTGATCATTTTAATTTTTGAGCGCCCTTTTTCCATTATACCTTTTCGATTCATATTCTTTCTTGTGAAAAAATTAAGAATAATAATGTAATTTTACTCCATTTTTATCCTGATGGGATTTATAAAGGATTGGCGGTGTTGACAAGTATAATTTCATACATATTAACAATCATATATTTTTTTGTGATGATGGGAGGAGGATAATTCGGGCTGGAACTTGTGACTCATAAATATTTATAACAATTTCTCTTTTTTTCAACATGAACTCCAGTACTTATAGTAAGCTGTGCTAACTCTGATAGTGTGATCACAGAAATCAGATCACAGCCGAAAAATGTCTTCCTACATGCTGAAGGAGATTTATCTTTACTGACTAGAAAGAATCCTACTCCAAACTAGAGTTAAAAGTTGGAAGTTGTTTTCAAGGCACGAAAATAACAAGTCAATAACAAGAATATATCTTTGGTCCTTACCTGCCAGTTAGTTGATCTGCTCATAAAAAAGTATCCAGAGGCACCCCAAAAAATGACGGCAAAAATTATGTACAGGAAGGGTTGTAGGAGAATCCTTTCACCAGATAGTAGCTGTCATTAGAAAAAAGGGACATTTTCAGATTAGGTGAGTATTTTTTAATGTTCTCTTTATGCAGTGTATTGATGTGGTTTCAAGGGCCTGCTCACATTTGAGGGTACGTATGTAATGAGATGAGAAATTAAATTTTTAGGAGTCAAGCTTTAAGGCCCGATACTTCTTTTACATTTTAGTCGAATAGGTATGTCTCTCTCATACATCTTCTTACATTTCTTCAAGTATAAAAGTTGGATTGACACACATTCAAATTAGAACTAACTATATGAATCAGTGAGCAGTGCAGCCCGTGATCAGATTTTGTTTTACAGCACTCTCCGATTGGAATTCTGAACAGATAATTTCTTTTTTACTCTTTGCTTATTGTTGTGACCAAGTCGTATTAAGCTTGAACCGAGAGAGATAGGTTTGCATGTTCATTTCTTCATGAGACTCAATTAATAGGACAACGTTTAATGAATTTTTTCACATTTTGTTCAATGTTGAATTTTTGATGGGAGGAAATTTACAAGAAGGTTAAATTTAAAACTACTCCCAAATTAATTTCTCCCGAAATGCGACTCTGTGCTTTTTTTGTTAAACTAGGTCCATTTTATCCATGGTCTATTAAGATTTGAATCGGACGGAAGGAAACTTCAAAGGATATTATCTTCATTAACTTACTTTCATGGTGATGTAAAAAGTTAAATATAAAATTAAATTTGCCATGAATATGATCAACAAATACGTTGCAAAATTGCTTCGGTTGGACATCCAGAGATGCACAGCTAGCCCCCAATTACAGGCGTTTCCTGGAAAAAGAAAATTCAAACGTAAAAGGCAGTTAATTATGGAGAAAAATCATAAACAGGTGATACATAAATATGTATTCTTTCCAAGAGATTCATTATCTTCCTGATATTGCTGAAGCTAAGAAAAAGGCAGAGTCAGGCCTTACTTCTACTGAAGTTTTGTTTGCTTTAATACTTTCAGCCTGCGTCAGTTTCAGTTCAATTTGTTCTGTCAAAAGTTAGTTACAATCAATTTTCAGATTAGTCTTGAAATTTAAAAAAAATGACCAAGTTGTGCGTCATATGCAAAATACGAAAGACAAGAGAATTAGATTTACTTCACTTTGCTTTTACATTAATGTTGGAGACTCCTCACCTAATCAATAGAGGACATCGTTGGATTCTTTTTTGACAAATTCTTTCTCGCTCTCTACAATAATGCAGGAAAATTTTTAAATAACGCTATCTTAGTGATTTGAGTGTATGTTATGTACTAACCTAAAATTAGAAGAACCATACGATTGGGATACATGGGTTTACAGTGCCTCAGTCCAGCTCGGAGATTCGTGAAGAATTCGATAATAGTCCTCTTGAAAGAATGAAATCCTAGAAAACAGATAAAAATCTGTATGGACGATTTCAATTTTGGTGAAATAGGAACTATGCAATGGATTGAACTTTCTACAGGAAAAAAAGGCGAATTTCCAAGAATCAAAAACTCAGAGAAAGATTTTTACAGTTTTTTACTGTACTTCTTTCTCAAATCTTTGTACTTAGGATAAAAAAAATGAATGAATGATTAATAGACGGTTAAAACATGGTTTAACCCTCTTTCATTTCTTTTAACATTTGGAAGTATTTTACATTATCAGGGATGCAGAAATTTCTAAATGTTCCTCTTACTAAGAAAAATTGACAGGAAAAAAAGTAAGAAATTCAAGAGGGATTTTGGTAAAATGGATGCGATCCGATGCAATGCTACTGCGATCTATGAATTATGAGAATCTATTCGAACATCAATTTGAAAAATTTGTGGGTTCAGCTGCTTTTCATAGATATAAATAACATAACATAACATAACATAACAAGGTAAGTAATCGAGCTGAAATTTAAAGAAAAATTACAGACTGTTTTACTTTGGCTAACCTAGTTTCCATCGACCCATGTAGTAGATTTGAAGTGATAGAAAAAAACATGTAATGATGTGGAGTGCAGTGAAAACAACGTAGAATATGAAGGAGCCATTGAGAATACCGCACATTCCGATGAAAATCACACAAGCAAGGACTAGATAAGTGGTGTATGCACTCGCATTGATATCAGAATGTCGATTTTGGTAGATTTTTAGCATGGATAACATGGCAATAATATACATGAAACTTGTATCTGAAACAAAAAAATGATAACATTTACAGGCCATTTTGGAATTGCAAGAATAGATACAAAACTACCTATCATAAAGCAGCCATCATCATCAACACAATATATAATTCCATAAGCCCGACCCTTCCGGTCAAAATTCAGCAGGGACCGCCGGGCCAATCAGGGCGCGGATGGTACTGGCTTGACTACCCCGGTCCCTTGAAGATAGAGGGATTGCGCGGCGGGTCCCCGGCCCCGCGCCTCTTGCACCTTTTGAAAGATCGGTTAACCTGTTTGTCCCGCGGAGAGATGCGCAGTTCTTTTTTAGGTCAGCTGATGAATCGATGAATGATACAGCTGAGCCAAAGCGTTAAGGTTAAGGTTGCTATATTTTCTTATTGTTGAAACCGTCATAGTAACGTTTAGGGACTAGAACAACAGAGTAAAAAATGTGAGCAAAAATAGAAAGGTTTTTATTTATGAGCCCCCGTTACAGTAAAACAATGAGAGGTAACTCACAGATGATTGTCAGGCGATTTGAGGGGCTGGAATCAAACCCGCGTCTTGGTGAAAGTTGGAAGGTTACCTGGCGCCTCAGACCACTCAACTTTTGCCAGTACTGACTTCTCGATGGTGAATTTTATGTTCATAGAGTAGAACTAATGCGTAGGCCACTCAGCCACAGCGCAACCTTCCTTACACAGTGGCAGCAGTTGGGGAGCATTCTGCAAATTTGCTGACTTTTATAACATGATTGTAAAAAAAACCTGGATCCTATTTCCAAAATTTGATTGAAGTGGGCTCATAAGGGGACTATCACATGTCGATAACCGCAAAAATCATGAAAATCGGCCCAGTAGAGTGCTCAAACGAACTGTGACATAGGATGAAAATTTATATTGTTTAAATGGGAGAATTCGCAAGTATACTACTTAATATACAAGAAATTGGGCAATATTTTTAAAATCTATTTTGTTCTTAAAGAGAGACGTACCGAACTGAATATTTGAATGATTTGGACAAATGTGATAGCAAGCACTTAGAATCCCTTCCATCATCAGAGCAGTTCCCATGGAATAGTACAGTCCAAAATGATGAGGAATACCTTTTGTCTGAAAGTAGATAGAGGGAAAACATTGTGAGTGTTTGAGAGATTGTTAACTTAAGGTGCAAGGTGTTACAGAGCGCCCAAGAGCACTGTAAAAACGGCTCTTATGTGTGTGTGAAAGATCATTACACTTCTCAAAGAGAGAGTAAGTCAGCAATGCAGCAGCGCAGCGTTAGCATAAAGTTTCTCTGCCACATTCCATTGGCTATACTTCCTCACCTTGTAGACTCTTATCAGAGTGTTGGCCGTGGCATTATGTACGGCTACACGTACTTTTTGAGACACTTTTTAACAGACCTTCTCTTGAGTAAGTTCTCCAAGGAAACTTTTACTTAAATCTTCCCTCATTTGTTAAAAAAACTGGGTGAAAAATTAGGGGATATGCACTACTTACAGAGTGGAGCTGGCAGGCTGCATCCTTGCGATATACAAGTAGTATAAAAAGTAGACCAAGCAATATGTACCCAATGTTGGTGAAGACATGATTAAAGTCGCTTATTTGCAGAAGCCGATGTGAGCAAAGAAAATTGTAGTAGCACATGTCCTGATTCCCGGACATGTTCAACACCTATAAAAAAAGGGGGAGTAACTGGTTTATTTTAGTAATTGAGAATTGAATACAATTCAAATTCAGGAAAGAGCCTATTCAAACACGAGTCTGCAAAATTTGAAAAATGCATTTTTCACCTGGCCTTGGTAATTAAAGGGGTTAACATTGAATGCAATTTCAATATATTAACTTAGATATAGTACACTTAGAAGCACCAGTTTGATTTCTGGTGTCAACAATTGAAGGAAATAAGGAAACTAAAAAATGATGATGGGTCAGCAACATCCGTTTTTTTTTTTTCAAATTCATTTTCTAACAGTATGGAGTGAACTGCGCCTCTAAGAATTTTTCAGATTTATTTTAATCCTAAATGGCAAAGGAATCCTGTTTTGAAAATGACGAAAACGGGATATTTTAAAAATACATTTCAGGTGGGCTCTGATGACATAATTAAGCAGGGTAATTGGCTTTTGCAGATTGATTAGCTTGGCTTTAGGCACTGCCTTGCTTTCATAAACTCGACTGTTAGCTTTCGAATGGTCAGATTTTGATTTGCTTTTACTCTTAGAAATGATATCTTAAAATTTTCAATGAGCCTTTTGGTTTTTTCACGAAATTTTACCCAAAAAAGGCTCTTCTGCAACCCTGCAAAAATTCCTTGCCACTGCCTCACTGAAACTGTTGGTACTATGCAGTATGCATGAATCTTGAGAGGAGTAGAACAGGAACTGGCCAGGTTTCAATAATTCACCAACAAAACTATAGAGTAGTACCTTTTGATAGGTGAAGACTAGTTGCACAACAGGAAGTGAGTAAAATACAGCAACAGTAAGGAGGTTCCAAAAGTACAACCGAGCTTTAGCCTGCACAGCTTGAGGATTTTTTTTCGACAGATCGCTCACGAATAAAAATGTTTTTGTTCTGGAAAAATGATTCGAAAGGGCTATTTAAAGTCAATTGTTGCATTGAAGAAAAATACTAAGTTTAATAAATAATAACATATTTCGACCCATATTGACATGGAGGTGTTCAAAGTTGTGGTCAGCAAGGCGACCAAAACGAAAAAATGCGAGACTCTACCTGTGTACAGGTAATCAGACCACTTGTAATAAGCTTTTTTTCTCGGTAATTTCAGGTCACACAAGGCTTGGGTTTGCTGGGGTGAAGAGGGAATTGACCCTTAGGAATTTTATCGTCCCAAAGCCTCCCGGACGATCTTTATACGCTCAATCTTCCACACAGCTCTAGCTACCTTGCTGAGCTGCAGTTTTCCAAAGGTATTCAGTCTCTATATATATATATGTATTGATTAATTCCACCCATCCATCCGGACTGATATGTTACTTTAATAATTGCCCCCTTGAAGTGACCTCAATTAGGTTGGGTTGTTCCATTAAGTTTTCTTGAGTAAAAAAACAGCATTCTCACCCAACTAATTCTTTGCTTTCTTTACTGCTCTTATCAGTTTCTTCTTCATCTAGAGAGGAATCTGCACTCACAGAATCTGGAAGCAAAACGAATAAAAAACAAACTTGATACCGAGAACATACAACAACAGTACAAATTATAATAATATAATAATAATAATAATAATAAATATCTTTATTTGTTGATTTGAGCACATGACTTTTACTTTCATAACAAAAAACAAGAATAAATATACAAATAAGAAATATTAAGAGAATTATTTCAACTTCTCCCATCTATGAAGTCGTTGATGGAATAGGGAAATTGCCCAAGTTGATGTTGCCTGACCAGGGCATTCTGGCTTCGAGGCTCCTTTTTAATTTTTTTCTTTATGGTAAGTGGTAAATTACACCACGTCTCAAGTCAATGTTTTATTTATTTTTATGACTAAGCTTTCTTTTCTATTTCTGGTGTTGTGGTTGTGCACCACTCTGGACTCCTGTAGTTTCTTGTTGTATAATTTCAAAGATGAATATATGATCAATGCTGGAGCAGTTAAGAGTTGTGATTTTTTAAGATGTACCTTGCAAGAAAGGGGTTGCAAGAGAAGGTTCCTTGTTTCTGAGGGGTGTTTTAAGGACAAGTATCTAGACAAGAAAAAAAACCTAGTCTTCAGTCAAAATAGTTTTTACTTTCTCAACAAACTTGGATTTCAATAATCAGTTCAAAAGTTGCAGGCATGTAGAAAAGAGACTTCAAATGTCCATGCAACATCAACCCAGATAAACCTTGATAGGTACTAAGGATTCTTTCTAATCGTTTAGATTTTTTTGAATATGTACTTTAATTACTTGAGATACCATTAAACAAATTAAAATACACATACCATTTGGATTAATGATTTCACCGGCTGAAATGACTGTGCAAGACTCTTCTGAGACGGTTACAGTTTCCGGGCTCTTCCTAGAATAAAAGAAACAAACAAGATATGTTCCTGTTAGTAAGTTTACCCTCTTAAAAAATCTACTAAAATTGATCAATTTGATTGATTGTGGTTCCAAAATCTTTCCTAGGCTATACACGGTCCAAAAATTATAAGAAATCTAAAATAAAGAGATAAGTGAGAAGTGGTATAACGCTGCCCATTTAATTTTGCTACTAAAAGACTCTTCTGAAAATTAGAATATATCCATAAAGGCAGGGAAAATTGTAGTTATTTTCATTTCTTTTTCAGTAGATTCATCCACAACAAAACAGGATCTGAACATGTATTGCAGCTTTTAAGAATTTCTCACTTGTATAACTCTGTGACAGTTAGATGACAATGCCCATAAGAAGACAATGCTTGATGACAGAGATTCATGTAGGTGAAATAAGAACCAATGTGTTGTGGTTACATTTTTTTTTTTAAACACAAATACCATACAAATATTTTTTAACCACAACACCTTGGTTCTTATTTCACCTACATTACAAAATGGTGTTGTTCAAGTGGAACTCTATTAGCGGAGATTCATGATCAAACCAATCAATGACACCTCATCATTTCAGCTTTGTTTCATGGGAGCCATTCATTTGCATTACAATAACCTACACACTTTACAGATTTCTATACAGTTTTCAACGTTAAGTCAGTAGGGTAATGGAGAATTTGCATACAAATTTTTTATTGCTTCATCTGAAAGTGCTTAAGGAGCTGTTTTCACAGTATTTTTTAAATTTTTTTCTGATATGAGAAATAGTATAAAAATAAATTTAAAAGTGAGAAAATGCACCGCCTAATGACGTCATCTGGCGGCATTTCCCATTTAAACACATGTATTTTAGAAGATTAAATCATTTTGTCAAATCTTCTCCAATAATTGTTCAATTCATGCACCAAAGGTATCCTCGTGTTCAGTTCACTCATTATTTTCCACTTAAACACGAAATTCATCAAATTTCAGACACCTGCAAATTCTCTTTTAACCCATTCGCATGTCATTTACAATGCGGCTATACCATTTGTTTTCCAATGAAAATACTTTTACCTTCATATGAAAAATAAAATCACCAAGAATCCTTCAGGTTAGCGACAAACTTTTCCAGAATGATATTTAGAACAATGCTAACATGGCTATCTATCAAAAAGTTGGAGAGCAATGACGAAAACAATCGCTTAGCAACACCGCGAAATGGCGTGCCATGATGAGTATACTGTCAATCTATGTTTATCCCAGGTGTGCCATGACGAGTATTCTCGTCAATACATTCATCACACTTCTACATCTCAATCACGCTCTTTTATAGAGACTAGTGGCACTCTGAACATGAGTAGTTGGAGATTCTATAGACCCTAAAAGAGAACAAAATTGGATAGAAGATAAAACAATAAATTGATGGGTACAATCCCACTTGCATGAGATGGCTCCAAAACCTAGCACTAAAATTAGTGACAGTAAATTGAAGTGGTAAAAATAAATGAGGATTAAATTACCTGGTACAACACAGTAAAAGGCCTGAAAGTATAAAGACGGAGGAAAATGAGAGTAAAACCGCCAGAGATGCAAATAGGTAATCTTCGTAGTTTAGATTTTTGTTCAATTTAAAACGGATCACTTTCTTCCTATCTGCCTCTGATACATCTACCTCTGGACCATCAACAGTGCTTGATATGCAGTCTGAATCATCACTGTGGAGATCAAATACAATGTACAGACCCTCAGGAAAATCCTGCCGCTAAAAGAAAAAAATCAGATAGAAATTGATCAAAAATATCAAAACGAGTCCTTAGTAAAGTTTAAAACTTATTCAGCGCAATGACATGAATATCTTGAATCGGACAGCTTGACAGCATTTGATGTTACAAAATTTCCTCTCATGTAAATGTTATCCTGAATAATTTCTACAAAAATGATTTGACGAATACTTACACTGAAACACGAATAACCACCTATAGCAGAAAATGTTTTGGTGAGAAATTTGCATTTGAAGTTTTGATTATGAGATGCATCGCTGAGTTTGCGCAGTAGGAAAACTGCAAAACATTTTTTTGTAATTGGTTATACCCTTCGAACAATCCGCTTGCGATTTTGGATAATATTTCAATTCTCACTTTAAAATTGTTGATTTAAAAAATGTTGTTATAGGTGGTTATTCCCCTCGACACCTAGTTTCAACGCAAATCGCTGATTAATTGTTTGAAAAATACAATCAATGCTTTCCGACAGTCATAGAATGTCATGTAACGGAAAATAATGGCCCTGTGACATTGATGCAGTGCGTGACTGCGTGAATGGGCAGAGAAACATCGATATGCGCATGGGTACATGTTTACAGGTGGTTATTTTACCCAACACCAAGTCTCAAGATGAAATGACCATTAAAATTATCGAAAACACAAATTGATGCTTTGTAAACGTCATATATCACCAAGTGATGTAAGTAGGCTGAAAAACACCGGTACTGGTATAGGTGGTTATTCCATCCACCCGCCAGTTGGTCTGACTTCACTGCACTAAAAGTGGATTCTTTAGCTGAGTATTCAAGGTATCGACTTGCCATCACTACCCAGGATACCCAACCGTAAAATAATTACAACAGGACGATGGGGGAGTAACCACCTATACATGTATAGGTGGTTATTCAAGGCGTGGTCTTAATTATAAATGTGACAGAAATGTCACTTCAATATGCATTCTATATAATAGTTTTGCTTTACAATACCTGTCAATGTTAATTAGTTGGTATGCAAATATGCGCTCTTATGAATTTAAACTTTCAAACAATAAAAAAAGAATAAAATTATGAACAATCTCACTCTGCAAAAGACTTGCCAAAAAGTGAATATCAATGGTGGTGATTTTTTTTTTTGAAAAAAAATTTGAAAAACAAATGCTAAGCTCAAGAATGAAGGGGTCCACACCTTTGACCTCAAACTGATTTTAAAAAAGTTAACTCAGAATCACTTGTTGTTAAAAGTTAAAGGTTGCACTGTTGATGTTGAAATTATTTGGGGTTTTAGCCAAAGTAACTCTAATGGCAAAAAAGAATGAAAGTAGAAAGAAAAAATGATGATTACCGTCAGCATAATTCCTCCTTTGGAACTGACCGTTTCCCAATCTCCTCTGTACTGAATTGTGTGTTCCAGATCAAAAACGGGACACTGAAACATTTAGCATGAGAACTAGGGAAAATTGGCTACGTATGTTTATATATTTTATATTCTGACAGTAAAACAATCCATTCAACCATCCCAAAAAAGCAATGTGCAGAGGCAAAAATCTAATAAAAAATTGAAAAAATTAAAGCTATTTTTGATTCACTCCCGTCCACTTAGGCTCACCTCAAAATCTGTCCTCTAGTAAAAGGATCTATTTTCAAGATATATTTTTCCAGGGGTACAGAAACTTTCTGATCACACAGACGGCCACTTGTGTGAAGAAATGGGAAGGGTAGCTTGCTATGACATTTAAATCAGGTGTTTCTTCGAATATTGCCAGGATTTGCGTAATTCTTGCAGAATTGTGGCAATTTTAAAAAAAGGACAAAAAAAGGTCGTACATACAGCTTTGAAAACTTTGAGAAAAAAGGGGTTCTTAATATGGGAGGGTCAATTTGAAAAATGGGAGGGCTAAGAACTTACTGCAAACTTGTAATTTTCTTACAAAAAATGTCTTACTGATATGTTTTGGATGGATAGGGTCATGCACGTTTTATCTGGAGAGTCGATTTCAAGAAGAACAGATGATACGTTTTCACTAAAGTTGTAAAGGAAGAATGCTGGCTCTGAAGGTGTGATTACTGTTTCATATTCATCCTCCAATCTGTGAGTAGAAAGAAAATTAGAGTTATAAATTTATTTTCTTCGGAGAGAAAGTCCTCAAGGTGCTAGAAAATATTATGAAAATGTTGTTCGCTGTTCTTCTCTATTACTGCAGCCACTCAAATCAGGGACAACGGAGAAGAAAAAATGTGTTTTCAAACTGCTGCTGCGTACTATGTCAATGTGGAACATCTGGGATCACAGAATTCTGGATCTCGGTTTCCATTAAGAGTGGGCAGGGGCAGTCAGAAAAGCCACTCAGTTAGTGCATACTTTTGGATTTCTGCTGAGTTTATCCAGCCAATAAATTGCTCAACTTACAGTCTGCTCATACTTTTCCCTTCTCGGAGAATTACCTTGAAAATGAGGAGAGGTCAGGAGAGCAACTTCTAGGATCCCTAGTGAGATAAGAGGGAGACTTTAATTTTGCACGTCTATACACAATTTGAGTTTCATCCATATCGCTCTGCTCTGACTACTTTCCATCTCAGTGCAAAATGGAGCCTTTGGATTATAGACATGTTTGAGCTTGTGGCACACCCCGAGATTTGACACATTGATATTTGCTCAAGCTGGTTCTTGACGATAATAAGAACAGAAAATTCACTTGTCTTTGAATTTCAAAAGATAGTGGGGAAAAATGCCATTCAGAGTTTTTCTTGACCTTGAATACGTTCTTTTCCAAATTAATACCTTATTCTTCCTGATTCCTGTACTTGAGGAAACCTATGGATGAGTTTTGATGGGGCTTACTTGATGCTGAAATTTTGTTGCTTTACAACTTCCAGAGAGAAATTAACATTGGACGGACTGGATGTGGAGACACTAATGACCATTTCATGCTCGCCTTCTGGGTTTTGTACATCCTCTAAATCAGTGCATAGTGTCCTAGATGTACGATGATATGCATAACTGGAACAAAAAAAATCGACTCACAGAACTGAAGATTGCTTGGTTTTTTCGGATGTAATGGGAATCATTTAGAGATTTTATTCACCTATCTAAATTGGTGCGATGGGTCAATTGCACTAGTCGCAGAATTTTGTTTAGATGGTTTAAGCGTACAGATATGCAAAAATGAGTAAGATCTGTCCAAACGCAAAATTCCTTTCTCCTGCATTAGTTTTTGCTGCTTCTAGCATTTGGCCTTCAAACATGATACACATCCTGCCTTCTATTTTGAGTAGATCGGAGCTTGCATGTAAACTTCAGTTAGAGTACATATCATGGAAAACAGGTGTTTAAAATATTCCTTTCGCTGTGTTCCCTTGTTCTACTTCATAAACAATTTCATAAACAAAATTCCAACTCAAACTTAAATTTCATTCTTGATGATAAAGCATTGGCAAATATGAAATAATGTTCACATTGATCAAATAAAAGAAATGAGATGAAGGCAATATACAAACCTATTTTGTTTCGACTGAATAGTGAGAGGAAGCTTCCAAGATAAAACACTTCTTCTCTGCTGGACTACGATTATAATTGGGTATGATTCGTCGGCACTAGTACTACTGATGGTCACCCGAGGAGGCTCCAAGTCACTTACATCCTGAAAGACATAAATTTATAGACAGCGCTCAGGGGCAAATTAAAGAAATGCGGGGGTAGCTTTTTCAGCTATGCTTTCTGTTTCAATCTTAATTGAAAAGCAAAAAGAAAGGGGCACCAATTTTTAAAGCTAGGAGAAGCCAATAGCTAATAGCTTTGGGAAAAATTAATTTGATTCCTGCTCAAGTATGCCTTGGAATCCTTCAAGTAAAGATGCAAGAAATCCTTAAAAATGCTTCTTTAAAAATTTGTCAAGGAAAATTAGCTAGAAACTGCAGTGCTCTTGTGAGACCATTTTGTTAGATGGAGCAGGATGCTCCAGGATTGGCAGGATGGAGGTAACTGCTCTTTTTCATACTGGCTACAGGTCTCACTTAGTTCTTCATGTAATTTGCTGTTCTTCTCGAGACATTTTGGTCAGAGTTTAAAGTGTAAACTCAATAGCAGGTTGCTCCTTTTCTTTGTATAGATATATCTCATTTAGGACCAAAATTAGCAAAGTCTAAGATTTCGTAAAAGTGTTCTGTTGACAATTCTGGTTGACCCATCAACAGTCCTGTAAACAAGCCACCAGGCTCTACCAACAACATTAACGTGCAAGACAACTGTTTACGGATTTTATTAACAGTTGACGAGCGAAAATTTGCTTATTGGTGACCATCCTGAAAGGACAAAGAATTAATGGAGAAAGAGATGAAGTTACCTTGTAATTTGGATATTCAAAGAGATATGAGACAGTCTTGTTGATTTCCATGGTATAAACTTGACAGTAATTTGCAAATAGAGGAATAGGTTTTATTGGAAAAGGGGGTTCATAAATTCCAGTGAGAGACCAATCCCAAGCATTCACATGCTCAGCGGCCAAAATGTGTAAGAATAGGTATGCTGGAAAATACTTAGGAATCAACATGATAAAAAACTGAAGTGTTAGCAGAAAACTTGGACCGAATTTCTACCACAAAAATACATAGATACCTCCTATGACTGTAAAAGTTCACTGATAAAAATGTGAATGGCAATGGTAAGTGGATAGAGTGTCTGTTTATTAATTAATTGCAATGATCGCGAAAATCGTCAATGGGAAATCAATTGAACATTATCCCACCTCGTATCATGCTCGCAAAATTTTGCTAGAAATGGGAATGTGATGTGAATTTAATTTGAATGTGAATGGAAGGAAACACTTCATAGTAACTTCGCTGATGTTTACTTTTTGCAGGCGGAGGAAAGATAAGCTGATAAGTGTTAAGCATGGCTTCCTCGAGCGAGCAGAGCAGTCCGGATGGCTGCGACGGCCGGCAACTAAGCGCTCCCTGGCGGAGAAAGATTTGCCTTCTCGTGGATTCTCTTGTGCGTTGAGGGCTAAATTCTTGAAAAAAAGGGTATATTTTTGGCGTTTTCCGACCATTTTCGCCTGAAGCAAAATTGCTCCATGACAGTGAAGGGTGAAAAACTCGATTTTTGGCAGATATACGTGATCTTACGGATTTTTGTGAGGTCCAACAACTGATAGTAACAGAAGGTTGCGAGAGTCCTACGCGAGGTCGCAGCACTAGTAACTGCTCACAGATGTTTACATTGCCATTATGAAAGTTTAGGGTCCTATGAAAAAAAATGATGCAACCTCTCCGATTGGCGGCAAAATCGGGACAAGTTTGAAATTCAAATAAAAAGCGGCAACGGAATAAAAAATTTCAACGGAAAAGAAACCAAAGCCGTCACACTATCGATGAGGACTTTTCTGGGGGGACCCAGGGGGTCATAAGGACTCACTATGCCAAAAATCAGCTTGTTATTGAATTTTTCCCTTAACTTTTGTATAGTTCCTCGACTAGTAGACCGGATTTCGGGGCTCCGCTACGCTGCCGCTGCCATATGGGGAACGCGTGTTTCGCGTTGGTTTACCTATTGCTTGCAACTCTAAATTTTTTTTACTTGCACTAAAATAAAAACAGACTTACTTGAAGAACGCAAAATTTCCTATCAAAAAATTCGTGGAAAAAAAAAAAAAAAAATCACTGACCGAAAATGTGGGGTTTTAAAAAAGCCACGACATAAAATCTCATGATCAGCAACCTTCTTTCTCATTTTTCTCAAAATTGTCGATTTCAGGGGAAAAAGTCTATGAACCTTTCAGAAAGGACATAAAATTTCCTATCAGTTTACGCACAGCATTTTTGAAAAAATAATTATTGCGGCCGAAAATATGGGTTTTAAAAACGGACGAGGCAAAAATTCTTGTTATCAGTGACCTTTTTTCCTCATTTTTCTTGTGAATCGTCGACTTTTGAGGAAAATTTCAAACCTTTTAAAAAAGGAAGTAAAATTTACTATCTGTTCATTACAAAAAAATTATGAAACCAAAAATCCTTATGACCAAAAATACTCTAGTAACAGTGGCTGTTGAGAAAAGTTGTAAAAAAAACTCGTAAATTTTGGGAGAACTTAAAATTTACTTCAAAATCACTTGAAAATTACGTAAAAAAACTCTTGAAATATTCGTATCAGAAGATCCTTATTGGGGCTTTTTTTACATAAAATTGAAGAAAAATTTTAGGTACATTTTTTATGAACTTCCTGCGAGAAAAAACGAGGGGAAAAAAAGTGAACAGAAAAGTGTAAAAGGAAAAGTTGCAGCCCATAAAAATTGAGGATATAGTTTGTTGTTTTTCACGTAAATTTTACTTTTTATTTTAATTAAAATAACACTATTTTTTTTATTTAAAAGAATTCCCCGAAAGAGTTTCCTAAAACGAGTATTTTAAGAGGGTTTTTTACTTAAAATTTACAAGTTTTTTACATTTTTTTGGACAACTTTTCGTAGAATTTTTTCTAAGAGTCATTGATGCTAGGACATGGACTTAGCTGCGGCAAAAATTCTGAAAACTTCAAAACTCTAAATGTTATGAAGGTTCTTCAAAGATAAGACATTATTGTTTTTGGAGTTCGGAAAATCCAATTAAGCAGGTATATAAAAAGCAATTTATACTTTAATAATCGTTTTTCGAGAAGTACTGAACATATTGTCCCAAAAATGTGTACATCGAAAGCCACAGTGCGAAACTGCGCACCTCCATTTCAGCGGTTCAAAATTTCCATTCCAAATTTGCTTTATCAAAGAAACTGAAGTCAAGTTTACGGCTTAAAAATTTGAGCAGAATATTCTGCCAATAGAGAAGAAAAATAAAAAAAGTTTACAAGACTTTATGTTGACTAGTTTTCCAAAGGAAAAATAAGGTATGGGAGGAAGTCTGCGGCCCGTGGCGGCGCCGCAAATGGACACTCGTAGTTTCGCACTTTGGCCATGTGTATTCTCTATAGAAAACTAAAATAAATAAATAAAAAAAGTAGAAAAATGCAAGTCGGTGAGTGCCATTTCCACATTTATTTTTATAAATTGACATGGAATGACCCATCTCGGTTACACCTGGGGAGCTACCAATGTTAGTACAAAAACTGAGGGAAGTTTCGTTCACAATTAAGGGGAGGGTAGCAAAAGACTGTTTCTTCGAACAACCTCTTTTAAGGTTACACATGGCTTGAAAATTATTTTTACAAAGAACCGAATGGGCTGCTCGTAGAAGTAGGTAATCTATTACACAAGAAAATAGTACCTATAAGATACAAAGATGAAACTGACAGTTTAAAAATATTGATATGTAAAAAATAAAGCTCTTGGAATATTCTTGAGTAGGTAAGTACACTTATAGGCGCAAGAAAAACATAAAGATTCAGAGTGTTTATCGTTCATGATTGATAAGAATTCATTATTTACAGTATTTACAAGTAAAAATATAAGTCAAAGGAAACACAGAGCTCAAGACTAAGTTTCAAAAACAATAGCTGAGAAAGATATAACCAGTACAGAATGAGTAAGTAACTAAAGAAAAAAACAGATGCTGACTCCATGAATGACCCTCTGATCTTTTAATTGTCAGAAACCTCATTTCCATAACAGAATTCTCCTATGGGTTGCTCAAAGGTAATGCTGCTAGCCTCCATACACAGGAAAACAGGTATGGACAGAGCAGCTGCAGCAGGGCATCATGAGGAGAAAAGTCTTCGAGTCGTAATACAATAGCCAAACTTTCTCTTACCAACACATTGACAGAGCTCACAAATTATGATTTGGACTGTCTCTGATCAAACATTGACAGAGCTCCTGTACACAAGCCATCCTCACAGACTTGAGACGCACAAGTCAGACGAGCCAGTTCAATGACCATACCACTTTTTTACTACGATAACTGGCTTCTGAGAGGTTCCATTTATTGAGATTGGGGCAAAGAATTGATATTGGGGTTATACCTCATTGGACCTCTCTTTCTCGAACTCGTAGGACGACAAATTGCCGTTGAAAATAGGCTGGTGCGGGTGGTTTAGATTGCCGATCGCCCCGAATAACACACATAAATTGTAGGTGCAAAAAAACAAAATTTTACTAAATCGAAATCTTTCTTGTGGACTAATCATTAAACTACTGTTTCAATAAAAAGGATGCTTTTTTGTTTCCGCCTCATGTCAAATCTGTTTAGGTTCTTTTTTTCAATTTTGTAAAAATTGGAATATATTTTTTCACAAAACTACTGAAAATATAATAATAGCAAGGATAACAAAGAGAGGCATCAGTGAATGCTGCCCTAATTGGAAATAGGCATTCAGTAAGATGGGGTCCATCAAGTTTATGTGCCAAAAAACAGAAAAAATAATCTTCCCACGCTTGACCTATCTCTTTCTTGGAACTTTTAAAGTTTCAATACCTAAACATGCCTAGATCCAGCATTTTCTGACCACATATTGTCTGCAAATGACAGTGGATGCCCATACAATTCACGATTCCCGGTCACTTAATTGTGTTTCCATCACACTTAATTATCGCCAACCTTGGGCTCCATATCAAAATGTGCTGTTCTGTTTCAAGAGGACCGATTTGGATTAAGTTTCACATGCTTTAAGGGGATAACAGTAGGTACCTGACTGATGGCAAAAATTATCTGATGATTCATGAGATAACAACTAGTACGTACCTTATACTTTTTCTTCAGCCCCCTAAGTAAGAGGCTAGAAAACATTCGAATTCAACTTATTGGAACGCACTGGGATTTACAAGAATAGGTACGCTGTATTGAACACAACCGTGGAAAGCTTAGACAACAAATTGCGGAGAAAATTTTATGAAAACGTAAGGAAAACAGTATGGTCACCTCAAACACCTCATCTCATGCCACAAATGGCCAAAATTAAAACGCCGGTGTCATGGGGTTGTAGCTTGATTTCTGTATTGCCTTGAAAGTTAGTATTCCTAAGGTCAGTTCAAGCAATGCCAAAAGCATTTTCATGCTTAAAGAAGCTCAAAAAAGCTTTTTGGCTTAAAAATAATGCTTAAAATTGTATTGGTAAAAATAATGTTCCTTGTTGACCTGAAGCTCATGACATCACATGAAGCTAAAGGCCATGGTTTCGATTATCGTGGATCCAATGTAACATGGCCACCATATGACCCGCGCCTGCGCTACGTGATACTCTCATTTGATCCTCAGAGCTTGTATGATTTTAAAGAGTCGCAAGCACTGTCAGGAAACATAACCTCTTGTTACGAATGGGACTAGAAAAAGAATTAACAAATGCAGACGAACAGATAAACAGTGGTAAATTCTTCATGTAAAATCACAACATCTATTGGCCCAATATATTTTTGTTTGAAATGGAGTTGGATTTTCAGGGATTTGAGGGTCATTTTCTCAGCTACAATTTGATTACATGAAACACTGGAAAATGCAGGTACCCAATTTTTTACTTAATTTCTGGTAATTCTGATCATTGTGCAACATGCTCATTAATTATCATTAATGAGCAGGCGGTCAGAGAGATCGAGAGCCAAGCAGAGCTTAGAGAGAGAAATGCATATTGATTAAATTAACAGTGAAAATCGGGGTAAGTAACAGTTCTTGAGAAGTCAAAGAAAACACTAAATGGAAAGGCTAATGCCGAAAATGAAGCTAAAAACTTTCTGCATCCTTGACCGAAACCAAAGTCTTGTTAGGCGCCAGAGATTTCATTTTAGAATTCTTCCCTTCTACATAGTTACAGAAATCAGGTCATACGTTGCCCAAATTTGTAAGGAGACTGTTTAAACAATGCAAAATCCTGGAATTTTCTTATCTGACTGACACTTTTTGTGCACTTTGGCCCCTAAAATTAGTGGAACACTCATTTTAGGTGCAATAGGTATTCCTTTCAGAGGACAACTTTTAACTGACTGTTCAAGGATCCCATGTTTTTCCAAACACCGGGGCCCTTGACGTTAAATGTTTCAATGTTCAATATAAAATTAATGTGTCTATAATAATAAAAAATTCACTGGAGTTATATTCTCTTGAAAAATGATGGAATCATTCAAGAGCTAAAAATAACTACTGTGCGAAATGCTGGAAAAATTTGCAGATACCATAACGACTGGACATGGAAAGAAAGAATTGAGAAAAGCTACTGTCATTTGAGAGGGATTTAACAAGAAAGATTGGTACAGAAACTTAAGACTCTCTAACAATATTATTTACAAATTAGAGCAAAAGTAACTTACCAAATACATACAATTGGTAAAAATAAAAAGGAAAGGTAACCGACTACAGTGAAGAGAGGAATGGAGGGTTGCACAATTCCTTGAGGAGAGCCAGCCTGCCATAAGAAAAATTTGGCAACACATAGATGCGTTGAGGTTAGGACTGGCACTACAAAGGCAAAGAGGTTTTTAAAATAAATTGCTGGGGAAAGCTTAGGGGGGGACCCTCCTCATCCTGGGAGAAACACCCCTGTTTCCTGCTGCATGTTCACACTAACACGAGGGTGCCATCAACCAATCAGTATCTAATTTTTCCCCCAACTGCCCTACCCTGAAACTAGAACACTAATATTTTTTAAAACATTTAAACTACAATAAGGCAAATTAGCGAATATTTCGGGTTTTGTATAAACCAAAACCAAAATCAGGTACTAGGAACTCAGACATAAAAATAACTGCACAAATCTTTTTTTTTAAATTAAAAAATGGGATTAAACGTTCTTCAACTTAATACTGCTATGCTACTTTGCATTTGTTTGAAGGCTAGGCTGACCTGCCATTGGAGGTCATAGATCATGGAAAAAATTGTTATATGAAAGAATAGATTAAAAGCAAGTTGAATTTAAGCTGGTAAAAGTCAAATCTGGTAAAGTAAATCTGGTAGGAATACATCTTCCCATAGAGATCTGAAATGCCTCGTTTCACCAAGGGTCATGAATGAAACTCGCAACAATGCATACAGGCTGAAATAAAGCGCACCGAGTTGATGTCGCCCACATTTCCTCAAAATGTGATGTTACAACTGTAGGTAAAAACATCTGGGAAGAAAATGGGGAATTATTCAATTTAAATAAAAAAAGTGACCGATTGAATCTCTAGCAATAGCATGCTGTGTAACAGTCGAAGTACAAGGAGCATGAAAGTTTGTTAGAAATTCAAATGGCTGACATCAGCAACATCAGGAGGAGTGGCAGGAAAAGTGGTCAAATCTGGAGACTTCTCCTCAGGGTTCTGACATTTCATTGCAACATAATTTGATATTGAAGCCGCAACCATACTTTGGACTGCATCTGTACAATTTTGAATGATATTCTGTAACAAGAAATCGAAAAACATGTTTGTTAAAAGGAAGAAAACGAAACAGAAGGAGCAAAATAAGAAATCCTCGACCATGTGGAGACGCACTGTTAGAGACAAAAAAATGCAGCCCTAGTTATTAGATTGTATGCTGAATTCACCTTGAGCATTGTTAAAATCTACTGAAATTCTCCACCAGTGATTAGTGTTCAATGATCCACCACCACCATCCTGTTTGAAAAATTATTCCGCTGATAAGCAAGCTTCTGGGCCTTGCTAAATACTTGGGTAACCCTGGAAAAATCGACTTCCGCATTTTTATTCGGTCTGATCTGAAATAAGTTCTAGTATAAGTACCGACCCTAAACCTGAATTTCAGTGAAAATGAATACTATTTAGGGATCACTACTCCCCCCCCCCCCCCCTTTATAATTTTTTGTCTTGTATTCCGTGAGTGGACTCGGAAACATTTTCCTGTCATAACAAAGTGCTGATGCGAAAGGAGTGTCAGACTTGGCCTGGACTTTCTTCAAAGGAACGTGCTTCACAAGACTCATTCAGTTCTGACCTCCTACCACTAAGGGCCCGCACAGGCCCCCTCCCTACTTAGTGCAATGTAAAACTATTAAAGTTAAAGAGTTTTTACAGTTTAAAATTTTTTCCTATGGGTGCAATTACCAAATTTTTTGTGTTCCTGTTTTAACACGCCATGTTACATATGCCCCCCGCCTCTTCTCCTCTGGGAGAAACAAAATGTATTAAAATACTAACCGTTCTGGCTGCGCTTCGCTCATCAGTCATGGCTAGCCAAGGGGCTGTGCCCCCTGGACCTCCGGTCACTCGCTGCGCAAGTGACATTCGGCTCACTCTAAGTGGTTGGACATTTGATCACTGTGATGTATACATTTTGGAGACTCTTAGGATAAAAATGATTTTATCACAGAACTTTGTTACCAGAGCATGCCAATATTAGGTCATTAATAAATATATAGAGATGAAGTAATGATAGGGATCGGTCATATTTTCAAAAGCGCATCTGACTGGGGCATCAGTCCTATTGCATGGAAGAGAGTGACAACCATGGATCTCCATCTGCGGTTTAACTTGCTGAAGTAGCAAAAGTTCATCTTTACTTCTTATAAAGATTATAGGTGGGGTAAGGGTCTAAAAACTGCTCAACAATAGTGTAGTTCGAGTCGAATCTCTATGAGCCCACTTGTGTTCTTTCCTTATAGTTTCATTGCATATAAATCTCTCTGATGTTATGGTTTTATTCTCTCAGATTGCATAAGTAATTATATTCTCATTTTATTTCCTTTCCCTTCCATTTTTTTTCAAAATAGCTTTCCTGAGAATACATTTGATGCTTCTAATGGAACCAATTTTTTTTAATAACATCCCCGGCTAAATCGTGGGTTTTCCAGGAGGGTAATTTCTCTTCCCTTCCAGACTCTACTGTTGACAGATAAGTTGTTTTTCCAGCACTTTTCCCAGTTCAAACACATGTAAAATATTCACATTTATCACAAAATCTGGCAACCCTTTCGGACTCGAATTAAAGGTGGAATGAAGAGGAATCCTTCAAAGTTTATATTAATGACAAGAATAATCACATCCATTTTGAAAAAAAAAAAAAAAAAAAAAACCTCATTAAACTCGATACTTGCTGTACACGACGCCTTCCGTGAAGCCCTTGAACTATATTAACACCAACTTTCAGGCACTTCGGCAAAATATAATGCCCCTCCTCTTGATTTTTCCATTCAAATCTTTGAAAATCATAAAATTAATGGAAATGAAGCTCCGCCAATGTGAAAATATTGTAGAATCTTGTATGATCTGTTTAGGATCTTATAAAAGTTAGATTGATACATCTAGAAACGAATTTTCAGGGCAATGAAATCATGTTCAGTATTTACCCTCTCATTTTCTCCACATTTTCTCAAATGGGATGAAATCTGCTGCAGAATTGAGACGCCTTCCTTTTACAAAAAAAGAAAGGAACGCTAATTTAACCTTCAAAAAAATACAATTATACTGATATAAAATATTTGATTAGGTTGATCGACGCATGTAAGCATCAAGTTTCAAGTCGATAGCATCATATTTAACCCCCACTACTACTTCATTTACATGTAGATCGCACATTAGTTTTTACGCAGAGGCCAAACACTTAAAGGATCTAATGAGCTTTCAATTCGAAAAAAATCGAAATAGTGACTCCAACCAATAACAGTGTGTGCTAAAAATGGAAAATTTGTATTTCTCATTCTCGAATCAATGGAAGATGATTTTAGCACAAACAGCAAGGCAGATTGATGCAAATTTCAGTCAGTGATGATAGAAACATATGGCTGTGATGTTTAATTATGATAAAATTCATAATAGAAAATTAGTTGCTCTTCAATAGGATTTTCACTGTTGGTGAACAGTCAGTTGCATTGTTTTTGGTATTTTACATCTCTCACCTGACATTTACATCCACCAAATTTACAGCTTACAGCACCTTGGATCGAGAAAATTGTTATTTTGAAGTTTAATTCTGAACAAAAAAGGTGTCCCCTTGTAACTCGGAGACCATTCCTTTATTAATCTTAACATTTATTCTCGGTTTTGTATCATTTCAAGAGTCGATTTAAACCTTGGTTCTTAGGTCGAATCGACTGCTTAAAATAGGCAAGAAAAAAAAGAGGCTCCTCTTTTGGGAAGTTCTTCCCTAACATTGACAATCCGGCTAGTTTTGCCACGCATTCATTGGAAACAACAAATTGAGGATGAGAGTCTAAAAAACTATTCTGAGAGAGAGAAAGGTGGTGAAAATATGTAAAAACAGTCAATTCACCTTGTTTATGCCTGTGATTTGAGAAAACCTATCATTCAAAGCAGTCATAGTCCACGCTCTCCGTCGGAGCCAATCTAGTCCATCTAACGCAGCTGTAATACACCCAATGGCAATCACGCAAGGAGAGAATACACTAAATTTAAAATCTGAAACACAAGAACAAATTGATTTAAATCTTGAGTGAAAAAAAATTGGAATTTAATAAAATGTTACAAATCTGAGTTGCAATCGACAGGCAAAAAAATAAGAAACAGAGAGACATTATACTTCCTTCCAAAAACATTTTATGGTGCTTCAAGATCTGTTACTGTGAGGTACCGTTAAGAAATAGGAGGTGGAGCTGATTCTTAAAAATATCTCTGTTTCCAGTTGCAACTCATGGAATATACTCGGAGTCCCCGTTTTTAGGTTCGTTATAAAGCTAAAATTAAGTTCAGCTGCAACTCTACATTACCGTCCAAAGGTTAAGTTCACAATAAAAGGAGCTTTTTTTTATTTTGTCTTTATTTATTTCATTATTACTTTTTTTTTATTTTTTGCGAAAGCCAGTGCATTAAAATTATGATAGGTTAGGTTACGTTGGAATGACTGCTTCGCTGGAATTAAGTATTCATTTTCATTCATTTAAAAATTAATTTTTATTCAATGCTGGAATTTTTTTTCACTCATTGCCGAGGAGTTAAAACAGCTGACAGGTTGTCTGGGAACAGAGCCATTTACACTTAAGATTTTCGAACCTACAAGTACGATTATGATTCTGGTTCCTGTTCCGAGATGATTGAAAATTTTGGTTCTCATTCTCATCCTGGTGCCTTCATGACAGCTTCTGTTTCCATAAAGCAATTTTCAGGATGGCAAGAACTGGTATTTTAGAGATGCACATGGTGTCTCAAAATTTCCTTCCACCCCCTCTAAATAATAAAGTATGTGAGAGTTGATGATTTTGTATACTTCCAATAAAATTCAGTATAAAACTGACATTTTACATTTAACAGTTCCTGGCCGTGGGATAAAAGGCCATTTTTCAAACTGAAACCTACTCGCTCATATTGAATGGGACAGGAGCAAACTTGACAGCCTCCATGCCAACTATTAACTCTTTCCAAAACTCTGGCTTCGGGCATTTGGTACGCATACATATATTTTTTAAGCAAATTAAGTAACAATAAGTATAAAGCATAATTTTTAGGGGCTTACCTCTGACACACATTGCAATAAGAAAATGGGCATGTTTCTGAACTTTGGAATAGTCGTACAGTAAATCTTTGTCTATTCGTCTGACTAAATAATATATGAAATCATGAGGCAAAACAGCAGCCATATCCCATTTCAGCTTAGACAGGACCAAAGATTCCCATAGCTAAAACAAAAAAACATCAGAACCTTTTTAATATGATTAAAAGAACCTGTTAACATTGGTTTCAAAATTTCTGTCTCATTAAAAATGAGTTAATTTACAGCAATAAGCAGAGAACAAACGAAACAAGGAATGCAGATAGCAAAGAAAAGAAAGAAAAAATCCAATGGATGGGATGGTGGGATCCATTCTTGTGAATGGATATGAGTGTTGGCGTCTTGACCACCACAGTTCTTTTTCTAAAGAACAGGAAAAAGGGAAAGAAAAGATCAGAATGTTTACTTTTCGAGGAAAAGAGTAAGAGGTTATCATGTCTTGTGCGAGTCTTTGCTTTATTATTTACATCAATCATATCATCAAAGGTAATGCAAAAATCCCTTCCACTCCCTCTAACTTTATACCTCATCAAGGTAAATATTTGAAAAATGGGGGACGTTTCTACGTCAAATAGAGTAACTTTTTGGCTCCCCTTTACTTTTCAGGAGAGGCTAAAATCATTTTTAGATTGCGATACAAAGGTTGAGGGGCTAGCATCTCTAGCGGATTCAGCATATTTTTGTAACAAAAAAGGCACAAGCACCAGAAGTCAGCCATCAGCCATCTGCAGTTGCAAGCTTTTCCCTAAACAGTCAGTGGTCAAGTCTATTCTGCTAAGCACTGTCGTTGATGGACTGAAGTTGTGCCCACCTCGTCCAAGGGTCCACACATTAACTAGTGAATTTTTAGCTCCTTCCATGTTCGCAATTGCTGCTCTTGCTCACTGTTTTCTGTCATTACATTTTTGCTCTTCAAAATGCATAAATAGTGCAAAGATCTTCCTGTCACTTTCTTGCCCCCATCAAATGTTTGCTTCAGAAAAAAGAAAAGTTACTCATTTTTTTTTTTCACTTTGCAGTGAGACTTATTTTTCTGTCGAAGCTACTATTTTGCTTCCTCTTTAGTGAGTGTTGTAAATGGCGCAAAAATGTCCCATTGGGCATGATAACTATTGACTAATCAAAAGAGCGATGAACATTGAGATATTAATCAAAATTCTTCGTTTTTTAAGAGTGACATTGGAAAAAGTAGTGTGGAAGTTGAGGAAAAACACTTTATTCATAGTTATCATTGCCGCAAGGGTTGAAAAGTAACCAGTCACTTTGCTAATGTCTTCTAAAAAGGACTTCAAAAATGAGCTGTGACTTTCTGAGATAAAACATTCATTTGTTAGTAAGCACTGCAAATATTCAAAATTTTCAAGGATTATCTTGAGATTCTCTGGCTGCTCCTAGAATTTGAGAAGGAAAGTACCGAAACTTTTGATGAAATTAAAATAAAAATATTGCATTAATAATAAAAAAATCCAAGAACTGAAGAAGTAGATCCGTTTGCAATTGCTGCTTGTAATTTTTACAATTACTACCTCCTCATGGAATCGAGGTTTAATTTGATTTTTTGGTAACTTTTGGATTGATGCCCTTTTTGCTAAATATGTAAAAAGTGAATGGACAAGTCAAGGAAAAGAAGAAACTCTTGAATTTTGATTCTGTTGAAATCAGCAAATTAATTTAGAAGATTAGTGGATTTGATTCACTGACTATCTGTGAATACTAGAGAAGGATCTGATTCCGGTACGCAAAGAAAAAATGAGCTGAGACTTTCCGAAATGAAATGTTCATTAGTAAATACTGCAAATATTTAAGTTAGCAAGAGAATACTGAGATAAGCTAAAATCCGGCCGCCCATCCTACACAAGAACAGCAACACGGGTGGGACCACTTAGCAAGGAGGTTGCATCTGTGAGGCATCGGCGTTCCTCCTTTGTTTCTGTGAGGACTAAGGTCTTTGTCAACAGTATTTTAACGCGGATGAGAACAGCAGGATACTAGAAATTAATTTGACTTAGAGAGTAAGCCTAAAACTGGACGTATTTTAATCAAAGGGTACTGTGTCCACTCTGACTTGAGCCGTATCATGCATGTTTACTTATAGATTTCAGGGCTCATGTCACAAATGGATCAAGTTCATTTTGATTTCAGTATGTCCAACTGGAGTGGATGGGGAGAGAATGGTGCTAAGTAAATTTTGAACACAGTTTTCTTGGTTTGAGAGAGAGAGTAGAGATACACCCTTTTTGCTCAGCATGGCAGTGAAGAAGGGTTTCCTACATTCTGGCCTCTTGAGCCTTACAGGATCATATGATCATGAAAATTTTAGGATACGCTCCCTGGGATATGTGAATGCTAAATCACTGAGTGTCAAAAAAAGAGCGTAAGATGCAATAAGCCCTTCTGCAGGCAAACTATTCAATTGATATGATTTCATTCACTTGGTCTTACCTGCAAGTCGTGGAGACTAAAACTTGAATCTGTAGCAGCTACTAACACATTACTTTGAAGTATAATTGTTTCTTTAAGTTTGGAACTAACTAAGAGACAGGCAGTGCCTAATAATTGTAACTGAGTTTTCTTAACAGCTATTGTACATAAGAACCTATCCATGTAGTTCATTGCCAGCGCAAACACCTCTTCTTGACATTGCTGCTCTTCACAAACCTGAGAAAAGAGAAAAACGACCTCATTTAAAGTCAACTTAGTTGCATCAAAATGAAATGTTGGTTTGATTGAAAATTCATTCCAACATTTGATAAATTTAAAACTTTGATGCAAAAAACTTTTGCATTCTTGTTAGCGTTAAAATTAAAGACAGAGAATTCCAAAATTCCTGTTTATCTAGATAATCTGTATTCTCTATTGTTAATTTGCTTCTTGGTAAGTTGGTGGAATTAATGTAATTTGATTCAATTCACTTACGTAATTTAATTCATTTGACTCGAATTGAAAATTTTTTTGAGTTTCTTGGCTTTGCTTTCTGCGCAAAATGGTGTGGATCCAGCACCATTTCTCCATCTTGTTATATACATATATTTATACATATAAACTAGTAATTTACAGTTGTTAGCTTAACTATCTTAACCAAAGCTGAGCTGGTGTATGGTCTTTGAGCGAAAATGGTCCAGCCATTTAAATTTTAGGCTGTGGGTCAGTGGTGTTAGGGGGGCTAAGCCACAGTAAGTCGCAGGCAGCAAACTTTTAGGCACACTATTCGTTGATCATAGTTTGCAAAAATATGAATGCACTGTCCCACAGTAGGTCACTGAGGGCCAGTTCTATCACCTCTGGTCAAATCTGCTTGCTACCTAACCAAAGGATAAGCGTTTATCCTCTTGTCAAATGAAATGCCATTTTATCACCTCTTGTCAAATAAAAACTGGTTTTATCACCTCTTGTCAATCACATGTATCCTATGGTTACTTACTTAAAATTGTACTATGGTTTTGAAAAACTTAGTGATAAAATGCTGTCAAATAAGGCTGGATTACCTTTAAAACTTCAATTTACGAACTACATGAAAAAATCAGTAGCGAATAAGTAGGCGAATAACTGCCAGATGCAGTTATCAATATTTCAGAGGAATAGAAGAAAAACACAGAGCTGATGAAGGAACGTTTGCTGTGGACTGCAATATTAACCAAACAGAGGCCAGGATTTAAATTAATCCTCTGGTTAAGGCATTTGGCAGGAGGTCAGATACCTATCAGATATTTGCCACTTCTTCACTCTGTCAAGCTGAATTTAACCAGGAGTTTATGTTAACAAAAAGTCATAAAACACTACTTTCACATTTATCCTCGGGTCAAATGTAGCAGCAGTTTGAGCAGAGGTGATAAAACCGACCCTGAAAGTATTGCGACCAGCTTCTGTCACACAGCGGGTGACAGAAATAAAGTTCATGGACAAACTGTTCTTAAATCCTGATTTAATTTAAAAATTGTTTACTGTTAACAAGGCCACCCTAAAATTACCGCTTAGTTTATGCTTTGCCTTCAGAAAATCAGATCAGTTCTTCGACATGTTAATTTGGAACAATTAAAGGAACATTCTTATAGCCTTGCCATTTGTGGTGCAGGTACGCCTAATGCAACCACTGGCAATGTGTTGTGACTGGGGATACAGGATTCTATTTACCTAGTTCAATCCATCATAACAAACTTACTCCTTGCAATAAAAGGCAAGATAGATAATGATCCTTACCTCCCACATCCATTCTGCGACAAGTTCCCTCATTTTTGGAGTGATCTCACGTTGAATGGTGACAAAGTAATTCTTAATTGAAGATTGGGCATCATCTCTGAGCAGGTTCTCCAGGACCCTGTCGTCATTTATCAAAATAGGATCAATGTAAGCTTTCACCTCGTCTGGGATAACTCCATTTTCACAGCAAAGTAAGTCCATAGAGGACATTATTGAGAACAAGGGAACAGATTGAGTGACTGATATATGTTGAGAATGTCATACATCAAGCGTTGTGGGTAAACCACGTAAGAAACGCGACGATAGATTTTTCACGCACTTCTAATCACTGAAGACACTGAGGATTCTAGATGCCTGAGAAAAGGGACGACGAAACAACTGATATAATAAGTGAGACAAAATCTCACGATCGGCGCAGGAATGCATTGTCAAGAGCTGACCAGGTAAGGTACATAGTAACAGATATGGGAGCAGAAAACTTTGCTATGCTGGAAAATCGCAGAAATCAATCCAAATCACATATGTGTCCAAAATTGGAGTTGGACACAACACAAGGCACAAAAGAGAAGAACGAAATTGACGGCTTGAGGTTTGACTGACGGCAACCCGACCAATACCAATTCTCTGGCTAAACACTACTAAACATTCCTGGCCATTGTTTGAGGTTAAATGGTCGGTCGGAGCCAAAGAAAAACAAGGAGGTGTTTGCATTTTGAGGATTGTTTACCGCGTGACGTAGGTCGGTACAGCATGGCCAGCAAAATCTGGAATTCAAAGTCTGAAAGACGGACCAGAACGTCCCATTTTTTTGCTCAATTCAACTCATGATATGATTTCAAACACTTTATATAAAATGAATTTTTTCCATATACCACACAAATTCCAAGAAAATCGATGATAAAAGTCGTCCGTACCGACCTACGTCATCAAAAGAATCCAAGATACCGAAATACTAACACCTCTTTCTTTTCTCAGGGTCAGGCTGCACGGACATGATAGAGGGTGAACTTTAAATAACTGACTTTTTTACATAAGAAGCTCTGGGCGAGGAATTTGTAGCTGATTTGCCAGGCAATTTTGATCAACTGAGACAAATTGGTACGATAGAATCCCATTTTAAAAGAGGGTGAAAATTATTTAATGCATGTCAAAATGTTTCCCTCCGCAGAATTAATTGTTGCCAGATGTTGCTGAAAGATCAGATTTCTCTATTTAAAACCATGTACAATACCTACATTTTATTGTACAATTTGGCAACCTTGCCGCAGCTAATACTAACACACTCTCACACGATTACTCGAATGACCAGGAGTGCTAAGTAGGAACAAAGTAGAAATTGCGGCGACCCTAGTCCTCCAAGGCCTCCAAGGCTATTTACTTTTTGCACTTTTGCAGGCGAAGACCCTCGAGAGAGCAGGCGAGCAGGGCGACTGGGCGAGGCAGAGAGAATGGAAGGTAAAAGGTCCGATTTTGATGTGAATCAAATTTATTTGAATAGCTCAGACAAATCCGACATTATCCGATGGTCGCTGAGAGTCGTTGCTGAATTTTGCGCGTCACGCGCAAAATTCAGGCATCGGGCCGATGGCTTCCACATTTTAGCGTTAAAACGGGCCCAGAGAGTATGGAAGGTTCCATAATCCATACTCTCTAGACGGGCCTCTAACCATACTCTCTGGGCGAGTCAGAGAGTATGAATAGGCCCAGAAAGTATAAAGGGTGATCCGAAAGTACATTCCACCCCCTCTGACCTTTTACCTAATTGAGGTAAAGATTTGCAACTTGGGGGTGTTCTTCGGTCAAAGGGAGCTACTTTTTAGCCCCCCCCCCCCCCTAACATTTTTAGGGGCCCTCTTGAGGCGGCAACGGACCCCAACTTTTTTTTCAATTGGGAAGACCCCCTTTGTGATATACCTCGCGCAAATCCGAAGTCAATATCTCAAACAGTTTCAAAATGGCTGCCGGTTAATGTTCAACATGGCCGAAAATTGGCACCTCGGTTTTTTGTCGCTGGATTTGCGCGTAAATCGGTATCTAAGGGGTATTTTGACACTAGAAAAACGATTTAATGTAGATTTTTAAGAAACCCAAAATATCCAAAATGGTCGCCAATTGAATTTCAAAATTGCCGAATTTTTTTTTTTTTTTTTTTTTTTTTTTTTTTTTTTTTTTTTTTTAGAAGTTTGATTTCAAATTTGTTAATCTTATGTCAAAATACCTCAAGTCCCAAGTTTCAGCAAATGCAGGTGTCCCTTTGACGAGCCGCATCTGCCCAATGAGTGTGAGAGAGAGAGACGACAAGCCAGCGTATCGACGAATCCAAGTTGAGCCTTTCTCCCCGTTTACGGCCGTTCTTTCCCGGGATTACGGTCGAAAAGCACTTCGGTGCTTTTGCCGGCAACGGAATTCCCCAGTGCACTACCACACCGGACCAAATAACGAGGCCCAGCCTGTATTTTTGCGAGTGTGTGTGTGCGCGCCAGCTGCATCAGCAAAAAACCGAGCTGGCAATCTTCGGCCATTTTGAACTTCGATCAGCTACCATTTTGACGATTTTTTGAGGTATAAGCCATTAAACCTGCAAAAATTATAATTCAAAAAATAATTTTTTTTTTTTTTTTTTTTAAATCTGACGTCAAATTCGTTTTTATCGTGTCAAAATACCTTTGGATACCCAATTTCGCGCAAATCCAATGACAAACAACCGGTGTCAATTTTCGGCCATCTTGAAATTTCACTGGGCGATATTTTGAAACGGTTTGAGATATTGACTTCAGGTCGGCGCGAGAAGTTTTCTTTTATATGCTCTTTCGAACGAGGTATCACAAAGGGGGTCTTCTCATAGGCGTAGCTAGGGGGGTCCTGGGGGGGGGGGGGGCTGGCCCCCCTCCCCAGAAAAACGGGATCCTTCATTCCTCACCCACCCCCCGCTCTCTTCACCACGAGAGGTGGTCCCATGGCCCCCCCCCCCAGAAAAATTTCCTAGCTACGCCCCTGGATCTTCCCATTTGAAAAAAAAAAGTTGCGGTTCGTTGCCTCTTCAAGGAGGCCCCCTTAAAATTTTAGGAGGGCTAAAAAGTAGCTCCCTTTGACCTAAGAACATCCCCCAAGTTTCATATCTTGGCCTCAACTAGTTAAAAACTGAGAGGGGGTGGAAGGGACATTTGGATCACCCTGTGAATTATACAGGGTGATCCAAAAGTCCCTTCCACCCCCTCTAACTTTTTACCTGATTGAGCTAAAGATTTGAAACTTAGGGGGTGTTCCAAGGTCAAAGGAAGCTACTTTTTGGCCCCCCTAAAATTTTCAGGGGCCCCCCTCGGGGGGCAACGGACCCCAACTTTAATTTTCAAATGGGAAGACCCCCTTTTGAGATAGCTCGTTTGAAAGAGCATTAAAAAAGAAAACTTTTCGCGCAAACTCGAAGTCGCTATCTCAAACCGTATCAAAATGGCGGCCGGTTAAAGTTCAAAATGGCCGAAAATTCACACCGGTTATTTGTCGATGGATTTGCGCGAAAATCGGTAGTGGAAGGTATTTTGACACGAGAAAAACGAATTTGACGTTAGATTTAAAAAAAAGGACCGAAATTTCCAAAATGGCCGCTGGTTAAAGTTCAAAATGATCAGAAATTGGTTTTTTTTTTGGAAATCTGAGTTCAAATGTGTTAATCTTATATCAAAATACCCTCAAATTCCAAGTTTTCAGCAAATTAATCAGCAAAAAACCGGAAATATTTTTTTTTTTTTTAAATCGAACGTCAAACTCGTTTTTCTCGTGTCAAAATACCGCTAAAATATTGTGCGGTAAATCGCGGTCACGCGCAAATGCAGTATACCAACTCAAAATTAAGATAATTGGACTGAATTTTAGTGCGTTTTTAACATAATTTCACGCTGGAACTAAATTTTCACGCCAAAAGATGAATTTTTCAGAAAAAAATTTTGGTCCGAGTACTAAGGCCCATTAAGGAGGGGTAAAGGGTGCCTATGGTTCCTACCCTAACAATAGATGGATTGGTTGCCGCGGCCTGTGGTCGCTGAACAAGAGGGTGTCCGGCGAGCGGTACGGTCACCCGAGTCCAAGACTGATGCGTTGCCATTTACGGATTTTAATGCCGAATAAAGAGTCTCAGTTTTCGTGAAACAGACTAAAGTTACCGATTTTCGCTCAAATCTATCGACAAATAACCGGTGTGAATTTTTGGCCATTTTGAACTTTAACCGGCCGCCATTTTGAAACGGTTTGAGATATCGACTTCGGGTTTGCGCGAAAAGTTTTATTTTTTAATTCTCTTTCAAACGAGCTTTCACAAAGGAGGTCTTCCCATTTGAAAATTAAAAGTTGGGGTCCGTGGCCCCCCAAGGGAGGCCCCCTGAAAATTTTAGGGGGCCAAAAAGTAGCTCCCTTTGACCTTGGAACATCCCCTAAGTTTCAAATCTTTAGCTCCATTAGGAAAAAAGTTAGAGGGGGTGGAAGGGACTTTTGGATCACCCTGTAGTTAACATGGCCTTCCAATAATTTCTGCTTTTGTGACGTAAAGAACCTAATTTCACATGGTTATACCTTCAAAACGGGACGAGTCAAAATAAAAGTTGTTTTTACATGAATTATACATTTTTAATTTAGAAATTTTTATCAGTTACAGTCAAACATTGGTAGAATAATATATTGAAACATAAAAAGTCAATAGTTACGAGTTTTCTTCAAGTTTTCAGAGCCAAAATAAGTGGGAGCCTCACAACCTTTCCCGCTCCTTTTTAAATTTTAACCAATGAGAAGGGCGGCTGCATTTTTAACTGTGACGTAGTACAGTGCATTTCTCCGCTTGCCACCACCTTCTGTATTTTTGTATTTTCTCTGTGTTTCTAACCTTCCGTACTCTCTGTGATAGATTGAGTTTGAAATTGACAGATTCCTTGCCATAAAATTGTGTTAGTGCGTATTTAGAGCAAACGGAGAATAAATTAAAACTGCTCATTCAGCCGATGAGAGGCAGTAATCATGGATAGTCGGAAGTTAAAACAGTGATTAAAACTAATAAATTACCGGTCGAGGGGCCTGCCTCTCGAGCCCTTTGTTTATGTATGTATTTAAGAAATGGATCACAAGAAGAATTTTAACAGGTAAGATTCAGTGATTCCTGTATTAGTATATTTCTCAGTTTTGCAAGGGGTTGGTCAAATGGCAGATCACAATGTAGCCCCTCTAAGTAATTAGACTGTAATTTCTAATTCATTCCTCTTGCATTGCGACACATCATGCGCTCCTTCCAGTTTTTCCTCCCGACCAGTGCGGGTGTGCACTAAAATTCTTTTTTTTAAAGATTTTCTTCCATAATCTTGATGATCAGGAAGCCCATATGCATGATGTCTAAAATAAGAATTGTACGTTACTCAACTGCAGACTGGCTATCGCTTAGTTCCCTCCTATGGGCAAAATAGGAAGTGGCATTTAAGGTGACTCCTCGTGATTACTGGCGCGGTCGAACTGTCTTCTCATTTAGTCACTGAGCACCACTAGTTCTAATTTTTATTTACTTATTGCTTATGTTGTGATTATTGTATGAAGATCTTTCTCCAGTAATCGAACAAAGTTTTAGAGATTGAATTTTGGAAAATATTGGGCCCTCCTCGAATAAGCACCCTGGTAGAGTCAAGCAGCATGATATAATGCGGAATCAGGATGATACTATGCTGACTCAACATGATATCAGTAGAAACATGCTAGCGGAGAAAACCAGTGTGATATCAGCAGGACACCATGCTGATAGACAGATACACTAATATCATATAGGAGAATCAACCAACCAACTCACATTGTGATAGATATCGTTCTGTGTGACTTTATTAGGGATAATATTTCCTCCACCTGTCTCCTTACGTCTACTGTTCATAATTTAGAAGCTTAATCAGAGTTGGTCTGTTATGTTTGCACCTACCTCGTTTCTTGTAGCCGATTAATTAAGAAAAGCCCCGCAAGTAAAATATATTTATGAAAAAGCGTACCCTCTCATATTACAAAAAGCTATTTTTAAATTATGAAAAATTGGTTATGATACCGTGCTTATACTCATTGTAATTGAAATGATAACTGAAAATGTAACTTTTCTGGTTTGTTTTTAATATTGGAACATCCCCAAATGAGCTAGGCAGAGGAGTAATGACTTCGGGTTTTTTTTTTCTTAACAACTATTGTACATCATAAATGTTACAATTAAATAAAGAATAAAGAACCAATTTCATTACTGTCGGGACTAAACTGCAATTTTGCTAACAACAATTATATTTTTGATAAATAGGCCTGCTTGGTTTTCTTTTCAGAAGCACGAAACGTCAGGCCAAAGTACAGGAAGAAAATTATTGGGATTGCAGTGTGTGCACATACAGGAACACGGCTGAAGCATTTAAATGCCTCATGTGTGACGTAAGGAAGGGTACATCAACTAGGTAAGAACCATGTTACCTAACTTAATTTTTTGGTCTTATCACTTGAAAATTCTGAAATTTTAAGCTGACTGACTCCATTGAGAGAGGACAATTATTTTTTCAATATTTTCAAGTGAACTAAACAATTGGATCGTGTCGTGCGAAAACCGGTAATGTCCCTTTTTTCAGTCTTAAGTTTTTTTTGGGTAGATAATACCTTATAGAGTTAAATACAACCATGAAAGTGGTTGTACTAGGTACCCACTTGATTTAGAGTTATCCTATTCCCAAAACAAGTATTGCCACCACTTTTATGATTATATCAACTCTTGTAAAGTATTATCAACATAAAAAAATTGAAAGCCGAAAAAATGGACATGAGCGGTTTTCCCACGACACAATTCAAATCACTCTTCATTCTTTTTTCCTGCATTCCTCCTTAAAGTCTCCAGTAAGTTGACCAAATTATTTAAACCCCTGGAAAAGCCCTATATTTGCATAAATATTTATGAGATATTTATGTAGACGAAAATCTATGACCTAGAATAAAATGAATCCATCTGCTTGAAACGTTGCGAATGTCTTCCATAGAATACGAATGAATCCCCAGTGGAAAGTCAGGAATTGCATCGTTGATTTATGGCCTAAAAATGGCAACATACTTCGTTTCTTTAATTTCAGTTCTGCAAGTGCAGTATCAGTTCCCACAAGAAGAGCTTGATTCAAAATACCCCATTTTTTACTCCCCCTTGGATTCTGTAGAATTTTAGAATTTGAATTAGACGGAGTTTCATAGAAGCATACTGTGTGGCATTTTGCAAGTATATGAGTTGGCAGTAGTTTTGAATTCAACAAGTTGCAAGTTCTCTCCTATTTCGAGTACAAGCATTGTAAAAGTAGTAAAGAAGAAAGAAATTTTTTTTGAAGTGTAAGTTGTTCTTCAACTTTGTCTTTAATATATCGAGTCTTGCATAGGAATAAAACTTCAAACCTCTCTTTCTAGCTAAGTTGAATTTCGGTAGCCGAAATGCGAAACCATGCATCCCCACTGCGGTGTTTCAGAATTTCTGCCGGTGTATTTTTTCAAAGAAAAATGAGCCAATTTTATCGCTTAAAATTTATACAGAATATTCTGTTGTTTCTTTGACTAGTATCCTGAAGGTGAAATAAAGTATGATGGGAAATCTGCATAGTCACAATCTGAGGTTGGACGTTTCGCTTTTCAGCCATCGATTTGTCACCTTTATCTTTATCAGGATGCATAATTTTCAATTAGATTCTTTCTTGCCTGATCCTTTTGAAAAAGTCAAAAAAAGGTTAAGAACTTTTTTAATAATTATGGCTATTTAAACAAATTATATAAGACGAAAAAAAAAAGAAAAAATTAAAATTTATGAGGTAAAAGAAAACCTAAGGACCCACGTTTAGATGTGAAGACACGTCATGACTCTCCACTGCACAAATTTTCGTCAACCAGACACAAATATTCATCATTGCATTTCCGTCCATCTTACTGATAATCTGATGTTCTAGTCAACTGAATCCATAGTTCTTGTCAAACAGCTTGCAATTCTTCAGATTTGGGGAGCCCATTTCCTCAGTAATCATGAGCATCCTGTCTCTTAAAAATGACCTCCTTTGCTGCCAATTGATCTGATTCATTCTTCCAGAGAATGGAAAAAAGTTCTTAAGAGGCAGAACTTGGCAGAGTTCTGAAGGCTTTGCTAGAAAGTTGAAACACGGCTTTGTTTTACGTAGACTTAATTCCAGGCATGTAGTTTCCAGTTTAAAACTCTACCAAGTCATGTTTTTTCCTACAGGAAACCTAGAATTAATCATCAATTAGTCGCGCAGCAAGTGACTGCTCAACAGTTACACCCAGCCATCTCTAAACCAGTTCCGAAGAAAGATGGTGTCAGGGATAAATCAGATAGGAAGAGTCATGATCGGAAATCAAAGAAAAGATCCTGGCGTCCGTAAGTTATCTTTTGCATCTCTGTAGTGGTCAATCTGAAAAGACTTGTCATAGTTGCAATTTAAAGGGAAACAGAGGCTGGCATTTACTTAGGTCCTTTTTTGCCACCTTAGCTAAATCTTGATTTTTCCTATAATAGCATGCAGTAGTGATGTCAGGTGAGTATTGACTCGTAGGACTGTAGGGCAAATTTTGCCATTTGAGTGCACGTTAAGGTGCATCAGAACTTTAACTCCTAATCTTTGGGTTGACAAATATTTTTGTGGCAACAAAAATGGACCACCCACCAAAAGAAGGTGATAGAAAAGAGGAGGAGAAAGAAGAAACCAATGTAGGAAGGGATATGAGAAGGTGAGAAAGGGCCGAATGGCCTTACCAATAAAGATAGCGGCCATAATTCTACTTCTGTCTCCTGCTCAGGGAAAAAAGAACAATTTTCTTGGAGCTACCTGTGTGGTTCGTTTTGAAAATTTTCAATGTTTCTAAAGACGACCCTTGATTTTTTTGATGCAAGTACAAGGGGAGGTCTCTAGATTGAAAAAGTGAGAACCATTAGTGAAACAACTCTCAGCGCGCACAAAATTCGTAACGAAAATTTTCCTACTGCACGACGCGAAGCACTATGATCCCATAGCCCGATTTAAGGGACATTAAATCAGATATAGATAAAAGTACTTTATGGCAGCCCGAGAACATAGAATGAAAATAGACAGTAAAAGGCGGGGATGTGGCTGAAAAAACACACAATAATTCCTAATCACGGGACGTTTCTTTAAGTGTTGTGATGATTAAACATAGTGATGCTTTCTTTCGCACCCTGCCTCAAGGTCCATACGGGACAAAGACCAGGATTGCAGTCAGTACAGTCTTCTTTTACACACAATAATTTTGGTGAAATTGAAGACTTGCAACATTTCAAATCAAACACTTCTTATCATGTTCTCCCTTGTATCCTCTTGTGAGTGAATCGCTCAACAAATCACTACATCCTAGATCATTCCCAAATGTTTAATGTTGAACCTTTAGTAAAATTAAGTGCATTTTTTTCAATGTTAAATTGTTAATATTTAGTGCGAAATTCTAACCAACTTTTTTTTGTTAAATTTTTCAGACCAAGACTAAAGAACATCGATCGAAGTTCTGCTCAAACTAGAGAAGTAACTGTCAACAATGTAACTGTTGTGATAACAGAGTATAAAGCAAAGGCAAAGAAAACCATCTCAGACCAATCAAGCTCTGCCTCGTCAGAAACAGGAAGTAACTCTGAATATAGTCTCGATATGAAAAGTGCTGATATAGATTCTAGAAGCTCATAATCACCTCTTATGCTCAACCTTTTCTTTTCGACCAATTATGTAAAGGTTACTCAGCAGTCAAGACAGAGAATCACAGTGGGCAAACTTTCTTCATATTACCTACCTGTGCAGGCTAGTGGCTGTATTTAATGGTCTTTGCCTAATTACAAAGCAAAAATAATCGACTAAGAACCGTAAATTTTTTGACAACTAAATTGTCATAGTACCAGTAAAAAGTAAGAAAAAAAGTGAATTCAGTAATCCTATTATTATAATATAATTAAAACTCTTCTGATGTGTTTGTTAATTATTATATAAAGATCTGCATGAGTGTAATGTATTTCGTTAGTTTTAACATGAAAGTTGAATATCTTGTTTTATTTTAAAATTATTGAGTACTTTATCTTGATCTCAACAGTATTAAAACATGTAAACATGCCAACTGCATCAAGCTGTAAAGTAATACATCTTTATTTGGCCTCTTCTCATTTGATCTATTTTATGTTTGATTTTTAAAAGACGGACAAAATTTTCAACTCAACTCAAAATCTGTAGAAAAAAAAAGAAGAAATAAATAACGGAGGTAATCTAGAATAAAAAATGGAAAAATAAATTGACGTACCAATGATTAAGGGAGAATGAGGCGGTAGCAAGGAATTTTTGCACGGTTGCGGTTTAGTTCGTTAGCTTGATTGAATGTTAGCAATCTGGACTAATCTGTGGTTGATTTAAAAAAAAAATCTCTAAATTGAGCTGGGAACCCCGATTTTCAAAGTCAGCACCCCTTTTAGTTCCCAAGGAAGATGGAGTTTTGAAATGATGAAAATCGGATTTCTTGGGATCAATTCCGTATTTGCTCCTTCAGTCCTCTACACAGTCTCGCTTAACTGAATTGAGAAAAATCTGGTATAGTAGGTCTAGGTCACCCTGTAAGCCCAAATGAGGCACTCATCACATGGCTTTCATACACATACACATCTAGGAGAAAGGGTTAACGGACTGCATTGTTGATTTGTTATTTTATGTTGGATTTCATCCTAAATGTGTATATGATAACTCTGATGATGGCCACTAAGCCAAAAAGCTTAAGTTTGAAATGATTATTTATCATGATGGTTACAACACCTTGGTTTACTATTACAACCATTTATAAATAATGACGATGTTCTATCACAATCATCAATACTTGCTTTTGATTTAATTCGTAATCCTAGTTAGAATATTGAATCAAAATAGGTGATATACCTACATAAGTCAATGAAATCAAGGTGCTACATAACTCTTCTTTATTTTATTCGTTACTGCTGATTCCCCGTTTTGTGATTTTTTAGGAGCTGTTTCCACAGAATGGAATGAGTTTTTTTTTTTGATCATATTTTTATCTCTGAGAGGCTTAGCTCATGAAGAAAAAAAAATCGAAATTTGGCTCCCTTTGCCTTTTCTTAAAAATATGTCCAATTGCAGGCTAAAGCGCCGTATTCAATAATAAAGTTCAAATATGTAGATATTTAGTTACTGATCTGGTATCATAATACCTGAGCAAATAGAATTAACGCATGTAAGCTGGTGGATCACTTTAAAGAAAGAAAGAAATATGCACGTTTCATGAAAATAAAAAAGGAAAATATATTATGTATATACTCACAAGTAATTCAAATAAACAATGGAAAGAAGTAGAAAAATACGAAAAGGTAGGTTTTTACTGGAAATGTCACACATGATTTGGGTGACGTGACCTACTTCAAAGTCATGTTAGTCATTGCCCCAGCAACATTTTGCTCATAGATTGTCGTTGGAGTTCCAGTTCTGAATCCATAGGGTAGCGGCTCTATGTTGTGGTATCTAAAAGACAATTATCAGGTGAGGAATAAAGTTAGAGATGGAGTGCAGAAAATATGCTGTAAAAAGATTGAATCACAGGAATACAAGGAACTAATCCCAAAACGGTTTGATGTTTGTTTCAGCCTTGTTCCTTGTTTCTCAGTTTTGTTATCTTTTAAAAAACTAATAATCAACCATCTTTGATCCTAAGGATCATACTAATTTTCTTGAAAAAGCAGTGCCAAAAATTTTCAAAGAAATGAAATTTCATAAATTATTCATGTTAGAAATAAATGATGAAAATTTGGATACTTGAGAGAGCATGGAAAACACAAAATTGAGATAAAGGTAATGGCGGTGGGCGGGGCCTCGTAGACCAACTGACTGACGTCAGCCCTCTCAAGATCCGATGAAAATCGTTTATTTCTGACAGCAATTTTGTAACTTTTTACCGAGCTTCGAACTCAATTTCGGAACTTGCAAACGCTGAGAACGGTTTTCCGTGACAAGTTCTGCCAGAATCGTTCATCAGATGTAAAATCCCAGTTGCATGCAATCACCCCATTCTCTATGAAATTCTTTGAAAATCTTAAAATATTATCTATAATGTGCCCCCAACACATCAATTAACTTGACAGATCGTCGGCCCGAAAATCTTTGAAAGGTAACAATGAACACGTCCATCGATTGAGCCTTTTTAACGCCTCTAGCCTAGATCGTACAAGGGACAGGTGCTTTACAGCACAGCCCCTTTTCCCATTGAGTACCTTTGGACAGAAAATGGTAATTTTTATGCCGGTGTTTCATTGGTCTCGAGAAAAGGCTGATACAATGCACTTACGGCCATGGGTAAGCAAACAAGAACGTTGAATTCTGTCTAGAGGGAATCAATGGAGCACTCATTAAAAATCTGATAAAGAATTTAATGAAAGAAAACTAATGTGGGACTAATCTTAGGTCATACTAACATGATTATTCAAAAAATGCTATAAGTTGGGTTGCTGTTGATCCTGAAAGAGAGAGTTGATAACGTTACATCTGGAGAAATTTCTCGTGAAAGGGTTGGCATAAATTTTGGAAACCTATTGACCAATGGGAGCGTTCGTTTAGGTACGGCCGTAGGAGCATCATGATAGCCTAAAACTTCTAGAACAATAAAAAAGCGGCACAAATTTCCCGTAAAAGCAAAATAGGAGTAGCTGCACTCTGTCTACGTAGGTACTTTGTCTGAATTCTGTTTATTTAAGTCATTTAGGAAGAACCGCACACAGTTACAACTTCAAATAGAAAAAGATCCAGGAAATATCAACATACCTTTCATTATTAGTAGATGGTCCAGCAATATTTTCATATCTCATGGAGTCGGGGTTTACTTCGTCAAGATGAGGATTAAAACTATGTACAGTTTCACTGACGTGATCGTATCTATGACTTGTGTAGATATCTTGGCTCACTTCAGACACAGGTAGTGGGGAAGTGACCGAGCTGCCAGCTGGAGAGCCAAATGAACTGCGTACTGAAGTGAATGAGCCATCCTGAGCAATATTTGGCGAATATGGAGGAGGTTTATCAGATGATGAAATATCGTATGGGGCAGTAGATCTTACAGCTGAACTTTGTTTGTAATTTTTCACTTTCTCTTTGGCTTGCAGCACATGAGCTTTGGAAAATTTTGAACCTAAAAATGTAACACCTTTGAGATAAGAAAAGAATAAATGGATAAAGTACTTAACTTGAAGAAATGGACAATTTTAAGCAGAATTGTTCAAATTGCATTTCTTGTAGCCTAATTCCCTCTCTGGTTTAACGTTTTCACACGGAAACTAAGCAAAGCCTCATGGACTCAGTGAGTTTCCCCTACACTTCAAAGAATACCGTCATATTTCAGGAAAAATGAAACAAAAGGAAGTAATTAACTTGTGACGCAATTTGTTTGATTCAGGTGAAAGCTGTAAAATCATGGATAGAATGAGGGAGTCCCAACACTCACTAACTTTCCACCCAATAATTCTGTGCTCTTGCCGGTCAGAGGTACTTGTGGTTTACCCCTTCCTCTTCAAAACAACTATTTTGGCTCCGATTTATCCTAAAAACCCACATTCTAGGGATTCTTTTGAAGACCGACAATTATAGGGCTATCCTCGTTATCATGGCAGAAACCAATAAAAGCAGAGATCAATGTTCTGTCCCATAAAAAGGCCTTGAAGGCTCTCATCTTTTATGCTGTGAGACACATTTGCTTCAATGTCTTTTACGGAATCCCTCATATCTCTCTCGTTCCAGATCATGTCAATCGTAAGATTGATAGAGCCAATTGATGGTTGTCCACTTATTGCCCTTCTACATCAGTGCATGCTTATGATCTTGTGGTTGATAGCTTATCTCCACTCTTGCAACATGCCTCCTCAGAACCGGATCATGGATTTTATGAAAAGGTTTATTGTCATGCGAGAGGTATGGAGGATCGTTGGGTAGAATTACTTCATTTAGAAAGAGAGCATTTGCATATCCTACATTGATTCCTTATTGTGGCAGCTCACAGATTTGCTATATTAAATTTCTTTCTCCTACCCTAGGTTGAAACGGTCCTCCTAAAACGGTTCTTTTAAGGATGACTGTATAGTAGTGTATAGTACTGTTATTAAAGTCTGCACTTCGATAAATCATATTTCATTGAAATGTTCTTATTGGTGCTTTCAAAATTTTGGTATTCAGACTTAAAATAAACCAGGCGTGTTATGATGGTATCCTTTCAACAATGAACCGTAATTTTTCCCGTTTGGATTTGTGGCATTAACTGGAAAACATCTATGGCAAACATAATTTTTTAAAAGAAGGTACTTATTTAGTGAAGGGTAGGAGGGGTAACAGTTGAATGGATTTTCCCCCGTCCTTCACTATAATATGACAACCTTTAGCTTACTTTGCGCTTCCAATCTGGGGCCTCAACTGTTTTTTTGAATTCGCTACAACTTTCTCTTTTGAGCATCAGATGTTTTCGCACAAGCCAATTCAAATAATTATGTACACAAATGAAAAGAAAGAAACACTGCAAAAGCACCTGTGTATATTATGTTCTGAATGTTTGTGCTTTTCTCCTGTCCAGCTGGAATTTCAGCGACAACAGCTCGATGAGCATCAAAGATTGCATTACATTTGAATGCTAGCTCCAAGTAATAGTCTGATAATTTAGAGAGACCTTCTTTCAGACGAATTAACTTCACAACCTCATTTTCACTGACTTGTTCTGAAACTGAGCATAGTTAGAGGGATATGAGAGTAAGTCCAAAAAAAAAGTCCAAGACAAACATCAAAATGTTGTTGAAAAAAAACAAATAATAAAAAGGGTTGAAAAAAATGCGTCGAAATTGATGAGAATTCATACAGAAAGATTGATCTGTATGAATTCTCATCAATTTGTTGCCAATAAGCATTTTCAGGTCTGTTTTTGGTTACAAATTGATTCTGTAGAATCAGCTCTTACACTCGACCACTTTAATATGTGTAATGTCGCACTTACTTTATGGGATTATTATTTTTTAATAATCTAAAAAACTACCTTCTGCTATATCCCTTTAATGAACTAACTGTAAGTGAATTCTGCCCTGACATTTTACAATTTTAACTTTTTTGTGATCACAACAAATCTAGTAATTTTGAAGACTTAAATTTATTAAATGTTGAAATCCTTGAAGATTTCCAAATCTTTTAATTGTATGATGGCCATTCATGATGGCTTCTAAAATGTAAAATGAATCTATAATATATAAATAAATCAATTGATCAAATTGTGAAAATAATAAAATGGTAAAGATACAGGTGGACAATTAGTCAAATGCAAAGGGTGTCAAGGGCATCCTCATTCCCAAACTCACTGTCGTAACCTCCTCCCATACCCCGATGTGTCAAATGTGCAGGCCTTCATCATACTAGAGAACACCAGCAAAAATTTGCTGATTGTGGTAAACGTACCTAGGAGGAATTTAAGCAATTTCCACAGCAAGTAACCAACTTCTACTAAACACTAGTTTTGCAAGTGTTTCCACTCTGTTCGCAACCTTATTAAATCCAGTATTTTTTAGACTCACTTCGTCCACTTCACCCATTCGTCCATCATATTTTTTCATCCAATCAAGTTAAGTTCTTGGTTCAAATGCAAATTTCTTCCGGTGAACATTTGCTGATTACAGTAATATTAGTCCAAGACCATGGTTAATATATAAAACCAGGTCTGTATGAGCAGTGGATATCATAAATACTTCAACAACAAAACAAACCTTCAACTTGCGCTCGACTAATCGACAGTTTGACTTCATCCAACTTTGATTCCACCCGTTTGGTTTCATCGACACTGGAAACCGAATTTTTCTGCAAGTCCTTTTTGAGTTTGCTTGCTTTTTGTTCATAGGCTGTCAACTGGGCCCTAATCTTGTCCACACTTCTTTCACCTTCAAGAATCATATCAAACTGAAGTTTGAAAGTCTTCAACTGGTCTAAAAAGAATCAGAGAAGATACGACAAAGGCTCATAAATATTTGAAAAAAAAAAGAATCATGAAGGACTTTTCCTAAGGAGTGGGTCCTGTCTTTGAACTGAACCTTTAGTATTTTCTCCTCATGGTTTCAACTAAAAGCTGAAAAAGGATTGAGACCGCCTTAAGAAATGATTAAGAAACCACCCCATTTTGGTCGCCCTCTACTTATTTCTCAATTTTCACATACTAACAAGGGGTACTTAAGCTGTAAGCCCTTATTTATATGACTTTCAATGATGGAATTTTAAAGAAGCCTTTAAAAAATTTTAAGAATAGGTACAAAATCAGTTTCTTCTGAGCGAATTTTCTACTGGGGAAAAGGCCGGTAAAAGACAACTACTGGCAAGTCTCAACTATGTTGAAAATAAAATATTAGTAAATAGGTGCAGTTGGTGCAGGGAGTTGATTCACTGTGCTTGTGGTTTGACTGATTTGTAAGGTTTAGTGCATTCAAATAACTGGTATTCACACAACTGGTTCGATCAGGCCAAATGAATCATGAGAAGTTTGCTGGGTTTTTTTTTTTTTTTTTTTTTTTTTTTTTTTTTCATACCGGCTGTTCCAGACTGTCCATTCCTTGGGGACAGCTTTTGTATAAATATTGGTCCCACTAAGATTTGAAAACGCGGAAAGCCTTCACTCTCTTTGCTAACTTTAATTGAAATTATGATGAGTAATTAAGTGGTTTACTTTACAAGTGAAATATACAGGACACCTTAAGGACACAAGTGAAATTGAGAAAAATTGAATATAACCAAGACTTAAAATCTGGTTTATAACTTAAGATTTGAGCCAAGATATAGAAAGACAGAAAAATTATATAAAATGTGGAAATGACCCGGGAATGTGGGAAACTTATTGGGACAACTTTGTGTGTACATAACTTTAATAACGAAACACCTCATAGGAGGATGTCTGTCACACTTAGGTTTAATTCTATTCTTACAGTTGATACAGATTGCCCAAGGTAAGTAAAGCGTTTACTAAGCAGGTCGACCTAGATAGACATGGGAAGACTGGCCCGATAAAAACAAAAAGAGTTTGAAAATAAATGAAGAAGGTATTTTCTTACCGATAAAGTCTTTTTGAGTTTCTGACCACAAAAGGCTAAGCTCAGCTAGGAGAGCAAGTGTTTCTTGAATGGCCAAATTTTTCTCCTTGTTAGCCCAATCCATGAGGTCTTCGACCAAGGTTTGCTGTGCTCTAAGAAAAGCCTTTGCGGTTCCTCTCATGTGATCGACATCTGAGACTATCATATTCAGTTCTGCGTGGCCAGAACTTATGGATTTTAACCGAATGCTGCTCCTAATAGGATATAAAATATTTTTTTAATTTTATTCAGTACTTTTTTTATAAAAAAAAAAAAAAAAAAAAAAAAAAAAAAAAACCTGGGGACAGCCTTCAAAATCTGGAAGAAGAGCTGATGATATGTGCTAATGATTGAATGATGAAGCAGGTACTTCACATTGAAGAAACATCAGACAGTGATGATTCCACTTGCCAGCCAGATTTAAGCTGCACTGTCAAAGTACTTAAACAGTTCAGCTGGCCGATTATTGAAATTTGGTGTTCGTCGGGCGAACATGGATGACATAAGTTAAATGGCGGAGCGTGATTGGTTGGCTAATATGTCTTATTGCTGCTTTGTCTGGCCTTTGTCAGGTGGAACTCACTGCAAGCTAAAGGCACCTCTTGAGTTTCCGACAGTCTGTCGTCCATTCCACCTGACAAAGGCACGATAAAGCAGCGATAAGACATAGCCGACCAATCACGCTCGCCATTTAACCTATGACATCTATGTCCACCCAACAAACACAAAATTTCAATAATCGGCCCACAGGACGATTTGCAAATGTTTTACCCTATTCCAAATGGTCGGCGTTTCTGGATTCCGTTTGAATCATCCAATGACTTGAACGTTTGTAAATGAATGCCTAGCGTTCCTACCAAACGCTCATCAATCTTGGTAAGTCAATAGTGGCCATTGGGTTGCATTTGTAAACAGAAGAACCAAACAGAATTGAATGAGTTTACTTTTACAACACCGCTTTAGATTCAATTTTCACAAAAAATGTATTCCCATAACTTTTACCTTAATAGCGAATAAGATTGTGACCGTATTATATCTATGAAGTTACTGCAGACGCTAATTGCCCTAAAAAATGCTTCGTTTGGATAATGCCTTGTCAGAAGTCATTGCACCTGAGTAAGCGCGGTGTTACGGTAAGTGCTCGGACGAAAGTTTTGAGGTATTTCATCAGTGCTGCATGCTTCCAACTTTGTCTGTGTTTTAAAATGCTTTGTCTAAATGGCTGAAATTTTTGATGAAGTTCAACTAACTGTGCAACTTCATTGAACTGGTTTCATCTGAGTAAAACACAGTTCGTCGAATAAGTTAAGCAAAAGTTCAACCAATGTTCAGACATCAGAGCTGAGCCTTTACTAGATTCCAGCATATTGAGATAAACTAGATGATGCACGTCACTAGTGAAAATTATCTTATCAAAGCAACTTACCTACGTAAAACTTTCTGAGCTTTATCCATCGTATTCGCTAAAGTTTCACCATCGGCAAGAGATAACACTTATTTTGAGTTGAGACACTCCCTAGAAGCGCTGAAAAACCATGAAAAACTGAAAGAAAACTACGGTCTTTCCGTCGGAAATTCACATAAGGTTTTACTATTTTACTATTTATCATACACTACTGTATTTTTTATTTTTTTTAGTACATGAAAAGGATACCCTCCACCCTCGTAAATGTTTATTGTTTATTATAAGGTGTGACAACATTGAGATATTTACTTTTTGCATAGAATAAAGTGGATCTAGAAGCAAAGTGGGTACTCGCATCCCCCTTCTTATGGTAGAGAACAAAAGAATCTCCCAGCCAGCCAATGAGTGTCTCGGATTAAGGACCAGTCGCAACTAGAGTACCTTTATAGACAGTCGCAACGAAGAAGCTATGCATTCACCACTGCAAAAATGTCAAAGCAAATCGAAAAGGCCAGCGTGCATGGAGGCTATTTCAATTGCAATCTTCCGTCGCATTTCTAAGGCGCAATGATACAACTATTTGAACTCTCCGGAATGCGTGAGGTATCACGCCGCATTTGAAGGCGTTTTCAAAACAGCCAAGTTCCGATACCCGGCTTATCGTTTTGCATAGTTCATATTCTTTTGTTATATTCCGTACCACTCGTTTATTTTTAATCCTCTTAGAAAAACCACCCATTTGCTAAATACAATTCTAGCTGGAGCGCACTTCAGCTATGCATTCACCACTGCAAAAATTTCAGAGGAAATCGACAAGCCCAGCGTGCATGAAGGCAGGCCCGCCGTAAGGGGGGGGGGGGGATACTGGGTCCCTGGTACCCAGGATGGCCTGGAGAGGGCCCGTGTTACCCGTTACAAACCACTTCGAATTCACATGCAACCCTTGTTTCGTAAGAAAAAATGAAAAATTTACCCTAAAAATTTCGCAAAAGGTGAATAGATTTTCAAAAACACGCTGGGGCACTGTAGAATTCTTCTTAAATTTTAAAAGAAGTATACTTCTTGGAAAATTTCTATCTATTTTCAAGATTTTCAGTACAGAGGGACATTTTTAGTGACTGCGTTTCATTTTCTTCCGTCGTCAGATGCTAAGGGTCTCCAGTCTGGGCATCCTCGACTTCAATGGCTCATGGCTCAACTCCCTAACCATAGACAAACGAAGGGGGAGTCCAGGGGGGCCTGGCCCTCATAGAACTGAAAATAGTATCATATGCCCCCCCCCCCCAAAAAAAAATAAAAATTTTCCAGATGTTTTGAATGCAACAATTCGCAAGTATTTTGTGCTGAAAATAGAAAAAAAAATCATAATTATTCCGCAGAAATTGATGGAAAAATTCTTTACGGAAGCTTCAAAATGCGTCCAATTAGTCGGTTAAATTCTAAAATTTCTCGAAAGATGCCCCTTGGAACCCCCCTCCGTGCTTGGGGCCCGGACCTTAAAACTGGTACCAGGGCCCGAGATGGGATGTGGCGGGCCTGTTTAGAACTATAGATTCTGGCCCGGTTTAAAAACAACGTATGTGCCATTGGTTTCCCTATGCACATAACTGTCTTTTCAGATGAGCCAGAATCTATAGTTCCAAATTGCAAAATGCAGTCCAATTAATATTCAGATGAAAGTTTTAGAACACATACAATAAGCTTTTCGTTAGTTAAGTGTTACCAAAATCTGTAAACGGTTTGGGAAATACGTCATCAAAAACAAATTTTCGTTCTCCGGTTGTGATTAAATGGGCGTCGCATAGCCTTTCCCGCCACATCACTCGTAATTAAATTTTCGTCAACAGATCGCACAGTTTCGTAAACGTGATTTCGTAAAATTTGCATAAAATCAAATCACAGAGCTAATATTTCCGTCTTAGAGATGGGATCTTCAGTCATTCGCTGTGTACAATTTTTCATTTCAGTATAAAATTTACTTGCTTGTCGTTCAGGCACTAAAAGAAGCACGGTTTACATTCCAAAATTTAAGAGAATCATTGCTGATAACATCGAAGAATATGTAGATGCGATAGGAATTGGACAGCAATGTGCGTATGAAAAGCAACGTGACACGCGGCGTGGCCGCCACGCCGCGTGTCGCTGAATAACTGGAAGCTGGAGTTAGAAATCAAGTTCGCCTTTAATTTTACCTCCCCTACGATTTCCACGGGCAGTATAAAATACATGTACATGAAAACTCCTTCTTTGCAAGAAATCATGCATACTAAGGTGCACGGAGGTCTAATAAATGCTACGGGTCAAGAGTTGTGGGTGAAAAGGTCTGGGTGAAGTATACCGTGCTTGATAAGTCAGTGGGCAAATAGCCCCAGAATCATGATGTATAATCATTCCTAATGAATCATTATTGTCTGTGTTGAAGCCCGTGAGAGCTTTGCAGTTGAAGGACGAGTGGCCTACATATTTTTAAATTCAGAGAGTTCATGAAGAGTCTTGTGTACTCCACTAGCAAAGTCTTGCAGGCCATAACAGTCCAAGTTGCAATTATTTTACATGTTCGTTCGGTCAAATGTGAGAAAAACACATTCAAATTTGAATTTTCGACTAATGACAGTTATTTTTTTCTTCGTGAAACAAGAAGTATTATCTAATATTAAAATAGATATTGATTTTGTGATTGCAAAGCAACCCAGTTAAAATCTTTTTGTCTTCTTTCATTGCGACATGTGTATTGATTGTTTAAATAATTAGATTTTTAGTTTTGAATCTTACTGTTATGCATTCCTTAATTATAAGATTACCTAGGTAATAAAAGAAGAGGAATGAAAAAGTAAAAATGGTTTATTGCTTGATTAACACTTGTGAAAATTTTATAAAGTGTAACAATAAGGAACATATTTTACAGTATATCTTACAGCATATACACACAGTTTTTATAAAAAAGTACAAGTTACATTTGAAATCTAAAATATTTTAGAGTTCATGGAAAGAAAACTAATTTTTGTGCGTAGTTTTAGTGATGAACATATGGATGGCTAAAGTACACCACCGTGGATCTCCAAAATTTAGGGTTTCAACTTACTTACGCCATCTTAACTAGAGGTCACCATGCATCTACTTGCACAATATTACTCATTACATGACTGAAGTTCAATTCTCGACCGTTTTTGAGAAAAAGATAGTGGACGGATGCTTTAGAACCCCCAGGATGTCAAATCATTTGTACAAGTCAGTTTATGGCCTGTGATTCTACATGTATGATGAGGGTATGTGTGTTGTGCGGGTGTGTACGTTTTCCAGTTGTATCTTATAGCTCAGGTTTATATCTTGTGAAAAGGAAAAATACAAGTATACAATTATTACAATTCTAAGTATACAGTGCAATTCCATATAATTGAGAAATGAAAAAATAATAATTAATAAGTGAACCTCACAACAGAAATGAACATATGTAGTGTAACAGGTGAAGCTCATGAACAAGAAACTTGGAGTATGAAATTGATTCATTTAAAACGGCAGCAGCTTACCGGATAATGTTGAATTGAGCATTAACACTTACAATTACCATTTACAATTATTTCCAAACTGTTCAGTTTTTTTTCAGGAACTTTTTTATACCGCTAGCAGCAACTTCAGCCTCTGGTTTCCTCTTGGTGGATCCACCTTTACCTGTCTTAGACTTACTAGACCCTGCTGGGTTGGAGTTTGTCGTTTCTGTATTTTCTGAAAGCAACAAAAAATAGATGGTGAGACAAAAATATTTTTGCAAAGTTGGTGGTTGAAGACATTTAGGCTGCGAGTAGTTTAAACTGACTGATCTAAAGTTCTGGTAGTCCAGAAGCTGCTTAATGAATGTATAGAGAATGGTAAAAATTGTGATCATTACTAACACATTCACTGCCTAATTGGTCATAGTGAACGTTTTTGTATTAGTTGAGCTGGGCCAAAACAGTCGCAGTGCCAGCAGTTTGAGCGACGCACTTCATTACGCAGCTGTGCAATGAGGATGCTGTTTACAGGCCCTCCAAGGAATAAATTATGGAATACTAGTGAAGAACGCAATCGAAAGGAATGGCGTTCGGCGAAAACGGTGATTTGAAGCGTTCCAATTGTGCTTTTCTTCACCGCGAGTTTTTCTGACCCAACAGAGACAATTTTTCTTAAAAAAACTGTTTACAGAGGATATGTTAACCGCTTAAGTACGGTTATGCAAGCTGGTGATTTTTGGGCATAATGCAGAATGAGGAAAATGTACCAAATTTTTTAAGCTGGCTGTGTACGCTACTGTAGACGTGATTTTCATTCGACGCCCAGAAAGGGTAAGATTTATCTTGGCAAAATTTAGAAACTTCAGGGAACCGACTTTGGCATTTTACAAGTTAAAATCTGTTAAATTGTAGAACTTTTGATGATAAAAAGCTCAAGGAAATGGTGAAAAAATTGCAAAAAAATAGTAGCTTTTGATCCATGGAAGGAAATCTCTAATTTGAGTCCAAGCCACTATTCCTCAATACCTGTTACACATTGAATGGACCACTAGACAAAGTACGAATTTAAGCATTCTGATACATGTTTCTTAACCAGAATTTCACGTAAAACACGATTCGCGCAGTGAAAAGTACTGAAATCAACTCCTAACAAAGATATGTATTAACGTTTTTATTTCACATTGGTTGCAAGGATTTTGAACTGCCTACTCATAGGAAACTCAAAGCTCTACTTGAGTCAAATCACGCACTACAACGGTTTTAGCAAGCTTCTCAATCGAGGAATATTCATTTCCCACCATGTGTTGTTCAAACAATAAGTAATTTGCTATAACTGAGCCAAAGCGTCGATATTGGGGCTGCTAGATTTTTGTATTGCAGAGACTGTCATGATGACGTTTAGCTCGCGATGTGAATCACGTAGAGCACTGAGTTTTCATAAGCGGATGGTTTAAATTCACGCATCAAGAATCATTAAATATCTTCGTTAGGAGTTGATATTGGTAATTTTCGTTGTGCAAATCGTGTTCTACATGAAAATTTGGCTGAGAAACATGAATCAGAATGCTGGAATTCGTACCTTGTCTAGTGGTCCATTGTAGTCTTGTAATATTTGGAAATTAATTGCGCAGGATTGGAAAAAAACCTACCATATTGTTATTGTCATCGTATTTTCATATGTTGTGTTAGTATTGATACAATATTTGTTTGATCTATCAGCGGAATAAATGTTTCTCAGAAACTTGGGAAACTATCGCCATAAAGCTATTTGAAAATGATGTAATTCATGCGCAAAATTCTTGCTCATTTCAACTTGTTTTGCGATCTCGCATTCCACACATTTACTGACCCGAATTCGAATGGCCACTTCATTATTATTGGAATACTTAAATCTCCTTATTTAGTCCCTCTTAATTCCTCCTCCTAGTTTCATTACCCTCCCCCAGCCCCATGAAGACAGCAACCACCTGTACCATCCATGTTTCATTCATAGCATAGTGACCTGGATTGAACTGGTCCCAGAAGTGTGCTGCAGCTTGTACCTAGCTTGCTGATGAAGTTGTGCGCGTTCGCAAACAGAGATGATGTTACCTTTGTCATGCCACAGCAAATTTCGGTCACCCTGGTACTTTAACATTCAACTCATGTGGCCCACGGACAGAAATTCACCTCAGAGTTCCATTCATTTTGTCTATGTTGGAAAATCAAGTCGCACTAACTGGCAATGGGTTCTATTCATGAAAATGATAAGTCATTTGAAATGTGTACCAAGTTGAAGAATCTTTTAAAGAAAGTTGGTCTCTACTCACGTTTATTGTTCTTGTAAGCCAAGGACATTCGTTGAATATTGTTCTTGTAGACATTTTCATGGATAACTATTCTTTTAGGGTAATCAACTCCAATGACACAACCTGCTCGTTCCTGCAATGATTTTGGAGCGTTCCAGGGCTCATAAATGTATTCAGAAGGGTATTTACCGAGTTCAGGGACATATTTTCTGGAAAAAACACATAGAAATAAAGGTAAATAAAATGCAGGGTCTTATTTAAGGGCAAATATTGCAACTCAGTGCTTTAAATTGAATGACGAAAAAAATTATTCCGAACAGTCCTATTTGATGTATACTTCATGGTGATTTAGGTAATCAATTTTTATCTTAACAGGGCCAAAAATTGGAATTGTAGTGTATACAAATTACTTTTGCTGGTATCCTGAAGCATGAGTAACGATCTGTTCAGTTTATTGTCATGCTAAAAGAGCTCAAAGTTGAATGCAGTAATCTGTTAAATTTAGTAGTTGGGGGCATATGTCTGTTTTTGGATGCCGTGGGCCAGCAAAAAATGACAACAAACCAACTGAGAAAATTAATCTTATGTGCTTGAAAATAGTGAGATCACATTACTTCTATATGACTCTTGGAAAAACGGACAGCTACTCAATCCAAATTCTCAAAATTGGATTTTGGCACCATTGAAGGAGATGACATGGTCTACCTGAGCAACTAAGTGCGTAAATGATTTCAGACATGCTAAAGGAATCTCTCATGAAGTTGTTGTGCCATAAAAACAAATAATATTTAAACAATCAGTCTAAGCTGAGCACAGTTTTTTACATATGAATTGTAGTCATTCCATCAATTTATTTTGGCTGATTATTTTAATTTATAATTAAGGTAATTAATATTGGCAAAGTTAAAGAGAGAATCTTACTTGATGTAATCGCCGAATTTGTCCGTTTTCTTTCCAAATGCAACTGGACTGTACACTCTAAAAAACTGATGGAAGAAGGCTGACGCCGAAAGCCACATCCAATTTCCAGCGTTTAATGCCCAGTCTGCATCAAGCAGCAGTTCTTCAAAAACCTACAGATCAGATAGATCATTGCTACAATGGTAGCACTAGAACACTTCATATGCTAAAATTGAGAGAGGGAATTGAACTTGCAATTAACACTTCCCTAAGTCTGCTTAGTAGGGTGCTGCAAAATAGGACTTTCTGTACTCCTAGCTTTGAGTTCAGCAAAAGTGAAGTGAAATGGGAAAAGATTTTGATTGAACTTCCCTTACAAATACTCAAAACATAGTCGTTACCAACCTTCATATTCAGATCGGAAAATTATGAAGATGGCCATTGCTGTTAACATTTGAAAAGGGAGATGACGAATGATGATATCTTTCTTCAGAGCATTCAAACTTAATAAAATACTGAGGAAATGTCTCATTAATTCCCATTCATGCAATTCTTGATTGTAATAAACATGCGAATTTACATGTATGAACAATGGGTAATATGAAATCATACGTTGACTACTCAGGGAGGCATATCAGTGAAGGCCTAGTGGATTTCCAGGATTACAAAGTTGTGCAAACTCTCCCCTTGAAGGTGCTTTACTTTCAACTAGAGTGCTAATGAGTATTTCCCTCAGTCGATAAATGATAGCACCAGAGAGAACATTCTTGCCAGACCTCATAACAAGGATACTTGTCAATGCAGATTCCTTCCAGAGAACCCATTACAAGCATACCCGTCAAATTCAGAAAATGGGTTAAAAGTGTTGATGGGCGTTGCTCTATCTTGCAAATATAACACTTTCGGGCGAAGTTAAGAGGCTGAAGCTTTTGAGATGAAATCTTTTGCAAATTTTATCAAAACACACTCACATCTTTCATTCACAGGATGCTGCTAATACAAATAAATGTTGTCCAAATCAAAAAGCCATAAATGTGGTTGTTAAAGCCATTATCAAAAAAAGATGGACAAATATGTGAAAGCAATAGAGACTTACCCCTTGGCCTTCTTCCCATGAAATCCACAAGTCTCCTCTTGTGAGAAAGCAAGCTACAGCATGCCTAGCCAAATGATGAATCCAACCTTCTTGTCGTAGTTGCCGCATGATTGCATCAATAAAAGGATATCCAGTGCGACCCTATACAAAAATGTTAAGATTTTTGTAAAATGTATTTGGAAAAAAGTACATATATGCTAGGGGCGTTCAATAAGTAAGTATCCCCACCTTCCAAAATCTTTAAAAATGGACCAATGTCAGAAAACTTGGGCCAAGAATCTTCCTTAGGATATATATATTAAATTCAACAAAACAATTCGCAACAAAATCGACCATGTGTAGCCTAACGCAAGCCATTTGAACGCACCAAGGCGCGCGCCACTCCTGACGGATCCACATCCATCGCAGCTAGGTATTCTGTTATCACATTTTTGAGGTGATGATTTGGATTTTTCCTGGGTTACACAATCTGCATTGATCATAAAATCACGATGAACACAATAACATGAAACTTTCATTGATAATGATGCCTTAGCATCATGGGCATTAAATACCTTGATTTGTCTGTGTTTTTCGCTTCCTTGAAGTGAAACACCCTGAAATGACAGTGGATGCTTGAAAATTTGTGAAAAGTAAATTCATAACATCCGTATGAAGGAAAATAATTCTGGACAAATTTTACGGGACACATATATATAAGCTCATCGTATCACAGTGCATGGTGCTGCTTGACACCTATGATTGACGTTGAAATCATTATGTTCCCTTTTTCTCTCCTTGAATAATTTTTAATCAGCTTGTTAAGGCAGAAGAAGTATGAAAATTCATGGTGGCGTAGGAAAACTGAAATTAGTGGTATTTTAAAGGCACACCTTGTTCCACAAGTGGGTTGGGTTATATATTATTCTTTTATTTAAAACTCTCTTGGCTACCTTGCTTTTTCATCACATGGGACCATTTAAGATCCTGCAACATTTGATTCCGTCTATTTAAAAAAATAATTCCCTCCCTGGTAGGGGGGAGGGTGGGGGGGGATTAATAATTTTTTGGAACAACATCTTTAAGAATTTTCAATTGCCTTGAAGGAAACTGGATTCCTCAGAGATGTACCATAACACATAGGAACTGTGGAATACTTACAAAGGCCCATGCATCTAGATGTTCGGAATTGGAGTCCCAAGGCACTTGACAACAAACAGGATTGCCTTCCATTTTGTGAAAATTTGGAGTGACTGATGCGACGGTGTAGTAAAACTCCCTCCAAAAAAGTTGGCCGATGAGTGAGGTTGGTGGCTTTGAATGCGGTGCTTTAGAAATAACCTACGGGGATGAAAAATGCAAGAATCTATGGAGGATAAAAGTTAAAATTATTCTGAACTAAAATTAAGGCAATAATTGGATGAATATAACTGAAATCAACCTACTTCCAAAGCTGGCTTAAATAAATTAGAATTTTGAAAAAATAAAAACAATTAAAGGACTACGTGCAAAACGGGCCATTTGGGGCTCGAGGCGGATACTTTTGAGACTTGCCCTATTCATTCACCTAACAATGCCTCATCTTTTCCCAAAGTTTCAAGCCCCCCAAAAATTTTGGGGAGACGCGGCGGGGGGTCAAAGTTAAAAACCGGCAAAATTTTCGCGAATTTATTACTCGAAAACCAAGAAGTTTTGGAAAATGCGGTTTAAACGAGCGTATTCAGCGTGACGAGAGCTTTCAGAAAATGTATAACATCATAGGGTTTTGTCAACTTCAGCTCGAATTATCGCCTCCGAAGCGCCGGAACGCTCAAAAAAGACCCCTTATTTTTTCACGTTTGGGCCGATTTAAAAAAAAGCCATTTTTTTATTTTCGTGAAAAACTGATATATTGTTCCTGACTCTCTGTAGCCCCTCTAGCTCTTTACCGCATGCTGGGGAAATGTTTTGGTCGCGAGTTATAAGAGCGGAAAGGAGCGAAGGTCGGGAAAATCGGCTATTTTAAACTGCGCGCGCGGCGTTGATCGGAGGGAAAACGTCCCCTCCCACTCAGTTCGGCGAATCACACTCCTCTGCCGACCTCGCATTGTTGCCACATGTCTCCTAATCCGTCACCGCGCGCAGTTTAAAATAGCCGATTTTCCCGACCTTCGCTCCTTTCCGCTCTTATAACTCGCGACCAAAACATTTCCCCAGCATGCGGTAAAGAGCTAGAGGGGCTACAGAGAGTCAGGAACAATATATCAGTTTTTCACGAAAATAAAAAAATGGCTTTTTTTTAAATCGGCCCAAACGTGAAAAAATAAGGGGTCTTTTTTGAGCGTTCCGGCGCTTCGGAGGCGATAATTCGAGCTGAAGTTGACAAAACCCTATGATGTTATACATTTTCTGAAAGCTCTCGTCACGCTGAATACGCTCGTTTAAACCGCATTTTCCAAAACTTCTTGGTTTTCGAGTAATAAATTCGCGAAAATTTTGCCGGTTTTTAACTTTGACCCCCGCCGCGTCTCCCCAAAATTTTTGGGGGGCTTGAAACTTTGGGAAAAGATGAGGCATTGTTAGGTTAATGAATAGGGCAAGTCTCAAAGGTATCCGCCCCGAGCCCCAAATGGCCCGTTTTGCACGTAGTCCAATTTCTGGAATACGGTTTAGAGAGCTTTTAGCTAACTGTATTACCTATCCAATAAGCCTTGTTCAGCTTATGTAGCACAACAATTTGCATTTCAGACTTTTTTCATGTACACATTGTGCTTTTCCTGCAATTTTACAGGAAGTCAATCTGGTATCTGTTGCATGCAACCCATTTTAGTCGCTTCTGTAAGTTTCTGGAACTCTTTCTAATTTACTTAGGAACATGGCTCACAAAAAAGAGCCACAGTCACTCCTTGTATGAGTGATAAGGTTCAAGAAGCAAACCCTGCGGTTAGCTTTAAAGGGTACTCAACGTTAGGAATGCTATAAACTTACATCTTTAACTTTGTAGTAAAAAAGCCTGGCTGAAACACAACCGAATTTGAGGTATGGACTAAGAACAGTTGTACTTGGCTCCAGGCTGTTCGGAGAGGTATTAGGTTTTTCGAATTTGCACACCCACGCCTGCAAAGGATAAAAACAGGCAGATAAAAGTCAATACTTTTAGAAATAATACATTTGTGCCATGAGTAGGGTGATCCAGCCGATCAAGATGGGATACTCGCAGAGTTGCAAGTTTATTGCAATTTCTCAATTCCCTGACCCTTCCCTGACTTTTTGGAAAAATTCCCTGACAACTGGCACCAAAATTCCTAGACTGATTTTAAATAAAATAAAAATAGGTTGGCTGTAGATTCCACATTAGGAATATAAGCCAGTAAACCAACAGAAGAAGAAGAAGAAGAAGAAGAAGAAGAAGAGAAAGATAGGTTAATTTGAAAACAGCAATGCAAACATCGAAGCACCGCAATTTATTATATGTATGAAGTTGAAACTTGCAAATGACCCAATATGACCATTTACATACTGTCTGGGAATATTGAAAATTATTCTGTGCCTGAATAAGAAAAATCTGGGGGAAAAGGCAGAAAAAATCTGATGAAGACCAGATAGGTATATCGGTCCCTTCAAGTTGAACTAGTGCACCAATGACGGATTCAATACTTCATCATTGACTGCTTGTGTTCTAAACAACTGCAATGTCCATCCAGTATAAAACTTAAGTTTCTAAAGAGTTCCATGTCAATTAGGCTTACTGGCTAGCTCTCTATATAAATATTGTAGTGAAGAAAATGTATCTTAAAGAATTTCAGTTATAGCTTGCCTTATCACTTAATTTTTCTGCCAATCTAGCGAGACCCTCTGTTTCGCCACCCGGAAATTTTGTCGGATGCAAAGACTTAACATCAAGCCCAAACTCGGCAAGAGTAGGGACATTATATTTAGCTGCAGCTAAATCTTCAGGTTGGGCTTCTTTTGGTAAGGCATTCGGAGCATCCACTGGTTTTGGAGGGAGTCCAATTGAGTCGACGACGGTAGTAAATTTCTGATATGTTAATGGTGCTTTTCCCAAATTTTTTTTTATTATTCTGTAAAAACCAAAAATGTATGATTGCACAGTAAAAAAATAGGACTTAAGATAATCTAAACAAGAACAAGAATAAAACAAACCAGTTATACAATCTTTGCGTATTATTTCATGTGAGAGAGATCGCAACACTGGGGAAGATAAATAATTACTAGCTTTTTTGTCATGGGGAGCCACAAAAGCACATGATTCTTGAATGAAAACACCTAGAAAGGAGAGGACCGCATTTGGGGGACTCAAATTCCAAATGAAGTTCTCAGGTGTTTAGGACTAAACCAATCAACGGAGCAGCTGATCATTTTAGCAACTTCTCTTTGACTCAAGATTCTAACTGTCCAGTGCTGCGTTGATAAATTTCAGAAGTTCAAGGAGTGTTTTGAAAGGTGAAAACCCCAGATTGGAGCAATTTTTTTCGTTCTCATTGATGTAGATGTCTCCCACCTGTCCAACTTCCAATTATTGTGGACTAATTTCTTTTCAAAGGAAAAGAAGTCATCCCAATGATGTATTGCCTTGAACGGTTCCTCCTATGGCCTTCATATCTTTCGATTTCATGGAGCATTTTGTCTGCCTTATACACTGTTTTGTTCACGACAAGTAGGACATTTGATCAATGCCATTTTGATGGATTAAGGCATAAGGCCAGTTAAACTTCAGTATCAAAAACAGCAGGAGATATCTCCAGGCATGTCATGGATGTAATTTCTTCTCAATTGGACATTTTTTTCTCTAGCACCCGGATCCCCACTTAACTTATGTTTCACCCCATCCAGTTCATTGGAGTCTTCTCTGACTCATTTCGCGCTATCCATTCCTGTACTCAGGTCTCTCCTGCTGTAAGTCTGGTGATTAAAATATATTAATAATCTTTGTATTTAAGTACAGGGTAGAATTTAGCTAAAAAATACTCACATTTCTGGGTTGTATAAAGTGTGTGAAACTGATTGAAGAACTTTGACACCAAACTTTTTAGCAATAGACATCACTGATGAATCTCGTTTACATGCATAAGGTTCTATGTCAGATTCAAAGGTTAGTAACTTCACATTCCACTCTTTCAAGAGTTCAGGAAAAATTTCCTCTGGTTTCCCGTGGAGAACGTACAGCCTAAAAACAAAATAGGTGACAATGAACAATGAGGCCCGACTTCGATAAGAATTGAGGTGTCACATCGAGGGCCAGATAGGTGTGTTTCTTGAGGTGGTCCAAATTAGGATGGAGTGCAAATTTGACGATGTCGAAATATTTTTTGGTCCTACACCCTTAAACAGATCCACATAGTGACGAAAACCCTCTGCCTTGTTTCAACTAAATTTGATAATTCAAGCCTGTGCCGGTGAATCTTTTTAAATTGAAGAACACTTTTTACTAAAAACATTGATTTTCCAGAAATTGATAGGTACAAGTCGGGGAAAAGCTGAGGTCGTATTCAGCTTCAGCAGCAAAAAATACCCCTAAATAACCTAATAGCCCTAGGTAAAACAAGCCCTATTAGATACACTTTTAAAACATTTCTTCCGGTACCCTTCAGTTTAGCAGTGAAACATCCACGTAAGGTTTATATGGTTGTTGCATGTAATAAGTCTCACATACTTACCTAAGTAAGTCTGCATCTGAAAAAAAGGCCGAAATTTGATAGGTGTTTCTGATGTATTATTGTGCACAGGGTCTGAAAACGATGACTACTTTTTTCTGTCTTGTAAGGGTTTTTGCAGAGATGAATTTTCCTTTAAAAAAGAGGAGTTGCCAGGGAAAAGTTAATTTTGGGAATAATCCTGACAAAATAGAGAAAACTGGTTATCATTTTTGGGCTCAGTGCAAACAAGCACAACAAAGTCATCCATTGCATGTTGGGCAAGAATTATAAAAAACAGAGTTATCCCTAGAAAATCCTCTTTCTACAGGCAAATTTGATTGTACGGAAACTTCTGATGATGCTCTCTTGCTCTTTGGCATAAAACTGACATTGCTTCTTATGTACCAGTAGAAAATTGACGGAAAACCTTACCTGGTGCCAATCGCACGAAAACTTTTGTCCAAGTCTTCCAGGGCTTGCTGAAGAAATCGCCATCTGTTGGGGCTAACTCTCATGTATTTTCGGAAATATGGGTCAAGAATATACACAGGGCGAAGAATACAAATCTCTCCAACATTCTGAAATAAACCGAAATGTAATCCGTAAGTAGGTTGGACAAGTATAAACCTTACCATGGTAGCAAAAATTGTTACAATACACAATGGGTCACTAAACCTTTTGTTTTTAATTTAATATTCTGAAAATACCAGGTGAGTAGACAATGTGGTGATTTCTTTGCATGTTTGGGGAGCCAAAATCCCAGACCAGTCGGCTTTTAAAAAGTCCGGGGACTCCTAAGAATTTCAAACGCGTCAGAGGGCGGGTAAATGAAGGCAGTGAAGTACTGCAGCAATCCAAAAACTATATCCTCTGATTTCCCACTCATGTTTGTTAAAATAAAACGTATTTCAATGTGGAACTGTTGCTTGTTAACAGCTACAGATGACATGAATGGGATTTGATTATTTGATTTTGAAGATATGGTTTCGACTTTCCTATTGTTTCCATATACAAGGAGTAGAAAGATATTCGACGGAAGTCGTAGAAACCCGTGTTTGCTTCTGATTGGTAGAAGATGGCATCATCCGGTCCGGCACGGAAGCAGTGTATTTTAGATCTGCGGGAAAGTTGCGCATTTTGAAGTACTAACAGCCCACAGAAAATAGGGCTTAATTTGCAGCATTATCAAGGGAAGCAACTGAAACAACTTTACCTGACGACTTGTTTGCTAGATCCTCGCTCAAATGTAGTGGTGCAATTCTATGATTTCAACTAATAAGATTGGCTACCATCTCAACATGTGATGGATAAGCGTTGGCAAATGATTGTGCTGAGCAGTTAAAACACTTGGAAGAAAAAAATAGACAAGGCAAAGAATGAAAGAATACTTTCATGAAGAACAAGAAAAATTATTACTTTCTGGCTTTCGATTGCGGCAATGAGAGCTGGATTATCATGCAACCTCATGCCCTTGCGAATCCAATGGATAGCTGTCCCTCTAGCTGCCATGCTGCCTATGACTCCGTCTTCGATTCTTTCACCTCTGGTTGAGAATTAAACAACATGTAAAATTTCCTAGTTCGAGCTAATAACCGCGGTTGGTTCAAAGTGGTCTCTTACGATGATTGCATGATGATATGACACATGGGGCTTGGGGACAGAACAGGACAGGCAATACCAGGGACCATGAGGTTACTAATCACTGGTCGTAGTCACTATTCGTAGCTGTTGAGAACATGAGAAAGCGAACTTGTTCCACGCATGAAATATATAGTTGATAATCAGAGGATGCTTGATCGGATGGAGCAAATTTTTAAGACAGAATCACATTTTAACAGAAGGTAAAACTTATTAAATGCCTGCCAGTGTAGGGAATGTTTACTTCTGCAGACTTTACTGATACTGTTATCACTGTTGTTGTCAGATAGTGCTGAAAATCAGTTCATCTCCCTGTTTGAACCTTAGAGTCCGATGTAAATCGTGAGGCAGCGCAGCGTGGTGGCAGATCTCGCCCCTAGATGACCAATAGAATCACCGTAATTATGGAAGAAAAGGAGGTGTTACATTTTGGATTTTTTGATGACGTAGATCGATACGGACGACTTTTATCATCGATTTTCTTGGAAATTATGTAGTTTATGGAAAAAAGTCATTCTATAAAAAGTGATTGAAATTATATCATGAGTTGATTTAAGCGAAAAAATTGGACGTTATGGTCCGTTTTTTATACTTCGAATCCCGGATTTTGCAGGCCAGGTTGTACCGACGTACGTCATAGGGTAAACAATCCTCAAGATGCAAACACCTCCTTCTTTTTCTCAATGATTAAAATGTGGTTAAAATGTATGTTGATGTTGAACGGTGCCATTTTCTGATGTGACATTTGTCTATTCTCTATTTAATTTTCTTCTCTTTTTTCTGTTTTCCCTAGTTTCTTCCGTGAACGTTGTAAAATAATCAATCAAGTTCAAGTCACTACTAACTCATCCAGCTCGCTTTCGCCGTTCCCGGGGAGACTTTGGATAGACTCGGCGGAAATAAGCAGCAGATTTTTTTGTTCTTGGTGTTCATGCTTATTTGCAGTGTTTAGAGTACTCGACATATTTAGTCATGGTGAAAAGGAAAAGTCAAGCTGTCATCGACTCCGACAGCAGCAACAGCGACAGTGCCTCTGATTCAGTAAGCAACACATCATATATTTCCTCTTTTGGACCCTTCACCATGCAGGGTCCTACGGACCCTTCACCCTGACCTTTACGTCAAAATGTTAGGGTCAGTATCATTGAGGTACATTGCACCCCACATATTTGCAACCCAAGCCAGTGCATTTGCTGGCCTGGGTGACGATGTTGGGTACCCTCTTGGAGACTTATCCAACCGTTCAACTCCTGCCGATGCTGAGCAGTTTTTAGGCAACAGAACTATTTGTCCTGCGGAGCCTTTGAAAGTTTATGATACATATCTTAGAACAGACCTATGAGGAGACTGTGTACTCAGCACGTCATTACCGTGCACACAGCTTAAAGGAACCGGCTCCAGGTGGATTTAGATCATCTTATTCCCACCTCCGTTATTAGGGGTCAGATTTGGCTGTTAGGCAGGGAAATTTAAGTGTCATCGTATTCTAGCTAATCTTAGACTGATTTAGGGGCTATGCTATTCTCGCAGTTTTCAATCATTCTATTTGCAGTGGGTAGCTACTTATGAAACTGCAATTGTTCCAACCAAAACATTAGAGGGTGACCTAACCTAACAGGATTAGTTAAGATGTGCAACACCTTGTAAATGAAAGTGCACCCATCAAAACCAAAATTCATTGCTTCATTTTAAGGTAGTAGACTTCCTTTCTCCAGCTTTGGCACGAACTATTTTGATTCAATACAAATTTATAGTGATTGACAAACAAGCCATTGAATCATAGGTATCAGCTCTTCCTGCGGGACTGGTGGAGGTCCACGCAAACATGGCGGCACTGTCAAATTGTGCCTTTTATGTATTAGACACTGAAAAATGTAAAATATAAGACGATTAAATCGATGAAACCTGGTAAATCTTGAGATGTGAGGTGGAATTACAAGTTTACAAGTTTTTTAATCTTCAGAGACTCTCTTTTTGTCTAATAGGTACTTAATATTAAATTGAGGATTTTGTGTTGTGAGGAATTATTGCTATATGCCTAAAAATCACCGGTTTTCATCAAAATTATAGTTCACATGGTAACTAAAGCCAACTTATCATTAATGGTCTGGTAGGGAAGACCTCAGCAAGCGATTTGATGACAAATTTGAAACTCCTGGCTCCATCTGGCAAGATATACTGCTAAAATATGTTGCTAAATGTGGCGACACTTCTCTCTGGAGGTTTGGTCAGCTAAGTTGACAGTTGTTTACTTTCGGTTTGCAAGTGTTCCCGTGTCACTACTATCCACATGAAAACATCCAACTCTAGCAGAAGCATGAACACAAGGGTAGAAAAGTTTTTTAATATTTTTAAACCTTGTAACACTTTAATTTTTAGCCACACAGGAATTGCAACCAAATAAAAGTCGCGAATCATAACTGATAAGTAGTTTTTTATGATACAATCATGAGACGGATGTTTTCAAGGTGGATAGTCGCGAAAGCTGCTTTGTGCAGAGGCCTAACTTCGTCGTCAGCGCTTGCAAACCGAAACTAAACAATGGTCATCTTATGTGACGACACCTCTAATGACTTTTATTGCTTAAAAATAAACATTTCAGTTCAAAATGGCCATTTTTTTGAACATTAAAGTCACCTTGCAGAGCAAATATTGCCAAAGAATCCGTGATCAGTACTGATTTATCGCCGCAAACTGCTCTTTTGCTTCAAAATTGGGGTTGGCTGTGAGCAACCGACCTGACATTTTCGGCCTTTATAGTCTCATATCATTAAATACAATCATAATTTACTTATTATATTTTTTAGCATGGATAAGTTCAGGGTTATCATTTCTTTTGATATATCAACTTGGTTTTCGATCGTTCTGCCCTACGTTGTTCATAACCCACGGTGACACCACTATTCCTATTATCGTAAAATTTTAACATTCATTGAGTACCATAGACTAATAGGTAGATAGTTATTTATTCAGAATATTATTACACCCATACACGATTGTCATTATATAACGGTGTTGAGAAGAAAAAAAACTTGTGCGGCACAAATGTCAATCCATGGGATTCGTCTAAATACAACAGTGAAAATCTTTTTTGGTGATAGACTCTGCTGCTCCAATGGCACAGTCTATGAATAGGTAATAAAAAAGTACTATACGTAATCATAGATTAACATAAAGCAAAATAGATCCTGTGCAAATTTTTCTACAGAGAGACTTGAGAGACTATAATTCAAGTTTACTAAAATTCCCATTGAACTCTTTGCTGTTTTGCAGGAATTTTTGTCATTAGCAAAGAAGAAAAAAGGCATCAACAGTGATGCAGGTGAATCTAATGGTAATACAGAATCGAAGAAGCAAGCTGTAGATGCCTACTCTGATTCCGACACCTCATCAGGTTCTGATGGTGATTGGGATGCCAGAGGAAAAACGAAAAAGAAAAAGAAGAAAACTGCCAAAAGAACCAATAAACGGACCATCACAAGGTCTTCATCAGATTCGGAAGATGATGAAGTGGAGGAAAAGAAAGATTCAAAAGGAAAAGACTCAGAACCAGAAGAGGGTGAGAATTTTTTTCTTTTCTCGTATATTTTTGTTTAATTTTGTATTATAGTAGTTTGCTGCCTGTAGATCTTCATATAGTTGGCAGTCGACCAACTATTTTTTTCCTCCCTCTTTTCATTATACCGGGTGATTGTTAAGCTGTTCCACACTACACTTTTTCGGTAGATTAGCTACCGAAGTGAAACTTTACTGGCAGAGAGCGTATTGTGATGATGCTCGGAGATAAAAAAGTGTTTTTCCTCGAGGAGCGGTACACTGTCATTACCAAGTTGCAAAAACCATGCTCCAAATTCTGAACAGCTGTTGATGTTTTCACCCTGGCTTACGCTTTGAGCAGCTAGTTTTTGTTTTTTGAAATTTGATTTTAATTCAAACAACAAATAACCCTGTTTTCTTACCATTTTTAGGAGAAGTTTCGGATTCTGATGGCAGTGAGTATGACTCATCTGACTTGAGTCAAGAAGAATTTAATGATGGTTATGATGACCAAATGATGGGAGATGAAGAAGATCAGAAAAGATTGGCACAGATGACAGAAAAGGAGCGTGAACAAGAAATTTTCAAGCGAGTTGAGGCTCGAGAAATCATGAAAACACGGTATAATTTAGATTTATTTATCTATTCTCATAACACAGTAACAAGGGGGAGGGGGGATTCACAGCAGACACTGTTAATACTACTACCACTATTACTACTTCTTACTGTCTGTTACTGAGACAGAAGTTTCAAGGTGGAGTGTTCTTGACTGGGGAGGGGTACTGTCCCCTGTCCTTGCCTAAGTATTTTGGGGCTCGGAAGACTTTTAATATGTTCTTTTGGATAACATGGCAAAGTTAATTCAAATTTACTCTCGTATATGGTGCTGCCTGTTGGAAAAAATTTACATGAATCCATTTCCATGAATCCATGCCAGGAAATCAATGACATGGATGTCATGTTTAAAGAAAGAAAAGTCTTTCTCCTAAATCAGTGCATATGCTCAGTAGTTTCATTGCTTTGGCTCAGTTATTCCTCTCATGGATGAAAGAATGTGGAGCTTATTGTTACTCCCCTACATGTACAGTATGTCCTCTATTTGCTTACTGCAATCTGCACTCTTAATTTTTCCTGAACTACTTTTAGTGTGTTTACTGAGGAAATAACACCATTGCATTCTCCTACATAGCAAGACCTGGACCTAGGACCATGTTAAGAGCCCTAATTTCGAATCGTAGATTACGAATAAGCATGCCATTCATTTTCTATCATTACATTTTCAACGTATGTCTCCGTTTCAGATTTGAGATTGAAAAAAAATTACGTCTTGCCAAAAAACGAGAAATGAAGAATAGTGACAAGAAAGAATCGCTCAAAAAATACGACAAACACCAACTCTTGGATGCAAAGGAAAGGAGTAAAGATAGGAAGAAGACTATAGAGGAAAACAGAGGAAAGCAGGATAAAAAAGCGCAAGCAATGAATCTCCTCAAAGCTCGCAGAGAAGAAAAGAAAGAAAGAGGTAATTCAAAATATTAAGATCTAATCCTAAGCGGCCCCTCATGTTTCCGTTTTTCGCCTTGCGTCCGTGCAGGAGCTTTGCTTCTTGGTCTCTCACTTTGCACTCCATTACAGCTTGTTTGGTGAGCCCAATCTGCTGGAATAAGTATCCAAATATTTAAAATGAGAAGCAATTTCCCGTAGCAGTGAGATCTGGAGCTGGGATTTTAACGGCCTTGCGAGTTGAGTCACTAGAGACTCAGACTCGAGACTGAGAGCGAGATCGGCAATCGTTCCACAGGCACACTCCAACTGGAGGTGCTTGTCAGCCACAATGATTTTTGGCAGTCTTGAACCTTTAGCCTGAGACCTGGCGTCGATCGACCACCGGTATCAAACCACGAGGTCGAGTTCCTTTGTCAAAGAATAAAGGAACTCGAGCTGGAGGGTGCCTGTAAACAGACAGGGGTCAATACGCTTTCAGTACTCTACCACCAGAACAGGGGATTCCCGGTTTCTGTCTTTCCAAAAATCACTCTCGCTGTGAACAACATGAATTTTTATCGTTGCATGGCATGCCCATGACCTGTGGCATCCCCACAACACCTTCAATGTTCACTTCCATGAACATCCCATGGGCACGCAGCCGAATTCGGTGGCCAAGCGGACCTTTTCTTGCGAGTCAGTGTTGTCGTTGAGACCGGACTGTGGCTGTTGAAAGTCTGCCTATGGACTCGCTCACTGGGTGAACTTGATGGATAGAGAACGATGTCGAACTTAAGCGAAAGATAGACTAAGACCAGAGGGTGCGCACCAAAGACTCTCAGACAAGAAATCACTCTTCCCAAATTTTTGGGAAGAGTGAATTTGACTCATAATTTTGGGTTGTACATTTGGGTAACATAGCCTCCCTAGGGGGAGTCCAAAAATTTGGGGGGTCTAAAAAGTAGTTTACTTTGACACAGGAGCACGGTCAAATTCTCAAGTCTTTATCTTAATTCGTTCAAAAGTTACAGGGGTATACCAAGATTTTCGTGTCTTCCTGTATACTAGCCCCCTTGTCATAGTAGTCAGTTCGTTATTTATGAACCGGAATTCCCCTCTGAATTTTTTTATTTACTCATTTCATGTATATTGTTTATCAGAGGAGAAAGAAAAGCAGCAGAAGGCAGAAAAAGATAAGCGGAAGGAAGAAGAAGAAGAAGGAAAAGAAGAGGATGAGGATGATGACAAAGAAAAAAGAGAAAATGAAAAAGCCAACAAAACCAAACTCAAGGCCTCAGATATTTATTCAGATGACAGTGCGTCAGACTCTGATGAAAAGCCGAAGTCTTCATCAAGCAAACAACCTTCAAAAATCAGAGCTAGAAGCAGTTCATCATCATCACGCAGTTCCAGTGATTCAGACTCCTCCAGGTGAGCCAAGTGCTTATCACTGTATTTTATGAACGCAAATAACGTGAAGCCTCCCCTGATATGAGATCTAACAACAAGTGCTGTGTTATCAAAGATAGCAGTATAAGGCCCATTTTCTCGACATCGAGTTTCATGTAAAATTGGTCTAACCTAGGTCAAGTGCACTGACTGATTTGATTATAACATCGGATTTCGTCCTATTTCTCTTTATTAAAGCTGATGCACGATCTCAAAAATTTGTGAGCTATAAATTCCCCTTCCGCAGCCTCCCTTCCTGCCCTCCTTAAAATCTGTATGATGTGAGTACAATTTGTCATGGAAGCATACAGAACGTAGCATACACTACTTTCTTGCGCAACATGGAATTAAAAAAGCCCTCATTATACAATCATACCTAAAATTCATCAATAATACGAACAATTTTTTTGAGTCTTTTGGATGATGAAAAACAAATTCACAAGTGGATTTTTTCAATAAAATTTTCAGTTCAGACGTTACTTCGTCCATTTTCTACAAATCTCCCTTTTGCTTTTACTGCTCTCTTCGGTAACAACTAACATAGCAGATAAGCCTAAAAGCTGTTGCCTATGTAGTTAAAAAGAGTACAGATTCAAGGCAGTAGATTCATGCAGATCTTCTCTCCACTTATAGAAACGTGAGGCCTGAACAAGGCCAATGGAGGCAGACCTTTTTTTTTCAATTTTCCAAGTTTCTAAGAGAATTTTTCATCTCATTTTGTTTTTTTTCAGTCAGACGGTTTCCATTGCTAAAATTTACTCCGGAACCTCTTTGAGAGTTATGAATTTTTATTGTTTTTAAGAATATCTCTCTTTGATGAACGTTTTCCATGTATATCATTGCCACTGCATCTGTGTCAACACTGCAATTGATACTCAAAAAAAGAAACATCCTACAATGAAGCTGTTCTGAATCACTTTGATTATTGGAGAGATGTGTGTGACCATTTTATTAACCTCTCATGTGAATTACATATGCAATGCTCAGAAGTTCAGTTTTTTAGACTGATCTACTTAAAAAATTGTCCTCAACAAATATTTATCCAAAAGCTCAATGTGCTTAAAACACTATGTTTTTAAGCACCCTTTGTCTGAAGTAATAGAGCTAACAGTCATCATACCTTTTATTTTTCTTCTTTTGCTTTAATAGTGAGGATAAAATCTTAAGGTAAGACAACTATTGTCTCCAACCCACCAGCTGTCCTGATACGCATAACAAATTGGAACATTCAACCTGGCGGACACCCAATTGCTCATATCTCTGCGCACAGTCACCATTTTCACTCTGGGATTTTTGCATGTGCTTCAGCATTGTTTCAGTTAACAATTTATGTAATAATCTCAAATTTGATTTTGGGTTGCTATTCCCTTTCATTTATTTTACACTTATGAATGAAAACTACTTTAAGTTTAATGTAGCACTTTTAATTTTTCAGGGCCAGCATCAAGAAAGAAAGGAAGATAGAGTTCATATCTAAAAGAGAAGAACTAAACCAAATCAGGCTTTCACGGCACAAGATGGAACAGTATGTACTTTATTCTTTAGTGTATTACTAATCAATTTAATGATTGAAGCTGTGGAAATTTGACCAAATTACATTTTTAAGTTAAGTCTAAATGAACATGCACCCAATGTGTCCGTCAAAGGCTAACTTGATAATCCAGCATTTTGCAAAATGCTCAGGCAAATAGGAAATTTTCATTGAATATCATGTTTGGCCTTATGGTTAGGCTTTTTGCAAAATGTGTAGGCACCTTTGAAAATGCATACCCATTTACGTCGAAGTTAAAATCAATTATTCAAGCAAGTAGCAAATTCTTAATTAAGATTACTTGCCGGAATTAGAGGAAGATAGGATTGAAGCTGATACAGGAACATTGTTCTAGGTGGACAAGTTGCAGGTTTTCTGATGCATAAGTAGACTCTGTTGTTGAAATCCACAGTAGTCAAAAGAAATTTAAAGCCGTGATTTAAAGCTATACTGAACTATCCAGAACTTAATTTATTAAAAAGATTTTCTAGATTTCGTGTTGATTTCTCCTAAAGTGCCTAATTTTTCTTGACTTTAAATCAGAACCTGTACTCTTTCACGACTACTTATTCCAAAGATTCAAATACATTTTTTAGAGGAACAAAGTACTGTTTTTGGGGGAAAAAACAGGGATTCTTCGTAGTGCTGCACTGCTTCTTGCTGCCCTAACAACGGGACTTGTCCATGATCCATGAAACATTGAAACACAGGTGACTGTCTCATGGATGGTGATGAATTTCTCCTCAGTAATTTGGTTTTCTTCATAATCAATGTCTTCCACTGATTACAATTCGCTCCAAGAGCACTGTGATTTTATAATTCCTCTGGCAGTTCCAATTTGAGGCGTTCCATTTTGTAATCAAAGAGGCTCACAGATGAGACTGAACTATGTTGGAAAACACCTACCACTTTTTAAAAATCAATAAGAAAAGTAAAAGAAAATAAAGAAAGAAATAAGAAAGTGTTGCACCAAAAGAATTTTTCACAGACAACATGGCACATCTTCATCTTCCTCTTCTTCTTTTGTTGGTTTAATGGCTTATATTCACCAGGAGGAACCTACAGCCAAGGAATAGATTATTAGTGGGTATAGATTTATAGCTAAGACCAACACCATTTTCACGCCTAGAGACCCTTCTAGGCGACTTTCTATACCAGCAGCCGGATTGTTGAAACTTTAACTGGCTATGTCGGCACGATAAGACAAGACATAGCCCTATCTGCGCCGTGTAATATATCGATTTTCGATTCTTGTCGTGCCGACATAAATTTCAACAATTAGGCTGCAGGTTGATACTGTGTCATGGTAAACAGACTAAGTAAACATACGGTAGGTTGAGGATTTTTTTTTTCATGGCACATCTTTGCATTGGACTCTGCTAGGATGTGCAAGAATGGGTGTGGGATGTGTGTGGGTAGTAGTCTTGATCTTCTTATTCAAGGATAAGCTCTGAGTGTATCTATGGCTGAGCACTTAGGGGTAGTAGTGCTCGGTAGTTGCCAGCACATAGCCTGTGACTAGGACATGTTGCTATGGCCTGTGAATACAGTTTGAACTGTTATTTGAAGTTATATTTTTTGTTCCAGGTTTGTTCACTTGCCTTTTTTCAATCGTGTTGCCCAAGGATGCTTTGTCAGAATAGGAATTGGTAATAATTTAAATGGCAAACCAGTGTACAGGGTAAGTTTTTCTTTTCTCACTCTTTGCAAATCACCTTCCAAATTTAAAATTACAAATTAAGTTTTTAGAGGGCTTACCTCCACTAACTTTAAATGAACTTGTTAACTTGTGTTTTTAGGAAATCTTACCATCGGACCAAAATCTTATACCAAGAAAAGAACATATCCAAATTTATGAGGAGTTGTGATCCTCTAACAGGAGAAATCAATGTTTCCATGAACTATCTCGGTCAAAAAATGGCATAATGAAGAGATCCATATGATTAGCTCTCAGTGCCTTTTACCGCTCTCGTTTTCTGTTGTAAATATTTTTTGCTTCTATTTTCAGGTTGCAGAAATAATTGGAGTGGTTGAAACAGCCAAAATCTATCAACTAGGAGGTACAAGAACGAACAAAGGATTGCGATTAAGGTACTTGAATTTATTAGTTGTCCTTTCAAAGTAAAACAAAATTTTCCCCGTATAATACCTAAACAATAATGAATCAATAAGTGGAAAGTTGCAAAGGGGCGGGGGGGGGGGGAGAGAGGCAACACCAAAATTAAAATGCTCCAAGTGATGGAAAAATGGCTCTTGATACACCCCGAGTCACGTTTTATAAGTCATCGATAAGGTCACTCTTGGTGCGAAGCCAATTTTGGATACAGTGGGGTTGTTGCATGAATTTTTTTAATTTAGCATCTGGAGCCAAAGGTGTGATGAGTGATCAGGCACCCATTTCTTTAGAATATTTCTGATGACTAAACAATTGAGAAATATTCTTAAAGTTCAGACAAACTTGAATTTGGGTTTCATTGGCTTCTCTGAACAAAGTCACCTGACATCACAACCTCGAATCGCATACTTTTGTTATGTGAACCATGTACAAATAAGGGCTCATAAAACCAAAAAAGAAAAAAAAGAAGTTCTACCCTTGGCATCTTGATAGACCCAAGGATGTTATCCTTGCTATCTTCAAGAATTATTTCCTCTCTACCTTGAAAGATGAAGAATGTAGGCAATTTTCTCCATCTCATGAAAAATCGGGTTTTCCGAGGTATGTGGTTGCAGATTTTCACCATCAATATTGCTTCATAAATACATTTTCGTTAATCTAAAAGGACAATGTGTTTCTAAGTGAATGTTCAAATAAAATCTTACATGAAAATTTGAGCCTTTTAAAACAAAGGAGGAAAGTTCATAGAAACCAAACCTCTTGGTGGATACAGTTTTTCAACACCCTAGAGTGAAGTCATTCAGTAATTTCCATTTCCACTCGAACTCACCAGCTTGTTTAAATTTACGAAAATGATATGTTTTGTGGCAGATCTGCTTTCATCACCTGGATTTGAATATTCTATTTGATAGTAACATTTTGTTGATACTGTTCGACTATTGTTTGACTTTGCCTGCATGTAAATTGATCACATTATGTCTCAAAAGACTATTATCTCACTCTTTCTGACAGTCGTTTTAAAGTTATTGATTTCTGTTTCTGATAAAGGCACGGAGCTCAGGAAAGAGTGTTCCGGTTAGAGTTCATCAGTAATCAAGAATTTACAGACAGTGAATTTATGAAGTGGCGGGAAACTTGTGCACTTCAAGGAATCTCTCTACCAACCACTGATGAAATTGACACAAAACTTAGAGACATAAAAGAAGCTCTAATGTATGAATACAAAGAAGAAGATGTTGAAAAAGTAATTATTTCTCCTTCATGAAGTGAATCGTAGATTATCCCAATTTATCACTGGAATTTTGGTGCTGAGAATCAACAGAATCAAACCAGAAAATTACGGTAGAGTATGGTTTCCTGCTGGTTAGAGAAGTGAGAGTGTCCAGGAATATGCAGTGGCAGCAGTAAGTCAGGGGATTTGTGGGAAAAGTCGGGAAACAACTTCATGTGCAGCCCATTGGTTTGGTAACGTTAACTGAAGAGCCATGAAGACCCAGAGACAAATAGGGACCCTCCATTGTTATCTCGGCAATGGTGGAAGCTTTTACTTTCAGGACTTCAACATACAATTGTTGATTACTTACAAGATGGATTGCGAACGACAAGTTTGATATTTCGTTTCGCGAATGAACAAAAATTTGAATAATTTGTATGATTTATTATATCACTGAAAGCTCATCATCCAGCCAGTAGATAGGTTTACAGCCGAAAAAAAAAGGTGCTGACTGTTGCTGCCTAGTAATGGGCCTGTTGTTAACTTCAGCTAGAGCCCAAAGAAGAGATGGTTCTCATGGAAATGGTCATGGAAAATGGTTCAAGAATCACAATGAACCCATCAGGAAAATCTGAAATACACTCCTAACGTCACAATCTGCCCAAGAAATATTCTTCTTTTAAGCTTCCTGCCTCAAAAACGATACTACGGCACAAGTAAACATTTCGTAAGAGGATTCATTTCATCCAACCCTTGCACAGTAGGGTACCACAATATTTAACATGACTGACGTTTCCGCGCACAAATTGTGAAGAAGCACCATGGTCTATATGAACGCAAAGGAAATGTTAATGTAAAAGCGCCGGTTGATAAAATCCCGGCTTGTAATATGCGTTTTGGTGGGTTGGATGAAGTGACTCCTGTTACAAAATATTCACCTGCGAGGGTGGAATCGTTTTTGAAGCAGGAAGCTTAGAAAAGCGCATTTTTTAAATGCAGATTGTGAAGTTAGGAACGATATTTCAGACTTTCCTGATGCGCTTATTGTGATTTTTGAGCCATTTTCCGCAAGAAATAGCTCTTCTTTTTGCTCTAGCTGAAGTTTGCAACAGGCTTCTTGTCCATAAGGAAGTGTTTAATTTCCAAAAGTAAAAGTTCCCACCAAAACCAAGAGGTTAGTGGAGGGTATCTCTTTGTCTCTGTGAGGACCTCAAAAAAATGTTTCCAACATTCTCAAAATATCAGGAAACCTCTATTTTTTTATCATTCTAACAAAAGTTGACAGAGTTTAAAATTACCTTTAAGCTGCTATCACACTAGTAGTCCAATTGTACAATCAATGACATTTGGGAGCTAAATGGATAGTCGACGGTGGCCTCTGCCGACTGTACAGTCTCTGCACATGCGCAAACTGTTAGACTGTACCGTCAAGACTACCAGTATGATAGCAGTTATGGTAGATAAGATATCAGTAAAAGTGTTTTTTTAAAAAAAAAAGAAAAAAAGATGATCCGAGGGCTTCGTATTAATGGAAACTTTCAATAATTTTATTGACTAAAATATGGCTTAAAGGTATCAGTGGAATGGTTCATACAGTCAACTCTTGATAATAAGAAACTCTTGCCAGTACTATGTGAAGAGTTGGCTCCTAGAGGAATCCTCAATAATTCAAAAATAGTGATGTATATTGCCTCCTAAATAATACAAATTTCTCAGAGCTCAACGTAGACAAATTATCACCGTAATTAAAAATTTTAAAATGGGCCCCTCTGATCAGTGACAGCCGACGATTGGAATGCAAATGATGAAATTCGCTCTGAATATTTCAGAAGAGTCAACTAATCGAAATGCACTTTGATTTGAATGAGTCTGCAATACACAATCTTCATTCCGGCTCTTATATCATGTAACTTCTGAGATGTTTGAAAAAGATGTTGAAAAAAAGATCCTCTAAGACCTCCTTGACCTTTGCCTCACAATATCTAATCGAATATCTCTTATTAAATTTTATATTACAGATTGTAAAGGAGAAAGAGCGGTTTAAGCAGAATCCTTATAACTACGCAATGAAGAAGACACAGCTCATGAAAGAAAGAGACATGGCTCAAGCAAGGTATAACTATTTTTTCTCTCTTTTGATGCATATACGCAGTATATTGCCTTTGTGATCGTTTCGACCCCCTCCTCAATACAATGTATCAAGTCCCTTGGTTCCTTGTGGGAGAATGACTGGCAGGCTTGCTTTGAATTTTTTGGAGGCCTGTCAAAAAGCTACCAATGCTTCAATCTTCTAGGTTAATTAATTCTCGCCTTTCTCTGTAGATTTATTCAAAATACTAGAGATAGATGAGCTTCACTCTTTAATTTCTTTTTAAAACTTAAAATACTGTGCCAGAGATAGTAAACAAAATCAGCAGTTTTGCCATCCTGGAACGTGAATGTCACTCCTCCAAGATGTTAAAGGCTTTCACTGAAATAACTTCATGAAATATTGGATGATGAAAATCGAATTTATATGATTTTCATTTTATCGAAGGCATGATTTATTTTGAATTTTGCCATGTAAGTAGCTGTGTAAAAAATGAAGTATGTTCACTCTGACATTAGCTAAAAATTGAATCAGTCTTTCTCAAATAGACTTAAGCTCCATAAATGATCCATTTTAAACTGTAGAATAGTTAATAATGTGATTAATTAATTAACTGTTCTCATACTCTTGAGATTTTAAACGGGTCACTCAAAACAGGGTTTACTGTTTTTCTCGCATTCTCATTTTTTGTGCTGAAGTATTTTTGAGAATGGCCGATTCAATTGTGTGTTTGCTTAAGATTTTTTGATCATAATCTAGTATGAGTTTTTGTTATAAGTGGCCTCTTTTGAATTGAGATGAATCATCTTGCCATCAAGTTTAGAAGTCATTCACCGTTTATTTTACAGGAATGACACAGAGGAAGCTGGCAGGCTTCAAGTTAAAATTAATGAATTGGAAGAACGAGCAAAGGAACTAGACAAACTGAGAACAAGCACAATTTCCAGTATAAGTTACATTAACGATAGAAATAGGAAAAAGAATGTTGAAGAAGCTGAAAAAGCAATTTTGGTAAGCAGCTAAATTACTCCACATTGCAGATGCAGGGTGTTTACAGACCTACAAAATCGGTAATCGCCAGGGAATTAAATCAGTTCAGAGAATTTAGGAAAATATTACGAAAAAGACCGGAATTTTTTTCCAGGATTACTCAGACTGGCTTTTGCACATTTTTGACTTTGTTGACAAGCATTTTCGACTTCAGGGACGTGCTTGCAAAATAATTTTTTGCTATGCTTCAATAGAAAATCCAGCAGCAGGACAGCATAGAAGCATAAAAATTTTCTAATTTATTTATTTATTAAACAACGAATTGGCTAAAAATCCAATATACAAGAGAAATGACTCTAAAATTGGAACTTTACAACTAAACATCATCCGTAGACTGCCACCTCGGTGACTTTCTCGGGTTTCCTCCTCCCGCCTTTTGGCGGGATAGGCATCCCCTGATGTTGCCGCTCCACTGTGCCTGCGTCCTCGGTCGTTAGCCCACATCCTGTCGCGGCGGCAACGCGGCGGCAGATCAAGCGGGATCGTTGACGTGTCTGGTTTCGTGATTCCCGCGCCCCCCAGGATCCCGGAATGCGGACCTTGAGTCCGCGCATCCGGCCCTGGTGGTTGGCGGGGGCTGAAAGCGGGCCGGACCGGAGGAGCAAGTCAAAGTTGACTAGTGCTTCGGATGGGGTTGGCCGGCCGCGTCGCTCGCTACTCGTAGGGAGGGGCGCTGCGAAGTCTGAGTCCCATGGGTGCAGTGGGTAGGACTCGGAGCGCCGGCGTAACACAGGACTCCTTGGAGTCCTGGCCGGGTGCCACCTGGAATCCCCCACACATCCACGGGAGGTAACCTTTCCGCTTCAGAGGCTCCAGTGCTGACGGACCCCTCGGGGTACGGATTCCCATCCTCAGAGCTGCTGGGAGGTTTAAATCCCTCCTGGCGGGGGTTAGGTACTCCGGAGGCAACGGGGTGCTCCTATGAGGGTGGGGTCCGGCTGGACACTGCTGCGGGGGGCCCTCTCGCCTGACGAGGTAATGGCCGTAGGCTGACCGTTGGGTGGGAATTAAACTCGGACAAAAGGGGATGCGTAGTGCGGATGCATCTCAAGGGGAGTGTCGTTAGTGTTTGGCGGGCCTACTGTCATAGGCCAAACCCACATAACCATTCACACTCCCGGACCGAGGTCCCCGGACAGCGATGCCCGGGGACGTTCCACTCGGACCGGGCCGCGATTGGTATCTGGTACCTGGGAGTGGGCCTGGAAAACCCCCCCGGGGCTCGCCGGATCTGGGGGCACTTCGGTTCCCCCTCAATCCAGTGCGGGAGAAAGCAGATTTTCACTTCCGTTTAAACAAAAAAAAAAAAAAAAAAAAAAACTAAACATCAAAATATCATTACAACAAATTAGGAGAAAAAAATAATTATTCATAACTATGCAAATCCTACCTTCCTGCTAAAAACTTTAAATGAAACAAATCTAAACAGTCTTTTAGCTCCAAAGGAAGATCATTCCAGTACCAAACCAGCCTGCAACCAAGAAAGAAAAGGGGAGGTTGGTTGTTAAAATTGGTTGGTTCTTTGAATTCCTTTTCTAAAACATTAAAGGGTACCTACTAAGTATTGAGGTATTTTTTTTTTAAGTGAAAAAAAGAAAAAAGAAAAATCTGGTTAAAGAAACTTGGAAAAAATGCTCCAAAATTTCCTAAGCGATTTGAGATTGGGTCCCTTTTTGTGCCTCAAAACAACGTAACTCGTGACAATCTATGATGTAATGCGAAGTCGGCCTACGTTATGAATGTGTGAGTACATAGGGTCTTTTTCATAGACCTGGAAAATCAAATTCTTCATCTCTGCTTAATTTCTTTGTCTTGATGGCCCACCAAAGACTTAGGACCTAAGACTTTGATGGACTAATGCGAGATGCAAAGAACATTTTTAAAACACTTTTGAAGGTTCAACATCAATATTCCTCGGTACTGAAGGAAATCCAAGAAGCACCTTTTGCACCAAAAAATATTGATGAAAAACCTTCAAAAGTGTCTTAAAACTGTTCTTTTCATCTTTTAATTACCACCCAGACCAAGGAATTAAGCCCAGACAAAAAATTTGATTTTTCCAGAATTTTTTAGAAAGACCCTATTCACATGTTCTTAGCATAGGGCAACCCCGACTCAATATCATGTCTTTTCATACTATCAAACGAGTCACATGGTTTTGAGGTGCAAGAAGGGCCCCAATTTCTAATCGCTTGGAATTCCCTGGAGCATTTTCTCGATGTTCCCTTGACCAGAATTTTTTTTCTAAAAAAAAGATCTCAAAACTTAGTATGCCTTAAAGTTTTAGAGAGTGATTTACAACAACCTACCAATTTTCACGTTCAACTTTCCTCTTTCTTTCCTGGTTGCAGGTTGGTTTGATACTAGAATAATGTTCCTTTGGAGCTGCAAGACTGTTGAGATTTGGTTCATGTTAAGTTTTTAGCAAATAGGTGGGCTTTGTATGTGGACTTACATTCAGTTATTTTGTTGTGATATTATAAATGTTGTTGTCACTCTACTTTAAGCTAATTTTGCAGATATTTAAGAGAGGAATTTCAATAGTTACCTTAAGTTCAAAGTGATTTCTATACTTACAGATGACAGTAGAAAATCTTCGAGGTTCCTATGCTAGCTTTATTCCGATGAAAATTTCTAGATTCTTAGGTTTTATAGTTTCAAGATTTTTTATATTCTTTACAGGAAGAAGTAAGAGCAAATAAAGGAAAGAAAATAGATGATCCTTTCACCAGACGTAGCACAAAACCTACAATGTCATTTAAAGCAAGAGATGCGGAAGAAAAAGCAGCAGCTGCAGAGGCCGCAAAAGCTGAAGAGTTAGCACGCATAGCTGCAGAAGCTAAAGTAAGTTACTGTCTCCTCCCCTACCCAGAGTACTAGTGGGTTCCTGCAAAAAATAGTTTTCTGTAACCCCGCATACACCGAAGTGCACCGCTTCGGTGACCGGTGACAAAATGTGTATTTTAAAAGTGCTTTAGGTCTATAATGTTCATGAAAAACTTTCTCACTTACAGTGAAACCATGCTAACTTGATACCCGAACAAGCCAGTACCCTGCCTCAGTCGGTAGAATTGCGCGGTTCTGTTTTATCACCCATATGACACTATGCTAAAAAAATTCGGGATTGGTACCTTTTTTTTGTCAGTATCCTCTTAACTTGATACAATTTTTTCAGTTGATTTAAAAAAAAAAAAAAAAAAAAAAAAAAAAAAAAAAAAAAAAAAATCCATTGGACCAGTTTAAATCTCATTTTTCCAAACTTTGTTTCTTCAATTGTCACCTGTGATCCAGAATGGCAAGTGCGTGTGGGCACGCTTCACTCAGCTGAATTATTATCCGCTCTGTTATCAACTTACAAAGCAAGAGTGCAAGAGACGACATCTAGTACTCACATAGTGGCGGCAAACTGCGGCCCTACCACAAACTTATTACATCTGTATGGGTCTATGTTTCAGCATGGAAAAGTAAAACAGAGAGGGGTCATCTGGAAAGTAAGGTTCCCTACTGTGTACCACGTGAACAAAAAGAGATGAATCAATGAATGAATCATGAATCATCACAGTTGCATGTAACCCTAGCTGATTATGACTGTATAAGTCACTTTTGTATAAAATCTCTTTTAATCTGTAATGCCCTTTTTCCAGGAAAAAAGCAAAGCAAATGAAAACATGCCTCTAGACAGCAATAGTAGTCAAGATAAGTCTAGTAAAAATAAAACAACGAAAACTGATGATCTTTTTTCGGCACATGACTTTGATATCAAAATAGATCTGGAAGTTCCCATACCTTGTAAGTTACCTTTTTGTTATTTCCAAGTTTATTTCCTCTCACACCCTATAGCTTTCTATTAATATGTGCATTTACCTCTAATAAAAGAAACTAAATCAAGAAAAAAAATCTAAAGATGTTTTTAAGGGTTGTTCAAGGCCAAAAACCATTCCCTGGCCTTGGCCAAAATCCTGCATTTTCCCCATTTTTTCAATTTTTTTTTGCAATGATAAAATCAAACTAGCTTAGTTTTATCATTGCAAAAAAAAAAATCGTCAAAATGGGCAAAATGCAGGATTTTGGCCTTTTGCAACCCTTCAGATTTTTTTTCTTGAATAAATGCTTATTTTTGTAAGTGGGGTCAACGATTTAGGGGGTACCACTATCGAAATTCGTAGGTGACCCTCAAAGTAGGACATCCTAATGCACACAGTCAAAGTCTTTTGATGTCAAATTCTGCAGTTTTTGAGGGGTTATGCAACCTGCCAACCGTGTGTGCGGCCGTTTCATAACTTATAGTTGCAAAATATCATTTGTCTCTTGTTATAAAAAAAAGGTGATTAGTCTGTTTACCAAAAACTTTGCTAATAACATTTTAAAACTTCATGAAATTATATCCATTGCCTTAGCACATGCACAACTCGGACATTTTGGTATGCTTGCTGGGCAAAGGTTTGTTTCAGTAGCGAGGCTCAAATATCCGTATGCTCTCATTCGCCACTGCGTGCAAGTCCTTGTCAGAGGATATAAATAACTACAACTGTGCCACCCACGCTTCTTTGAGATTCATGCACCATAAATAGGTTTGCACACTGAGCAGAATGCTACCGAGACCTCCGGGAATCTTTTTATCCTTTTAGAGGCTTCTGAATCAACCGTACAACTATTCTTTGGATGGCTTAAAGTGTGTGTATTCAGTGGCTGTTGATGCTCAAGCCTTTTGCCCTCTTTAATTTATCGCGGAAAAGCATCATCACCATCACCAAGATTTGTTGAGCACAGTAAGCAAGCTGGAGACTTTAAGGATATGATCTTTTAGAGATGTCCCTGGCAGAAAACCTTTTTAGTAGCAGCATCGGAGCGGTGCAGCCGCACGGCACACATATCTCCTTGTGTGTCTTATGCATGTAGCAGAGAAGCGTTATTTCCATATACAACAGCACTGCCTTTGATTCTCAACATCATTGTAACAAAATTGGAATCTGAAATATTTTCCAAGTTTTTCATACAAAGCAGCTCATTGTTAAAACGCATCTAAGTTGACTGCTTCACTACTATTTAAGAACAGAAATATATTGTATAATATTGTATGTGAAGCCTCCATTTCATGTAGATGTAGAGTATTGTTATAAAACAATAAAGAATGTTAAGTTTATTTTCAACTCTGCACTTTTGAATTACTGTCAAAGCATATTAAACCTTTGGAGAGCTGTTTCTCAAAAATTATATTATTCCAACTTCAATTTCTCATGACTACTTTTTGTTTATGTTTTGCTGCAAATATCTTCGTTAAGCCTGCCTCCAAGCAATGGCACAAATATCTCAATATCGGTTTTTTGGAACTGAAGTCCAACGAATGTCATAGAATTTGCCATAAATATTGTCATTCCTGATGATTTTTTGTTTATTTCCTTCTTAGCAAATCCAGTCAGTATTACTCCCAAGCACTCAGTGTCGATGAAGGACAATGGACCAAGGAGATCACTAAATTTAGAAGACTATAAGAAAAAGCGCGGACTCATTTAGGAACGCCCACAGCTTAAGATGAACTCCTAGTGTACACTTCTTTCCTTTTCTAAGATGAAATGTTCTTTGTTTTCTGTGTAGAGTTACTTGATGTAGTGCGTGCACTATTCTTCCTTTTCTTTCAAACAATGGAGCTCAAGGGTCAATACACAATAATGGGATTAACAAGTGTCCCAGGCATGCGACTCCATAGTTAATTTTGGTGGATCCAAAAAAATTTGTTGTCTCTTGAAATAGTTTCAAGTTTTCAAATATTTGAAAGTAAGAAAAAAAATCATAGAGTATGTTCTCTATTTTGGAATTTTTACCTGTTTTTTTCAAAGATTCAACCGCAGAAACAGGTCTAATTGGTTACTTAACTGGTTTAACTGGATTCAGAAGTGGTTTTGTAGTCAATGAGATGAACTTGATAATCAGCAAATTATGAAGAGTTACTAATCTGAAAGGATTATGTGTCACTGGTTAAAACCTAGACTTGAAACTCCTGCTCTTGCTTTGCTTGTAAAGAGCTCAATGTTTTCATGAAAAAATAATTTATTTGTAAAAATTTAGTATCCTTTGATTAAGTTATATTATTTCTTTCCAAAATATTTATAAGTTTACTTGAAATTCAATTCAGGTAATAGGTACCTTGCACTAAAGTCAATCGAACCCAAATCAAATTTTTGTGACACAGCTCCAAAATGATATCATTAATAATTCCTTGTATCCTACCCGATCAGTGTGGATACGCAAATTTATACTTCTTTGCTTTTTTCAAAACTGTGAATGTTTAGTTTTCAGACTCATGTTTCAACTAAAGATCTGAATTTAGTATTCGTGCATTCTTGTGGGGATAGCAGCAGATAAGTGTTTTTCTGCTCCAGATAATTTATTTGTAAACAACGAGCAGATATAAATAAGCTGCTATATGTGAGCATCAACCAGAATCTGCCTAACTGCAGCTTGTGTCCCTCAATATCTTCTCGATTTTATTGTTGTTATAGAAAACGAAGCAACATAACATCATGAAACTTTGTAAATTTCCTTTAATTGTCGCCAGGAGTGCAAAACATCTGTGACTGAATGACGAATTTGGTTGCAGTTGATCGCTGAAGAAGTGTGAAGGACCCCGAAAAAGAATTTTTTAAACGCGTTATTATTGCAGAACAAAACTGCTGAGCACATTACTTTTAGGGAAGGGAACTGTCAACTGTGTGTTCTATGCAAAAAAAAAATGGTGAAGTTTCATGTGGACAGCAATGTTAAAGCTGATTCCAAAAATGTAAAATGTAAGAAGGGTGCCTCAATAAATGTGGAGTCAAAATACTCGCAGCACCCCTGAGGGCTGTATTCGTAGTTGCTCCTGAATCAGTTCCTTCCCTTTGGAAGGCCCCATATGGTTTTCATCTTGACTTTGGGAGGTTTGAGGAGGCTCTCAACATAGTATCATAAAAAGGATGATGGGCTACCAGACAAAGTCTGAAAAAAGCGGCGCGGAGCGCCGGGACATGGGTTTTGACATGATGGATTTTTGACCACTAACCGGAAAACTTCCTACCACTAGGGTGCCCTCACCAGATGAGCAAGCAAAAGCCACTTACTGTGTTCTATTGGTATCACCCGGAGAAATTAGGTAAACAAGGAAATCTTGGACATGCAGGACAGTTCGAGTTTACGTGATATTAAAGCACTGTAATATTCAAGTGCATTTGCATTTGGCCTGAAGTACCTAGCATTGTGATGTTACCTGCAACATGCAGGGGACAAAATAATTTGTAATTTGCATTCGGAAGAAAATCTTAACGAACCCAATTAGGTAGGTCTTTTTTTGTTGTGTATTAACGGATAAACAATTGCTTGTCACTTCAAATCAGTTTATAGTCGAAATGTGTAATATTCCTAAATTTTATTGGCGGCAAAATAGAGGTCTAATTACGATTGAGGATTGACCGCAGCCTGACTTTTCTCCTTCTTGTTTCTATGAAATAAAAATCAGTACTTTACCTTATACTGCTCGATTTTTATTCATCAGATGGATCCATTGTTGTTGTTTTGTTTTCAAAGATTGAACCCGTCAATGTCACCTTGGTGGAAAGAAGTTTTCCAGTTAGCGGTCAAAAAGTTATCTGGTAAAGGCACCTTAATGGTACTTAAAGAATTTTCAAGAAAGGATACAGTACCGCCAAATGACGTTTTATTTGACAGTACTGTACTGCCAAATTACCACTTCGTTTTCTATATGGGAGAAAAATTTAAGAAAATGACAGTAGCAATGAAACCTTGCAAGGGATTAAAATGATCTGTTATTGCAAAAATAATAAATACAGAGAAAAAATTCTAGAATTCGTATAAACTTTAAGTTAAGTCTGGACCTATCTAACGATTCAGAGTTCATTTAGGCATTGATTCAGCCGGAAATTTGACAAAAAGTCGCCCAAAGCCATAGCAAGAAATTATTTTTTTCAAATTTCAATTTAGGGCTTAGTTTTCTCATAATATGCTTAAGAACGGAGGCTGTTGATGATGACTCAAAACGAGGGCATTCGCCGTGTTCACAATCCTGAGTATATTTGGGCATGGATTTAGCTGGAAATTTGACAATAGGTCGCTTAAATCCATAGCTGAAAACGATTTTTTTCCAAATTTCAAGTTGCCTAGTTTTTTAAAATTTCACCTTTAACTGTCCTCAACACCTGCATTCGCTCTGCAGTGCTACCACCTTCTGTATTTTCTCTATGCAGCGACTCAGGGATAACTCAGCGGTTCCAATTCTGACTTCAACAGTGCGTCTTTAGATGGAATCAATTTGATTATCAATAAAAGATGTGAAAAATTTTCAATGAATAATTTTGTTTACGAAAAAAGGGAGGGGAAGGGGATAAAACAACAAAATCTGAAACGAACACTACCCCTTTACCAAGTTTCGTAAATTGTACTGATGTAAAGCGCCTTCACGGTGCCCGGCATATTTCAAGCCACCCTATCAGAAGCATCGTTAATGGTATGACGCATATTTGAAGGCGATCTTGAAAAAAATTCTCCGAGCTGTTCTCGCAGAGGGCACAGACGCGATGCAACACTTGCATTGCCCCCAAGATACCTGTTGTAGATTGCGTTTCTTGACTGGTTTTATCACAAAAGTTTGCAATAATGATATTGTTGAAAAAGAAATATAATCTAGAAATAATTTATTAAAAAATAGACAAAATTGAAACATAGACAAAAATAATTCTACACTTTCAATGATTTCCAGGTACTTACTTGTGCTTTAAACAAGTTTTGGAGCAGTATCATAAATGAGTATTTCTTTTGTTCAAAAAATTTGTAACATAATGTAAATTGCAGTAGAAAAACAATAAAAAAATTGTCACATTTTGAAAATAACAGTCTTTTGCTTGAAGTCAGATCTTACCATGTTAACTAGTATCAACTAATTATTTACAGTCAAATAACATAAACTTTCTGGGAAAACCTGATTGTAAATACTGAATGAGTGTGCCCATTATTTACTTATCCCAAAAAATGTGTATTTATTTATTCCTGACATACACTCAACACTTCTGGGATGGACATCAAAATGTTCTAGAGATATCCTGTTTTATAAAAACAAACAGAATTGTAATGAACATTATTTTTAGTAACAAACAGATCAAATTTCTAATTAAATAGCATTAATTGCAACAATATGTCTGCTTTACATTGTATAAAAACTCGATCAAACGTAAATAATCAGTTGAAGTATTTTTAAATTCTTTCATGCATTCCGAAATCGAGAGAATCTTTTCGATATGTTCCTTTCACCATGAAAATTGAAAAGTCCTATTGACTGAGAAAGTAAAGTTTGGAGCGATCAACAGAAAAATTTCTTGCACAAAATCACACAGAAAATAAGATAAAATAATGGCAAATAATTGCATGAGTATTGATGTTGAAAAAATAAGTACATACAACAGGAGAAGAGGCCAAATTTTAAAAAGTGATAAGATGAAATATGAACCACCATCCAGGATTAATTTCAGGCATGGAAACTCTCATCACAGGAAAAAATAAGAAGGAAGAAAAAATCGCTCCTTCCTTCATCTCATTGATAAAGTATGAATCCTACCAAGACAAATTCACAGAGGTCAGTCATTCTTGTGGACGGGTTTTGAGACCCTACTGCGCACTGATGGTAGATAGTTTAAACATAATTGTGTAATTGTTGAATGTAATGTATTTAGGTGCCTGTGCACTCTGAAACAATGTTTAACATAAGAAGGAACTATCAAATCATTCTTTCTTGTGTGAATGACTAAAGACATAGAATACGCGATCCTCCTCAAAGTCCTAGTTACTTTGAGGGGTGATAAATAAAAGTAACAATGGAGTGTATAAACAATTTTACAAACGTCTTTACAAAATAAGCTTTTGGAGGTTGTTCGGTTTCAATAATCTACAATAATTTAAAGTATCAACAAGGGTAAATATTTTTTATAACAATAAAGAAACTGTAGCAATTAATCAAATGAAATGGACGGACTTGAAAATCAATCAGCTAGGCGAGAGGAATTATTTCCAAGGCACAGGTAAAAAGGCCCAACGTTGACTGTGGATTGTTTGACACTCCGTGACAAATACATCTTGAGGACTAGATACAACTTCAGGAATATCTAAGCACATTCCACTATCAGCATGTTCCAGCTGCTGCGTCTGTTAAGGTGGCAATAAAATAGTAAAATACCATTAAAACAAAGTGATGAACAAGTAATATTTTCAGGAATGAAAAAGAAAAAAGTATATAACCGTGTACTCTCTAGTTTACAGTAGACTCTGGATCATCCGGCTTTGTATTATCCGGACTCTGGATCATCCGGCTTTGTATTATCGGACTCTCGATTATCCGGATTGATTTTGCAACCATGTAACTTGAAAAAAGTAGATATGGTCGACGTTATAAACTGGGTGGCACTTGCCTGGGATAAAATTTCACCGTTGACTCTGCTGAAATCCGGATTCCCTTATTATCCAGATCGGGCCCGGCACCAACTAGTCCGGATAATCCAGAGTCTTCTGTACTTTAAAAAAATAAATAAATAAATAAATCATGCCCAAATCAAATAAATGATACAAAGCGCTCAGTACATAAATGCTATTCAATCCTGTTTATGTTTAGTATTCATCTAGACATGTTGAAAATGGAACTAGTGTTCACTTTCAACTGCAAATTACAGAGGAGAGTTCTCCTCTTTATTGGGGTCTACATGTGCTCGAACCTTGATGAAAGCTTTACTTTTCTCTTTGATACTTCAATATAATTGAAAACAATGACGTTAAATTTTTTAAAGATTGTAAGATGCAGAAAAAAATCATAAGAGAAAATTCTTACTTTCTCATTGTATTTCCAACGCTGAGTGGGTAAAAATGAACACGCCACAAATCGTACCCCAATTTGTGTCTGCTCATTCTCACGAGGTGGCACGTCAAGACAAACAGAATCATCAGTTCCAATAAAAGACTCTCCTTGATCCTTCACAAAGATTTGCGTCAGAGAGGGTGTGTCACTTTTAATGCAAGGCTCAATAATGGCTGGACCTACTGGCTGGTTTAGACTTCCTTTCCCGGATGGTTTCTTCAAGCATTTATTTGATGCAATATGCTGAATCTGAAAGTTCAGGTGAAAGCCATAGGTGAATTAATGAAAGTTTTAAGTCTAAATTAATGAAAAAAAATGTAGAGAAAATGTAAGATTTGAAGCAGCTCTGCACAAAATTGGCTCTCTTGACTATTTTGAATTATATCCTCTAACTTTGAGGCTCAGAAACAAAATTTCTCCAAGGCTACACATTATTGCAACTTGGAGTGTTGCGTAAAGATTGTGATTGTAAATTGGCAACTGTTTCACAAGAACAATTACCGCAATCAATGAGATAAAAAGAAAGTTATCAGTGATCTACAGCATGAAAGGGACTAAATTCTTCAGGAATGTCATTAGGTGTATCACAAAAAAGAAAGTTACTTGAAAATGTCTCCAATTTTTCAGGGATGTAAGTAAAAAAAGACAAGAAAGAGAAAATCCATACCTGTCCAAAGAACCGATTATCTTTGGGGAAAAAATGCTGGGGCCAAACATTATCCAAATACCAACTGAAACTTTTACATTTCAGTTTCTCTCTAAGGACTATTCTTTGTCTAATAGCTTGCTTGTCACGCAAGCTGGCAGCTTCTAAAAATGTAAACACAGACCAAAAAACTATTGTTAGAAATGTAAAACACACAGATATTCTTGGGTAGGGCCGGCTTTCCCATTAGCCTGGTCCTCATGGACTTGTTCCGTCAGAGAGTATGATAGAGCCAAAGTCATGACAAGCGATGTTATTGGTTACCAAAAAGGCTTACCACTTCTTCTCATGATGATTCAATTTTTATTCTCCACAAATGAACAAAATCATGTATATCTTACACGTAATTCAATACTCAAAATTATATCCATTTGTTATACTGCATTGTTCTTCCGATACCCTTTTTCTTCTTTCCTGAATTTGAATTTCATTAGCATTTTTTAAATGTAAAATTATTTTTTTGATAAATAAATTCTGAACTAAACCCTTTTTTTTTCTATATCAGGCGGACAACGTGAACATCTGATCAACAACAGATCTTAAATATTCCAATTTGTCTAACAATTATTGTGGTTGAGCAAAATATTACTTCATATCTTAACTGCAGTATATACGAGATCACTTACCGGGATTAAATTTAAAATAAAATTCTTTCCATTCATCCATCCAAATTAATGCAACTCTGGCTAAGTTTGTAAAAAGAATGGACGTGACACCACCAGGAAAAGAATAAGGAGATGACTTTCGAAACAAGTGGCCAACATGTGAGCAAGGAACTATTTCAATACTCCCTCCACACTGCCATATCTAAAAAGCATGAACAGAGAGATAATAATCGATAATACAATTGGCTAACATGGTGGACTATCGATCAGAAAGTTTCAATGCCACTAAACGTATGTATGTACAGGGACACAGTTATCAGGTTTTCGCGAGGTAGGTAAAGTTTTTGCTGTGCGTTACCTGCCAGTCAGCCAAAATGCAGGAGAGACCAAAAAATCGGATAACAAGAAGAGTTGTACAAGGACAGTAAGGTTTTAATGGATGTTTAAATCAAGAGGGACTGGTAAGCTCCTATTTAACTTCAGAGACGTCGAGAAATTGCCTATACATGCAGAGCGAAGGCGAACATGTGAACGTACTGAGGACGCCTCGCCGGTACATGCAGTGAAGTGACGCAAAACGTCTAACAGTGTAAGGTGAAATAAATGAAAATTATGATAATTTTTTGCTCTTTGAAACTTAATTTTTTGTACAAAAAATGTTGACTGACTTACTCTAAAAGACATCTCTAGATTCTCACCACCCCAAATTTTCATCTCTTCGTCGTAGCCTCCCATTTCGAAAAAATAATTTTTATCCATAGCAAATAAACCTCCAGCCATTGCCGGAGTCCTGCAATAAAGAAAAAGAAAACCATAATGTCAGGCATAATGGAAATTTTGATAGGCATAATAGAATGTAAAAAAAGTCAATAACTACAGCAATCTGATTAGTACAACCTCTTAAAGAAGAACAATTGAGAGTGTCACTTGAATTTCGGTTAGTTGACAACTGAATGAGATACCAGAGGTAATTAATACATTTTTTTCTCAGCAGTAGAGAGAAAATTGAAAAATCTTTCTTTTGAAACTAAGAGAAAGTTTACAGGCTTGGTCTCCCTGGTAAATGATTTCCCTCATAAGAGCGTTAAGCACGAAAAAAGAGAAAAAAACTGTCAAATAATTTCCTAAATTATCCTCAAATTGTACATTTTCTCAGAAATATTCTGTTCGGATAAATTTTTGAAAAGGATCAAAATGCAGGGAATGATTTTTTACCCTAATTCTTTGCATTAAAAAATGTGAAAAATTCTTTTTAATCTTGTTTTTGAAAATGAACTTATTTTCGTCTATTTGTGAATGTGTAACCAGAGACTGTATCATTGCAAAACAGTCACCGATAAAATGAACATCAAAGAACATATTTTTAATAGAATAGAATAAAAATAATATTTTGAGGTGGACTTAAACGTATTTTGGATTGACTTAGCTCTCTATGAGCAAATATTGAGGTAATTTCGAAAATATTCAAACCAAACTTAGGACTTACTTGAAGGGTGTTGTGAGATCTTGTCTCCTCTTAGAAAGTTCAGATCCTCCAAGAGTGTACCACCGGAAATGAAGATCCCAGTTGAAAGCACCCCAATGAAGCTCAAAGCTGCGTATGTACGCAAAAGACTCATCACTAATAATATCTATCACAGGACAAACAACTCGCGTTCTATCTTCGTGCACTCTTTCTACAAGACTTTCCAACCACCCTGTAAACACACAAAGTTGATGTTTGGAAATATGTAAAAAAACAAACATGTCATGGAATGTTATAGGCATGGTCAATTGGTCATGCTCATGATCAATTCTAAATTAAAGAGATACGCCAGCTGACGAACTTTGGAATCACATTTTGCGTGTGCTTAAAACGGCCGTTCATTCTCAGTTTTAGTTATATTCTCGTTTCCTGTTTTCTTTTTTTCGGAATTTTTGACCCCCCCCCCCCCCATAACGCTTTGTGATGCAGGTCCTATATCACGTAAAAACAAAATTGCGTAACGCTGTCTTCGACCCCCCTCCCCCTAAAAGCGTTACGTAATTTATGGATGGCCCCTTAATTTACGTTTAAAAAATAATACACGAGCGGAGACTTGCAACGTCGCGTCGCAATCGGAGTGACGCATTTTCCGACTCCAGCGACACTACTGTAATTCTAAATAACTGCCACAGACAAACGGACGTTTTCGCACAAGGCCCAAGTAGTACAGATTGCAATAAGTAGCAATTACGTTGTAAAAATATTGCAATTCCACTGAGTGCTGTGTGTGTTGCCTAGCTCCTATTTGAAGGGGCCCCGTTTATCGAAACTTATTGCAATAAAATTGAAATAAGTAAGTTGCAAATTTTCAATGCGTTACATATTGCCTATCTTTCTGACACATGAAGATTCTCATGGAATGGAGTGGAGTGGAGTAGATTGGGTTTTTTCATGGATTTTCTTTGTCGATTCTGTAAAATCTGCATAAATCGACGAAATGATGTAAAAATATTGCAATTTCATGGTAAAGAAATTACAATTGTATTGAAATCAAATTGCAATTTAATTACAATATTTTCGTTGCACTTTGCTACTTTGGGGCCGGTCGAACTTATGTATGGCGCGGCCTCAGCGCGTATTTCGTACCCTGGAAATATTAGAACGCATGACAGTCAACATCTGAGCTCAGATTCGAATCCCTCGTTGAAAATCAGTGGGAAACCATGTGTGCCGCGTCAGAATCGCATTCGGGGAAGGGTATGCACTGGTTCCTCTACATCGACGTGGGTGGTCACTGGGTCAGGAGTGAAGGAGACAGATGATAAGTACATCAGTTCTCGGAAACGAAATCAAATAGTCTAGTCCCTGGCGCTTCCGCAAATTCCTCAGCGATTGCGGCGCGGCACAAAGGATGTGAGGTAGCACCAGACAGAGTGGCGACAGAGCCTTCGATGAAAGGTGCGGGAGGGAGGGGAAGCTCCGCGCGACTTGTAGTTCACTGATGCACGAAAATGCACGAAGCGCAGTCTTGTAGGCGCTATGCGTTTTACGCTGACCGCACCGTGTTTGGCGCGATGCGTGAAGTATTCATGCATCCTTGTAGGCGCTATCCGTTTCACGCTGACCACAATAACCGCACTGTGTGCGGCGCAATGCGTGAAGTATTCATGCATCCTTGTAGGCGCTATCCGTTTCACGCTGACCACAATAACCGCACTGTGTGCGGCTGCAATGCGTGAAGTATTTCGTGCAGTCTTGTAGGCGCTAATATGTGTTACATGCCGATTGCCGCGCCGAGGGCTTCTCCTTTTCATCTCAAGTCCTCGTCATCATTTTCTCCCTAAGTCGCGCCGTTCCAGGACTAATTGCGTGTTTGGTTTCTCTCTTAACTCGACTAATTAAAGGTGCTGTCTCTTGTAGTATCACTGAAAGACGACAAAATTAGAAATTACTATACTCTCAGGAAATGAGAGATTTTGTAGCCTTTTCTCGTTTGTAATTTTTTTTTCTAAATCCGATTTTTTTTTTATGCCTACATTTAAAAAATTGCAAAATTTGCCGCCATGGGCCGCGGCCCATGTGGATACCCCCTTAATCCGGCCTTGCGTGTTTACGGTGTGATTTTTTCTCTTTTCTTGCACGCTAGCTGTTTCAAATTTTTGCACCTATTCACGTTTCTAAGTCAAAGAATCCTTCAAGCTAAAAAAAAAAAAAAAAAAAAAAAAAAAAAAAAAAAAAAACAAAGTTTAGAATGATTGAAGGAAATGGAGAAAAATCAGAGTAAAATAGTTAATTATAAATTAATCCTCAGACTATAAGACTCCTCAGACTCCCCAAGACTCAAGTCTTTGCTTGAAGAGCTTCAATTCAACTGAAAAAAATAAGGAAATTACCTATGGTGCATTCACAATGAGCATCAAGAAATACTAGGATTTCACCAACTGCTTGTCTGGCTCCCAACATTCTTGCTTTGACTAGCCCAATTCTCTCACTGGACCGCAATACTCGCGTAGGCTTAGGTAGTTTCGCAACATATTCGTCTAGAGGCTGCTTTAAAAAAGCTGAAATCAGTGATAATAAAAAATTATAAATGTTGAACGTTATGGCGACGAGGAAATGCATCATCACCATCATTAATATAAGAGTGGAAAGAATTACCTTTTAGTCGATTCCACCTTTTTTCCTAGGCTAGGTTGGGAAAAGTTTCTTTCGAAGTACATTATCATTTCCACCTAATAATCGCCGTCGGAGCCGAAAATGACCTTATTTTACAAAAAAAGGGGGGGTGAAGGTCTTTCAAACTGGAAGAGCGACTTTTTTTTTTTGTTGTTAATTTTATTTTCTGAGAAATTGATTTGCGCTAGAAAAAGACACGATCATTTTGGGCTTCAGCGTAGCAAAAATTAAGTGGGTAAAATTAAGACAATAAAGTTGGCTGCAGGTCTAGACATAAAGCCAATAAGCCATCAGGAAAAAAAAAAAAAAAAAATAAGACAACGGGCGCTAGATGTGACGGCGAACGAGTCACCATGAGGATGCTTTTACAGTTCTGCCATGCGGAGTAAAAACGTCGTAAAAACATTCGAGCGTTGCCAGATTTTTTCCTTGAGACTATTTATTTTTGAAGAAAGCCACGAATGTTTTTCTTCGGAATTTTCAGACTTGCGTTGCCAAATTTTCTCTTTGAAACTACTTATTTTTGAATGTTTTTCTTCGGAATTCTCAGACTTTTCAGATCAAATTACGAGCGAAATCCTGTGAAAAATTGGAAGAGAAATATTCACCAACTCCCCTGAAAATTCGTGCATTGTCGAAGGAAATTTGGCAATGTCCGATGGCTCATACGGCGTTCTTACTCAGCGCGGTAGAGTTAGTGGGGGATAATAAGCTGGAGCTGATGTCCATGCTCAGTGCTCACCTCTGGTGCTGGCATCGTCAACGAGGATGATTTCTTTGAGGAGATGTCCCGGCGTCCGATTTATCACACTGTGCACTGTCCTCAGGAGCGTTGACCACGCTTCATTGTGCAGGACAATTATGACCGAGCTGCTCGGCAGATTCGATACGTCCACCGCTCTACTTAAGCACCTACAAAAACATACGAGTCTCCCAGTATTATCCATCTTATCGTCGCTTCTCTGACGTAAGGGCGTGTCTCAATTTTTGCATGAGCCGCGGATAGCATACAGTTGCACAGAGAGCAAGGCTCATGCAAAAATCGAGATACGCCCTTTACGTCAGAGAGGCGACGTTATGTGCGAATTCTTAGTCGTTTTCTGAACAGCCTCTTTCCCGTGGAGGGCCTCACAAGATTCACTTTGTGAATTCAGGTTTGTCACCAAATCTAGAAAATGAAGTTCCCTGACATTTCCCTGATTTTCCTGACAAATGGTGGAATTCCCTGACAATTGAAGATACGCCAAATGGTCAAAAGGACATAATTAAAAATAGTATTTGTGCAAAATTTGTTGTTCGAAACGCCAAACCCATTCTAGAAAACAAAAAAAGATGTTCAACAATTTTTCCCTGACACTTCCGTCATTTTCCCTGACATTTCCCCAGGGTTTCTCTGACTTTTAAAAATTCCCTGACATTTCCCGGTTTCTCCGGTATTCCCTGACTGTGGGAATTAACCCTGTGTGATGCGAAGGAAGACTAAAGGAGGTCTTCGACATAGCACGATAAAAAAGATAATTTTCACGAGTCGCGTGTAAACTTGAACAGTGTAACTTCGATGATTGATCCTTCCATCGAAATACTATCAGAGTGCCTACTAAAATTTCATTCCTGATTTTACTGATACCTTCCTGATTTTTTCTGAAATTTCAAATGAAATTCCCTGACTTTTTGCACGAATAAATTGACACTTGTTTGATTTTCCAAACCTATACATCTTTGGTGAATTGAATCAAATGTTTCACTTTTGTACGTGCTAAACTGCATGCAGTTGAAAAATGCTTGGCGTACTCACAATCTCCGGACCCATTACTGATTTTCCTGATGACGTCGAATTTCCTGATATTTTTCGGTTTTTACTGACGGTGAAAACTGGACTATGCGTTACTGGACTAATGACCTTTACATATCGACGGTGCAAGTCGGCAAATAACTCGTACGCGGTGTCTGAAAATCTCCGCCTCTATGTTGTTTTTTTTTTTTTTTTTTTTTTTTTTTTTTTTTTTTTTTAAAGGAGAACAAATTGACATCATTCCTTGAAGTTTTTGCAGAATTTCTTTCGCACAGGGGAGAAAAATCACGGTAGTTTTAAAGAATTGCCGTTGAGTAGTTTTCCGTTTAAAAAATAAAGTATGACAGGAAGTCTGCGACGTCGCAAACCGAGTTATGTGATTGCCGACTAGCACCGTCGATTATACAGTAATTATCACTGAAAAGGAAGTCGGGAGAAATTTTTGCGATCACAAGAAAAATGCATTTAATTTGGGACGGGGTGGGGGTCTCAGGGCCTACTTGGCAGAATGGCCGACAGAAAACTCCTGTCACAGGAGCGGGGTGAGAACTATGCCAGCAAAATTATCAAGGACTGGACTGCTGAAATTGCTCATTATCCACCCCAAGATGATCAAAAAGGATGTTGCAAGTTGGCAACACTGTTTTTCCTCCATTTAAGTATATTATAAATATCAATCACCAGAATCGATTATTTTACGTGCATTTAAATGGAAGAAAAACAGTGTTGCCAACTTTCTAGAATCGCCACTGGAGATGATTGGCTAAGATCGTTGTCAAAAAATCTGGCCTGTAAAAAAAAGAGGGAAAAAACACTTACTTCTTCTTCCTAACATCTGGTAACGACCTATTGAGAGGTATACGGTCACTGGCCATCAGGTTAAACCTGTTGATATGGTACAGTTGCTTCATTTTTTGAGACAAGTGTGGCGGAATGAATACTGGTTGCCCGTTTAAACCCTCCCTTGGTTTTGGTTCAAACATGTTTGTGTTCATCAGCTCTGTGTCAAGAGAAAAAAGTAAAAAATAATGAAAAAGAAAGAATCAACATTTTATCATACATACTGAAGATAAAAACATTACTTTCCACACGTGTAAATAGATCAAAACACATACCGTTGGAACAGTTTTTTCGACTGACAAATGTGAAAAATGTGCGTCTGACAGCAAGAGAGAGTGTCGAGACTCACCTCAAAAAGCAGAAATCCCTGAATAAAGGAAGTCTTAAGAAGAAACATATACATGCTTTTTCGTTAACGCCTCAACTAATATTCTGTGCGAGGACCTTTAGGCCGGCGTCCAAGATTGTTATTTGAGAGGTTTGCACTTGAACATCAAACGTACACTTCCACAAGATGGGGAGACCAAACCTTCCAAACCAAGGATTTTGTGTGAATCTTTCTCAGATACCTAAGTGTCTTTTATTTTGCAATTTTGCGGACCGGTAGCGTTGTAGGTAATGCATTTAAACAATGAATTAATTTGCCGGAAAATTGACAATGTTCCGATAAAAATCAGCAATAGTCTCCTTTCGTCGGCACAATAGGCGACGCTGGAATTAAGTTACAACAAGTCAAGCTCCCTCAGTTAGTGTCGAATGCGACGAACATCAAACGAATTTCATTATAACGCCTGGATACAACTATTCGAACTCCACGGATGTCCGTGTTGCATACGCACGGAGTTGAAGGCGTTTTGGTTCTCCATCACACACCACTTCACCCGCAGCGCAGCGCGGCGGCGAACCAAAACGGTAGAGCGCATATAATTCTAGTTTCGTACTACGGAGAAGACACAAAAAGTTGCTCTACAAATTATGTGAAGCATATCGCTCTATCAAAACTGAGGCAGAAACACCCTGGTAAAAATTGGCAGTAGAGTCTGTGTTCCAAAATACGATAGACCTAAAGCCGGCTGTAAGATTTTCAATAGCTTCTAGCCGGCTGCACAATTTCTTATAGCCTTTTATAGCCGATGGCGATTGAGCAACAGCCAGGCGATAAAGTGTATGCTAAATGTTACTAATTACGGATGCTAGGACTTAGTGAGTTTTTGAGCTACCGCTCTATTTTTGGGCCGTAGTATCTTGATTTATTTTGCGCGGAAAGCTCCGTACTTTTGAAGGATGCCTGCCATTCATAATATGTTGGAGCGCCTTTAATGTCGTATGATACTGTGCAATACTTCTGGTGTGAAATAATTGCTTCAATCGCCGTGGCACGCTGCGGCGAGGCGGGCGGGCAGCCAGCGCGAGAAGCGCCTTAGCGCCTACAAACGTAACAGGGATACTTCACGCATTGCGCCACGCGTGAAGTATCCCTGTTAGGTTTGTAGGCGCTGGTGCGCGCTTATCGCTGGCAGCACGCCGCGGCCGCGAATATCTTCTACAGGATAAAAATTCTGATTTTAGCAGCCTGCAGCAATCTTAAAAATGAATGACAGTAAAAAATACTACTGACTTATGTTAGTGTGAACCCTTAGCAGAAGGAAAATGACATTTTTTGTGATAAAAAATGTTCTTGGGAAAATGGGGTTTTTGCCGCTAAAAAAACCACTGTGCGCCGCTCCGCTCTGTGTTAGGCTCCAATATAATCTTGCGAAGTCAGCGTTTTTCAACTCATGATTTTGAAATGTTTGCACATCCTGTATGGATTATTTTCATTTTAATTGATGAAAAAAAATATGTATTAAAGGAAAATATAGTGTGTGTTTTGTGAATATTATGGTGGTTCTGTATCAAACTTAATGATTTCCAAAGCACACGAATTTCTACACAATTTCTTATAGCCTTTTATAGCCGATGACTATAAAGTGTAAAGCCCGGCGATAGGAACTATAGCCCGGCTGCATACTTTTTTATAGCTTCGTAGAGCCCGGCTATATGATTTGCTCCGCTTTCTACAGCCAGCTATATGATTTTCTATTGCCTTCTTTAGCCGGCTTTAATAATTCCTGGTGTTTTGAGTTGGTATTTCCTATCGCCAATTTTTACTAGGGCAAATTGCTCATATCCCACGCATGTGTGGAACTATTCCGTGGGTACCACCTAGTTGATGTCTTTGGTATGTAAACGAAGGATTGAGGCGCTCTATCATTTTGGATTTCTCAGGATTCTTTTCTTTTTTCTTTTTCATTTTGGGATTCTCGCTGTACAATCCGCTGCTGCCGCGCCTCGCAGCGGGTGTCGTGCCAGGTGATGAGTGCCTGGAGAATCAAAACGCCTTAACTTCCATACGTATGCAACACGGACATCCGTGGGGCTCGAATAGTTGCATCCAGGTTATTATGAAATTGTTTGTCGCACGCGGCATTAATCGAGGGTAGTTTTTTTCACAGCTCAACTTACTTCCAGCACCACTCATTGTGCCACTGAGGTAAACTATGACTGATTTTTATCGTAAAACTGTCAATTTTCCGAAAACTACTTTGATTGTTTAAATGTATTACGACATTTGTTGTTTTATTATAACATGGACCTCCTAAAATATGGGCTGCGGCTCCACACTTTCTGACCTAAGAACGACGAATGTGGCGGAGCCTTTTGATACTTCAAGAATATCTTGTCGATGTCTCAACATATTTAATGTGGAGGAGTTTAAAGGAAATACGGTTAGAAATACATACCGTCTACCGAGAAGGCCACGGGCTAAATTTTGTAAGACAAATGGGCGTGTATAAATATTCTAAGAATAAATATGTACATTCTGAGAATCCTCATTGTTGGGCGGTGCATTTTCGGCTCGCCGTTAGATGTTGCATTTTAGAGCAAGAGGGCCAACATATTTGGCTCCAGGGCTTTTCATTTTAACAACTTTAAAATAATGCAAATTAACTCAGATAAATCATTTACTCGCTCCTTCATCAAGCATTTCTGACGATGCGAAAAGTTTGCCCTCGATGGAACTTTCAGTTTAAAAAAGAGAGGATGTCCTACCTTTCCGAAAAGGAATGTTCGGAGGCCAATAAAGGAACGAGTGAGTTCATCGCGGTATCGTTATTACTGGCTTTCAGTTCATTTAATTTATTATTAACATTGTTATTACAATTTATTTATCCATTTTACTTAGTTATTAGATCCATAGTTTCTGGGTTTTTTTTTTTTTTTTTTTTTTTTTTTTTTTTTATTACATAATTTTACTTATTATTTATCTATTAGATATTAATGAAGGGCCGAATTTTAAGTTTTTGCCGACAATAATATCTATTTTGGAAAGTTTGTGCTCACTGACGAAATTAACTCAGGGTTACTGAAACAGGCTGATCAAAAATACGTACTTTTACAGTACTTTTTCAGTGCCTTATCAAAAAATTCAGTACCCCCTCTCCGTACTTTTTCAGTACCTCCATTAGACGAAATTCGAGAAATTTCAAAAATTTGAAATTGCGTCAAAAGTGACAAAAAATTTAAAAAAATTCCGGACCTTTTTGCGGAATTTCTGCACTTCTTCAGTACTTCCGGACCGCCCTTAAAAAATCAGTACTATTTCCAGACTTGTAGACACCCTGTAACTTCATTACGCGATATTAGCAAATACTTCACACATCAACCATCCCTACCAGTCTTCATTAAGACTCGAAGATATGGTTGGAGATAAGAGGTCAAAAGGAATCGTGGCTGGCTACTGCACGCAGGGTTTATTAAACGATGAACGAGTTACTTAGTGTGTGTAAACGTAATACAACGAACTGAATAGGATTGGACGCTGCCTAGACGGCGCGCGTAGCCACCGGATTCCCACGGTTCGAGCGAACGCGCATCGAACTTTTGTACCGAGTCCATTAGAAAACTTGGTCTGTGAGATCGGCCGCTTTGAGAAAGCCGTATAAACTTACACGGCGGAAAATCTAATACAAATGAAAACAAGCGATAGGATTATATATCGCCTGCGATTTCTATCCTTTAAACGGTTGGACAGATCCATAAAAAGAGTTATCAGTATTTTTACACAGGTTTAAATGGGAGTTTTAATGCACTGAAGAAATGAAAGAAAGATCAATGATGAGCGTTGAACGCCTGACCAACAGAGAGCGTTAGTGATGAGATACTCAAGTTAGATCCCCTTTACACGGCCTCGCGTTGCCACACTCGTTTCCAAATCGACTCTGCTCCGTGATGGTGTAGCTGTAGAGGTTACCGCGTGGCGCCGGGCGCGACCGCACGAGAGATGAGAGCAACGAGGATTCCCTCTTTATAGGATGGTAGATTATACAGGGTGTCGCAGGATTAAGGGCGAATATTGAAGGAGTCGATTCTTCGAGTCAAAAAAAGACGTTTTAGACATATAACTTTTTTCCAAAAACGCTTCCCCTGGGGGCCACAGCCCCCCGAAGTTGGAGAAAAAAAATCGCCTTTTTAACACTGTGGCAGTGTTTATTGACCAATATTAATGAAAATTGGCAAATGAGGGTAATTTTTAGCGTTCTTTTCGTTTTTGACCTCCAAAAAGAGAAAACGTATTTTAAGGGGGGTTTTAGGGGGGTATCGAACCTGAAAGTAGCCAAAATTAATGTTTCCAGCGAAAAAAATTGTTTTTTGACGACACCAAAAGATTCAGCGTTGAAAAAGATTGAGATAATGTATTTCGTATTTTCGTTATGACTCATCGTTTTTGAGATAATAGGAATTAAATGGGGGAGGGGGGTGGCCTCCAGGGAAAGCGTTTTTGGAAAAAAAGTTGTACCACAAAAACGTCTACTTTTGACCTAAAGAATCGACTCGTTCAATATTCTTACTTAATCTTGGGACACCCTGTATAGATGGTACGCAATCCGCAACGGACCGTAGCGTGGGTGGATTTTGGAGTCACGGAATCGGCTACGGTTCGCGCCTCAGGCCCTCAGGTTAAGATACGAAGTATCAGAGTTGTAACATTAAATGGGAGTTTGCGTAGAATTTCACGAGAGGAACGCCTCTCAATAAGTGCCTTTAGGAGGCCCCCGAACAAGAGGAATGGAACTCTTGCAGGTGTCAGGAATTCACATAACTCGGTTTGCGACGTCGCAGACTTCCTGTCATACTTTATTTTTTAGAAGAAAAACTATTGAACGGAAATTCTTTAAAACTGCCCTGATTTTTCCTCTCTGTGCGAAAAAAATTCTGTAAAAACTTCAATGAATGATGTCAATTTGTTCTCCTTTAAAAAAATAACACGGAGGCGGACATTTTCAGCCACCGCAAACGAGATAATTATGTGATTGCGAACTTACGTCGTTGATTTGCGCCTTGAGTACTGATTTCTACGTAAAATTTCGCGAGGAAAACGACGGCGCCAATGGCTCTTTTCTGGAACAAACTCCAAAACTCAAAAAGTATTTCAAAATTGAGGCCGCGATGGAGGGGATATCACAAGCTACCTTGAGGGTCCATCTCTATATAAGGTCAATAGTTCCTCATGCAAGGATACGGAGCAAATTAATAGGGTTGCGGGTTGCCGCGTTTTCAGTTATGGGGTCCCCAAACTAAGTGGCAACCCCGACAATGTATTTCGACGGTGAAACTACCAAACCACGTATCTCGTTCGCGGTGTTTAAAAATCTACGCTCACATTTTATTTTTTTGGAGTAGACCAAATTAATATCATTCCTTGAAATTTTCACGGAATTTTCTCCGCACAAAGAGGAAAAATCACAGAAATTTTCAAGACTGGATGTTAAGTAGTTTTTCATTTAAAAAATAAAGTATGACAGGAAGTCTGCGACGTCGCAAACCGAGATACGTGGTTTGGTAGTTTCACCGTCGATTTGCTCCTTACCTTTGGATGAAGAGTTTGACTTGATATAAGGGTGGACCCTCATAGGGTTGCGTGGGCTATCCCCTACATTACGGCCTCAACTTTGAGAACGTTTTTGAGTTTTGGAGCTTGTTCTAAAGAATACCAGCGGCACCATCGTGTTTCTCGTGAAATTTTACTGAGAAATCAGTACTTAAATTGCAAATTCCTGACACATGCAAGAGCTCCATTTGGCTTCGAACATTTTCCCCCTTGTTACAAAAATTCACCTCCACAAGGACGCATGCGAAGTATAACAAGGGCATGGGAGCCAATCACGTTTACAACAAAATTTCCTGAATTTTCCCGAAAAACCTACTAGGAAATGTAACAAAACTATCGGGTGATTCCACAGTAGCAAGACGGGAATTGTCACTAGTTTAGTTTTCACTATTTTCGAACATATGAGACAAATTAATTACAAATTATCGCTGGAAATCATTTATACGAGTAAATTTATATAGATTCATGCGAAAAGTATGAGAAGTGGTATTATTACTATTGAGAAAGATCAGAAAATGGCATATTTAATACGTGTGACCGACATAACGAAGGAAAAAAGAAACAGGTGCGTTAAGCAAAGGGAGAGGAGGGGGTATCTAAAATTCTGAATTTCAGCCTGACGGATGTAGGTACTAGTGCGCGGATGGTCTATTAGCGGATCCAGCAAATTGGCGACGTTGTTCGCCCGTTGAAACCTATCGAAATATATCGATTTTTGAAGGGGCTAGGTGCTCCGACAGGAATTGATTATTTAATATAGGTATAAATGGAGGAAATCTGGTGTTGTCAAATTGCTGGATCCGCCTCTAGTGGTCTCCAGACGACTTACAAGTCATCACAAATGTAAAATGACACCGGACTAATTAGTATGACAATAATAGAAAACCAATGCTTACCTTCCGTAAGATTTGGAGAGGGCCCATCTCCAGCGACATCTCCCAGATAGTGCCCAACGACCACGTGGATACCCTTGCGATCAACATACTGTCGTTGGTCTTTGCCCAATCTGGAATAAAAGAGAGGGAAACATTAAATATATGGGCTCAATACAGCGAACCAAATTCATTTGAGGTTAACGCCCCCCAAAAATGGCCCATAAAGGCTGCAGAATCAGATACTTCGGGGGAAGATGGCGCAGGACAGACTGAAAACTCGCCTCCTCTGAAAATCAGGGTGGGTGGGAAAGAGGGTATACTAGACAAGGAGGGAGGAATAAGAAAATCAGAAAACATTCCCGACGTTACTTCGGAGCAGCCCCAGAAGAATTTTCTTGAGTAAAGATGATAAGATGACTGACAGATTATCAATTCGCTCTTACTACCCTGGTAAAAATTGGCAGTAGGAATCTTTGCTCCAAAATACCATAGACCTACAGCCGGCTGTAAGATTTCCAATAGCTTCTATGGCCGGCTACACAATTTCTTATAGCCTTTTATAGCCGCGATGGCGATTAAGCAACAGCCAGGCGATAAAGTTTAGGCTAAACGTTACTAATTACGGATGCTAGGACTTAGTGAGTTTTTGGACTACTGCTCTCTTTTTGGGCCGTAGTATCTTGATTTATTTTGCGAGGAAAGCTCCGTACTTTTGATGGATGCCTGCCATTCCTAATATATTAGACCGCCTTCAGTCTCGTATGATACTGTGCAATACCTCTGGTCTGGTGTGAAATAGTTGCTTCAAGCGCCGTGGCACACTGCGGCGCGGCAGGCGGGCAGCCAGCGCGAGACGCGCATTGGCGCCTACAAACCTAACAGGGATACTTCACGCGTTGCGCAATGCGTGAAGTATCCCTGTTAGGTTTGTAGGCGCCAGTGCGTCGCCGCTCCGCTTTGTGTTAGGCTCTAATATTTAATCTGGCGGAGTCAGCGTTATTCAACTCATGATTTTGAAAGGTTTGCACATCCTGTATGGATTATTCTCATTTTAATTGATGAAAAAAAATATGTATTAAAGGAAAATATAATGTGTGTTTTGTAAATATTAAGGTGGTTCCGTATCTAACTTAATGATTTCCGAAGCACACGAATTTCTACACAATTTCTTATAGCCTTTTACAATCGATGGCGAAAAAGCAAAAGCCAGGCGATAAAGTGTAAAGCCCGGCGATAGGAACTATAGTCCGGCTGCATACTTTTTTATCGCTTCGTATAGCCGGGCCGTATGATTTTCTCCCCATTCTACAGCCAGCTATATGATTTTCTGTAGCCTTCTTTAGCCGGCTATAAGAATTCCTATGGTATTTTGAAACGCAGCTCTTATCGCCAATTTTTACCAGGGTATCCGGTATATCTGTAAATTCATCTTTAATATCACGGAGGAACAAATCCGGGTGTGATTTCATGGGGCACGGACGCCTGACCGAATCCAGTTGAATATTCTGCGGAAAACCGCCGCGCCGTATTAAAATTCGGACGTTGCAAAATCTCTCTCGCTAGAAAATTCATTTTCGACAACAACTATTGATATTTCCCTTGAAAATTTCAGATACGTAAGATTATATCGCGAATAAAATTTCCGGAAGAATCGGAAGGAAATATTCAAAATTTCCCCTAAAAATTCATCTTTCATTCGTCTTATATGTAGGGAAATCGGCCATGTCTGAAGGCGCATACGGCGTTTTTCCTCAGGGAGGTAGTATTGCCGCGGCCGCTGGCCGATGCTGATTGTACGGGGTGAAGGAGGAATAATTGCAGCGAGTTGGTCGCGGAATGATGAGTTGAATGGAGCACAGTTGGCTGGTCCATTACTCACGAACGTGTTGCTGCCGCTGCTGGCCAGTGGCATGGCGTGCTTTGCGATATATCGATTGATCTGCCGTTTAAACCTATGGAGAAAGATCGATGCTCGGTGTTCGCAACGAACACCTTAATAATCGATTCTTTACCATAACTTCAAATGGAGATACATCGATAGTCGATCATTCACACCTCGCCACTAGAGCCGCCACGGCCATGGCCATAAAGCTGGTCTTGCGTCTTTGCCCAGGTTCTGCGGCCGGCGGCCGGGCCGCGGCCAATCTGCGGAACCGGTGCGCGATGCGACGCGCCACCGCTTCCCTGAATCAACGGACCTCTACACCGCAACAGTTGCCGAATTTTTCTACAACAGAGGCAGTATATTATAGAGACCCCGCACTACTTTACTTCCTATAGTTCCGCTCACTCCGATATTCGCCGATATTCATTTGGCGAATTTTTTGTTCAACAAATTGCTTATCACTCATCGTCACGCGAAAACTAGCGTTATAGACTCCAAACGTACTGCTTAGAATGTTAGGGTGAGGTCTCTAAAATATATTTTCTCTGTTCTACAACCAGTTGAATGTGTCACGCAGTTATTATAACTTTTAAATTGCGGTGTATACGAGGATTTCAAGAAATCAACTCGGAAATGTTCTCCTAAAATAAGGGAGGCGAGAAAGTAAGAAGGGGAAAAAGGTTACGGATGACGTGAGTCTTCTCTTTAGGTAATGACACTTCTGGATGAGACGGATATACGTCGTTTTGTTAAAAGTTGATAAAATCATAATACCAAACTCAACCATTGGGCAAAGACCCAAGAGGAGGATATTACATTTTGTCTAATTTTGTGTGTTGTTCAATTTTCAGGCGGTCGAGTCACTTCCCTCGCCTGTTCATCAAGTGCCGCGCAAAAGCGCGTAAGTTGTTTCGGAAAAGGACAGGAAAAGACGGCAACACAGCAACGAACGGACAGATAGCTGCATTGGTCTATCAGCATCAGCTTAGCCTCTCGAGAACGGTTAGAGTGATCACCGACTCGGAAACGTGTTTCTCATTACAAACGGAGCTTTACACGTTACAGTATGAATTAAGGGAGCGAATAGGTACTCACGACAGCCCGTTGCCGTGCAGCGCACCACGATTTAACACTATAAGACATATCGAACACATTAATGTAAAAACAGTTCATTTTCTACGCAACACATTCACGAATCGAGAACCTTTGGCTCACTCCTCGCGATAGAACTCAACATCCGAAAGTAAAGAAACGATGATTTGAATTGCAAAAACGTCGGAATGAATGAGCCCTTAATCTCGCACTCGAATTCGAGCCTTTCTTCATAAAAGTGGAGAGACAATACCATGTTCTGCCGTAAAAAGTTTAGCCTCAGATTTTAAACTTTCTGCATCTGCTTCAGTCGCGTCTTCTTTTCCGCTAATATCGTCCAAAATTAATCGTGGACATCTTCGGTCCAGGCATGAAGTGTTGTAAAGATTGTAAGTACAACTTACCTCTTAGATGAAGACCTATCCAAAAGCTGTACTGAGCATTTTTCTCAAAATAAGCTCTAAAATAATATTTTTCCGCGTCTTTTTTTTTTTTTTTTTTTTTTTTTTTTTTTTTTTAATGACTTGGTTGTAAGATAATTAATATCCTGTAAATAATATGTGAAAATGAAATCTTGGTCGCGTCGCAAGACTTACAAAGTACTCGTAGATGTCCACAATACAGTGGACTCTCGATAATTCGAAAACCTCGTTAATTCGAAGGAAAGTCCGTTTCTCTTGAAAATCTCTCGATAATTCGAAGAAAATCAATGCATTTTTCTCCCCTCGTTATTTCGAAATTTTTAAGCTGGCGCGGCCCTCTATAATTCGAAATTGCGACGAAAATTCTCTCTGTAATTCGAAGTGTGGGAAGTAAATATGGTCCTCCCTCTATAATTCGAAATAAGACGGTACATTCCCTCTACAATTCGAAGTCAACTGTTTATGTACCTGGGTGTCTGAAAGAGCTGATAGGATTGTCAAAATGTAAACATGTAATTAATAGTTTTAAAATTGAATATATATAATTAATACTTAATAATAACTTAGTGTAATTTTTACCTCCGTAAAGAAATAAACCGATATTTTTGGTTCCTTTTGACGTAAATCCGTCCATTTGCCTCTCTACATTCGAGCCTCTCTTATTCGAAATTTCTCCACATGAATCTCTTTAATTTGAACTCTCTTTATTTCGAAACCTCGCTAATTCGAAGAAAAAGCCGATTCCCTTATTCAATTTCGAATCCACTGTACTAAATTTCACACTTTGTCACTAAATTTTACACTTTTGTCCACTGTACTAAATTGGACGTCTAATAAAAGTCGACTAAAAGAGACAGTTTTTTATTTTTTCGAGACTGAAATAATAATCCAGGAAATATTTAAAGAAAGCACCGAGTCCTCTGAAAATATTCAAAGGAAGCACCGAGGCTCCTGGAAATTGCACGTATCTCCGCTCTAAGCCAAGACCAATCCACACAGGTCAGTCATTCCCGAGGACGAATTTTGGTACTCTACTGCGCAGTGACGTAGTATTGAGTGCATACAATAATGTATTTCTTATGGGAGCACCCATTGTGACGTAGCATTGAGTGCTGCGAGTTAGGGCCGGATGGGGGAGTGGATTTCAAAAAAGCTGCGCAATGACTGACCTGTGTGGATTGGTCTTGCTCTAAGCACAGGGCCCCTTGCCGCTATCATCTCTGAGGGAGCAGTAGCGGTCACACCGTCATTTTTACACGTCGCCACGGGCTTATTGTCATCGATTTACTTTGAATCTTTCCATCACTGAGGCTCGACTATGCTTCACGGGTGGCTGCTTCGAGTAATCATTCGTCTGATACCGTCATTAATTTCATTTCCGATGAGCCGCGCGCGTCAATATTTTGACTTCGCCGAAGAGAGGACTTACCAGTTGTAACGCCGAGTCCACGAGAATTTTCAATTAATTGGCAATCATTTTCCGGTCATGCGTGTACGAATGTCGACGAGGACGGCTTGGGATAGATGAAGGTGTCGGATCTTGATGGGCGAGTATTTAATTTTGACTGATACACGTAGGTGTAGGTTGCTAGCATCAAGAAGGTGTTAGGTTGTTAAGCAGATGTGGAATTTGAGTCGATTTTGCCTCACAGTCACACGCAGCAAAAATATCGCTTCAGGGAGGAAAGAACGTAACTACATTACAATGTTGCCAAATTTTCCCTCGCAAATTGCATTTTTGCCGGGAGAATCTCGGACACTCCTAACTGAAAATTTCACTGGTTATTCTTCACATCTCATGAAAAATCAGAGGAATTTAAGACAAAAAGGCGCAAGTGCTTTATTGTAAAATATTGAATTGTTCGAGTCAATTTTGCGACTCAGGAATGAAAATACGTTCCTTCCTCCGGGAGACGACGAATTAATTGACTGCCTCGAGAAGAACGAAATATGGCTGCACTTACGCGATTTACTTTATTTTTATTAAGCTGTTTTTCCGATTTTTTTTTACATTTGCTATTTCTATATTTGATAAACTAAATTGGTCCGGGTGTCATAGACATTTTTCGAGGGGATGGTCAAATTGAATGTGAAACCTCTTCTGGCCCTATATTCCTAGTCGGCTAAAGAACTAAATTAACTGCAGAGGAAAAGTACGAGGAGCCATACGAGGAAACGCATAGCGCCTACAAGACTGCATGGATACTTCACGCATTGCGTCAAACAGTGCGGTCTGCAACGGTCGGCGGGAAATGCACAGCGCATACAAGCCTGCATGAATACTTCACGCATTGCGCCAAACACAGTGCGGTCGGCGCAGCGGCGGAAGTTAAAATTATTAAACCATATTTATATTCGTTCTTTCATATTTTTTCATTCGTTTGTTATAAATGGAAGGCCTTGTCCAAACAGGGATGGGTTTACGGAACTTAACTTTCGCGTAAAGTTCCGTGAAATTTTGTTAGCGTTGACAGGGCTTTCACAAGAAATGTGCCCAACACGAGTAAACGCATCTCATACACCCCTCCCCCTCTGGCACGTTCACTTAACGAATGAGAAGGGGGCGAAAAATGCAGGCAGCCCATGGGCGGCAAGTAGGTAAATCCGGCCCTGTGCGTAAAAGGATTTGTACGAGGGCTGTCCCAAAAGAAACCGGACTTTTGTCATAGAAGGCGAACCGAGCGTCGCAATGAAGTTTTCTTGAGCTTGTTTGAAAGCTGATAAGCTACTGGGCATGCTTGTTTTTACAGAATGCAAAAATTCGTCTTGGTAAGGAAACTACACGCTTCGGAATAAAGGAAAGTCAAACTCGAGTTGCGATTTTTGTCTTTATTTCAAGAAAAATTTAGATACAACTTAAAAAAAAAAAACCCCAGGTTTTAAGTTAAAAACGTCGTTGCTCTCTTATTCAAATGCTTAAAAATAAGGAAATTAACATTTTAAGCAGCCCACCAAGTCATCACCTATCCCCTTCAAAATACTCGCCAGCTTTGTCGATGCATTTTCGCCACCGTTTCTTCAATTGGGAGAAACACTGTTTGAAATCCTCAGGTTTGAATGGTCGCAATTCCTTCAAGGTGTTCTCTTGAATTTCCGGAATGGTTTGAAAACGTCGACCTTTCAAGGTAGATTTAAGTCGTGGAAATAAGAAAAAATCACATGGAGCCATGTCAGGTGAATAAGGGGGGTGAGGGAGGACACTCATGGCATTCTTTGCACAAAATTCGCCAATTTGGAGGGATGCATGGGCAGGTGCATTATCGTGATGCAGAAACAAGGAATTCTCTCTCCAAAGCTCGGCCCTTTTTCTGAGGACATTTTCACGTAATCGTCTCAGAACACTATTGTAATATTCGCGATTAAGAGTTTCACCTTGAAGGAATTGCGAGTATTCAAACCTGAGGATTTCAAACAGTGTTTCTCCCAATTGAAGAAACGGTGGCGAAAATGCATCGACAAAGCTGGCGAGTATTTTGAAGGGGATAGGTGATGACTTGGTGGGCTGCTTAAAATGTTAATTTCCTTATTTTTAAGCATTTGAATAAGAGAGCAACGACGTTTTTAACTTAAAACCTGGGGTTTTTTTTTTTAAGTTGTATCTAAATTTTTCTTGAAATAAAGACAAAAATCGCAACTCGAGTTTGACTTTCCTTTATTCCGAAGCGTGTAATTTCCTTACCAAGACGAATTTTTGCATTCTATAAAAACAAGCATGTCCAGTAGCTTATCAGCTTTCAAACAAGCTCAAGAAAACTTCATTGCGACGCTCGGTTCGCCTTCTATGACAAAAGTCCGGTTTCTTTTGGGACAGCCCTCGTAATTATTAATAATTGATTAATTAATTAATTACATTGTTATAGGTACAAACAGGTACAAACCGCATAAGTACTTCAAAAAATCTAATCCGTCAAAGTTCAGCAAAAAATCGGTTTTTTCAGGTACTCTGAGCGTTTTTGCATCGTAGATGATGAGAATGACGATGGAAAAGATTAGAGAGAAACAAGTGTATACTTTTCGGGTTTCATACATTTTTGAAGGGGGAGGAAATTCCAACAGCGCTTCACATTGAATGCCGGTTGGATTTCAAGTTCTTGGGCCCTCTGCATGGTTGTGGCGGTAAAATATACTCGGCATAAAATCTCAACGTATGAGATCTGTTTAAAAACTAATTTCGTTTTTGTAAGAACTTGCAACGATGTCTTGAGGAGCCACGCCACGAAAGTCTACGTTTTAGTAAGGAGCTCCTACGCTCAGAGCTCGCGCCGCGCCTCATCCACCACGTACCGTCCTCTTAGGAACGGAAACTTCATGGAGCATGAAAAACTCACCGAGAAAACAGACGATGGGTAAACTAACAAGCTAGCTTGGAACTGGATGTAGCCTCACAAATTAAAGCACCAACTTCAAACAAAAACTATGTTATAACATGCCTGCATGAAATGTTTTCATTTTCAAAAGGCCGTCAGAGGCACGGTTACCCAGAGCTCCTTAATTTAGCCTTTACAGTAATGATCAAACAGGAACTGAGAGTACTTGCATGTTCATTTCTCTCTCTTTCTTAAGGTGGAGGAGGCACCGCAGAGCAGGGCCGGATTTAGAGGGGGAGGGGGGGCTCGGACCCCGGCCAGCCCATGGCGGAAAATTTAAGGGGGCGGCGAATTTGGCGAGGTTTTTCAAGCATAGGTAGGTATAAAACAATTTCGGATTAAGAAAAAAAATTACAAACAAGAGAGTGCGGCAAAATCACCTTTTGCACCCGGAAGTGGCAAGAAACTGGAACTCGGGTTATGCATTCAGGAAATTCAAGGTTGTAATTGTTGATCAAGAGACTTATTTCACCACTACGGATTGCACTTACTACAAATAGGCTGAGAGAGGGGCATATAAAATGGGCATTTTATTTACTCCTTAACAATGCACCGACACAACCCAGCTGAGGGAAAAATGCTTGTGCACTGCTAGGTGCTTAAGTAGTGCTTATAACCTGGGATGTTTGATTGAAGTAAAGAATAGGATATATTATTTTGCCCCTTGGTAAATGATCATATAAATTACAAAGTGCTCAAATTTGAATTTCTTGTGCAATGCATCAGTAAAGAATTGAATAAAACAAATAAAGTTTTGAAATGTAGACATTGCTGGCTCATCATATGTATAGGGAAAATACAGAAGGTGGAGGTGAGGTAGTCACCTTCAGAAATAGCTATGACATACCCACATCAGGCACAGAAAATAAGGCTAAAGTAAGGCACAGGCATATGCTGTACGTGTCACAACTTTAGGGGTACTCTGATTGGACTTCCTAAGATGTGGAAATGTACCTTTCTCAATGAATCAACACCTCAGTGTATTTTCTCTGAGTTTCGTATGTTGTGACGAACATTACCTCCAAATCGGCACTTCATCAGATTAATTCAATCACTTAGATGGCACTAATGTTGAATAGTGATACGAACAAGACTTGACTTTAGTCCCAACATCCAAAGAGCGAGCTCTACCTTCATCTCCGAGCAACTTGAGAGGTAAATTCAAAAACATCTTGAAAAATTACTGACCTGACATTGACCCAATCATCTCTATAATTTGCAGAGGTGGGGATATCGGCATCCAGATTCCAAAAACCAATGAACATGACTGAAAGAGTGATGGCTAACAAAAGCAGCCATGCTTTCCGGGATCCTCTCCAACGCCAGCACAACATTTCATGTCTACTCTTAAACACCGAGCTCTGAAAAGAGACTCACTCATCCAACACATGAAACATACCTCCACAAAAGGGTATTATATTTTATGGAACCGAGAGGTAAATGAATAACATCCGTTAATTTACGCGTCACTGCAGAAGACAAGAATGATTGATCTTAAATTGAAAATATGTATGCAAAGAGGAGCATAGATGTTCAAGTGTAATGAGAGAAGACTGAAAGAGGAACAAAAACTTAAGTTTCGACTGAAGTAGTATTTCGAAGACAATTGGAGGATATGAGATTTCAACAAATCCTTGTCTCTGTGAAAAAAACCAAGCAGTTGGTCTAACCATTTATATCAACCGGAGTGGCACGAAAGTGGGCGTCAATATCACGGTACGTGATTAAGATAATATCCAGGGCTATTAATTTTCACTTGAAATTACAGCACAAAGATTTAACACAGTAAAAATTGCTGAAAACTGAAAGCTGAAGTCGCGAGCATCGGGAAAATGCAAGAAAGAACTGATAACGCGAGGAAAGTGTTTATAAACAAACTGTGGCACAGCATAGAGTATACAGCACACAGAGAATCATTTGAGCTATGCCATGACTTTATGAAACAGCACTGCTCTCTGGTAAGAATGGGCAAAATTTATCTCAAAGTGCTGCTCTCTGTGAGCAATTGATTCAGTAACAACAGGAGCCTCGCCGCTTCAGTCCTTCTTTACTTTCATTCTCTATGCTCAACATTTTCTTTCATCTTGATCTTTCACAAAGTTTCGGGGTGTCGCTACTGTTTGAACTTTTTGTATTATGATATTTATCTTTTAGAGTGAGTGATTTTAAAACAAACTATAAAGAAAATGTCTACCGTCGCTAGTGCTTTAACTGTAGCAGGTTCTCGGAGCTCAGGGACACCCGTAAGAACTCAAAATGGTAAGTAAACAAACCCTAATTTACGTTGGGCGAGCCATGTGTCCGGCGTGATTCCTTTGTGAAATTTTGATTTGAAACCATGATTTTAGAACCGTAAAACCTCACCTAATGTGACTTTTCACTGATTTTTATCGCCTCACGATCACCCCTGCAATGCGGTCAATTGTTGGTCTTTTATTACTTTGAATTCATGGTATCACTGGACATGTGCATGTTGGGGCCTACAATTTTCATGGGGAGCAATGGGAACATGTCCCTACTTTTTGATAACACTTTAAATCCCTGCATATCGATTACTGTGCTCCATTAATTTAGCCTCTTTTTCCCCTCAGGATAATTTTACACTAATTTTGTCAAACAACTCACCAAGAGATAATTTGTGAAAGGGTAATTGAAAATCAGTTTATTCTGGAGCGTAGTGCCCGCGCATTGTATGTTGAGACAAGCGAATGAGTGCTTAGAGTTGTAATGTAACTGGGAGAGCTGGTGCCATGTTCTGCTTGATGAGTTCCAAGCCCTGTGTGCGCCGAGCTTCAGTCACTTTTCCGATACACGTTCGATCCAAAATGGCAGTGTGGAATATGTGGTAATTTCTATCATCTTCGTTTACGTTGGATGCCCGGGTACCCCTGTATCAAAAACAAACGATCATGTACCGAAAAAGCGACCTGGCTTGACACAGGAGTCTCAGAATTCGGGACCTGGAAAATGCTTATACTCGAGTGGCGCCAGCTCTCCAATGTACATTACAACTCTCTGTACTCTATGAGACAAGCATCAATCTCTGATCAGCTCTGAATTAATACCACTCAACAGGTCAGTAAGTACATGCGGTTAGATGGCACTACGATGAGTGGTGATGTTAACACTACTTTGACATTTGTCTTTTGACATTTGAGATACGATGCCCGAGCTCTATCTCAGTGCTAGGTAAAAGAAAAATTTCGTGCAAAAGCAATCGGCTGAGTAAGTGACTACGTCATTCAATATAATGTAGAGCTCAGTGGTTTAAACCAAAACAAATAACATATCCTCATGAACAAATTCTGTGGGAGTTAATCACGTTAATTCATTGTTATTTAATCATTGACAGGTCCTAAATTAATTACGTCAGGCTAAGATAAATTTTGATTTTAAGAAACTTTTCGATGCACTTTACCACCTACTAGATGGGCAACATCAGAGACAATGTCATGTGTTTGTTCACAATTTAACCATGATGTAGCCTCCAAATCAGTCTTTAGCTTGAATCTGCTCTTCTTAAGGTGGACCAAAGGTCTTTAGTCGAGCACAGTGCCCCAAATTTGACACCTGACTAATTATGTATGAAATTTGATAATTTACCAGAAGGCGAATCCTCTATAGGTCATTAGACGCCCTGAAAATATTTGATTAAATCTTGAAGTTAAATATCTCTTTTTCCAAGACCAGGGTCTTGAAAAAGTAAATTCTATTAATCGATATGATCAGTTGATCAATGAGATTTCTCCCTCTCATATGGGGATGTATAGTTTAACTTATGTCTTGTATAAGACCCTCTCAGGTATTATTCACATACTGTTCTTAATTTGCTCTAATCAAAATTTTGTCTCTGTGTTTCAGTTATGGCTGCTTGTGCTATCGCCAACATTGTCAAAAGTTCCCTAGGCCCTGTGGGTTTGGATAAAATGCTGGTGGATGATATTGGAGTAAGTATTTCTTATCTGAGATGCAGCTCCTCAACTTTTTCACTTACAATTTTTTAGCCCATGAGATTGATTTATGTCCTCCTCCTTGTGTCTGAAACCGGTTTTGAATTCAGGAGTTTTTTTACTATGTCACCAAGCAAGGAAAAGTCCCAAGCCCAGAACTGTCCAAGAGACTGCATGATGATCATCGCTCAGTTGAAGGTGCTTCAACTGCTGAGCACCTATTTTTCAAAGTTAAAGTAGTTGCAGGTCCTTTCATTAAGGTACATTTAGTTACATAAGATATATTAAGGTACACTTAGTTCGACCTCTTGGCAAGATTGTTGTAGTGGCGTCCATTTATTCACCGTATTTCTGATGTATTTCCTGATTAAAAAATAAATCTGAATCTGACATTTGGAACTTCGCCCATGTGCTTCTGTCCTCATTGTCCTTGGTTCCTAATTTTGCCATTTTCTCTTTCCAGGATGTTGTGGTAACGAACGATGGAGCAACTATTTTAAAACTATTAGAAGTTGAACACCCAGCAACTAAAGTCCTGGTAGAGCTTGCTCAGCTTCAAGACGAGGAAGTTGGAGATGGAACAACTTCAGTGGTATGTATCACTCCGTTTTTGCCTTCGTTTCATTAAAATTAGATAGAATCATGCCTGAAACTGCTGCAAAATTTTTATTCTTGAAGTGATCCTTCTTTGTCTGTGTTGAAGAAATGTATGGACTGAAACCAATACCTTTGGTTTTGTAAAGAAGAAAAAGGTATGAAAACAAGCCACCACAGTAACCTTAACCCTACAGGAGTGTCGTTTGCCTAGGCTTTATTTTAGTGATTGAGTGAAAACTTAAACGCAAAATTAAACAAAGCGTAGTTTTAAATGGATGGTCAAAGTAGGAAACCTTGTATCTCTGTCTGTAATGTTGCAGACTTCCTGTCATACTTCTTTTTTTCTGTCTAAAAACAATCAAAGTAATTTTTTGCACAGTTCTTTAACTATTCTTCTCTATTAATAGAATATTTTGTATACATCTTCAGCCATAAATTTGGCTTGTTTCTCTGATTTTGTTTTCTTGAAAAAGTAAAATATTAGAGGAAATTTTGAAGCATGGCAATGTAGATACATGGTTATGCTTGTTGGCTATCAAAATATATTTATGGTTAAAGTAATATTATTTTATGATTTGGTAGGGGGTAACAAAATTGGGAAATTGAATTCAGGGAGAATAAAATAAATCATAATTTAAATAATGACGAGAAAAGGGAAACCACACTGTCAAAAAATATCTCAAAACCTAAAATGATAAGATCCAAGAGGAAGTTAAAAGTCCATGGGAGAACTCAGCCCCCCCCCCCCCCCCCCGGCCCCTTAAGACGAAATTTTTAACTTGTATAGTCAGTTAATTATTATAATGAATTAAAAACCTTTTTTTCAGGTCATTATTGCAGCTGAATTACTGAGAAGTGCTGATGACCTAGTTAAGCAAAAGATTCATCCCACCTCAATCATCAGTGGATATCGATTGGCTTGCAAGTATGTGTAAAATTGTCAAAACAATTAAAATTAATTAAGTTTATGTTTTTCTCGATCATTGTGAGGGCAGTCCCTCTCAATTAAAAAGAATATTCAATATCAAAAAGTCATGCGACACTGATCTGATGTAATGATTTACAATAAAATTAGCTCTTGTTTGACTGGCAAATTCCTTTGTTTGTTTTGTTCAAACAGCAAAACGTATTACAGATTCAAAAACACGAATTCTTACCAGACTCTTGTCTGAAATCGATTATGTTGTCCAAGTATGATGCTGTATCATTGGAATGTTGCAGAGATTGTGCGACCTTTTTTTTAACTAATGAGAAATAATTGAAAAATTAAACAGTTTGGGAACTCCAAAAAATGAAAATCAAATTTGAAAATAATCTTTTTGATCTCACTTACTGGTAAGCTTTGCTGTTGATTTATTGTAAGGAAAAGGGTAGCACAATCTCAGGCAATACCATCAGTTACTTCTTGCGTATACAGTTAGAACATTCTCCATGTCAGGAGCAATTCAAGTTTTCTGAGGTAGATATTTGTGAAATTTATAATCTCAAAAGCAACATTCATGTTGCCTGATGAAGATGTTTACATACGAAAATAGACCACAAGAAATTATTAAGCTAATGCAAGAAAAATTTCAATTTAAAGTGTCTTTGGTGTCAAATCACTCTCATCATTCATGAGGGATTAAAGAGATATTACAAGAGTCTTGAATTCTGAAAACGTCAATTATCCCACTATGCACTAGGAGTATCAGGACCATCTGTGATTGCAATGAAGTTTTAGCTTTCCTTTTCTTTAATGATTTAGATCATTTAACTTTAAAAAGTTTGAATTTGCCCTGAACTTCGGTCATATTTTGGTTTTCACAGCATCTGCCCTTTTACTGAGGCAAATTTCTTATATTCTTGTGATGTTCACAGCCCAAATATTCTTGCAATTATCTTTGTTGGAAATTATTTGGCTGTTAATGGTTGTACCTACTTATGCTCTAAAAAATTATTTTTGGAACCATCCCATTCTGTCAGGTTTTTTGAATTTTTTTGGTTCATTTACTTCTCATGATTCAATCTACTATTTTCCAGGGAAGCCTGCAAGTATATTCAAGCTCATCTAACACTGAATATAGATGAAATTGGAAGAGAATCTTTGGTGAATGCAGCAAAAACATCAATGTCCAGCAAATTGATCGGAGCGTATCCTTTTTGACTTTCGCTTACCATTCTTCATTATTTTGTTTTCTTTACTAAATATCAATGTATTGCAGCTTTTTAATTTATACCTTATACTGAAAGAGAAGGAAAGTGTTGTTACAAATGTGCGGAGTTGACTTAAGCACCTTTGTGTATAGAGGTCCTTATCAAATACCTCAGTTGATGAAAACATCTTTGGCATATCTTATATGAAAATTGAAAACTCATTTTCATCAGCTAATAAAGCTTTGTACCTTTTAAGGTTCAGTTGGTACGCCTGGCATCATGAAATCCTTGGAGATTCTAAAATGAATTAATCAAGTTGAGGGGAAAGTGTAGTGTTTGCCAAGATTGTGCAGTTTCCCCTTTTCCTCATATGATATGATGTGAGCAAGTATTCAATTTTTGTATCCATCTCAAAACTTGATGGTTGAAGAATGTCTAGATTCTCCCTAGATGGTGTTACAAATTGTTTGATTTCTTACTCAAATTTTAGTAAGTATTGATCATGTCCAGGGGTCTTTCAGATATCTGATCTCTTGGTCTTTTTTTTATCATAGTCTCCGCATTAGATAGCTTATTTTACACGTGTGCCTTTGCTACGAAACAGAAATTATCTTAAGTAGTTTTTATCAGCAGCTATTCCTTCCCATCTTTTCCTTAATGCAAAACTCAGTGACGATGAATTCTTTTCAAATATGGTTGTTGATGCTGCAAATGCTGTCAAAATATCAGATGGAAAAGGTGGTTCATTGTATCCTATCAATGCTGTGAACGTCCTCAAGTCTCATGGCAAGAGTGCAAGAGAAAGTCTTTTAATTCAAGGCTACGCTCTAAATTGTACGGTAGCATCACAAGGTAAATACTTTAAAGTAATTTTGAAAGACCAAAATGTTTAGTCTTACCTCAAGAATACCTTAGTGCTCAAATCTTAGCCATTTTTTATGACAAATTCTATCTCCTTAATGTTATAAATGTTAGGATTGAATCTTCTCAGAAACTTTCAAGACAGTTCTTAAGTTCTCAGAACTTTTTCATACGAAAATTAAATCATTTATTTGGAATTCATTTTCAGTTTTTTCACACATTGAAATGTTAGGTGCAGTGCTGAGTAGGAATTTCTATTTGTAACTGTCTTATTTTCCGAGAAAATCTCTCTTTTTTTTTTTTCTCAAAATGTGTTCTATGGAAGAAAAAGTATCACGCTAAGAGATGGATCTTATGATCTTCTCATTTAAGTGAAGTATGTACATATTTTTCCATCAACCAAGTATCTGATCCCTTTATTGATTTCATTATTCACTGCTCATGTTCCTACACGTAGTGTTTGAAAGTGCATTTGATTTGTATAATTTTCCAGGCTAAAAAGGACAAGTATTTCAATTTTTTATTATATTTTGATGTATCAACTCATAGCTTTTTTTTTCATCCCGGGTAAGGTAGTAAATAACAGAAATGAGCAGCAGATTTCGAAAGTGATGACTTTTTTTCTCCTTTTCTATTTCATTACTTATGTCTGAAAAGCAGCAAGGTAAGCTGAGGCGGCAACGTCGAGAATCTGTCTCTGAAAATAAGTAGTAAACTGACCACCGTAGATTAATAGATCATTAAATGTTTTATGTATTTGAGTTTATCTTTATTTATGTTTCAGCCATGCCAAAGAGAATAGTGAATGCCAAAATAGCCTGCCTAGACTTCTCCCTCCAGAAAGCAAAGATGAAGCTTGGAGTTCAAGTACTCATCACCGACCCTGAAAAGCTTGATGCTATTCGCCAACGAGAGTTAGATATAACTAAAGAAAGGATTCAGAAGATCTTGGCGACCGGTGTTAATGTTGTCCTGTGCACAGGAGGCATTGATGATTTATGTTTGAAGTATTTTATTGAGGCTGGAGCAATGGCTGTGCGTCGTGTCAAGAAGTCAGATTTGAAGAGGTTGGCTAAAGCTACAGGTGCTGCGTATTTAACATCTTTGACAAACATGGAGGGCGAAGAAACTTTCGAATCCAGTTCTGTCGGTGATGCTGCAGAAGTTGTCCAAGAGAGAATAAGTGACGACGAATTAATCATCATCAGAGGACCCAAAGCTCGTACAGCTAGCTCGATCATACTTCGTGGACCTAATGAGTTCTATCTTGATGAAATGGAACGTTCTGTGCATGATGCCCTCTGTGTAGTTAAGCGTGTCCTAGAATCTAAATCTGTTGTTGTTGGAGGTGGTGCTGTTGAGGCAGCCCTTTCCATATATCTTGAAAACTTTGCTACATCCTTAGGATCTCGAGAACAGTTGGCCATCGCTGAGTTTGCAAAATCTCTCTTGGTTATTCCAAAAACTTTGGCTGTAAATGCTGCTCAAGATGCAACAGATTTAGTAGCTAAACTGCGAGCTTTTCACAATACTAGCCAGACCCAAAAAGGTCATGAAGAATTTAAATGGATTGGTCTAGACCTCTTCAGTGGAACTGTCAGGGATAACAAGAAGGCTGGTGTCTTAGAACCTGCTGTTTCAAAGATAAAGTCTCTTAAATTTGCCACGGAGGCAGCCATTACAATCCTACGAATTGATGATATGATTAAATTAGACCCCGAAAGGAAAGAAGGTTCCGGTTATGGCAATGCCTATGCCAGTGGACAGTTAGACGGTTGATTCAGAGGTGTGAAATTTTTCACAATTAATTTGAGTATTTCCTCCTAAGTTAACTTATTTTAAATAATCAATCTATCTTTCATAAAGAGCAGTTTGTGTATTTACTTTTTTCAATTGCCTTGCAACTAACACATTTTCACTTGATGTGATTATTTTCGTACTCATTTTCTTCTTCACTTTATGTTTGAACTCTTAATTCATTCTTAAATAATTGCTATTATGTTGCATGACAGTCCTCACTTTTTTGTTGAAAGTTATCAACCTCAATGAAAATCACGCGCTTAACTAATTTGATCAAAAGCTGTTTTGTATTTTTTTACTGGATGTAATATACCTTTTTGAGTTTACACCATAAACTTGCTTTTTCTTTGACCTGTAAAGTTTTCAATGGAAAAAGTACATATTGAAATTGACCGGAGATGCAACCTCATGATTAAGAAGCAACATATCTTTAAAATTTCTTAAGAGAAAGAGGGTCAGAAATCAAAGATTTTTTTATCCCTCTAGAGGTATGTGAGGTCATTTGTCTAAAAATCCTTAAAATTGACCGCTGGGTGATCCTCCTGCTCCAGCCTCCACCCTTTGTTACATTTTTGAAGTGAACAAATCTCTTAAATTGGACAAATAAAATCAGAATTAGCCTAACTAGGTACATCAAATGTTACCCAATTTTTCTCTTGTTTTATTTCTCTATTTTCATTTTCTTTAAAAATTTAAACCCAAGCAAATATGTTGCTTGGAATTGTGCAAGAACTTTTTTAGATTGCCAGAATAATTCACAGAAAGTTTAGAGATTGTTTGTTTTTTAACTGAATGTTATGATTTTTCTCACAAAAATAAAACATTTAAAGAAATTAGGTGACATAATGAGTAAGTCAAGATGATTCTGATTAAATCTACGCAACTGAATTCATCTGAGGTATTAATGGAAAAAAAGCACAATTGATGCTATCAAGAGATTTTTATCACTCACTCTTCTAAAATCGTTGAGCCTAAGTCCTTGTTATCTGTAATATTCCATTTTCAGAACGAAAAGAAAAAAAAATCAGACCATTGTTTGAAGAACATTTTTTTTTATAGTCAGAGGTATTTATAGCCTAAAAAATCTGTTCCAATGCTTTATTTCCTGAAGGAACTATTTTAATTGGAATTTAAGTCATTTCATTCAAAGTGGCTAAAATATCTACCAATTCTATTCAAGCTACTTATCAAAACATCATTAAATGCATTGTACTTATGATGATGGGGTCTGGAGAAGCGTCCTCTGAGATGAAGAGAAAAAATTAAAGTGACTAACATTATAGCTTAGCAGGACCAGTTCTGTGTCATTTTTCCTGAAGAACACCCAAAAATTACAAAGTTGGCCCTTCGGCAGCAATTCTAAGTAGGACGATAAAAAGAGGGAATTCAAGAAAACGATTTTTAGTGTTTGTTCGCATGTTGCCAGTCTTAAGAGCCATTCACTTCAAATGCCTGTAACACCATCAACAATGCAAATTATGGCGACACAGTATAAACTTGACCGCGCTCTTTAACCTCTATGACATGAATTCATTCTGGATATTACATTCTGGGGAACACAAATCTATGTTGCAGCTTTTATAAAAACGCTAGAGTCCCAAATTTTTTCTGAAAATTCCAAATTTTTCGAAATCGATTTTTCCAAAGAGAAAACAGCAATGAAAATTTGCGAAACTTTGCCACATTGGAAAAATTAAATTTTTCAAACGAATCCAAAACATGTGTTGTTGCGAATAAGTAACAGAATGCCATAGAGGGTTCAGCTCAGACATTCAACTTACACATACATTCAGTTTTGTTCTCTTTCAGTAATTCCATCTCTCTCTCTATGGTCTAAATGAAGCGACAAAATTGAAAGCTTGTTATACAGGAACAATGAGAGGAAGTTTGCAGATCGATCATTCTCTATAATTAAAACTATGGATTGATAGTCTCTTCTAAATTTTTAAGTACTTAGAGATTGTCTCTGCATGACACACTGTTGAAGTGATACAACCTTTCCAAGTTCAGTTTTAATTTCGACCCTCTCTCTCCTGATTATCTGATCTGGTTAAGATTCCAATTGGTCAATTTTGGTTAAGGCCCTATCCAAAAATGATAATGGAAAAAAGGAAGTCAAAATGGGTGATAACGATAAACCAATCATTGAAAGTCTTGGAAAGCTAAAATTTAAAAACTTTATTTACCCTTCATTTTAGCCAATACTTTACTTACTACAGAAAGGATCATGAGTAAAGGGGTAGAAAATTTTTCTTTGGAATCATATTTTGATATGAAATGCACTAAAATTTTGTGGCATGAATCTAGGCAGGAGATAGCATTTGTTATAATGCTTCATTTTTAAGGATTTTTTTTTCTTTCCTTCTACTACATTGTCAAGGTGAAACAAAATAAACGCTTTTCCGGATCTTAAAGGGGAAAAAAAAACTGACGCATTTTAAAAATTAATCTTATTATTTAATATCAAAGCCAAAAGGGAACAATCTAGTTTATAACAAGTAATGATTCTTATTAACCTAAATTAAAACTAGAGCTTAAATTGACTACTTACAATTATACACGAAAATAGACCCTAAAAATTCAATAATTAGAAAAAATAAAGACTTTGGACGAAATTGTGATAGAGAATAGAGATACTCATCTTGAAAGGAGTCACAGCCATAACAAAGGAGGAAGTAAAGATTAAGCATTACTAATAGCATAAACTTTCAGGTGGGGCACTCAAGGGAATTTTTTTAAATGAAAATGTCTGCGCTTTAAAGGCTAGGAGTTCGTCTTCTGATAAACTATCTATTGGGGAGAATACAGATGTTGATGAATTAGTACCCACTGAAGGAATGCTCGGGAATGCGCTTACATTGGTCAAGGCACCGTTATTATTAGCTGCATTATTGCTGAACAGTGATTGCTGAGAGTTGGAAGGGAAAACTTGTGGGAACGAGCTATTATTTTGAGGATTGGCTGGACCAAACCCACTTCTCGTTGCTTCAGACTGAAAACCACCATTTTGAGAAAAACTATTGGGCTGCGTAAAAGCATTTTCAGCAGGAGCAGAGTTGGGAAAGGAATTTCCAAAAACACTTTGCGAGGGGGCAGCAGCGTTAGAGCCACCAAATATGCTACCTGTGTTTTGAAACACTGATGCTTGTGGAACAGGTTGGTTTTGTGCAAATACAGTCGTCTGTGGTGGATTTTGAGCAGGCTGGTTTTGTGCAAATATGGTTGTCTGGGATGGATTTTGAGCAAAAATTGACGTTTGTTGCTGCAGTTGACTCTGGCCAAACACAGATGATTGTTGAGAGGCTTGGCTATTACCAAACACTCCAGATTGTGGCAACTGTCCACCAAATATTGAGCCAGTATTGGTGGTTTGGCCACCAAATATTGATCCTGTCGTCGGATTACTAAATGCTTGACTGAAAGAAAAATCACTTGCTGCTGTTGAAGGCTGAGATGCAGTATTTCCAAAAGCAGAAGCAAAACTGAAGTTTTGGCTGGAGCCAGAGTTTCCAAAGACACTAGTTGAAGATTGGAAAATATAACTTGCATTGTTCAAAATGCCATAACCAGATTCAGGTGAAGAGTTCAGGTAATCCCTCTGTAAACACACATAATAAGAACCATTTAATGACAAATTATCATTTACCCCCATTGAAATTTTCATGCAACACTTGCACTTAACAAACTGATCCTTGACAGAAGTTTGATGAAATGTTCTTCCAAAAGTGACGTTGCGCAAAGACAGAGCCCAAAATCCAACTTGACTCTTTCACCTGCCACATTCTAGTACAGAATCAAAAGGTGAGTCGACCTATACTCGGCTTACCATTGACTTTTAGATTTGCACTTATGCAAAGCATAGTTCCTGTAAAAAGTTATATTTAACAAATACTTACAACTTCCAGTAACGTTTCTTGATTGATTGTTTTTAGCTTCCTCCGTTTTTCTCTAAAAGATTCATGTAAAGTCCGAACAGCTTTGTCCTGGAAAAGGAGTAAAAAAAAATTGCAAGACTGCAATTAGTAACAATAATGATGAAATATACAAAAAAAAACCCATCATAACAATTCTTGGAAGGGAGATTTGCTGATGAAAATTTAAACGCACTTGAAACCAAGCAAATAAAAGAACATCAACTGCATTGGGTTGATGCATTTGAATTTCTTTTCTTCCTTTTTTTTTAAAGCTTGATTTTGGTACATCTATTAGTTAAGTTTCCGGCACAGTCCCCCCCTCCCCCATTTTTTTGTGCTTGAAATTGGGGGTATAGATTTGCTAATATTGCTGAACGCTTGAATAAATCATTGTTCTTTGATCAAAAATCTTTGTAAGACCTATTCTGTGGGCAATCTATAGCTTCAAATTAAAACGTAATTATACCACTGAAAAGCTAGGAGTAGCAGTTTTTTGACGGTATAATTGCAGCTTTTCTAGCTTCAGTAGTTTCTGAGAAATAAAAAGAAACATTATTAGTATACAACCCTCATACAATTTGGTTCTTTAATTCATAGTCCATCTAGGAAGTTATTCTACACTAATGTCCAAAAAACTCTAACATTGACTGTTATAACCGAAGAAATTTCATACTTACATAAGTGTCTTGAGTATTGGTTTGATATGCTTTCCACATCTCATAACGCATTTCTTCTGGTGAATAGTCCTCCCAACCTTTGAAATTCCCATTCTGAGCAAGCGGTGAGTAGCATGTGAATGGCCACATATTTCCATTTTCGATTACAATTACTTCTTCACGAATTGCTTGACTACAACAAAACAAGATGATTGTTTCAATGCTTTGATTTTTAGTTCTGTCAATGGCCAATTTTTTTGGTAAAATTCATCAGCCCTTAATTTGCTAAATTCATTGAAAATATATTCAAAATGAATGCTCTGTCACAAAACTGGATGGATGTTATTGATAACTTGAAATTATGAGAAAGCCATTTGAGTCAGGAGCTTAGTGTGCAGGACTGACTGTCAGTATTTCTGAGACAATGTGTGCTATAAAGATCTGAATATTCTTTCCTCAGACCACATTTAATCGTAAATTAGTTTGCCTGGCTATTTATGAATAATTCGCTGATAGAGAGGGAGGTAGAATAGTACTGGGTCCAAACTATTCTGCAGGGAAGGCCAAAAAGTTTTATTAGATTCAACAATTTGAATTCTAATGAGTATCAGTTCAAGACTGAGGGGAGAGTGTTTAGTTTAGGCAGATGTACTGGAATACCAAGCTAAGGTCATGCCAAGAGATCCATAATGTTTTGGGTCTCTTTACACGCATTTACAACTCTCAGGACGAAACAAGGAAACTCCCCCCCCCCCCCCAATGATTTGAACTTCCCACTTACATGACAAACCAGAGTCCGCCTGAATCAAATCGTGCCGTTCAACAATAATGGCAGGCTTTATAATCAAGCATTGCTCTCTCTTCACCCTATGTTGTTCTCAGTGGAAACAACATTCAATAACTGAGCTGAAGCACTAATATTGAGGTTGTCATATTTAAAAACTGTAAAGACTGTCATGGTAACATTTAGCAACTTGAATCCAGTAGATTAAATGCAGAAGGTTTGACTTTCTATTCATTGTACATGATGTTTGTTGAGAGTTACTTTCAGTGATTTCTGTTGTACAAATCATCTTTTACAAGAAAATTTTTTGGGAGAACATTTATCATGATGCCAAAATTTGCATTCTAGCTAGTGGTTCTATTAGATATTAAAATAGAGCTTACGCAATGCGATCCACTTCAGTATTGCCTCCACCTCCTCCTTTACCTCCTTTTTGCCAGTGGTAGTTGTCATTTCTTCGATAGTCTCCACGATTTCCTCCATCTGAAAAATAGATGTGAGTATTGTTAGCACACAGATTAGGGACCAACCAGGACAAAAACTTCAAGGTTCAGAGGTAACATTGTATGATTCAATCAGTGTCTAAATGATGTACTTCACGATCGACAGGATTGATTCGGAATACTTCTGCCTAGATTTTGGGCATGATTTGACTTCAAGATTTAATAATTCAATGAATAAATTAGACAAGAGCATGGAGTTTTGGTATTCCTAAAAAACTAGTCATAAATGAGTATTATGGTTACTTAAGTAAGTCGATAAAGAAGACTACATAATGCCTAGAGTCTTCTGAAGTACTTTTGAGAATAGTAAAATTTATTTTCGAGAATTAAACGTAGGAATCACATATTAGCTACATGAAAAAGTCCAATCCACGACATATTTTAGCATTTTGCACCTTGAATTACTTCATTTGAGTGATGGATGCACAGACACATGTAGACACTCATGATTGATTTCCACAAAATAAATAATTTGGGATGCAAATTCTAATCCACCGACTAAATCAACTGCATTATCTACGGAGGAATTCATAGACAAAATAGGGACTTACCTCTGTAATTTCTATTATTGCCTTGAGAGTAACTGGCGTAGTTAGAATGCTCATATCTGCAGTTGTTTCCGAAACGACAATAACCTTGGGCGAAAAATCTACAAAGTGCCATGGTAAATTTCCGAGTAAGCTGTATTGAAATGAAATATAAGGAGTCACAGATCAATGTCCTATCAAAAACGAAATTACAGAGAATTATATTGTAACGATCTGAAGCTGAAAGCGTGAAGGAATTCGAAGCTTGATTCGGTATGGAATGAGGTTATGTTATTGTTTAGCCGTTCGGTCGTCAACCAGCCAATCAACGTTAAGAGAGCCAAAAGCTTTGAATCGCCTTCAAATAAGTTGAATACGAAAGATCATACATGCGTACAAGTGGCCCGTAACTCTCATGTGCTCATTTCATGTCAAAGCGCTGTAGAGCGTTGAGGAAGGGTATTGTATTAAAACCACCAATATGTTGGCGCTTATAAATATGAATAGAGCGACTTATAGAGAGGATCGAAGCATCTCCTGCCATCTGTTGCGCTTGCGCCTTTCGGCAATTCGGCAAATTAGAGATTCTAGGTAGTCAATCCGTCCGATTGGCCACGTATTCTCGATCTCGCCATAACCACCCGCTCTCTCCGCAGCAGACTCCACAGCCTCTAGGGGCTGTTTCGAGCCCCTAATTCCGGTTTTGCGTATTAAATAACACAGTTCCTCATAAAATAGTCGCTGCAATTCATGACTGGTCAGTTTGACTAGACTTATGGGACCTAGCGTATAAAAAGTCTTTAGCATTTAAGAGGTGATTCGTCAATGTTTCAGACGCGAGACGTGGTCAAACTGGCATGCGATATATCGCATCGATAATATAAAAAATCTCGGCAGATTTTGGATTTTTATCCAATAGGAGGACGATAGCCCCTGTGCATGAGTCTAAATAATTATTCTAAACCGAAATATTGGAAAACTTCAGAGAAATGAAAGCAGAATACTGGTTTGGAAAAAACCTCGCAATCGATACAAAAATCGATAACTGTATTGAATGCGAGGTTTTCCCCCAAACAATATATGTTGTTTTCATTTCCGTGAATTTTTTTAGTTTTTTGGTTTAGAATGATTCTTTAGGGTGATTCTTCATAATGACCGTTGGGTTCCTCTAGGAGGAAAATCGTGGATAGGTGGCAATTAAGATGAAATTACCTACAAGATGCAATTTACCAGACGTCCTCTGGTAACGCGGAAGAAAAACGGGGTAAAAAAACACTAATGTGTGATCAATTTTCAAGGACAATTCTGTAATTTCTCCTATGATTTTAAATAGATTAAAATGCGTAATATCCAAAATCTAAGCTCAGATTCGGATTCCCCGTGAAAAACTGATGCGATTTCATGTATCATATGTTAGAATAGCGTGAAGGAAAGAGAGAGGTTTAATGACGTAAAAAAACACTAATGTGTGATCAATTTTCAAGGACAATTCTGTAATTTCTCCTACGATTTTAAATAGATTAAAACGCGTAATATCCAAAATCTAAGCTCAGATTCGGATTTCTCGTGAAAAATTGATGAGATTGCTTGTATCATATGTTAAAATAGCGTGAAGGAAAAAGGTTTAACGACGCGTGTAGATTCTGTCATACTTTCTCTTTGAACTACGCCGCCGCGGCGCTTAGCGTTCGGTTTCGTCCCGAGGAATTCCTCGCGATAAATTCTTATTCTTCCTCTTCCGCTGACCCACTGAGCACTACCCATGTTGCCATGTTGCATTCATATGGTCGAATCAGTATGTCTACGTTACGTCTCTTTCCTTCACGCTATGCTCGGGTATGATACATGAAATTGCATCGATTTTTAACGAGGAATCCGAATCTAACCTTCGATTTTGGGTATCACGCCTTTTAAGTCAAATTTTTTAAATTAAAAAATCAGAAATAACGGACGTAGCCTAAAATGCCATTGCGGCTTCTGTTCGATGGATTTTTCTGAAATTCGGTGTCAGGGTACGATACATGAAATCGCATCGATTTTTTACGAGAAACCCGAATCTGAGTTTCGATTTTGGGTATCACGCGTTTTAAATCAAAATTCAAAAAATTCAAAATTCGAAAATCCGAAATGTCTGTGAAAAATGTCTTGAAAATTGTCAAATCCAAGATGGCGGACGTGGCCTAATATGCTATCTCAGTTTCTGTTCGTTCGAGTTCGGTGAAACTCGGTATCACGGGGTATTTTTCGACGGAAAACCCAAATTTCTAGTCAAATTTCCAAAATTCGTAAATCCAAGATGGCGGCCGTGGCCTAAAATGCTATCTCGGCTCCTGTCGGTTTTTGTGAAACTTAGAAAAAGGGGAAATCATTCCAGTCAAATCTTCAAAATTTGAAAATGATGATGGCTAGAAACCAGAGCATTGTATGGCGGGTTATGAAAAAACTATTTTTCGCAGGAACAAAGTAACCAGCTTCTTCAAAAATAGCAACTTCACACCCATAGGTATAGTGAAGAAATTTTAAGCCAGGATATTTTTTAACTGACAGTAGGTTTTCCATGTGAACTTTTGATGAGGCGCTGACAAATTATATTCTATTTGTGGCAGGCCCGCCACAAGGGGGGGGGGGGATACTGGGTCCTTGGTACCGGGGCCCGGGTCCTGGAGGGGCCCGTGACGCAGGTGACAAACCACTACGAATTCATGTGTAACCCTTGTCTCGTTAGGAAAAGTGAAAAAATTACCCTAAAAATTCCGAAAAAGGTGAATAAAGTTTCAAAAATACGCTAGGGCACTATAAAATTTTTCTTACTTTTTTAGAGATTACTTTCTATTCAAGATTTTGAGAATATGTAGAATGATATTTTTAGTAACTGCGTTTCATTTTCTTCCGTTGTCGGATGCTAAGAGCCTCCTGTCTGGGCATCCTCGACTTCAATGGCTCAACTCCCTTGCCATAGACGTACGAAAGGGGAGTCCAGGGGGTCCCGGCTCCCCCTAGAATTGAAAAGTATCATCTGCCCCCCTCAAAAAAAAATTTATAGATGTTTTGAATGCAACAATTCGAAAGTATTTGGTGCTGAAAATAAGGCGTAATTGTTCTACAGAAATTGATGGAAAATCTCCATCATAAGAGCTTCAAAATGCGTCCAAATAGATTTAAAGTTCCAAAAATTTCCCGAGGGAGGCTCCCCGGACCCCCCTCTGTGCTAGGGGCCCGGGCCAGAAAACTGGTAAGTACCAGGGCCCGAGATGGGATGTGGCGGGCCTGCCTCTAATTGTAAGTGGATGGACAAGAACAGCGATTAGGTGTCGCAGCGCGCCCGGGCGCGCTGTAAGAGCGGCTATATGTATGTGCTTATGATTCTTTAGGCTCTCACGCAAGGGCTATCGTCCTTTTTTAGCTAAAAAATCAGTATCTGCCGAGATTTTTGACATATTTGCTGCAATACATCGTACACACCAGTTAGACCACGCCAGAAACCGTGACGAATCACCTTAAATGACAATAATTTTTTCACAGCTGAGGCTTTCTTACTGCGAACTATTATTTTACATGTTTTTAGTGCAATTAAATATCTGTTCCTACTTTTAATAATTTCTACAGAATAATACAGATCCCACTCCAGGGCCGGATTAAGGGGGTGGCCACATGGGCCGCGGCCCATGGCGGCAAATCTAGAAGGCGGCAAATTTTGCAATTATTTTAAATGTAGGTATAAAAACAAATCGGATTTAGAAAAAAAAATTACAAACGAGGAAAGGCTATGAAATCTCTCATTTCTTGAGAGTATGGTAATTTCTAATTTTGTCGTCTTTCAGTGATACAAGAGACAGCATCTTTAATTAGTCGAGTTAAGAGAGAAACCAAACACGCAACTTGGCCTGGTACGGCGCGACTTAGGGAGAAATGATGACGAGGACTTGAGATGAAAAGGTGAAGCCCTCAGCGCGGCAATTAGCATGTAACACATATTAGCGCCTACAAGACTGCACGAATACTTCACGCATTGCATCAAACACAGTGCGGTTATTGTGGTCAGCGTGAAATGGATAGCGCCTACAAGGATGCATGAATACTTCACGCATTGCGCCAAACACAGTGCGGTCAGCGTGAAACGCATAGCGCCTACAAGACTGCGTAAATACTTCACGCATTGCGCCAAACACGGTGCGGTCGGCGCGGCGCGGTCGGCGGCGGAAGTTAAAATCATTAAACCAAATTTTGTGTTTGTTCTTTCATAATTTTTTCGTTCATTTCTTACGAATGGAAGGCCTTGTCCATTAGAGATAGGTTTACGAAACTTGACTTTCGCGCAAAGTTCCGTGACCTTTTGCTATTAGTGACAGGGCTTTTCAAAAAAAAAATGTGCTCAATACGAGTAAGCGCGTCTTATGCACCCCTCCCCCACTGGCACGTTCACTTGATGGTTTTTATTAATGTTTCAAAACGAATGAGGAGGGGGCGGCAAAGTACAGGCAGCCCATGGGCGGCAAGTAGAAAAATCTGGCCCTGTCCCACTCATTCAATTTTCCTCCTTTTGACTTCGATATTTAGTTATCATAGCATCGCAAAACAAATCCCTACACTCTCCGTTATTTGTCGAACCTTGTCGGATTAAATTATGGCAAACGTGTACAGCTTTTATTTCAACTTAAGTAAACCATTTTGTTTCGCGTCGCTCTTGCGGGTAGGCAATAATGCTTTTTCTATTGCATCTTCGTGAATTATACTTTTTGTTGGGGGATTAATTAAGGTCGTTCACCCGGTGTGTGGTGTGACTCACATAAGCTTGAACGACGAACGGAGGGTATGTTACGGACAACTTGGCAAAACTTGGATCACTCGAGCTAGACACCAGTCAATTATTTTTGAGGAGCTATTGACTCAACGATTTGGGGTTGCCACATAATCATCGCTGCATCGCTTATAAAACCGCCATCAATATCACATGGAAAGATAAGATCGTAGACTTATTGGTATTGTACGTTGGGAAAGGGGACCGCTTTATGAATTATATTACAATTACATTTAAACAAAAAAATTATAATTACATCAAGAACCAAATGGGTACTAATTTGCTCGTCTATTTTAGGGTAATCGTAAATCAACGCGTTAGGTAAGCAAAATATTTGGTTTCTTGTCCTTAGTTGTTGTGCGAACTCTATCTTCGTTTTTTTGATTCCACACGTGTCCAAGTAGCGCTCGGCGTGAATTTAAAGATTTTTTCTTCTTATTTTTTTCTTTTCCCTCTTTTTCTTATTTTCCTTCTTTTACCTCTTTTCCTTCTTCTTCTTCTTCTTCTTCTTCTTCTTCTTCTTCTTCTTCTTCTTCTTCAAGAAGCACAGACCAGGAAGGAAATGACTTGTCAAATTTTTGTCAGTCTGTCAGAATTAGATTGGACGAATTTTGAAAGAAACTCGATTTCGAAAAGTTCAGCGTTAGCTTCTGCTCTTTTCGGTACCTAGCACGACAGAGAGCTGCCATTAAAGTCCTCAGGATATATCGTGACTGGTTCACCGAATGTAGCAACTATTCGAACGCTGAAGGAGTGATGTTGTCTACACGGAGATTTGAAGGCGGAATCCCATCTCACTCACTTCTCCTTCCCGGGAAACTCCAGTATGCAATTGCTGCAGGCAATATCTGAAAATTAGTGTTGCCTACACACTACATCAGAATTACGCTGTCCGGTTTTGGGAAAGAATGGTAAATTAAAAGTTAAATCACGTTAAAACTGTGACATGATTGAATACTGTTCAAACGAAGAGGAACAATATTTTTGCGAGGTATGAAAGGAGATTCCAAGCGGTGGTAGGCGTATGCAATACTTCACAGTAACTAGTGTTTGGCATAGAGAAAAAAAAGGAGGTGTTTGCATTTCGGGCATCTTGGAATTTTTTGATGACTTGATGACGTAGGTGGGTACAGCTTATGAGTGTTTGGTCTCTGAATGAAGTTTTAGGGAGATCTATCGGAAATTAGTATTTTCCCCCATGCCCCTCCCCCTCGGTGCGATATGTACCTCTGTCTGATATGAACGGGTACAGTTAGAGCAGGGTTGAGTCCCTTTATACCCAGAGTTAAGACAACTCACTTTTGGTTGGGCTCTGGTTGGGCTGAAAGTGGCCTAAAAAAAATCCAATTCTGATTGGTTCTCGCTCATGGAGGCCGAAACGAGTGCATCAAGATGGTGGTACCTCGAATGTGAACAAGAATAATGAAAATATTACCTAATTGTGGTTTATCAAGAGTAAATTGTCATTTCCATCGGTCCAAAATGAGAATAGATTAAGAAATTATTCACAAACCAATCTCATTTTCTTTTTAATCGATCAATTTGTTGATGTTGTTGTTTTTGTGTGACAGACATCGCAGGATTCCTGATCCTTATCCCTCAATATCGTTCGTTTGGGTGCACTCGTTTCGGCCTCCATGGCCAGCCAAGGCCGGCTGCCAGTCAGCTGATAATCGAGTTGTCTTAACTCTGGGTATAAAGGGACTCTAGAGCAGGGTTAGAAAATCTTGTACAGTATCCGACTAGTAAAATTAAGTCAAGGACCAAGCATATGTATATTATTGTAACTATTTTATTGTTATAACAGACATAGTAGCAACAATTAACGTAATCCCAATGTACAGTCACTGTACAGTGTGCATTATATAAATACACAAAAAGGAGGTGTTTGCATCTTGAGGATTGTGTACCCTGTGACGTAGGTCGGTACAACCTGGTCAGCAAAATCCGAAATTTGAAGTATGGAAAACGGACAATAACGTTCGATTTTTTTTCTTAAATCAACTCATGATATAATTTCAAACACTTTATGTAGAATGCATTTTTTCCATAAACTACACCATTTCCAAGAAAATCGATGATAAAAGTCGCGGTACCGGCCTACGTCATCAAAAAAAAATCCGTGATGCCCGAAATGCGAACACCTCCTTTTTTTCTCTATGATATATGTATATAAATAATTAGAGTCAATTTGACTCCCCCTTATTATATTACATTTAACTAAGTTAAGCTAATTAGGGTTAATACATATTAGATTGTAGCCCCCTATTTCTTTTAATAAAAAAAATATCTAAAAATAAAAGAAAGTAACATTACTCCACACCACACGCCATACTTCAGGTTTCCATCGTGTTTCTGCAATGCTGACCAAGCCAGCACCGTTTGACAACATCATGATTCGCATTGCCACGACTTTACTCGAAATGATATCCACTTGGGAGGAATGCAGGTGTAAGATTTTCTTTCAAGGAGCGTGTCAGGCGAGTCACTCCTTTTTCATGAAAGTAAAATTCGAACCAAATACTTTTATACCTACTCCGGTCATGTGTTACTTAACATGCCTATACTTTGTCAGAAATATTTTTTTTGTGTCAGAATAGATTATGTGCTACAAACGCTGAATTCAGCTAATTTTTTTTAGTGCATAAGTCAACGTGATTTACGATAATTTCACGTTGATAGTGGTAAAAACAACCGTGTTTAAAACATTATCGCTGCATATTTTGTCTTCAGTTTTCACCTAAAATTTGTGCAGAATCTTGTGCACTGTGTAGTTTCCCTCTATCATTAAGTCTCACTTCAGATGCAGCTATAAAATTCTTCAAAAGTAAGCCTCGTTGGTATTCATATACTCTCTAAAATATCATGTTTTGTAAAACAGGGGTGTCTTTGATTTTGTTCTCAAATCTATTAATTACTGGCCTGACGATGGTGATGGATCCCTCATGCGTAGAGAAAAACTTATTATACTATGCCAGGTTGTGCTCGCTTACTGTTGAACGTTCGCATGTGTCATTTTTTCACATCGTGACTTTGAACGAAGATTTTCCAATCCAAAATTTCACTCAGTTGTTGCATACGAAAGCTATCCCCACAAGCCTTGTTTCACATCACACAGAATTGACCAGAAACATCAATAAACATTCCATCAAAAACGTACTGGTGGTGACGAGGAGTTTGTACGATATTTTCAATCTAATGATGTACACTGTGCCTCCGTTTAACGCCACTAAAGGTGCGTCGGAAACTCCACTGAATCATACTAGACCCTCACACAACCGGAAAACACAAAACTCAGTGCTCACTCAAACTATCAGAAAAAATTCATCTTTTGTCTTACCCAATCATTGTCTTTATTCAAGATCGAACTCTTCAAAAATTTTTGGAAATTGGAATGAGAAGTGTGATGTGAAACTATTTATAGACGAGAAAGACTTAGAAATCGCCGTAAAACCGACTCCTTTCAGCGTCAATCCCTTCCGTAGATTTTACAACAACTATATTTGGAATGCACACAGTTTTTACTTGTTTCTTCAGTACGATAAGTTTTCATGTGCTCTATTGAATTCTAGCGGGATTGAAAAGTACACGCTATGGAAAAATACCTCGTCCCTAAAAACGGGATCCACGGAAAACACAGCAACCCACGAGCACGTGCTCTCCAATAGGCAGAAAATCGACCTCGCATCTGATCCCCGAAGTGATCTCAACAAATCCGTTAGCGTGCACAAAAAATCAAACAGAGAGTTACATTTTATTTTCCGCCTTATTTGGCGATTATTTCGTGGACATCAAACCGTCATTTGCTTAGCCACTCTCTGCTACCGTCGGAAACCGTTCGATGACGAATTGTCGTTTTACTCGCCCGAAAATACATCTTACTTCGATTTCTCATGGCTCACGATGAACGAGAAGCCTCTAAGGATTGTCCTCAAATACCAGCCACCGTACATAGAATATTCCTTCGCTCTGAGGAAGTGGCGAGGATGTAACTTCCAGTTCCTCAAGACTCTCGTCGCCACGATGAAGTTCACCCCGTCGATCTTCCAGCCGTCCGACGGGCGAATCCAAGAGGGTAAATATAAAAATGGATCCTATTCCAGTGCTCTTGGAGATCTCATCGAGGATCGAGCGGATATCAATTTTAACTACGGGCTAATGAGTGATATCACTGCCAGGGATTTCGATTACACAGGCGTCAGCAATAGTATCTACCTGTGTTTTACCCTACAACAACGCGGTCTCATGCCTCAGTACCTGGTCATTTTTCGCTGCTTCTCAACGTTCGTCTGGTTTTGTCTTCTGGCGCTCTATGTTTTCTATTTTATAATTTTCGAGCTCTATCGCTATTGTTTGACACGGCCACAGCCGTTCAGGCGTTGCCACTCGAAGAGCGATCTAATTAAATTTGAAAGGTTGTCTTCGGTGTTGGCCGTTTATCAGTTTTGCCTCTGTCTGGCGCAGAAACATCTCCTACTCGGCAACCTGCGAGCAGGGAAGATTCTTTTCGTTACGGTCACCATGTCCGCCATGATCTTCGCGACTGTGTTCCAGAGTGGAATGGTGACCCTGCTTAGCAAACGAGGATACTTCGAGGACATTGATTCCATCAAAGAGCTCGACGAGTCGGGGTCGTACATAAGCACGAAAAACGCTAATTTTTTCAAGCTCCTATTCCACGATGACCCAAGATTTGCCAGCATGACGGAGCGCTTTCTAGAGGGCTCGTTGAGTGCGCCACGCTCGAAAGTAACCAAACACGCATTGGACCTGCTCAACAACTCCTTCGTGGTTTACGAGGTGAACAGACATCCTGACATAAAGGACAAAGAGCTTCGCGAGCTTTTGATCAAAACAGACTCCTACTTCGAAAACGACGCAGCCTTGACTTGGCTTTCGACAGCCGAGAGATTGGACAAAAACCAGATTTTCAACTACGATATCCTCAATAAGTCCTACCACATACATATTATAAAAGAGTGTGCATTATCCTTCTATCAATCCTTCACCATTCCACGATACTCGACGTATCAAAGTCGAATCAACTCTATCATGATTCGCTGTGTCGAGGCCGGGCTTTTTACCAAGTGGGAGAGAGATGCAATTGAATCGGACAACCGGTTTGAAAGAGTCAGAGATTTGCGGCCAGACGAACCGTTCAGATCTTTCAGCATGACGGACCTACAGATAGCCTTCATCGTTCTATTTTTCGGATTAATCTTCAGCCTGTTTGCTCTAATCATGGAATATTTTTACGCCTTGCTCCTGGAAAAATAGATATTACTAAGGGACTTACCCCCTGGCTACTACGCGGCCAAACCCCCCCCCCCCCTCCGGTCAGAGGGCGCTTCGCGCTCTCTCAGGCCTGCATCGACAAAAGAACTACCAAAAAAAATAAAAATATTTTCATACCCGACTCTCATTTGTCAGATCTCCCTGGAGTTTAAAATATTATAATGTATCAATTAAAACTGTTGCTTTCACACAAAAATGAGTTTTTGTAATTTAAGTACGCGTAATTTCGCACCCCAATTTTAGGTAACAGCCTCACTTCAAGTATATAGATGTAACCATCGATTCTTAATAATAAATACATACATGTACACTTGTACACAGTAGGCCAAAAATTTTTCTTGAGGGAGACAAAAATGAGGTAATTGCACCACAGCTGGCCGTATGGTACTTCGCACCACAAATAATGTATCCGTTTGAAGCCAATTGTTCCTATGACTGTAATAGCGCCGGCAAACTTTAACACCGGTTCTCTCCTGTTTTCTGCTCTCGGATACCTCTATACTTCAAATCGCTGCCCAAAGGGTCAATTTTTGGATTTTCTTTGCGTTTCCCATGAAGGCTATTTCCATTTAAATCTTCCGAAACATTCTTACGGCGCAATGATACAACTATTTGAACTCTCCGGAATGCGTGAGGTATCACACCGCATTTGAAGGCGTTTTCAAAACAGCCAAGTTCTGTTATTGGAGTAATCGTTTTGAATAGTTCATATTATTTTGTTTCCATTATTAACGACTAGTTTAATTATGATCCTCCTATAAAAACCACCCATTTGCTAAGTACAATTCTAGCTGAAGCGCACTTAAGCGCATTCATGACTGCGAAAATGTTAACGGAAATCGAAAAGGCCAGCGTGCTTGAAGGCTATTTCAATTGCAATCTTCCGTCGCATTTCTAAGGCGCAATGATACAACTATTTGAACTCTCCGGAATGCGTGAGGTATCACGCCGCATTTGAAGGCGGTTTCAAAACAGCCAAAGGAAATCGACACGCCCAGCGTGCATGAAGGCCGGCCCGCCACAAGGGGGGGGGGGGGGATACTGGGTCCCTGGTACCGGGTCCCGGGCCCCGGAGGGGGCCCGTGTTACCCATGAAAAACCACTATGAATTCACATGCAAACCTTGTTTCGTAAGAAAAAGTGCAAAATTTACCCTAAAAATGTCGCAAAAGGTGAATAGATTTTCAGAAACACGCTGGGGCACTGTAGAATTCTTCTTGAATTTTAAAAGTTATATACTTCTCTGAAAATGTCTATCTTTTTTCAAGATTTTCAGCACAGAGGGATATTTTTAGTAACTGCGTTTCATTTTCTTCCGTCGTCAGATGCTAAGAGTCTCCAGTCTGGGCATTCTCGACTTCAATGGCTCATGGCTCAAATCCCTTGCCATAGACAAACGAAGGGGGAGTCCAGGGGGGCCTGGTCCTCTTAGAACTGAAAATAGTATCATATCATCAAAAAAAAAAAATAAATAAATAAAATTTTTCCAGATGTTTGGAATGCAACAATTCGCAAGTATTTTGTGCTGAAAGTAGAAAAAAAAAAAAAAAAAAAACATAATTATTCCGCAGAAATGATGGAAAAATTCTTTATGGAAGCTTCAAAATGCGTCCGATTAGTCGTATAAATTTTAAAATTTCTCGGGGGATGCCCCTCGGACCCCCCCCCCCCTCCTTGCTTGGAGCCCGGACCTTAAAACTGTTACCAGGGTCCGAGATGGGATGTGGCGAACCTGCCTATGATGCAGAAGTAACCTCTCCAAGAGTGGGTTAAGATTTTGACCCAGGATGTTCATGAGAGTATCAATCATCGAAAACTGAAAAATGTATTTGAACCTAAACTGGTTGTTTAATCGCGCAGAATTGGAGTTCCCGCCTTAAGGCACATCCGGGCTTGCTGTGCATGTCACATATTTTTTCCGTTTAATATTTTCCGATGTCTAAGTTCCTGTTCGACCAAAACAACTTCAGCACAATATATAGTTAGGCTCTGCTAGCCGCCCATGGAAAGGTGTTACTCTCGCATTTATCGATTTTAGATACTTGGAAACGATAACCGAATTGGATTATAATTAGGAGCATTTTAATGGGTCGTCGTCATGCTTTTTCTACACATCGCGTGACCCTAAAATTATGAGCGACGGCAAAAATCACGACGCAATGATGGCTCAAGCTCATGTTACTTTGTTGTCCTCCTTGTGTGTACCACTAACTTTTGCTGAAAGACTGATCATTTTAAATCGTCTCATCCTACCTACATGCAGATGGCAGGTCAAGAATTGCGTCTCTTTAATTACGTCTCTTTTAACATTCATTTTTTGAAGTTACATTCGACGTTTTTTAATGCTTTTGTTTGAGAACATTGAGCGAGACTTTTCAGAGATATTGAAGTTCCAAAATAGTTATATCATCGAGTAACCTCTTATTAAGATTTATAGAATATGAAAAAAAGTTCTCAAATTGTTTTCGTCTTGAGCTGGAATTGCGTTTATAATTACTAAGATTTGGAGAAGTGAACGATGCGACCATCTATTTCATATATTTTATGTATAATTGATGGACAATTTTTTTCCAAACTGACAAGCCAGGACAGTATCGCATGTTCAATACTTCAAATAATGTTGTAAGTGTCGATTAGTGATATAATTGTCAAAGTACTTATTGAGAAAAAATGAAGAAACGTAAATTAATTAATAATAAAAAAACAACCGATGTGTCATTTTTCAATTTGTTGTGCACTAGTTGGTCTTATCAAATAAAAGAATTTTCGGAGAAAAGTACTTTGCATGGCATCAGGTACGTTGCGGAAACTAAGCGTCCATTCTGTGAAAGGTAAGCACGAAACATTTTCACTTATTATTTGAAAATATACTCAGGAGCTTCTAAGGCATTACAAAACAATACATTCTCTAAGTAGATGCTTTTTCATAAAATCTGATTCGAGTCTATCCCTGAAAAATCTTGAAATAATCATCCTCTCATACCTCCAAGAACTGTGACACTGAGACTACATTTTGCCTTGCGGAACCAATTTTTATCTTAATTCGTTGGAGAAACAAAACAACATGTGCATTATCAGTTCCATCATAGAGGTATGCATACTATCAAAGATATAAACTAGAAATAGTATTTTTTTACAGCTAGACGTTATCAATGTGCAAATCCCGAACATGTTTTATGCTCAGAGAAAGTTTTCTAAAATAAAATGAACTCCTTCAATCTCTTTAACAGTATACTGCTCAGTTATGCGAAATCAGGATAGCAATTAAGCCCTGTATTTTAAATTTGGTAGAACCGAGAGCTCACTCTGCTACTTGAAACGGTTCATTAACTTTGTTTTCATGCAAATAAAACAGATTTGCAAAAGAAATAACCGAAATTGTGCTTGTGACTGCACCACGCCATGAAAGCACTGTAATGTAAATTCCACTGTGTTTTTAATACGAATCTGCGGTTTATTGGAACGCTCGCGCTAACCCGCTTTGTACTTAATGTTTTGATTATTTTCATAATTTTGGAACTTTCATTTAAGACAGAAACAATAGTTTTAATAATATTTTGGACTTCTATTTTTCTCAAAAAAAAAAAAAAAAATTAGGTTTATGTGGTTTTGCTTCATTATGGCTGGAGTTGCTATTGTAACCATCAATGTTGCATCGCTATGGGACAAATATCAGACCAACCCCACCATTACTGGGCTTGACATGGACTTCCACAATTGGGATGTACCATTTCCAACAGTCACTTTATGTCCTGAAAATACGGTGAACGACTCTTTGATCTCCGAATATATTTATGGGTAAGGCTTATGATTATTTAAATAGTTTATCGAAGTTAAAATAAATTACTGTGCACTTTTTTGATATTATGCTCGTGTCAAGTTGCAACATCCTATGACAATCCAAAAAATTCTTTGTGAATTCTAGAAAAGGCATTTTTTTCAATTCTTAGTCCTTTTTTTATTTTTTTTTTAAATTTTTTATTTTATTTTATCACCTCAATTTTTTGATGCTCAGAGTATCTTGAAAATACTGAGTACCTTGAGATAATTAAATATCTAATTGCAAAGCACTTTGATTTTAGTTTAATATCCAATTTGACTGCAAAAATCATCTCTTATTGTGCGTAGGAAATATCTTTAAAAGCCTGGAGATACGCATTCTTTATTTTGATTAATCAATTTTAAAGCACGAAGTCCTAAAACTTTTGAATCATGGAAATTCTCATATCGTAGAATATGTCGTCATTTACTTCTCAGGCATTTCTCAAAATTTGAAGAGACATCTTATCCTATCACAATTCAATTCCATCAGAACATCGCAATCGTGCTCGTAACTCTGATGAGTTTTTCAACTGTTTACGTAAACGAAACATTTCGTTGCGCAGAATTATTTCAGATTGATAATATATTTTCATCGTCAGTGAATAAAATGCATTCATAAATAAAAAATAATATTAAGAAAGTGTGCGAACATTAAAATTTTACGCAAACTTTGCATCCAAGTTTTTTCTTCGTTTTTTTCAGACGATGGGGAGACGTCAAAGACGAGTTGCTAGAGAAGTACACGAATTTTTTAATACATCTTGGAAACATATCTTACGAAAGCTTAGCTGGATTTTCACGATATAAAGACGACCAAATTTTACCTCAAGATAACTTGAGGGAAATATTCAGTCGAGTGGGTGACATCAGCATAATTTTCAATACGTTTTCATGATTTATGTTTAAATAAAGCTGAGCTTTTTACCCTTATATTAAATTTCGCTTGACGACCTTAATGAACCTATGCCTGTAACCTGGCATTAAGTGCAGAGGCCACCAATTTCTATTACAGAAATGTTCGGAAATGGTGTACACCGGGGTAGGTTCTACACCAAGAACATACGGCTTCTTAACGACTTGAGCGCGCACCATGATATACGCGCAATGCATGAAGTATCCTGCAGACTTGTAAGGCGCTATGCGTTGCGCGCATCGCACCGTGCTGTACGCGCAATGCACGAAGTATTCTGCGGTCTTGTAAGGCGTCACTATGCGTTCCGCTCCGTGCGCGCTAGCCGCTAGCCCGTATTCGAACGGCGTCAGACGTTCTCAACTGATTGTTTTGAAGTTTTTGTACAGCTTATTGGAATTATTGTCATTTAAAATGAAAAACATTACATAAAACCCAACTACTTTCCTTCTCCTCATTTACATATTTTTATAAATACTTATAAAGAAATAAAGAAAAGCATGCAAGTGAAACGACTTTTACGTGTAGGCTCCCTAGTTGGTCAGCGATGTAATGGCGTGAATACTTGGACTACATTTTGATATTCGGAACCAAAATTTTTAGCTAATCTGTAAAAGTACTCGTGTGCATAAGGAAACTGTTGTTCCTAAAAGAAGCCAGAAATTTTGGTTCCTAATTGCAAAATGAAGATAATTTGATCGATGAACGCTTTCGAAGCGTAGGTTATGGATTTGACGAATCGGAGGTAATGGATTCAATCGACATGAATCGATCGACGTGATGCGATCGAATAATTATTAAGAAAACGGTCTAGATTCGATCAACATGAATGGATCGAAAAACAATGTCGATTCGATCGACATGAATCGATCGAATGGACACCGGAATTTGTTGGTCGAATTGGCGTCGATCGGTTCACAGCCATTGATTCATGTCTATCGAATCCATGCCCTCCTTTCGAAGCTTCTAGTTTTAAAGTAAAGAGCCTGTTTACGGACTTTTCCCACCAGGAGCTTGTCCGCCTCTGGCTGTTTGCACATTGTAGCTCTTTGTAAAATCTTGCGTTCTTTTGTTCGTATAGGTTGTTTTGAGATGTGAAGACTTAATCGACTTTTATTGCTTGTGGAAGGATGAATCTTATGCTTGCTGCAGAGGTTTCTTCCCAGTTATTTCAGAAAATGGCTTCTGTTATTCATTCAATTCTGAAAGAATAGATTTTAAAAATTGGCCTTGGTAATTATTCTACAAGATGTACTTATCTCACATATCTATTTCAATAAATGTTAAAAATAAAATTATTTTACTGCAAGTGTTTCCCCGAAACCCGGTTATTCAAAAATGTACTAAAGATTTACTCACAGTAAAAAATAGGAATTTGGGTCGTATTCCAACAACCACGAGAAATAAATGATAGGCGCGTGCACGCGTACACAGTAGTTGAGGAATAATATGCACAATTATTCTTATCTTTGCGCACAGAATGCACTATAATACGTAAAAGGGGAAAAAAGAGATTGAGAGCTGGGAAGACAGGAGTAGAAAGGAAAGGGGAATGCAGAGAAAGAGAAAAAGCAAGACAAAAAATTATGCATCAAATTGCAATATGTTGAAGATGTCTTTGAAAAGAAAGAACTCAATTCAATAATATGAATGAGATTTCAGTATAAGATTTTCAAGAAGAGTTTGTTGCCTTCAGAGCTTCATAAAGCTGTGTTTAAATTTGCGGTTGTTGCACTCTAAGTATCTGGTAGTCTTTTAATGTCTGAAATAGTCTGGAAACCGAAGAGGAACTTATACTTTTGATGCAATCGTAGCCCATTAGATCCGCTTTAAGCGAAGTAATTAATTTTGCTTAGCTTTATATGTTGAAATCAGCATCTTACAGTTGCATGAATTAATTAAAATAAACTGCCTATTTTATTTTCTTTCCAGGTTAGATGATATCAGTAGAACCGAAACAGAGTACATTTTTGAAACTGATTCAAATTTACAGCTCTCATTTAATATATTGAATTCTTACGGAAAATATGTGAGGGTAGGTCCTCAAATACTTTTATCAGTTTCGACAAATTTCAATTATGTACTTTATTTACACAACAGATATTTACGCAATTCAAAATATTTATCACCTAAACCATAGAAATACACCAAGCTTATGTTTATAACACATAAAGTAAATGAATGAATAAATGGGCTTGGAAATTCGTTGGCTCTCAGAGAGTTGTAAAAGAATTGCGGAGAATAAACAAATCTCCCGAGGGTGTTCTCTGTATCGATGGCGAAACTAAAAAATCATGTATGTGTCACGGTTTGCGATCTCGTTGACTTCCTGTCATATTTTCTTTAAATCTGAGAAAACAAACCGTTTATTTATCCGTGTCACATTGAATGATTCTGAATATATTCTTAAAAAAATTTTCAGAATGAAAATATTGGTTGATTCTTGCTTTAAATATTTGTAAAAAAATAAATAAAAGAATAAAATAAAAAATTAAAGAGAGAATGTTAATTATGAATCACTGATATCAAGCTATTATGTATTTTTCTATTTTTTTCATCAACATACAGACGTTCTCACTCAATTAATAAAAGTGCTATTCAGCATTCTGTAAATAAATTGATTTTAATATGATTTAAAAATTGTAGTTTAGCATTTTAATTGATATGTTGGCTAAAGATGTTGCTATAAAATTATCAAAAGAGCGTTTGATGAATTCAAGTTAAGACTTTGAGGTCAATGGCATCAATCATATTAACAATAGCCTCGTTGGGTTTTCAGATCTATATACACAACAATAATGAAATACCTGATGTTAAATTTTTCCCTCAACATGTTTGGATGGGACAAAGACGTAGTATACTATTCAGTGCCAAACACACCTACACCATGGATGATGTGCGACAACTCTCTATTCAACAGAGACACTGCGTATTTGAGGACGAGATTCAATTAGTTACTGACAAAGTGTATACCTTCAGCGCATGCATGGCTCAGTGCCGTATGAGATACTCCATGCGTAAATGTAACTGCATTCCCTTTTTCTACAAAGAAACAAGTAATCATTTTTTGTATCTTCACAATGTAATAACACCTGCACACGAGTAGATTTATTTTCGAAACGTCTCTACCGTCACGTTTTCGCTAACACATTACCTACAGGTATATTTTTCTGATTGAACTTTTGTAGTTGGAGATATTAATCCTGAATTACGGTACTTATCGAGCAGCAATTCTCCAAGCGACTGTTGAGGGAAAGAAAAGCGCACAGTCCTGTTAAATGAAAGGATTCAAAGCAGGAGGAGCGAGATGAATGTGTGTTACGATATTTGAATAGATAACTAGCCGCGCTCCCTGTACGCTTGTTGACTAAATGGTATAATTCAAGGCGAACCTCAAGTTGACAAAACTGCCAATATGCCAACGAATTGTTCAACCACTGGTTTCATCAAAATTTACGGAAGGAGATAAATCTGTCTTATTCGAGGAGATAACTACTCGCACTCCCTGGTGTGTTTGTTGCCTATATGGCGAAATTGAAGGCGAACTTCAGGTTGATGAAACCTGTCAACAGATTTACACATTATTTACTGGGCTCTATCGATGTTTGTAGAGTGAAGGTGCTCGTCATTTCAAGAGACAACCCTTAAACTCTATAGCAATATAAGCTACATTCATTTGGGGTAATTTTTAACTCTTAATTCTATCATTAAATTTTCATCGCTCTCCTTACCTATCCTCAAGCGTTCCACGTTCAATATATTGTGTCGAAAGTTGCTATTTAGACGGATCTCATTATTTTTAGCAAATCTGCAAGAATCAAGCTTCAAAATACATCTGTGACCAGTGAAACTGATCCATTTTTGTGAAACGTTTTAAAGAGAATAAAGTGGCTCAACGACACGGTTCCAAAACGTTTCTGAGACTAAATGTGCCACTAGGGTCACAAGCTTGAAATCAGCTTCGATAGATTGTTTTGTTTCAGACTTTTGCCATCTACGTATTATTGTATTGTCCGTGCCGTAAGCAGCAAGGGAAATTCGAATGTGTACTCATAACATCCATTTTAATTATTGATGATTTTCTTTTCTCAGAGGAGTTTCCTCACTGCACATTGAAGGGCCTCAGTTGCTTAGCAGACTATGCCGGTAAGTAAGATAACTTATGGATTTGAGTTTAAACGGTGAGTACTGGCCGTGGCACGGTAAGCACAAGTGTGTGTGTGCTGTAAGGTCCTCTGTGTCAACTCGGTAACAGATCTCACTCCGAATGTTTGACAACTTGTTTGACTAAAATGCCCTAGTCAAAACCTAAGTTTGACAAGGTTATCATAGGTTTAAGGTTTAACTAACCAACGGGATTTACCTGTGAAAAAATGCACAAAAGAAAGCAAACTTGGTAGAGAAAATCGAAGCATATCAATTACTTATTTTCTTCTGCATATCTGTAACAAATCCACTTGATGAGTCAGTGAGTCAGTGAGCAAGGATTGTGACGCACCAATATACCTGTCCGCCTGTCCGAGTGTACAAAAGAGAATTTGTTACATTTTTTTTTTATTATTGCATAATGTTTTGGTGCGTGAAAATGAAAATGGTGCATTCATTTGGGACCAACTATTTTGACATTACCTCGATGACTTCTTTTGCATCTGCCCTTTAAAGTTTTGCCTTGATGGTTACAGATGAGTTAAGGACAGACTTGAATTGTGACTGTGAGTTGGGTTGCAAAAACACCGTTTACGAAGTTGAAAAAATTGATGGCGAGTAAGTTTGGACTATTTTGATTTTATGTTAAATAAAAGATAAGTTCTTGTTCCAAGCCCGATAAACGCATCCAGTCTGTTTGAAAACCCTCTCGCTTTGAGCTGCGCAAAAATCAAGCCGGTGCTAAGACATTACTAGTATTTAACACCGCACATCGATGGCTGTAAAGTTGGAAATGCATATTGTCATTGCGACTTTTAGAAATTCGTCCAGGGTAGTCCATAGTCCAGGGTAAGTAGAATCCGAAAAGCAGATGGGCGTAATAACGACCTACACGTCTAAAGGCTGTTCTTGGTGCGGTGTCCTCAATCGTAATCTTCCGTCGCATTTCTAAGACGCAATGACACAACTATTTGAACTCTCCGGAATGCGTGAGGTATCACGCCGCATTTGAAGGCGTTTTTAAAACAGCCAAGTTCCAATACCCGAGTTATCGTTTTGCAAAGTTCCTATTATTATGTTTTATTTCCTACCATTTGTTTGTTTTTAATCCTCCTATAAAAACTACTCATTTGCTGAATACACATCTGGCTGGAGCGCACTTAAGCTATGCATTCACGACTGCAAAAATGTCAAAGGAAATCGACAAGCCCAGCGTGCATGAAGGCTATTTCAATTGTAATCTTCCGTCGCATTTCTAAGGCGCAATGATACAACTTTTTGAACTCTCCGGAATGCGTGAGGTATCACGCCGCAATTGAAGGCGTTTTCAAAACAGCCAAGTTCCGATACCCGGATTATCGTTTCGCCTACTTCATATTCTTTTGTTATATTCCGTACCACTTGTTTATTTTTAATCCTCGTATAAAAACCACCCATTTGCTAAATACAATTCTAGCTGGAGCGCACTTCAGCTATGCATTCACGACTGCAAAAATGTCAAAGGAAATCGACAAGCCCAGCGTGCATGAAGGCTATTTCAATTATTGATGAAACTTTAAAATCTTGAGTTGTATTAGAAATGGATAATGAAAGAATAAAAACGTCAAACGGTTGTCAAAATTTAGGTCAAACCAGAACCGAAGGTTCAATAAGTCTTTTTTAATATACTACCCAGTTTTTTAACAATCGCATTAGTTTATTCATTTGTTTGTTTGTTTTGTTTTTGTTTTGTGTCTAGAGATAAACAGCAAGAATTCACATCACCAAATCAACCGAATCTTATCGTGGGATTTCTTTCTTGGCCTACCGTTCGTTACAAACGAGAGGTTTTATTTGGATGGGTCGATTTACTTGGTAATACCGTTCTAGCTTCTTACTTTGCAGTGCACAAATATGATTCAAATAAGCAGTATTACACGCGAGAATTTTACTTTTTATCTCCTTGCCATTTGTGTTGGTATCATGATGCCTTCCTTTCCTCCCGCTCCCTTTGAATGTCCTAGCAAGGTAGAATTATGCACTTGGACATTTAATAAAAAGAAAGAGTACTTTTCGTAAAAATCCCACCCCGTTTGACCGTTTTAAATATCGACGGTGAAACTACCAGACCCCGAGTCTCGTTTGCGGCGTTTAAAAATTTCCGCTTCCATTTTATTTTTATGAAGGCGAACAAACCGATATCATTCCTTGAAATTGTCACAGCTTTTTCTTCACACAGAGATAAAATACACGGCACTTTTCAAGCATTAACGTTGAGTAGTTTTACATCTAAAGAATAAAATATGATGGGAAAAGTCTGTCACGTCGCAAACTGAGATACGTGGTCTAATGGTTTCACCGTCGAAATGTAGATACAAAATCAAGATTAGCCAGAACTTATAATGATAGGGTCCTTCAACAATAATGACTTAACTGCCTGTTTTTTTTTTTTTTTTTTTTTTTTTTTTTTTTTTTTTTTTTTTTAAAGATTCAAAACAAAAAAATACCAGAGAGAACGCACCCTGCCCCGAGCTTCTTTCTCAGAGGAGGATCCTACTTTCCCTAGTCTGCCGGCCAATACTGCCGTGCTATGGAAGAACGCCGCATGAACCTTCAGGCGTTGCCAAATTTCCATTTTAAAACCATGAATTTCCTGGTAAACTTCATGAATATTTTTCTTCCAATTTTTCAGATAATGTTGTTCGCAATTTACTTGCAGTTCCTGGAAATTCCAAGAAAAAATATGCATAACTTTTCTCAAAAATACACATTTTATCGACGGAAATTCGGCAACTCTCAAATGTTCATACGGCGAATTTCCTCAGCACGGCAGAATACAAGGTTCGATTCCTAAAACCACGGTATTGGACCGCCACTGTTGATGGATGATCAAAAGTGCGTATGGTCTAGTCATTTCAAGTGTCTAACAATTTCCCTTTCATTTTCTCTTTTTTTGTTACAGTTGCCTTTGGCGGTATCGCCGGTCTTTTTTTGGGGTTCAGTTTGCTGAGCGGGATTGAAATATTTTATTACTTCACTCTTCGCGCCCTGTGTATGGTGCACACAGACAAGAAGAAATTAACGAAGCTACACTGGCAATATAAGTGGGAGAAGGAGAGTCAACTCATTAATCTGGATCTTGAGCCTTTCCTTTTCGGGAGAAAACATCCAAAACTCACCAAAAATTCCGGCTACCTCAAAAATGAAAGAGATACATTCTCCGATAAAACTCAGCATACAGGACGTTCTACGAATCAAATCAGTGTGATATCTTCTGGTTGGACAATAGAATCATCCTCGATGAAACACGGGCAGATTATGTCCACGCTCCACTCAGAGAGTTCTGATTACACGATCCCGTATTTACCGTGATGATCAAAACATATATATAGATGGTGAGATTCATATGCATCTCTCGATTTACGACGTTGTAGACTTTCTGTCGTACCTTCTTTTCTACATGTAAAACAACTAAACATGTTTTTTGAAAACATCGGTGATTTTCCCTCTCTATGTAAAGAATATTTTGTGAAAATTTCAAGTCATGATGGTAGTTTGGTCTCCTCTAAAAAAGTAAAATAGGAGCGGATAGTTTGGGAGACAGCAACTGAGATACGCATCCCTGATAAAAATGAAAAAAAAAAAAAAAAAATTAAATTTAGTGAAATAAATAGTTTGCCGAATGATTACCCTATCATAATTTCTGATTCACGAACTCCTTTTTCCTGGCGGTATAAATAGTCTTGGAAACGAGAAGATATTTAAACGGAGGAAGTTTCCAAGTGAATTTTAAAATTATTCTTGAGCCCGGGCTTTAAGTAGTGAAGCATATGGTTACCATGAACCATGGAATCGGATCTTAATTTTCCGCAAAAGGTTATTTCAAGCAGTTTCCACTAATTTTATCTGTGATCACCCCTTCCACTCTTTCCATAAGGATAAAATGACAGCATTTGTTACTTGTATAATGCGAAACAGGGGTGGAATTTTTCCTGAAAATAGTAGCTTAAGTATAAGGAGCAAGGTATTATCTCCCTTCAGTCCATCCTTATTAAAGGTCGAATGGTTCTACCCATGATGCATGTATACCATCACAAAGATACTTCTCCCAAGAACAATTGGACTACATTTTGCAATTTGGAACTATAAATTCTGGCCTGGTTTAAAAACAACGTATGTGCCATTAGCTTCCCTATGCACATAAAAGTTTTTTTCAGATGAGCCAGAATTTATAGTTCAAAATTACAAAATGCAGTCCAATCAATCCTCATCTAGAAAAATACATATTCACAAATTTCTTTTCAATCATCGTTTCAATGAAGGCGAGATACCTCCTTTGTAAGTGCACGGTAACGAAAGACGGATCATGTATATATTCTCCGGATGCATTTCTGATGAATACTGTTCATCAATTCCTTGTGCGTTTTAAAGATATTATATCTATTCAAACGAAGGAACTGCACCATGTGTTTTGGCGTAAAATAAGGAACACGCCAGAGAAGCTCTTTTAAATCTTAATGAACCTGCAATGAATTAAGTCTCTCGCCAACTTTGCTTGTCAATACGCCAGATTTGATCCAAAAATAGCCTCACAATTTCACTAACAAGATAAATACTCGTGCATGGTTGCATAAGTCTGTACTTTGAATTTTTATTAAGTTTATAAGTATATCTTGCATCATCAGGCAACCGTAGATATCCGGAATTAATTTTGGAAATGGAATATCAATTGAGCAATTAAGCTGTAAACATACTTCTTTAAATTCCCTTGATAAGCCTCTCACAAGTGTACTAAAATTAAGAGCCATAAAATTTTCATCATGAGAAGACGGTGTTCAAATTTAGCTGAAATATTTTCATGCGAGGACTTTCGCGAAACTGGCATAAATTTAGTATACTCCTAAAGCCCGGTGGAAGTTCCAATATATGGACATTTATTGTTACCAGATTTCAAATGAAATTAACATCTATTAAAGTATTCTGTGTCGCTCTATCAAAACCAACTCCTGAAAATGCCTTTCAATAATGACGGTTCCGGTTGGATATTTCAAAAAAAAAGAAAAGAAAAGAATAGAAAGAAGAAATCAAGGCACATGAAGGAGTAAACCATGCAAATACAGCATCATTTCAAAAATAATTATTACAAATGAATTTATTACCTATCTAATATGTATAAAAGCATAGTAACCATTAAATTACACGTCAAATCATATGTACAAATATTATACATACATAGAATGCTTTCAATGTTTCTAGTTTCAATCACATATACATAAAATCGATAATTGTAATAGTAAGTACTTAATTTGACTTTATATATAAATAGTTGAAAAAATTAATAGTTATAAACAAAATGACTAAACATCACAATACAAAAATAGGAAAACCAAAAATTGAACGCTTACAATGAAGTAAAGTGTAAAATTCGGAATTTTGTTTATTTGTGCTGCTAAGCATGTCATTTCTTCTTTCCTATGCAGCACACTCTTACTGGAGATCTTCAAAGGGAATCTAAACCTCGAATATGCCACATTTGGACTTCATTTTGCAATTAGGAGCTATAAATTCTAGCCCGGTTTAAAAACGACGTATGTGCCATTAGTTTTTCCCTATGCACACAAGTGTTTTTTCAGATGAGCCAGAATTTATAGTTTCAAATTGCAAAATGCAGTCCATTTAGCAACACTCGTAAGAATATGCCCAAAAGTAAGCCTCACTATTCAGTATTTCAAAAACTGTGATAAAGAGAGCATTCTGAAATAGGAAGAAAGGTTAAGGAAAAATATCGTTAGAGTTTCATGAGCAATACTCTCAGTTCTCTAACAGTCTTTGAAATTTGATTCTGGATTGCTAAAGAAACTATAGTGTCATGCTTTGGAAAGTGCTTTGAAAAAGGAGAAAACTATATTGAAAAATAAAAATGCGCATTTTAAAATATCTCCAACAATGCATTTGTGTTTTATTTGTTATACGAGCCCGTACTCACGGTTTAAGAGAAAGTGGGCGCAAAAAAGCTAAATATCTCTGCAATCTGGTACACTTCAAAAGTAACTGCATCAAAAAGTGAGATTATGCCTGCGAGTTCAGGTTTTTTGCTCCTCTTATTAAAATAGTTCAGAACTTACTTTTGGGTACATTCGTCACCCGACTGTGCCTACATTGTGGGTTTTGTGCCACCGGGTGACATCATATAAGATCCATCATAGTTTCAAGATGACCCTCCTAAATAGAAAAATATCCATAAGTGATACTCCTCTACAAATTTAATTATCAGTAGTTCATTTGTTTAACTCCCCTTAAATTAATAATTTTCAAATAAAATGAAAAAAATAATTATGACTTAATGTAGAATTAGTGACTCGAGTTTTACAGTATCAAAAATATGAATATTTTTTTCTCTTAATTAGAATAATTCAACATGGATAAAATCAAAAGAAATTGCAATAGAAAAGAAAAAGAAGAAAAGAAAACAATTTAAAAACATTTGGCATCGCATATTACTATTTTGCCCGAGTAGTTGCTCTGATCATTTTATCAGGATTACAAAATTTGTTGATTCAGCGAAGATGAATGCAGGTGTAGTTACAAATTAACTGTAAATATTTGGATGAGGTATGCTCGGTCATTTATCAATAAAACGGATTCAATTATGAAGTTCCTGCTTGAGGTTGAGCAGAAATCTCAAACGAACGTGCATTTCAAGTCGTGGAGGCTCATAAATATTTTCCCGTGTCTCTTTGTTAAAACATGTCATTACATTCGCATTTAGTGGCAACTGCTGACTCCCGGACACATCGATGGTGAAACTGCAAAAACGTGTTAATCGTCTGCGATGTCTTAAAATCTCCGCTCCCAGAGCATTTTATTGAAGGAGGACAAACTTACACTACTTTTCTTTGACATTTTCACAAAGGGAGGAAAAATCAAGACAGTTTTTAACCAATGACGTCGAGTATTTTTAAACATCGAAAATAAATCATACTAGGAATTCTGCAGTGTCACAAACCGAGTTACACGTTTTCGCAGTTTTCTCATCGATATTTGTCGATGTGTTTGACCTAACGCGAATGGTTCGCTTCTGGTTACAGTCCTTGCGCAATAAATAAAACGGGGAGAAAAGCATTTCAAAAAGACATGAGATAAAATCCAAAAACGTTATCGAAGTGGAAGAAGATGAAAAGATTCCTGTGAGCCAAGAAAAATACTTCATATTTTAAAATTATTGCGAATTAATTTTCGTTGTCATCTACTTTAGCGACAAATTATGTTTGTAGGTATTCCCAAGTATAATATGAAGTATGGTAATTATATTATTTGAATAATTGGACGGATTTGTTTTAGTATTAATTTTTAGTAGAGATGGCTCCTGTCGGGAAAATTGCATGCTCTCCATTCTTTCACGAGTTACAAGACTTGGTTTAAATCTAAATTTCAGATATTATCATCGGTTTTACAAAAATAATGCATGTTACGGTCAGATAATAGTCGACCAAACATGATGTAGAGCAGCAAACTTCAATTGAAATACATTAAGAAGTATACACCCCAGTAGGAATTGTAATTTTAAATAATGCTTATTTTTGGTATGTTTATCGGATCCTAGGACACGCCCCAAATATAAGTCAATGTGTGACAAAAAAATCAAATGTGATTTACGACGTTGCAATCGAAGAAACACAGTTTCTCAATTTTACACATAAATATATATGTTGAAATCGGAGAGCATGCTATACTGAATTAATACTGAGAAGTTCTCTCACTCAAAATTGGTCCTTGGAATGGGAAAAGTCTCACCTGCATGTGTCCGAAATCCACTTTTGTGAAACAGAACTTGTCAAAACAAAAATTAATTTTAACCAATTTTTACGTGGTGAAACCAGCCAGCTACATCAACGTTATAAGTTGTCCACAAATATCTGTAGAAAAGACATTTTTGTTTTAGTTTTGAGCTGTATCGCCTTGAAAATAAAACTCAGCTGCACCTAGCAAAAATATCTTCTTGAATCGATGAGCAATCACGGTCGTGTTGCTCTGTGAAGGAAATTGTCGAATTCATGACGTGGCGGGTTTCAACCGTCTGTCGTGGCATTTGGATTTGTGTAACTAAATCCTTGGAACTGAGTTTGATCCATAGATTGTAAAATTGCGCGGTCAATCGGGGTGAGTTTCGGCCTCTCTCGTGTGAACGCCTTCTCGAAATAGTGCACATCTAGAGGATGGGTCTGTAAAAAATATGCAGATGAACACGATGTAAACATTTAAGGAATGATCAGGACATCAAGGGCTTTAGAGATGTCTAGGTTATGATAAAAAATCATGCTTTATCTCGGATCATGGATCTTTTTAATGTTTTTGTTAAATTTTTAATGATTCGGAATGACCAAGTGTTTCGAGGAGTGAAAGCCTAACCAATCACAGCGAAAAAATAATGGCGAAGTGGCCAGCCGGTATACTTTCTGCTTCAATTTTTTTTTCTTTTTTCTCATTTTGTCCTCATATTCCCTGTATTTTAATTTCATTGTTATTTCATTATCCTGGATTAATCTAGATGCCCAAGATGCCTTAAATGGGTCATATTGACCCGAGGCTTGCTAAAAAAAAAACATGCCCCGTGGGTTGTATGTAAGGTCGGTACTTACGAGCTTTAGATATAGGTTTAAAAATATATCATACAAAGAATCAGACGTTAAAGGAAAAAAAACGGATGGGAGAGACGTATTCGGACCTCGTCTCTTAACTTTTCACACATCTGAGATACAAAAAAATAAAAAATAAAAAAAAAAAAAAAAAAATAAAATAATACATAAAGTTTAAAGAGGAATCCTTACCACTCGTGGTTTATAAGGAGGCGTAAGTTCACGTCTCTCAAGTTTGTTCCAATCAAGACCTCGGAAAAATACGTGTTCTGTAATTTCTCCCAAAGAGTTTGTCTCGACCGACCCTAATCGCTTGCTTGCATCTTTTTCAAGGAGCTGGAATGGTAAACAACAAAAAGAAAAAGATTAAAGAGTTGGGAACCACTATCATAAAATTGCTATGATCATGAGTATAAACCAGTATTTTCAGTAATCTGCGTCAAATAATTTGATGTGTGTAAGCACTCGGTTGTGCTCGATACACCGTTGATTGGGTTTTTATATGACGCAACTATTCGGCCTCTGAGGCCACGCTAGGAAGTATCTTTTCAAAATGAAGGCGTTTCTCATGCGTCGACACTCTTCGTTAAATAATTATCTCAAGCAACCGTATTACTCCCGATCCTACGCTGCCTACACATTGATTGGGTTTTTAAATGATGCAACTATTCGGCCTCCAAGGCTACGTGCCGTCTACGAATATCCCTCTCATCAGGAAGTTGCGCCAACAAGAGCGCCTTCTTTTTAAAGAGTTACACAAGACATCACGCCACCAAAAGGTGTGTTTACAAATTAGGCTCCAAAGGTTGATTTCCATTCAAAGAAGCGCCTGTCGCTCCATGTCAGTGCTCTAACTTCATTGTTCCCATTAATCCTGTTCTTTTCTACTTACTTTTTCTACGTTCCTTTTTCTCTCCTCTCCTTTTTATTTTGGCGTCTTCGGCACACTTCAGCGCCCAATGTTGTCGCTCTAATTGCTTAACCCTCACGACGGCACTGCGCTAAGCAAAGACAGCTCAGCAAAATTGTTGAATTTTGTTAAAATTAAGCTTCTTTTAAGAAAATAAGTACAGAGAAAAACTAACCTCTTGAAGAATTTTCTTTGCTTCCACAGATAAATACCGCGGGTAAGTCGGCTGCTCGTTGCATATGGACCAAAAAAGATCATCTTCATCACATCCACTGAAAGGAGACTGACCGATCAGCATCTCGTACAGTAGAATACCAAAAGACCACCAGTCCACGCACCAATTGTATTTCAGTCCCTTTATAATCTGCAACAAGAGAAATGGCCTCAATCATTACCTTGAAAACTTTACCAAAAGATGATGCTAATAATGTTTTTTGGTTCATCGTCCTTCGGAGTCAAAATGAAAACAGTATCACTTTAACTATAACGCGAATATTAATTTATGAATCGTAATGAAAATATAACTGAAAATGTAAAACACTCCACTTTCATAGAAGGGGAGTAAATAAACGAAACGACTTGAGTTGACTTTAGAGAGGTAATTTTCTATCATGAGTCCAATCATGTATCTCCTATGCTGAGTTACAAATGCCACTGAGGTAGCCAAAAATTCCATACGGTAAGGAAATCGGTTGCCAAATTTTTCTCGAGTAGTTTCAACGAATCCTCCGTCCCTTGGAGGATAGTCTGCGAATCCATTTCAGAGGAGGTACTTTTTCAATGTTTCGTACAGCGTGCTGACAACTTTGGAACACCATTGTCAGTAATTTTCAATTAATAATTTTGGCCCTAAAAATGGTGGAGAAGAAAAAGTCTATTTGAAAAGAAAGAAAGAAAGAAAGAAGGAAAGAAAGAAAAATATCCAATACTTAGAATGTTTTACCTCTGGAGCCATGTAGTCGGGAGTTCCACAGAAAGTATCAGCCGTTCTATCGAGGTATATTTGGAGCTTGCACATTCCAAAGTCTGCTATTCGCACGTGTCCATCGAAATCTAATAGCACGTTATCCAATTTTAAATCCCTGAAGCAGAGAGTTCTTTAGTTTTAGTTTGAGCCTCAACATAGATATTTTCATGTAAAGCATAAACCTAGGTTAGGTTAGATTTATTACATTTTAAATTTTCGAATTCTTATGATCAAAATTTCCGTGCTTGAATGAAATTTTTAACGTGTCAGTCAAAGTATCGTAAGCAATGGGATACAGTTATTACGATTCTGAATGAAGACCAAAGTATTCGATGTGGTTAGGACTTGGAATCGATTCATTAAATTTATTATTTTCAGCCCGTGGTGGCGAGTCTGTAAGCTCATGCATAAATGCATCCTCAAGAAAATATATCAATATTAAATTGTTGAGGTTAATATTACAAACTAAAATGAGATGACTATAAGGCATACGTGCGCTGTAAGTTATTGTTATTAGTTAGAAATTGCCTTGATTTTTACTTCCGTATGAAAGCATCCGGTGGAAATTCAAGAAATATTTGTTTAGCAATCGAAGTAAAATTATTCGTGGTTAAGGTACATGGTTTATCAAATCTATTAAAATGTACTCTATATTCTTTTCTTGAGGAACTAACTGGTTAGCTTTGAGTAATCATCTCTAAGATGTTTTACAGTAAGCTACACTTTTCTCCAGAAATTTCGATCCAGGCCATCGCTGGGTTATTATTTTAAAGAGATCAGGGCCGGATTCAGGGGGTGGCCACATGGGCCGCGGCCCATGGCGGAAAATTTTGCAATTTTTTTAAATGTAGGTATAAAGAAAAATCGGATTCAGAAAAAAAATTACAAACGAGAAAAGGTGCAAAATCTCTCATTTCCTATGAGTAGGTATATCTCTAATTTTGTCGTCTTTCTGTGATACAATAGACAGCACCTTTCATTAGTCCAGTTAAGACTAAGAGAGAGACCGAACACGGAATTTAGCCTGGAACGGCGCGGCGCAGAGAGCAATGATGACGAGAAATTGAGATGAAAAGGACAAACCCTCGGCGCGACGCGGCGGTCGGCATGTAACACATATTAGCGCCTACAAGACTGCGTGAATACTTCACGCATTGCGCGTAAAACACAGTGCGGTCGCTGCGCGCGGTCAGCAGCGGGCGGCATGAAACGCATAGCGCCTACAAGATTACATGAATACTTCACGCATTACGTCAAACACAGTGCGGTCAGCGTGGCGCGGCGGCGGAAGTTACAATTATTAAACCACATTTATGTTTGTTCTTTCATGATTTTTTCGTTCATTTCATATAAATGGAAGGCCTTGTCCACACAGAGATAGGTTTACGGAACCTAACTTTCGCGCCAAGTTCCGTGAACTTTTGCTAGTAGTGTTGACAGGGCTTTCGCAAAAAATGTGTCCAACACGAGTGAACGCGTCTTATGAGCCCCTTCCCCTCCGGCACGTTCACATGATGGTTTTTATTGATGTTTCAAAACGAATGAGAAGGAGGCGGCAAATTACAGGCGGCCCGGGGCGGCAAGTAAGCAAATCCGGCCCTGAAAGAGATTAACATATTTTACGTTTGTAGCATCATTTGATCTTAGATTTTCAAAAAGTTTTTGGCGTAAAACATACTTTGAAATGGTAAGTTATTTTACCTATAAACTATGCCTTTTTTATGTAAGAATTTGAGTCCAGAAGTGATTTCCGCAGCATAAAATCGGGCACGTCCCTCATCAAAGCACCCTTGTTGTTGAATGTGGAACATGAGATCTCCGCCATTTAAATATTCCATCACAAAAAATAGGTGCGACTGAAAATAAAATAAAAACACATCATATTTGTGCGAACAAAAATATGTGCATCGACGAAAGGAAGATCCTCTCTATTTCCAAAGAACAAACGAAGTGAAAGGGCAGCAAGTTACAGACGGGTGACCTGCCTCGCATGTACACGGCTTACAATTAGTTTGAAAATGTTAAGCGAACTATTTTCTGATACACGCGTCTCAATAGTCAAAAGTCTCTTGTGACTTGGCGGAGTCACCCGTACCTGTGATGAGTGCCCTGCTTATTTCATCCTGTGATAAAAATAAGTTCAAAAATGTACTATTCAGCACTTCTATAGGACAATATCTCAGGCGTCTTGAACTTGGGTAGGTCACTTTACCCTCGAGTGCCCAACTCTCTCGAGTCCCAAACCCAAAAAACCGTTTGGTTTGACCGTGCATCAGTTGAGCCGGTTTTAATTTCCTCGTAATCGCCTCGAGACAAAACTCCCCAGGATCTTTACAGAAGTTTGTGTCATTTGAAATTATTCTTCCTCTATGATTGTGCCGGAAATTCTTCACATTTAAAATGAGATTATTTAACTTTTAGAGCTTAAAAGAGGAGAGTAAATGTCGCTCAAAGGTCAATACTTACATCTGTTTGAAACGTGCAGAATAAATGACATAGATAGGGGTGCTTAGTTCCAAGTGTGAGGACTTTCCTCTCAATCAGCGTGCACTCCACATCATCATCCTCTAAAACTACGTCTTTCTTTAAACATTTTACAGCATAGTAATACGTTGTACCTTTCAATTCTGCCAGTAGTACCTGTACAAAAATAAATTAAGTTGTCGTTACCTATACATGCAGTTACAGTGATAAGTAATGTGAGGGATCCCCTCTATAAGGCCTCAATTTTTAGAGTTCCTTCAGCTTGGAAGTTCAGAGAAAGTAGTGACATCGCCATCGTGTTTTTCGCGAAATTCTACATACATACATAAGAGTCGCTTCACAGTGCTCTTCGGAGTTCCGCGACGTCCAACCATCTGAGACCTTTTCCTCCCAAAACTAGAGTACCTGTATACGGGAGAGTACTGCCATCTCAATCCTTTTACAACAGAAAAAGTGTGCCGCTCTCTCATTGGTCGGCTATCATGGAGCCCCAAAGTTGAACCAGTGTAAACAAACCTCGCAGCCCCTCTACTCCGACTTGGGCCCAATGTAAACAAGCAATATGGCAAAAAAGTTCTACAAAGTTCTAGACGTGATTTTGGATGTGATAGAAATTTTTTTATATCCAACTTCTGAATTGAATTCGGATCGAACTTTGATTATTATTTTTGCCGAAAATTAAGCTTTGAGTGTGATTATCACTCATTTCTCAGCCAAAAATACGTGTTCCTCTGGGTCGGGTTTGTTTACATTGGGCCAAATTTGGAGCTTAATGATAGCCTAACCAATCAGAAAGCGGCACAGAGATGGCAACACCCCCCCTCCCCTTATACAGGTACTATATCCAAAGCCCCTCAGGGAGTTGGCATCCCCTCACTTCTTGCTCAACTCCGTGACGCAACCCTTTCACTGGGGGCCTCTTTACTTGTCTCTTCTCAGAATGAACCCAATCAAGCATCTTATTTGGCAGCTTTTCTTCAGCGAAATCTCGCATACAGTTATGGGCGGAAGTATGAACTTTGTAGTGGGGAGGCCAGAAGGATACCTCATCAAGGGAGTATGGAGGGTGTGGCTCGAAAAAAGATTCAACTATGGGAGTCTGTCTACGACTATGGTAATCTCCTAGTTCTGGAAGAGGGTACGGGGAATTTTTCCAGCTGTACAGAAAGGTTCGAGGGGCTTCTCCCAGAAAACTTCAAAAAATGAATTGCCTCGAAAGCAAATTTACACTGTTCCAGCTCACCGAAAAATTGACCCAATTCCAATTTCCATTATGAAAGATGAGTCATGCTCATGCACTTGTTAGCAATAGGCATTCATCGCACTTCTTGGGAAGGGTCAAGCAGATTTCTGGCGAGGAACAGGCTCCCTAATTTCCGCCCACGCTTACATAGGGTGTCTGCTAAAATTTTATTTTGGATTTTCCTGATTTCCTTTGATAATTAACCCGAAATTTTCGATTTTGCCTGCACTGAAAAAAAACTTCAGCCGTGGAAGCCGTGCTTACGGGTAACATAGACATACCGTCTGCGTTTCAGGCTCAGAGGTTGAAAACACCCGGAGCAATTGGAGCTTCGGCTCCAGCACCCGGAACTTTAGACCTCTGAGCCCGGAACGGACAGTATGTCTATAAAACCCGTAAATTTTTAAATTTTTTCCAGCGGATAAAATCGAGTTTCCTGATATTTTACACTTTTTCCAATCAGTAGACACCCTGTAACAGTATTGTGACAGCAAATCCCGGTGGAACTCAAGAGCTGTGTTACACTGAAAAAAAAAAACTCCGGCCGTGAGAGCCGAACATAAGGGCTATATAGACATACCGTCCGCGTTCCAGGCTCAGAGGCCGAAAGTTTCGGGCGTTGCACCAGGAGCAACCGAAGCTACGCTGCCGTGCTGAGGAAAAACGCCGTATGAGCCTTCAGGCGTTGCCAAGTTTCCGTTGGTAAATGGAGAATCGTCGGGAAAATTTATAAATATTTTTCTTCCAATCTTTCAGGTGATTTTGTTCGCAATTTTACCTGAAGTTCTTGAAAATTTCTCGGAAAAATATCCATAACTTCCCTCAAAAATAAATATTCTATCGAAGGAAATTTCGCAACTCTTGAATAGGGTGGCAAAATTTCATGAAAAATTAAATCTTGAACTTTCACGTGAAATATTTCATGAAATTTCAGAAATGTATGAAAGGTTTTGAAAAATAGCGGTCCCTTTCCATGTTTCGCGAAGGGTATAAATGTGACTTTCTTCCATTTTTGTGTGTTTGAGTGCGGGTTGCACACTCTAGCCCCTGACAAATATGAAATATTTCACAGCCTCGTGAAAATTCATGAAATATTTCACTGAAATGTCCAATCTTTCATTTCTTTCTTACGTTTCATGCCACCCTGCCCTTCAGTGGCGTGGCGTGCTTTGCGATATATCGATTATTATGCCATTTAAACCTATGGAAAAGGATCGATAAACAGGGTGTTCGCAACGAACACCTTAATAATCGATTCTTTACCATAGGTTTACATGGCATAATAATCGATATATCGCAAAGCACGCCACGCCACTGCTGCTCTTGGATGTTCATACGGCGTTTTTCCTCGGCACGGCAGTACGGTTCCAGCACCCGGAACTTTCGACTTCTGAGCCCGGAACGGATGACGTCTATATAGCCCGTGACTTTTTTTTTCCGGTGTAAGTTACCTTGCCAAAGCTACCCCTGCCGAGGAGTTTGAGGAAGTTGAAATCATCGATGGTGTACTTGCGGAAGCGAGGTATGGTGGTGGCGGGCGGCGTGACGCGGCCGGGGCGGTGGGTGCGGGCCGCGAAGTGGGAGTGGGAGCGGCTGCTGCTGCTGCTGCTCCCGGTGCTCCCGTCGCCGCCTCCCACGCCCCCGCCGTCCGAGTCCAGACACAGGGTCGCGTTGCTCAGGTGCCGCGTCGGCGATCCAGACTCCCGCGGCTCTGAAAATCACCAACATTATCATCCGTTAAAATTCATCTCTCTCTCCATGGTCAAATAAATCAAGGGGTAAGAGCCAGAATGACTTCATGGAGAATTTGCAGGTGTCCTGAATTTTGATGAATTCCGCACGGAGAAAAAAACTTCGTGCGTGGGACCCGAAGTTGAGGTCATATGGATCTCTGAAGTTTTCGGATCACGTATCTAAAAACTTGAGGTTCAGCTGCCGAAGTTCGGGTCAGACATCTGAAGTACTTCGATATATACCGAAGGGTTCGGGTCACACATCTGAAGTACTCCGGTACATACCGAAGTGCCTCGATGTCTGACCCAAACTTCGGCTGCTCAACTTCAAGTTTTCGGATGTGTGATCAGAAAACTTCAAAGATCCATGTAACCTCAACTTCGGGTCCCATGCACGAAGTTTTTTTCTCCGCGTGATTAATGGAGAATTTGCAGGTGTCTGAAATTTGATGAATTCCGTTTCTGAATGGACGCTGCTACCAAGTGAGCTGAACACGAGGATACCCTCGGTTCATATATTGAACAATTATTGCAGGAGATATGATGAAATGATCTAATCTGCTAAAATACATGCGTTTAAACGGGAAATGCCGCCAGATGACGACATTAAGCGGCGCATTTTCTCACATTTAAATCTATTTTTATAATATCTCTCATGGCCGAAAAAAGTTATAAAAATACTGCAAAATCAGCTCTTTAGGCACTTTCAGATGAAGCAATAAAAAATTTGCGTGCAAATTCTCCATTGAACCGATTATTTTCCAAATCACGTGAGCGCCAATCTCTATTTTGGTAGTAGAGGGGTTGTTTTTACTTCATTATCTGTGCTATAATCAATCCTTTGTGATTTCAAAATAGCCTTCTAAAAGAACTTACATTTTTTGGAATTCGAAAATTGTCAAAAAAGCGAAGAAAACGGGTTTTCTTGTTTTTCTCGCATTCGCAATTTAGGCGCGTACGGAATTTGGGAAATAATCGATTCAATTCATGGGCAACGTTGTCAGGTTTCGTATGGAACTTTATTCCGAATCGTAAAAGGGCTCAGACGATTCTCGCAAGTTGCCATTAGAGTACCTGGGTAGGTAACAAGGTGGTAAAATAGTGCTGGATCCACACAATTTTTCCGGGAAACGAGGCCAAAAAGTTCAAACATTTTTTATTGGCTGGGCAAAATTTTGAGCTCCAGTGAATTACAGTGCTGCCGGCTAATAGTTGAAATTGACAGACAAAGAGATAGAAAAAGAAGACAAAAGGAGTACGAATGGAGCGATCCCATTGGTTGAAATGGGTGGTTCTTATAGGCCAATGGAGAAAATGACGACTAAAGGGTCTCTGGTGGGTTGCCGTTAGTCTATTGCCTACCTGCTTTATGTCCATTGCAGCTACCAATAGGATCCCATTATATGCGATTGTCTTCTTTGTCTATCGCTTTGTCTACCAATATAAACAATCAGCCCTGCGGGCTGAACCTTTTACCACCTTGTTACATACTGTTCGTGCCACATTTCTTAGTATTATTTTCTTGTACTTGAATAGGTAGAGTATGGACATGTCTGTAATTTTGGTGACTAGGTTTGATCAGGTCATGGAAGTCTTAAGGCCGAAAAGGGCAGTCAACCTATGATATCAAATTTTGCAAAATGGTTCATTCATCGTTTCAAAAATCATAAAAGAACGTAAAAGACTGAGTTTTCCGCGTAAACCTCGGTTGTACGGAAAGACGCTCATTTAAAAGCATTTTTGACCGTCATGGTCCGACATTTGGAGGCGAAGGTTGACAGCAACAGATTTCTAGTGTTTTTCTTTTAGGAGGATTGGCTGTCGTAAATGAGCTCTATGTTTTGACATGTTCATACTCTCCCTGCGCATAGGTATATACTCTACTTACTAAAATTGGTTTCCCCTCATTGAAATCCTTTACAAATAATCGATTCTATGTGGTTCCACCTATTTTGATAAGTGTAGATGGTTTTATACGTACAATTGAATGGACAAAATTCAGATACGGCAACTTCCAAGAATCGTCACTGTTGACGGGTATGTGTTTCACAGGAAGAGAAATTCGTTGGGTTAAATGAAAAATAAAAAAAAAGCTTAAAAATGTTAAAACAATATTGGTAAATGTTTCAAAGTTGATCGGTATATTATCAAGTGAATCTTTGCAACATTGCGATGCAATCAAGTCTCTTATCTTTGAACTTAATCTTTTTGGATCAGCTCATTATGTGTTGCGAAGGAAACGAGTAATGCGGTCCAAAGCTTGAATGCGTGTTAATCGGTTAGGTTTTGGAAAAATTAGGAAAACTTTTGTGAACCGTGAGTGCACTCTGAGGGAGTCCATTTGGCCAAAACTCGCTCGGTACTAACAAAAACAGTTTGCAAGTCGAGCCAGAGAGAGAGAGCAAACCTACAACCTACTTTTCAATTTTAACGACAGCAATGATTAAGGATGTTAAAGAGTAACTCGAACAATAATGTTTCATTGAAAATACTATCCATTAATCTTAGGCAGATCGCTTATGGTCTAGGTCTGGTAGTGGTCCATCCCTCGATCTAAGCACCGAAGTAAGGAAGAGTCACAGTGGTTTTAAATATATTTTCTTTCATCTTATTCGTATGTGTAGAGGTCTTTCCTCTCTCTGATAAATATTTTTATCAAAATTTCACGTTGAACATTTTGGTAAACTTGTTGAACATTTTACAATCCATTTATAGGAAGGGAAGAAAGCATGGTTTATAGTTTACATCAGAATAGTTCAACTCCGATGTCCGCGAATTCCAAAACATGCGAAAAAACGAAAACTAACGCAAGTTAAATTGATCTTTGAAAACAAAATTATACGTTCGAAAAATTACCATAATTTGGATCTACCAAAATATTTTATAACACCCTCCTCTGCTAAAAAGCACTTCTATTTTGAACTTCTAAGAAAAAGATCACCATTATATAAAATAAATATATAATAATAATAATAATTGCAAATTACTCGAAATATTTTGTGTCTCTTTCAGACTATGGTTCTTGCCAGACGGCAAGTTGAAATTGTCAAAGACAGAAAGTGCCAATTTCTTACTTATCAATTGAATTTTGAACTTTTTAACAAGTAAATCGAACTCCTCGTGTAATTTTAATGAAGTGTCACGCACGGGACGTACTCTGATCATTTTGGCCTATTACAAATTTTTAGTTCGTTTCAGGCTTCAGGTTGAGGTTTTATTCATGACTGAAATTCTCCTCAAAATCCACAAATTTTTGACTGAAAGAAAACGACACGCACAAAAGGAAAATTCCAAGTATTTCTTCAAATACTGTTATTAAACTATTCACTCCTTTAAATGCGCCTACCGGAAGTTAATTCAGCTCAAAAAACCAAAAGAAATGAAGCTCATAGGAGAGACGAAATAATTGTGTTTGGTGAAAATGAAGCAGACATCTGCAGTTTTGACGCCAAAATAATGGCGCAAGGCGGGAGAAAGGGTTATAGGGGAGGGGGAGGGCTTCAGCAGACAAAAATATAACCGAGGCTTGGCAAGCGTGGCGAAAGATCTTGACAGATTTTCCGTATCACATCCTACGCTTTGCCTGGCGACACGTCTTGACAGCCGTGCATTGAACTATTTACTTATCTTTTATTATGACGGTGTCTCTGCCTCTTGAGCCTCTTAGATACGAATATTTCTAATCTAAAAGCCCATATTTTTTTGCCCGGGAAACTAAAGCTGGCTCTATTTAAAATATGCAGTATGGATAACTATCATTGGTTGAGTGGTCTTGCACGGTTCAAAGTACATTAAAAGGTTCACTCCAAGCCGTCTTGCGGCCTATCCTCACCTTCTAAAGATTACTTCGTAAAGACTACTTTTTTACTACATAAAAAAGACCACCAAAACGATAGTTATGCGATAACGTTTGCTGAATGGAGATGATGCATGTTTAAGGGATTTGCGATTTGACCGTCGATTCTTATGTAAAAGTTTGCGAGAAACACGATGATGCAACTGGTTTTCTCTGAAATCACCTCCCAAGCTCAAAAAAAACTCTCAAAGTGAGGCCAAAATGGAGGGGATATCCCACCCTACCCTGAGAGTCCACCTCTACATCAAAACAAACTCTCCATGCAAAGATATGGAGCAAATACATTAGTAGTGATGCCGTGTTTTCAGTTTTGGAGTCCCCAAATAAAGGGGCAACCCTGCCAATGTATTTGCTCCATATCTTTGCATGGAGAGTTTGTTTTGATGTAGAAGTGGACTCTCAGGGTAGGGTGGGATATCCCCTACATTTTAGCATCATTTTGAGAGCTTTTTTTGAGCTTGGGAGATGATTTCAGAGACAACCAGTGGCACCATCGTGTTTCTCGCGAACTTTTACGTAAGAAGCAATGGTCAAATCGCAAATCCCTCACACATGCAACGTCTCCATTAACGGATGCAGAATAAACGCTGGACCTCTTCAAGTTAGTCCGGATGAGAGGTAAGGCGATTCGAGGTTATAATAGGATTCTGTTTTTTCAGACATGCCTCCGAAACTGGAAAGAACTGCATTGGGAGGTTGATTCCTACGAGAGTTAAGATGAATCTCAGAGGGTATGATAAACTGCGAATGATTGGTGTAAGCAGTTTCGGCCTGCGCAGGAGCCGGATAAATTATGCAATTTATTTCATGCTCACGCATTTTGATAATGAAATGTAGACGCTAGCTGGAGAAGCGCCAGGTTTAAGACTACCTCAACACATGCTCGAGCCCAGTGCTCCTCAACCTGAGGCACTCACACATTAAGAAGCACTTAAAAGCAGAGGCCATCGCCTTGCGATCCAGTCATCTCGGCAGACCATGTCTTTCACGTCAACGACGTTGTGGGTCCAAAGCGCCAGAGTCGTTCTAGTGGAAGACATGATCTGACTCTGAAGCTTCGTTGACACAAATTGGGCATAGCCTACAAGCAGCGTTTGATTTTTGCCGGCACAAATTTTTTTCGATTAACTCTCTGAAAGTAGGCAATTGATTTGTGCTATCTGGTCCATTTATTGCCTATGCGGCGAAATTGAAGGCGAACCTAGAGAGGACGATATCAGCCAATATGCTCATGGTTGAGAATAACGTTCATCGCTTTTATCAAATCTTGTGGAGATTTATGTTACATCTCGTCCAAGATCTTGAACTTAATGCACATCTCGTCCAAGATCTTGAACTTAATGCTCATCTCTGAACTTTTTACTTCTTTGCTTGAGCATGGAGCCCATAATAGCGAGGAGACCTCCCTTAGTTTTAATGTCCATCCATTCTTTATTATAATAGAGGATTGAATACTTTTCTTATCTCATCTGAATTGAGCTAACCTAGCCTAACCTAACAAACGCAAATGTTCTACGCGAACACATTTTTTCCGTCTTAACTTCACCAAAATTGTCCTGAAGAACTTTCGGACTCTATGCTTGTCTTATGTCAGAGAATATCTGCACCCCGCGATTTTGGACGCTCGCTTTGATTTTTCAAGGAAATTTTTTCCTCATTAAAGTGAGGATGGAGTCTGAGATCTTGGGCGTGATGAGCAGCCGAGCTTTGTGAGGTCGAGCACGGAGCCCTAAATTAAGTACGTAATGCTACATTACCCCAACAACCAATATACCCCTAGCTAAAACCAAATACCCCTCGCAACAAAAATGTGTGTTTTCAAGTATATAACTATTCTCGCTCCTAGGTATGTCTGTTCCCTACGTGGCGGCATTGAAGGCAAACCTCGAGTTTATTAGAGTGCAAGTATGCCAAAGGGATAACGCATTACGCCTTTGGCTCCACAAAAGTAAATCGAATAGTTGTGCACGCTGGCTGGTGTGTCTGTTGCTCACGAATCAGCAGATTTCATCAATCTGAATTTTTCTACGGTCCCTTCAATCAGTGGCGTGACGTGAATGATCGATTATCGATATCCCGCCATTTGAAGCTATGGTAAAGAATCGATTACTAAGGTGTTCACTGCGAACCCCTAGTGTTCAGATGCTCAATCTGAAAACTTCAGAGATCCATATAACCTAAACTTCGGGTCCCACGCACGAGTTTTTTTTTCTCCGTGTACAAGTATGCCAAAGAGATAACGCATTACGCCTTTGGTTTCATAAAAGTAAATCGAATAGTTGTGCATGCTGGCTGGTATGTCTGTTGCTCACGAATCAGAAGCTTTCATCAATCTGAATTTTTCTACGGTCCCTTCAATTGCAAATTATCGAGTGCGAAATACGGAGTTAAGGGAATCAGTCAGCTGGACAGAACAGCGTCCCACGTGTAGTCGGAGCTAGATAGTTTGATATAGTTGCATGTTGTCTGCCTTGCGTTCCATGCAACTAATTGAAAACGCTTTAGTGAACAATGGGCCTGTTTTAAGGTGCGGGGATTTGTGAATTAATGACTGATTCTAAAGAAAAATTTCATAAAAAGAACGATAGTACCACTACCTTGGTAAAAATTGGCGATAGGAGCTGCGTTTCAAAATCCATAGGAGTTCTTATAGCCGACTAAAGAAGGCTATTGAAAATCATAAAGCTGACTGTAGAAAGCGGGGCAAATCATATAGCCGGGCTATACGAAGCTATAAGAAAGTATACAGTCGGGCTATAGTTCCTATCGCCGCGCTTTACACTTTATCGCCATTGGCTGTAAAAGGCTAAAAGAAATTGTGTGGAAATTCGTGTGCTTTGGAAATCATTAAGTTTGATACGGAACTACCTTAATATTTACAAAACACATATTATATTTTCCTTTAAAACATATTTTTTTTTCATCAATTAAAATGAGAATAATCCATATAGGAGGTGCAAACATTTCAAAATCATGAGTTGAAAAACGCTCACTCCTCGAGATTAAATATTAGAGCCTAACACAAAGCGGAGCGGCGACGCACTGGCGCCTACAAACCTAACAAGGATACTTCAGGCATTGCACAATGCGTGAAGTATCTCTGTTAGGTTTGTAGGCGCTAAGGCGCGTTTCGCGCTCTCTGCCCGCCCGCCGCGCCGCAGCGTGCCACGGCGCTTGAAGCAACTATTTCACACCAGAGGTATTGCACAGTATCATAAGAAATTGAAGGCACTCCAACATATTAGGAATGACAGGCATCCTTCAAAAGTACGGAGTTTTCCTCGCAAAATAAATCAAGATACTACGGCACAAAAAGAGAGCGGTAGTCCAAAAACTAACTAAGTCCTAGTATCCGTAATTAGTAACGTTTAGCATAAACTTTTTCGTCTGGCTGTTGCTTAATCGCCATCGGCTATAAAAGGCTATAAGCAATTGTACAGCCGGCTAGGAGCTATTGGAAATCTTACAGCTGGTTTTAGGTCTATAGTATTTTGGAACACACATTCTACTGCCAATTTTTACCAGGGTAAAAAATCTTGAAATCACCTCTCAAACTAAAAGAAAAGCTGTTTTAGGATCCGACTCATTCAAAACAGTCACTTTTACGCAGGAACGGATCCGGTACACTTTTGCTTGACGTCACAGTACATGAAAAACCTGGTCTCTTTATCAAGCAGCTGCTAATTACATATGGTGAAATACATTTTAAATCATAGGGAGACCAGGTTTGTCATGTACTGTGACGTCACGAAAGTACCGGATCCGTTCCCGCGTGAAAGTGACCGTTTTGAAAATCCGAATTTTGGGGCGTTTTAGTTCCTTAGTTCTTTCGATACGAGAAATAAAAAAAAAAAAATTATGCTAGTGGCCCATTGTCTTTCGAAACTGGTTATAGTCAGAAAAGTTTTGAAATTCCGATTAAAAGAGGAGTAAGCTCTTTGGATGGAATTATGTATATTTACGCTTATCAGCTTCCTTGTATATATATCCGCCCAAATGTTATTCATCTTGCCAGATAAGAAAAGAATAATCTAATTCAAGGTCTTCAGAAAGCTAAACCTCCGTGATCCACGTGCAGAGAAACTCATATTGAATACAAGGATCCAATGCAGCTTTCAATTTCACCCTCACGTAAATCCGTTCTTATTTTTGATTCGTTCCGCTCTGTAGCGAGGGCATCTTTTTTAAAACTCAGAAGAAGAGCAGGCTCATAGAGAAAGGTTTTTGCCTCCTCTTCCGCGTGCCTTCTCGAGTTTGGTTGAAGGCAAGGACACACACACACTCACACAAACACAATAGCAATTTTGAGAATTAGTCAACCGAGAGAAGAGGATTCAAAGAGAGAATATGCATAGGAGAGGCGAGACTATAGAAGAGGCACAGTCGCACAGCATGTAGAAAATAAGAGACGACGAGAGAAACCAGCCGTGAAGACAGGGTACAGAGAGAAGAGAAAGCTCTCTGAAATTGCTTGGCACTAGCCACGCGGAATACTTCGTAGTTTGGAGGTTAGACGAGGGAACAATGAATGTCGCTTCGGTTGGTTGCTACGATGAAATGCGCGGATGAAGATCGAACATCACCTGGGTCCCATTCAATTTATCTCGCATCAAGTTTTATGTACTGTTCTTAGATGACATTGGATGGTTAAGAAGAAAGATATTTAAAACGTTTTTCCCTCTTTCATTTTATTTTTTTTTTTTTTACAAAATTTTTGCTTCTAGAAACGGTGGAATTTTCCAACGTAAGATTCAAGATTGGCTGACGTAACAGATCTCTCCCCCCCCCCCCCCATGGCGCTTTCTACTGTTCATGGTACAATACGCAGCAAATTGTTTGACACTCGCGATCCCGGGACTGCTGAAATTGCCGGAAAATACATGGAAAGAAAGAGCACAGGGTCGTTGGATACTATTTCAGATTAATTGTGGTAGAATCCTAATAAATTAGGTTACAAACCCGAATGTTGCGGTACTACCCCAACTTCAGTTGCGACACTACCACAATTAATTTGATATGACCATATCATCCAACGAATTGAGTTATTACCACAATTATTGGGGGACCCCTAATACTTTTTTTTCCGTGGTAAAAAACGACAACTAGGTATCCCTATGAGACGTATTCTCACTGAAAAGAAAGTATCACAATCTCAACTATACTTCCAGCTGATCTTGGCGCCAGCCGTAAGAGTAGTTGCACTAGTTAGAAGATTAAAGGCACCAGCCAGTGGTATAATTAATTCATCCAAACTTGTGCTGACTGTGAGGGCACCAGCTAGAGGTATGGTTGACCCAACTATACACTTTAAGCTGACTTAACCATACCTTTGGCTTGTGCACCTTCTCTAATATCTGGCGCCACAATCAGCTGGGAGCAGGCCCGCCACATCCCATCTCGGGCCCTGGTACCAATTTTCTGGCCCGGGCCCCTAGCACAGGGAAGGGGGGTCCGGGGGGCCTCCCCCGGAAAATTTTTGAAATTTTAAATCTATTTGGACGCATTATGAAGCTCTTATGATGGAGATTTTCCATCAATTTCTGCAGAATAATTACGCCTTTTTGTTTACTTTCAGCACCAAAAACTTTCGAATTGTTGCATTCAAAACATCTATAAATTTTTTTTTTGAGGGGGCAGATGATAATTTTCAATTCTATGGGGAGCCGGGCCCCCCTGGACTCCCCTTTCGTACGTCTATGGCAAGAGAGTTAAGCCATTGAAGTCGAGGATGCCCAGAAAGGAGCCTCGTAGCATCCGACAACGGAAGAAAATGAAACACAGTTACGAAAAATATCATTCTACATATACTCAAAATCTTGAAAATCTCTAAAAAAGCAAGAAAAATTTTATAGTGCCCTAGCGTGTTTTTGAAACTTTATTCACCTTTTGCGGAATTTTTAAGGTAATTTTTTCACTTTTCCCTACGAGACAAGGGTTACACATGAATTCGCAGTGGTTTGTCACCTGCGTCACGGGCCCCTCCAGGGCCCGGGCCCCGGTACCAGGGACCCAGTATCCCCCCCCCCTTGTGGCGGGCCTGGCTGGGAGTATAGTTGGAATTGTGATACTTTCTTTCCGCGGCTTCAGTTCCTCTGTACTCCCTCATAAACTAACTGAACACTAATTCTATTCTATAGGGATGAATTCAGGCATTTTCCTTCTAGTTTCTCTGTGCCACCTATCTTAATTGAATGAGTGGCCGTCGTATATTCCACTACACGTAGAACGTTTTGAGAAGCACGTTGGAGAATAGTAAGAATCTTACCCTCTCAAACTTAATATTCATTCATTACCAAAACGCCGCAAAAATTACAAAAAGCGTGAGGTGTTCTTGTAGCAAAAAAAAAAAGAAAAAAAAGAAGCAATTGGATGTGAAAAATCAGCCCAGTTCAGGTCAATCTTACCTTTTTTAAGTGACGCAAGAGCTTCTACAATTAGTTTTTGATTAACTCCACATAGGTTTGGCATCAACTTCTCACACTTCTTGTGGCAATTCACATCGCAATCTGAACACACATTATCAGTTGGATAACTTTTTTATTCCGACTATATTTTTAAAAATATGTCAACCAATACCTCACGGATAAAACTTTTCGCTTAAGATGGGACATTAGGACACGTAACAAATAGATAAACAATGATTGTGTGCGATTGTTAAACATAAAATAATATATCATACGATTTTTACCATCGCAGAATAAATTTATTGAAAATGCCCCATAAGCCTCAATTGAAGTAATAAATTAAAAATATAAAAAAGCAATAATAAGTAAGCATGTGAAAAAATAATATTTAAGAAATGATACCGAACTCCCTATAAGTTATTTCAGTCCAATAGCCGAGAAAGAACCAGCGCTTGTTTAATATCTTCAAACTACATTTAGGTAAGAAGCCGCAGGTATCTTCTCTAAACTTTTAAATCGGGGAAATTTAGAGAGTTAAAAAGTCAAAACTCCGGAGCCTCGCCTCCTAATTTTTGGTGCCAAAAGCACAACTGATAGGAAAACATCGAGCAGTACGTTATACTGAAGTTATCATTTGATGTTACAAAATGAAGATGAGTTTATGAAAAATTCTGACATTTAGACCGGTTTGACAACATTTTTGCCTGTTCGTTTAAATAATCGTCTCCAGAGAAGGAGAAAAGTCAAACAAATGACGCTACAAAGATCAATGTACCAAAATTTCACCAGTGAGATCCATAACTAAACTCTACTACTGCCTGAGCAGTGAGTCTCGCTGTATAACAGTAAAGCGGTATCAAGACGGAAGGTTACCCACTTACTCAGAATACTTTCTGGAGCTCCTAAAATGTTTGCAAATTTCTTTGTAAGGAAAAGATACTCAAAACTCTCGGTAAAAAAATTCCAACATAAAAAAAAATTTCCAGGAAAATCAAAATTTTCTTTCCGGTCACTTTCAGTTAGTTTTCTTTCGATTAACCAAGTTGATTAGCTTCATCAACCACATTAATGAGGTGATTAACCGAAACTTTAAGTTATCCCGACTTTTAACCTTGCTTATGGGGTGGGAGGGGAGCCACTGATGTTATGCTTAGTTTGCAATTTCGGTGTCTCCCCCCTTTTTTCCCCCTTTCCTCGTCATCCCGTATACCTCATGTTTTATCACTGCCGTAAATTAATAGATTAGACTTAATAAAACTTAATAGAATTGTCGGTTATGAATAATTGTAATTCAATTCATGTCAATAAAGGATCTCAAACTTTCAGTAACTCAAGTTTTCCGCTTTACCGTTCTCTGGTTGTGACTAGCGAGTGTGGCGGTAGCCAATCACCATCCAATGACGGATGAGCGCAACGCCCTTAGCTCCCACATGATGCGGTGATTGGCCACCGCCACGGCGCCAAGGTAACCAATCAGGACGCGCGAGACGCAGTGCTCCCACCGGTTGGTGGTTAACTACCGCTACACGAGTATAGAGCGAGCGTATTGGATTGTCGGTTACGAGATTTCAATCCGATCCTAGCCGTCTGTGCCTCATTTTTATCGCGACTTGAAGTTTTTCAGCCGAGGAAATTGGTCAATTTGACTAGATGAAAAACTGACCATGAATTTGTGTTCCATCTTGTTCTACTTTCCGTATTAACACAAACTTTGGCTTACTCTTCTCTCCGACACCGTGGAATTGAATTATAAATAAGAGCATTGACCCGTGTTGAAATGGTAGAGTTTATAAAGTGGAATGCTCCCTGAATTTCTTTAATTTAAAAAAACATATGACACAGATATAACAAACTGTCACACGTCTAGTAGAGTTCTCCAGGCGTTCTCTATTTCCTAGCCAGAAAGCGTTGAATCGAGCTGAATACAGATTCTGTCAAATTGCGACAGATATATCCCCCTTTCCACGAGGCGAGTTACGTTGGCACCTAAATCTCTGTCCTCTTTATGTTTAAATCTTAGCTTGGTTCGGATTAGTCGTTGCCACATCTTCGGAAGTTAGATATTAAATTGCCACACGCAAATTTTGAACGGCTTCTATCCAGCCTCTGCCTACACGTAAAAAATTAAATTGCTGATTTACCAATTAAATTGCTAAAAAAAGTGACTGCAATATTTCGATGTAGATTTTCACAACACAAAAATGCTACTTTTACCACTATTGTAAGCTAATTTAACCACGGGGGTGGATAAAGTAGCATTTTTGTGTTATGAGAGCTACGTTGTAATATTGCAGTCACTTTTTTAGCGATTGGATTGTTAAATCAACAAGTTAATTTTTTCCGTGTACCTGATGGAGATAAAGTTGTCGGCAAACAATAAATGATCTGGTTTTTAGGGTACAGTTGGATGGCATTAAGCAAAATGGATCCAACATTTCATGATAGAGCCGGGTCTGCATATTGGATGTGGTTCGGCAAATTTTACATGCATTCTCGCGGAGATAGTCTTATAGATATGTGAAATTTTTCATTTCTAAATGAAACACGAGAGGTTTAGGTTTGCTTTTTTTAAATCGAGAATATTACATTTGCTAGATAATCTTTGCCTGCTCACGTATTTGTTGCGAGATAATTATTCGATAGTTAAAATGGAGACATCGATCACAAGCAAGTAAATTATTTTCCCCATCATTTTCCCCTTTTCTGTCTAAAAAGGCCTTAGAAACAGCCAAAAATAGCTTTAGGGGATCAATTTTAAAACATTTTCGAGAGAATATCCCCGCGCAGATCCCCCTTAAAATTGGAGGGAGGCCCTCTAGACCTCCCCTTGAGGGCCTTAGCATAAAGCGAGCCCCGAGTTCTCCCAGCACCCCGGACTTTATCTTCCCAGTCCGGCCCTGATGGGAAGTATACTGAGTGTTCTTCCTCCTCTCCTGCCCATAATGGTGTTCATGTTCATTTAATCGTCATGCGTTCGAGGAAATGTGTTTCCCGCGAAATGTTTAGAAGGCCACGTATATTTTCTCGGGAGTTCGGATATTTTATGTTTCTTTTTTGGCATGCAGATATGAACGTGGTCTCTGCTTAGTAGTAGCTACTGTCATCAACTGATTCAAGTGGTGTCTGGCGTGAAGTTTTTTTTCTTCATTTTTACGTCAGCACGTCGCATACCAATGAAAGACGCTCAATCCGCCTTTCATTATGAAAACATTTTCAACTTGAAGTTACATACATGTCGAATTTTACGTCACCTTGAAATTTTGACGTATTAGTAAACAAAGATCGTCATTGAAGATAGAGATTGAAGTTTCGGACGTAGCACCCGGTGCAATTGAAGCTACGGCTCCAGCACCCAGAAATTTCGGCTTCTGAGCCCGGAACGGACGGTATCTCTATATAGCCCGCAACTCTTTTTAGCGGCTCTGGTGCTTGCACTAGAGCTGCTATTCCGGACGGTCCCAGCTGGGGAGTATCAATGCAGCATGTTACATTGTAGAGACCGCGCGTTGGTTGATGGGAATCGGCGCCATTTTCGGCTATGTTCCTTGTCATGACTTTATTTTATTGCATACTGTTTTATTGTTAGTCAATGCTATGTTGTGTATTGTATTTTTGGAATCATGGTGATACAGTCAACAATTCAAAACTTGTTTGTGCTTTTATCTCGTGATGGAAAAAATGTACTTTACGTTCAAAATTTGAAAATTTGAATTTTAAAGTTTTCGCGGTTAAGGAAGCTTTAACCACTGGGTTGGAGCTTCCTAGTCATTTACTCGATATCAGCTGATAGCAAACAAAGGTTACCAGGGAAACCGTAAACGTCTAACAACTATCGTGGCCATTGGGGCGATTATTGAAATGATATCGACTTTATGTCGCCGCTTACGACAGGACATAGCCCTATCTTAACTGTGTAATATATCGCAATTCGATATTGTTTTGATTTTTAAAAGGAGCAATTCATTCATACAGTTCCGATTAGTTTTGGCGAACGGGCCCTTAGCCTGCTTAGTACGTATAATCCCAAAACGCAGGAAAATAGATTGTAGGAAAATATTTGCATCGGAAAATCGTAACAATTTTCCCCTAGATGTCTTCCATTCCGGGTACATATTTATTGAAAACGGCGACTTTTTCAACAGTCCTATTTTTATCTACAACATCTGAGTGGCCCTTCATAATCATTTAATTTTGGCCCCTGGCCAGAAAAAGGTTCGGAAATTGCAGTGATTTTGCCGAAAATGCTGAAGTAAGTAAATTTGGGCATTTTTTTTCCTTCTTCAAACTCTGTGGAGAAGCACTTCTCCTCCAGTACATCTATTTTTTTACTTATCTCTCGCAAGGTACATTTACAGAAGGTGTGTTCCAGTATTAACAGTTCAGATTCGTTGTTTTTTTATTATAACGCTTATTTCGGAAAGCAATTATTACATTGTTCAATTCTACTGACTTTCAACACTCGATTATACTCCCGGCAAATTCTGCAGCAGCGTTTCAAATGTTGACTCTAATGCTTCCAACAGCCATCCGATGTCTAAGAGTTTATTCCTAGATTTAGGGATTTTCCGGAATTTCCAGGGATTTAGGGATTTTTCAGGAAATCTAGGGATTTTTTTTTGATGAGGTAAAGTTACCAAAAATCAACTTTTTAACCTCAATTCTAGCTTCGACAATCGAAAACATTTTTTCATCTATATTTTGTAGGCCTTTTTGGCAACACTATTTTCCCCGCAAATAAGCCGGAAATTAAAACGATTGCGTCCTTCGATGTACTTGACATTCAACTGCATTCAACCTGTTAATAATAAGAAATCAACTAATATTCTTTCATTTTATTGGTCTGGATTAGCACTGCTTTCAGAGAGCGCCAAAATTCAAACGAGCCAATCAGATTTAAATATTGCAAATCGCTACATCGAATGACATCATGATTCTTCATAAAAAAATGGCGCTTTTTGCAAAATCTAGGGATTTTTTAAGTATATTTGAGCAAATCTGGGGATTTAGGGATTTTTAGCGAAATCTAGGCATTTTTTTTTCTTCCCCGCTAGGGATTTAATATCGGAAGACTGGCTTCCAGTATCGTAGCGTTGATCGTCGCTGATGTCGAAATGGAACCTAATGCCGGACTTACTGTAACACCTCCATTCCTCAATTCCGGTGAGGAATACGTCTCTACCCTTAACTCAATATAAATATACAAATTGATAAGTGAGTGCTTTAGTCTCCTGAAAACAGAATTGCGAAACTTAAAATTGGAGTAAAATGATGAGTAAATGAAAAAATGGAACCAATTGATGGGATATGTCGCATGCCATTCTGACACAAAATATGGCGTCTATCGAATCACCTTAACTAAATAAAATAACCAAATTTTCAACTCTCAAACTATCAACTATCAACTATCAAAATTCAAACTATCAAAATTTCCAACAATGACAAAAATGATTGTAATATACCTATAATGTAATGAAATATACACGCTCTAATCATTTAATTTGTATTACCTTTATGTTATGTACCTACATGTTATACTATTTTTATAATAAATTTTGCCAACATGCTTTTCAATTCAGTCTACAACATTTCATTCCGACGTGGCAATAATGATTTATAATGCCCCTAAACATTAAAATGAATTACAATAGTAATGCCGCATTATAATGTCGTATTATACATCGCAACGATTCATGTCCTACTGATTATTGATTATTGTAAGATGAATTCTGTTTTCTCTGATTGTATGTTTCATACGTGCGAAGCAAGTACGGGTCACTAGAAACGTGGTTCGTACGGGTGGCTGATGAAATTGATCTTCGAATACCTTTTGATGAGCTAGGGAAATGGAACCATCTGCATCTCATGGACAATAAATAGTTGCCGTAATTAAGGTCATCCCGTGATTAAGGTGCCGTGATTTAAGTCATAAATTCTTCATCTAATTCTTGATTCATCTCCAAAATGTCTGCTAAAGCTTTCATGCGCTTCTCCTTGTATGCATGAATGAGCAAATTGGGTATCGAACAAGCGGACACTTTTTGAAAATTTAGATGATTCTGGACAATATCGTACAGAAGTCCACGAGCTGCAGATAGAACCATTACCTCTAGCTCATCAAAAGTTATTCGAAGATCATTCAACAACCTCTTTGACAAGTTGCAAAAACTTTTCGTTAACAATAGTGTCACACGGTACTAGGAATATTTACTATTTAACGAACCTTATATTTCCCTGACTCAGTCCTAAATTATAGAAGTATGCGTTACTTTTCCAGCAATCCAAAAAAAACAATTATACAAAAAACCAATACCTACACTTTCAGATATAAAAATGCAAATTTTTTGCAGCCTCGCTAAACGACTTATCAACCAGAGATTTTTTAGGAAGCGGACCTCCAAAGAGCTTTCAAAATTAAAAGTATACAACAAGTGATAATGCCATGTATTCGCCATATCAAAGCCCAATACACATTTATACACCGGCTACGTAAATCTGCTAAGTTACAAAACATGAATCGACAGTTGTCGGATTGTACATCAATGACAAAATGTGTCTAGGCCCTCATTCTTGACTACAACTACTGCCCCCAGAGCCGCTCTCCGACGCCAATGCGTTGGAGCTTCCTGCTTGTTTCTGTGTGCCTCGACGCATTTCGACCTCATTCATCGATGTTTCCCTATTTGAAGCTATGATAGATAACCATCGATTTAAGATGCTAGTTGAGAGGACTCTGTTTATCGATCATTTCCTATAGGTTTAAATGGCAGCTCAATCGTTTTATCGCAAAGCACTCCACGCCACCGTTGCGATAATTTTCAAGGTTCAGGTGGGATCTGGATAGATTCTTTCATGAAACCGAACGCCATGTTCGTAGCATTACTTGTGAGCGCACGAGCGGGTAACGAAAATTCCGTCCTTTAAAGAGAGAGAGGAGAATTGAATTGTAAGACAAATCGAAATAAAGATACCTGGGTCAGTTCAGATTCTAAAAAGTTACTGAATCTGTACTCACTCCATTTTAATCCATTAAAAAAATCGATTCTACGCGAGGCACTCTGATTCTTTTGATAGATATTGATGGGGAACTGCAAAACGTGTATCTTTTTTCCAGTCTTTTAAATCTCCGCTTCAATTTTATTTTATCAGAAAAGACCGAACATAGATTTTTTCTTGAAATTTCCACAGAATGATGTTCAAACAAAGGAGAAAAAGCATGGACATTTTTTTAAAAAAAAAAAGTTCGATTGTTGAATCGATATATCAAAAGATCTTGATTGATAGATAGCACTATAAACAAAGGATTTTGTCGATCAAGGTTGTTCAATTACGATTTAACAATCGACCTACTGTCGTGCGTACTTTATACCTCACTGTCAGGGCAAGCGAAGTCGGAACGCCTTCAATTTTTTGAATAGGCAACATGGACATCCATGGAGGACGAATAGTTGCATCAAGGCGCTTGTATGCATTTTGCGTTGCCTTATCACGCCCAGCCGACCATTTTCCATAACTTGAGAGGCAATATTCAATTCGAGTCGAATATATTTAGTGTTTCACTAGACCTTTCTATATTCACAAAGAAATTCAGAATGTTAAGGCCGAGCTAATTTTTTTTTTTTTTTTTTTTTCTTTTTTTTTTTTTTTTTTTACCTAGCATTTTTTCTTTTAAAATTTGATGGGGGAAGGGGCCGTGGAACGTGGTATGAGGATAGAAAAAAAATATGGTCACATGCTTATAGGTATGGGAGTTCTGTGATTTCCTCATTGTAGAATTTTTTTGATTTAAACGTAGATGGAAAGATTTTAAATCAATTTTTATCAGAGGAAGCTAGAGAATATTTAACCACCTAGTAGTTTTGACCTAGCGCAAGGAAGGGGATTAACGAAATCAGAGAGAGGAAAGAATAAGTTGATCTATGACGCTCTAAAAATGAAAAGCGACATCAATAAAGTTTAACGACACGCTAGATGCCTCACACTAACACCGTTCGTGACGCCGCCTGAGCTAGTTTCATCTCGAAGAAATTGGAGATGAGAGAGTCGAGCGCCTTTGCTCCAGAAAAAATAAATAAACTCCCTTGATTTCTCTTCTGTTTAGATTTTCTGCTCTTCAGTTCAACTCATCCTACATTTTTCAGAAAACGTAAACAATGCAGTATAAATAAAGTCCAGAATCTCCTCAATGAGTCGCAAAAAATAATAAATAAATAAAAGGAAGAAAATAATAAGCATCGCTTAAAAAAATTGAAACATTTAAATAGATTTAGATTGTGTTGCACGTGACGAGATGGGTCATCAACCCAATCCTGAATATAGCCCCGTGGCCAGCTGCCATTCCCTGGATTTTAATCTCACACGAGTACGCAATGAAAATTATTATCGATGAGCTTTTCTGCCGTGCTAAAGAAAAACGCCGTATCAACATTTGAGAGTTGCGAAATTTCCTATCAGAAAACAGTCATTTTTGAAGAAAATTATGAATATTTTTCCTTGCAATTTTCAGGAACTCTAGGTGAAATTGAGAACAAAAATATCGGAAAATTGAAGGAAAAATCTTTATAAATTTTCCCGAAAATTGGTGATTTACGGAAGGAAATTTGACAACGTCTGAAGGCTCACACAGCGTTTTTCCTTAGCATGGCAGTTTTTGTACCTTACTCTGTAATTTAAAATCATAAAAGTGTCATATCACGCATCATCTCATGCGTAACGCATAACGCCTGAGACTCGAAGCTTTTCAGGAGGTTGGACCGCGAAGTAAGGGAAGAAAGTACCCTCTAATGACCATCGAGTTCAAAACTTTAAATCGTAAAACGCTGCGAGATCATGTAAGCAACCACTGCAAAGAAATTAATTTGAATGATACAATTCCAAACAGCTCTTCTTGGTTAGCGGTGAGAGTAAAACTCAAAGTTAAGATTGACTGGGGGAACAGGAAAACGGAGGGAAAAATCGCGTAAAACAAGAATGTAAAAGAAGAACAAAGAAATAAAAAATCTGGCGAAGTTGTTAAGTTTGTGTACCATGACAGGTATATTATGTATGCGAGAAGGAACTGCGGAGCGAGGAGTTAGTCTTGTCATTTTTTCATGCGAAAATTGAGATCAGTCTTCGGTAGAAGTTCAAGTTCAGGGTCAAATAAAGTGTGAAAGTAGCAATAAACGATGAATTCAAAATTTAAAATTCTCGAGAAGAAAAAAAAAAACAAATCCGCTTATTCTGATTCGTGCTGAATATGGATTCGCGATTTCTTTTTTCATTCATATGTGTTTCTTATGTTAATATTTTAGTTTTAAACGATTTTAGAAGGCGACTAATTCGTCCTTCCGAATTGAAGGAGCGTCCACAAACGAACCGCATTAAGCTACATTAGCTACTGCCAAATTTAATCGGACAATGTTATTCTGTACATGGAAATGTTCGGGCAGATTTTTGTGTAAATTTCAGTGAATTTTTTGCAAAGTACCTACGAAGCAAATTCCTTATAACATTTTTTAAGGAATTCGCACAAAGGTTCTCTGGTATAAATTTGAATTGCCCATCAGATAAATTTGGCAATATCTGATGTCGCTTGGTTCCTTTCTGCTAAACGCGTGCCAAATGCTAATTATTTATATTTTTCTTATTTATCTCACTAACGGAGTTTGTTTCAAATCAAAAATATTTCACTATGAATCTTTTGGTGCCTTGTATCTTTCAAGTCTCCTGTAACATGCTTCATCCTCTCTAAAAAATCTCATATGGTATTTGACCATGACACTTCGAGAGCACTACACCTCTAAAATTGAATCCATCATTTATTGTAAATTTTCAAGATTAGGGGCGATGGATGAAAATAACGAGAACGCAATGGAGGGTTAAAATGCAATGGTAGTGTAAAAACAAACGATACTGAACTGATCAGATCCGGTAGATTTTGAACGACTAATGGTTTCTCGAAACTACGCTTACAGTTAAATTACTCTGTATTTTTATGGAAATTATCATGTTCGCTTCTGGACGCATATGTATATAGATATATTTCCCATCCCTTTCTTTTCTAATCGTTTCCACGACAAAATATCATTGGTTATCATCGGTCAACAAAACTATACTCGTATAATTCGTCACTTTCGATGTGTTTAGATGGCTTTGCGCTAGGAAAAAGCGAATATATATAAAGATATTTGCATCTCTACGTCTATAACGTTGACAAATAGCTGCTTAGAGTAAGGATTTAAGTATGAAATTACAAGATTAGAATTCCACCCAGTTAAGCTCTCTGTAAACCTCGTCTCGTTTCATAAAAATCATCTCCGAGACAAAGCACTTCTTCCTTTTATCCCAGAATTCTTGACAGATGAATGACCCCTCTTTCTTCATCTCATAAATACCTGACCACGCTTCTGTCATTACTTCAAACTTTTGAAGTGCCTGTAAATTGAGATATCTCCAATTTTATCGCAGTCTGTACTAGCATTTCATCCGAATAAGAGTGATATCCACATGAAACGTTTGGAAATGAGCAAAACCTGTTTCAGACTACAGGTCGAACTTTATAGGAAACTTTTCAAATTGTTTTTTAACTTGAAACTCATACCTTCGGATTCAACTAATTATGTAAACTGAAAGTTTAATGCTAGAAGTAATTTTGAGGAGATTTTAAGTTCAGAGATTTTTGAAGGGAGCGTCTCAAAGAGCTCATCTTCAGTAAAATTTGATAGGTACTCATGGTGCCGGATCATTCGGTTAAAAAAGTAATAAATATAGTGGCGATAGTAAAAAACTTCACTCCCCATGGACGGATAAATTATATTTATTTTATTTATACTGCAAGCTACACGCTTGCAGTTACCTAGCAACCTATGCAGATTGTGCAGTGAAAACTTTGGCAGTATTATTGGTAGATGGTGCGTTTGAAATTCGACACAAATCAACTGCAATTTACGATTTTTACTCGACGAAATTCGACTCGTGAACTAACGGATCTGGTTAGTTCTGTATCCTAGGGGAGAAAATAGTGTAAATGACCTATATTGGTACCCTGGCCTAGGAATGTTCCCGCTGGGCTACTTGGTGGATGGGATTCAAACCCTGAGTCTTCAGATGATGTACTCTTTCGATTACCGGTGCGCTGTTTCACTTCACCTTGATCATTGGAGGACTCCGAAGAGCAGGAACTGGACTCGTCATCGCTTTCGTCACCTGAACATTCTCCATCCTCTTTGACTTCCTCTTCTTGCGGCGACGAAGAATTCTTGTCACTGTCACTTCCCGTTTCAGCGCGACTCTTATCGTCAGAACTTTCTGAAGTCGGCTCTACACATCGTGATTCGGCGCCTTTCGTAACGCCACTTTCCGAGCAAATTTCTCCACCTTTCACTTCTTTTTTAGATTCCTTCACTTGCACTACTTCATCATTATTTTTCGAGACCTCTTTTACCTCTCTTTCGTTTTGGGATGAGACTTCTACTACATTGTTTGCCTTTTCATACTTTGCAGGCGACTTCTTATTGGTTTTTCTGGTGATGATCGGCGAAATGTTTATCACATCAGCTGACTTTTCTACTCCTTGCGTGTCTCCTGGTTTTGGCTTTATCATACATGAGCTATCAAGTGGTTCACTAGTTTGTATCACAGGTGCACAAGTACTTTTCGAGGATTTTTCCACCACTTCAACGACTCGAGATGGCTGCTCAACATTTTTTGCCTTTTTAGCTCTTGCAGGGGACTTTTTATTCGTTTTTTCAGAGATGATTGGTGGGACGTTTATTAAAGCAGACGATTTCTCTGCTCTAAGCTTGGCCTTCGCTTCTGGTTTTATTGAAGCTGAGCTATCAAGTAACTCACTTGTTTGTATCACAGGTGTATCGCTTTTTGAGTCGTTGGTTATTTTAGTCTCATCCACGGACGTTTCGTTTTTTAAAGTCGTCTTGTCATTATTTTTAACTGCAGAAATTTTCTTGGCAAGCCCATGGTTTTTCTTGTCAGGTTCTTTTATCTTCGAAACGCTAATTTCGGCGGGACAATTATTTTCCACTTTTTCTTCTCGCGAGCTTAATTGATTTTTACAAACCGTTTGATTGCTAACATACGGATGTTTATCGTTCGCTTTTTTTCTATCATCCTTTTCATTGGTCGAAATTTCATTCGAAGGGTTAATCTTTTTTGGTTGGGTTTTACATGGTTTGATTTCTTCAGATACTTTAACGGTAACAGCCTCCACGGGCATACTTTCATGTTTTGAAGTTTCGCATATCACAGTGTCTTTCTGGGTAATCTGCACACCTTTTACTTTAGTGCCTTCATTGTTTTTCACTACATCGACTTTTACCTTTTTATTATCAGGCAATTCGATTTTTTTCAAGCACTGTGAATTTTTTAAACCATCTAAAGATTTTGTTTGTGGAGTTGGGGAGTTTTCAGAATCTTCCAGTTTCTCTAACTTTTGTTCCGATTCTTTGAAGTCAATATTTTGTTTTTCTGGCTTTAGATGTATTTTAGAATCAATATAATTTGTTTGAATGGTCCCTCCATCATTTCCTATCCTTGAGATCTCGGGTGTTTGCTTTTTAATGTCCAATGCTTTGAATTTCCAGGCTTTATCATTTGTTTGGTTTTGCACAGGTTTAGACTGCTCAGACGTTCTATTAGTCATGGTTTTATGCAAATTTACGTTTTCGACGCATGGCGCAGCTAAATTTTCTGTCATTACCTTCTCTTTCCTCTGCACCTCCGATGATTTTTCAAGAGGCTTATCTTTAGTGATTGAAATATCAACCGCAGATTGAGAGGTTGTACGGGGATTGAACGGATCTGTTTCTTGTTTGCACTTTTTATTTGTGGCGGTGTTCTCCGTTTTACCTACTTTCAATGCAGGTTTTCCTGATACTCCTTGAGGAGAAACTGTAGATCCTAAGGTTTCAACTACTTTGTTGAATATTTTTTTAGCCTTACTATTCTTATCATTTGATTTGAGACTGACGTCTTGTAACTGAGCATTATTCTTGTCCGAGTCAAAATTCCTGACCTCGAAGGAAGCTTCTACTTTCGCCTTCGAATCCTCTCCAGGGGCAATCGTATCTGCTTGAAATATTGGAGACAGACAACTATTCCCGCCATTAATGATAAGCGGCTTCAACTGTGCATTTTTATTCGATAAGTCTTTTTTCTTCCGTTTCACAGGCTTTTTATTAGTGCTGAGATCAATGTTTCCACTGGCATTGCTATCTTTATCAGAAAACACGTTTTCAGTCTTATTTTGTGCTGAGTTATCACTTAGTTTGCTTGCCGACTCGTAGTCATCATTGGTAGTCACCGTCACTTGATAATCAATCAATTTCGGTGCCTTTCTCGCAGGCGACTTCAAGGACTCCTCTATTTCGACTGAAAATGCCAATTTAGGTTTTTTCCCCTCGTTGATAGGCGGTGTCGGCTCGCTATCAAGACTCGACTGTTTGGGACTGAGCTCAACGCTTTGCTCGAGCACCGTCGGCAGTGCTATTTCCTTGGGCTTGCTCCGAGTAGCGAACCTCTTCTTGCTCTCTTTGAGGTGCTCCAAGGACAGATCCTCCGCCGGGCCGTCGCCCGAAGCCGGGAGCCGGATATAAAACTTCTTCCTGGAGAGGAATAATTTCGGCTCGGATCTGCGCCTGGCCGTCGCCGAACGGATCAAATTCTCCTCGGGTTTCTCCACCTGGACATCTCCGCTGCTGCTCCGCCGACACTTGGGATACTCGTTGCTCTTCATCTCCTCCAAGATGAGGTTGTCGAACCAGGCCTCCTCCTCGCGCAAGATATCCTCGCTGACGGAGGGCTTCCGGAAAACGACTTGCTCCGGGATCGGCTCCACCTCGGAAGGGATGCTGGGTCTCTTGGTCGAGAAGTATCGTTTGATCGAGCCGCTCCCTCGTTTCGCTTCTTTATCCGCGGCGGTCGTCGTCTCTTTCTCGTCGGCCTTGTTCCTGATCAAGAACTTCTCGACGAGCCGCTCCCCGGGCGTTTTCCGTCGGGATTTCGGGCTGTCTTTCTTGCGAAGCGTCTGGATGCGGACGACGGTGCGGCCGCGGTGGATCTTGCCGAAGACGGGACTCCCGGCCTTGGCAGGGCGCGTCCGGGAAGGAGAGACATTGATACTCTCGGTATCCCGGAAGTGAGGTCGCTGCAACTGGAAATGGGGCTTGGGGAGCACGCGCGAGAGCTCGCGGTACACCGGCGAAACGGTCTCGGATATGGACGACAACAACGGGAAGTACGGTCTTCCCAAACTCCGGCCTCCCGAACTGCTACTCGACGACGATAGCGCATTCGTTGGCGAGTATCCGGACGAGTACCCGAAGTTCCGGCCGAAGGTCGGCGAGTACGGCGGCGGGGAGAAGGGCGGCGAGTAGCTGTGGACCGAGTAGTCAGAGAAATAAGGCATTGTCGCAACCGACGAGGAACCCTGGCTTGGAATCTCTGCTGCTGCGGCGGCTCAAGGCATCCAGCTCTCGGTTATCCCATAGTGTTGCAACTGCCAGGAACTTGCGACACGAATCCGATGCGGCACTCTTTCACTGTCACTATCACAACACTAATCCAGTGGGAGCGTGATCGAGTACGAAAGCCGACGGGGTCACTCTAGCTCCTCGGTGGAGGAAAGGGATGGCGCTCCGGGTCCGGTCGAGGAAGCCGAACTCTGCGACTCGCGGTCCAACACTGATGAGGCGTCTCGTCCGATCCGGCGATGTTGGATGCGGCCGCCGCGCCGTCGGGGGAGGGGGGGGGACGGGGCTGCGGGGCAGTTTCTGCTGCTTCTCCACTGCTTTATGCTAAACGTGGAAACTAGGAAGGGACTGCAACGGGGTGAGGAGGCGAGGGGTCGGGCAGAAGAGCAGAGAGATTCAACTTGAAAGCACTATTTATAGGTCAATGATGTCATGAAGAAAGGCGGCTAATGAGCCAAACATAATATCTTGTCCAAATCTCCCACCGTCCATCGCGAAAATGATAACAAAAACAATGTTGGGAGCCCGTCTGGCGTCGTTAACACCTGCTGCTAGCAATGACCTTCCGCGCGACGCAGTTACATGTGTAAAAGTGTGAGTGCAAAATCGAGTACTGTAAGAAATATCGTTCATCTGTCTCCGAGGCTTTAGCTTCGGTCGTCACTTCCTATGCGAATTCTTCTTCTTTTTCAGCTAGCGCTGGTACTGCTCAGGCTTTAAATTGTCAGTTTGTTTACATGCTGGCTTACAGAAATGCCCGCTCCCTGCTTTAGTGCGCAAATTCGTTTTTCACACGTCCATTAATGGATGAATTTTCGACTGCTTCGGCGGTGACATAGGGTCATTAACTACGAAAAACAGCATGACTTGCATTCTGCGGAGCTAAACAAATAGGAAAACTTCCCTAGAACCGTTTTGTGACAATGTATTTACTCTGACGCATTCTGCAACATTAAAAAAAAAAACCCTTTAAAAGACGCAGAGCTGATACTGATTTCGTCTTTAAACTCAGTCAGTGGAAACTCATAACCTGGTGAGCGTCATCAAGTGCTGCTAAGATCATGTAACTGTCTCTCTCATTTGATGAGAATCCGGTAATTTGAGAATAACGGGTTCTTTCTTGAAAACAAGTCCAACCCTTGGATAAAATTCCACAATTGAAAAGTCCATGGGGCGACGGCATTTAGGTTTAACTATATTGAGAAACATTATGCACAGGGCCGGATTAAGGGGGTGGCCACATAGGCTGCGGCCCATGGCGGCAAAATGTAAGGGGCGGCAAATTTTGCAATCTTTTTGAATGTAGGTATCAAAAAAGAGAGCAAAAAATCGGATTCAGAAAATAAATTACAAACGAGAAAAGGCGACAAAATCTCTCATTACCTGAGAGTGAAAGTATAGTAATTTCTAATTTTGTCGTCTTTTGGTGTCACCGGTGAGACACCTTTAATTAGTTGAGTTAAGAGAGAAACCAAACACGCAATTTAACCTGGAACGGAGCGGTGCGGCGGCGGTCGGCATGAGACGCATAGCGCCTACAAGACTGCATGAATACTTCACGCATTGCGACAAACACACTGCGGTCAGCAGCAGTCGGCTTGAGACGCATAGCGCCTACAAGACTGCATGAATACTTCACGCATTGCGCCAACACAGTGCGGTCGGCGCAGCGGCGGCGGAAGTTAAAATATTTAACCACATTTATGTTTGTTCTGTCATAATTTTTTCGTTCGTTTTTTATAAATGGAAGGCCTTGTCCAAACAGGGATGGGTTTACGGAACTGAACTTTTGTTAGTGTTGACATGGCTTTCACAAAAAATGTGCCCAACACGAGTAAACGCGTCTCATACACCCCTCCCCCACCGGCACTTGATGGTTTTTATGATCGTATTCGACAGATCACACAGGTGAGATGATATTGATTTCGATTGGTTCAACATGTAAACACAGCCTCAAAAGTCAATTTAGAAATCTAAGTTAAAGGGTCTTATGTGATCAAATTTTCATTCTCTTGAGTACTAAAGGGCAATGAAAAGTGAAATTGTTAGGAATTTTATCATTTTCAACTTTTCCTAATTAAACCTTAATATTTTTGTTTGAGGTTATGTTCTATTGTTTTGAACCAAACGATACATCGAACCTTCGTCGAATAAAATCCGGCCCTGTATGCACCATCTTCGCAACACCACTAACAACTTCTTAGGTTTTCAATTTTTACTCTTCAAATATTCAGAATCATTCCCCAGCATTTCTGAAAATTGGTACACGCAATTTATGGGCCCATTATTCTTCAATAAAGGGCACTCCAGGAACTAACGTTTGCACTTCTATTCAAGTCAGTTGAAAAAATTTCAACATTTCCTCTAATTTTGTTTAGAACGATGCTTTATCGCACTGATGATTGATTAATTTACCCTGTCTACGACTTGGATCATTTTCAGAAAACATGAGCTGCTTGTTATCTGCCGTTGTCAAATTTGTTATCAAATTACAATTTTTTTCATCAGTAAAAGCCACAGAGTTACACCCAATGATTCTGCATTTTGCTGTTCTATCCTAGTTCTGTGAAATATACAGAAAAATCCGTATGTTACTCTCCTCCAATCCTAAAAAGAGGAAATAAGGGAGACAATTAGAATGATACAAGATAATTTGCAAGGACTGTTTTAGTAAATGGCCGTTTTTGGCCACAGCTCATGCCTTTAAAATATTGAACAGAAAAGACAGTTAGCCACGCCTAGTTAAGTTAAGCGATAAATTTTTCATTTCCTTTTTGATCTCATGCCTTTTTTGAAAAGTTGTTTGTAATTTGTGAGAATTATATGGATTGGTTACACAAATCGTTAGAACTGACAACGAATGCAGATAAAAGAGAAGCAGATGTTCCAAGCTAGATTTTTATTTTGGGTATTTAAAAATAAGACGAAATGTGTTATTAGTTATTCATGGCTGTTTTTTCATTTAACACTCAGTTAAGTAATACCCGAGATATATTTTCGAAAAACGAAAGAACTGAGTGTGGAAGTTCCCAATTTTTCAGAATTCGTCGAATTAATATTGCCAACGGGTTACTCTTTGGAGGCGTCTTCCTAAAGAATACCTTTCTTTCAAAGTGTATTTAAAGTAATTTTAAGTATGAGCGTGGCTGACTAGTTTCACTCGTCAGTTTTTTTATTTTTCCCCCTGGCTCATGCTCATTTTTTCCGGCTAGTTAATCGCACACCTTTAACCGCGCTACCTTTACAAACAGGCGTAAGAGTCACTAAAAAACTCAATGTGCTCGGACTCTCAAGACCTCGCGTAATATTAGAATGGAGAGTATAGCGTCCTCACAATTCGTCGCTCGTCTAACGGAGGGGCTCATATTTCCATTTCCACAAGAGCCCTGAAAAGCATGGAATCGTATAGGCGGCAGGGCTCATCTCAAAATGTAGTCAAGCTCTCCCGTCATAAGATCAACGAATTTTTTCATGCTATATCCGCTAATATATTAAAGACCGCGCCGTGAACTCGATTTATTAAATCAGATGTTTTATTCGATTGGCTCAAATCCAGGGGCAGCTTGGACGCTGCGTCGGACGCCTTCAAAATGCATTTATCAATTTGTATTGGTCTTTCCTCACTTCTGAAAAACTTATTTTTAACTCATTTTTACGCTGTACACAACTGATAATTACATTTCGGTTCAAAAATTGACTACATCTCTGTTCTTTGCACTCTTTTTTAGTATAGTCCTTTAAAATCATGACATAAGAGCCAACGGATTCATTTAAAAAAATGCCTTATCCATGACACCAAAGACACACTCCTTGGGGAATTGACCTAGGTTCATGGGTAAAATCGGAAGTCTTCTGTTAACTGTGCGAATATATCACATGGGTATGTCTATGTAGAAACCTAGACACACTTCTCCTTGCTCGTGGTGTTTCAAAGTCCCCCATTTTATTATCATATTTTTATGAAAATATCACCATCTTTTCTTGCATGCCGTATTCAGGAAATATTTCCCTCTCTCCATCTCTCCTGTAAAAACTGTACTCCGATGCCCTAAAAATGAGCTTATAAGAAATGCAATTCCAACGGATGATACATTTTATTACTTTGATAAGTAAGCAGAAATTGTTTGCCTCTCATTGAACTATTTTCTATGAATTATTCTTAAATTGTTTCACTCTTAATTAAAATTTAACAACCTCTTTTGCTTCTATGGGCTTAATTCTGTTTTCGTGGAAAAAACTACAAGTAATTACAGATTGAAAGTCAGGAAAAGTGAAAAAGAAAAGGGAAAAACAACATATAAAGGTTGGTAAAAGGAAAAATTTCTGCAAATTCAAAGGAAAAAGCGATAAAAATATATATGAAACTTTGAGAGATACCCTGGTAAAAATTGGCGATAGGAGCTGCGTTTCAAAATACCATACGAGTTCTTATAGCCGACTGACACTGAAGAAGGCGATAGAAAATCATATAGCTGGCTGTAGAAAGTGGAAATGATCATACGGCCGGGCTACACGAAGCGATAAAAAATTAAACAGCCGGGCTACAGTTCCTGTCGCCGGGCTTTACACTTTATCGCCTGGCTATTGCTTTTTCGCCATCGGCTAAAAAGACTATAAGAAATTGTGTAGAAATTCGTGTGCTTTGTAAATCCATAAGTTTGTACGGAATCACCATAATATTTCCAAAACGCACATTATATTTTCCTTTCCTACATATTGGTTCTCATCAATTAAAATCAGAATAATCCATACATAATGTGCAAACATTTCAAAGTCATGAGTTGAACAACGCTGACTCCGCGAGATTAAATAGTAGGGCCTAACACAAAGCGGAGCTGCACGCACTGGCGCCTACAAACCTAACAGGGATACTTCACGCATTGCAGGTTTGTAGGCGCAATGCGCGTTCCGCGCTGGCTGCCCGCCCGCCGCGCCGCGCCGAGCCGCGCCGCAGCATACCACGGCGCTTGAAGCAATTATTTCACACCAGAGGTATTGTACAGTATCGTACAAAATTGAAGGCGCTCCAACATATTAGAAATGACAGGCATCATTCAAAAATACGGAGCTTTCCTCGCAAAATAAATCAAGATACTACGGCCCAAAAAGAGAGCGGTAGTCCAAAAACTCACTAAGTCCTAGCATCCGTAGTTAGTAACGTTTAGCATACACTTTATCGTCAGGCTGTTGCTTAATCACCATCGGCTGTAAAAGGCTATAAGAAATTGTGTTATCGGCTATGAAGCTATTGGAAATCTTACAGTCGGCTGTAGGTCTATGGTATTTTGGAACACAGATTCTACACTGAAAAAAAAGTAGTTAGCGTTGAGAACTAATTTGATAAGTTCTCGCCAAGTAGAATCAAAATTAGGCTTCAGAACTAATTTATTGTACTGAAGCACCAATCAATTCGCTTCATACGCTGACTTGACTTTACTAGAGCGCGAACCAGAATTGAAAAACAGCACTAGCTGTAAAATTAGCGCTGTGGTAAGACAAATTCACTTTCGGGTCAAACTAATTCGCCCTCAACGCTAACTGCCACATTGTCCGTTACATTTATTTAGTTTCGAAAAAGTGGCGTCGGTACAACAACCTCAATCGCGTCAGCTCGTGAAAATCAATTAAAATGTGAAATTTCGGGCTCGTTTGACAATGTAAATACTCCCGGTATGATTTATAGTGTCCTCTCTTTCTTGAAAACGTTCGAAAGCAACATAAATAAACCTGTTAAGGTTAGAAATCGTCTGTTCGATTCGAAACGTAAACAAGCATGATATTCGTTGGAGTCGTCAATCTTCTGTATTAAATTGCGATTAAAGCGTTCCGCGTTCAGTTTATATTTTACGAAAATCTGTGAACTTACTGCTTACTTCTATAGTTCGTGTTCTCCCGTAATTTCAAAAGAATATCTCAAGTGTTCGGACGAGATATGTTTATTCAGTGTGAACATTCGCTACCGTTTCATGTGTGAAGGTGTCTCTCTCTAAAGGATAATTCTGTCTACTTGCACATACCTATGGGATATTCCTTTCCTCTGCCGTTCATTTGGAACCGGTCAGTTTATTTTTACCTCTCGTCTTTTAAGAAATCTTCTTTTCCTGAAAGTATTGTCCAGTTATCATTCGCTAAGCCGTTTCTCTCCTCTCTCAGTTTTGAGGTTAGGTTGACCCAACCCTACCGAATGCGAATTAGAGTAGCGGAATTAGTTTCCAGCACTAATAGTGGTTAGTGTACAGAAACCAAAAATCATGTGTGTCCAAATCACACAATTTGAGTTAGTGTATAGAAACCATTTTTAGTCCTCTGACGCTAACTCATTTTTTTCAGTGTACAGCCAATTTTTACCAGGGATATATTGATTTTAAGAACTAGACTTAATTTTGCGTAAATTTTTGATGACATTTCAGACAAATCCTATGATTGGATGAAGTCTCAGACTAGATGATTGGTCGCCGAGAGCGATGGAAAGAGGGGGTTCGGTTAGCGCTAGAATGAAGTTAACTAAAGTTGCATTCTTTTTCCATGAAAAAATTGAAATAAAAAAGGCTCTGATGCGTTCTGCCTAAACATAACCCTGTACGTTTGGTTATTGTATAATCACAAAATTTTATAAGAGTTGCTACACCATACAGGATGTTATAAAAGTCCCCCGGACCCCGGTAGCCTCTTACCTAAATGAGGTAAAGATTCAAAACTTGATGGACATTCCTAGATTAAAGAGAGCTACTTTTCGGTCCCTCTAAAATTTTCAGGGACACCCCCTATAGAGGCAGCCGATCCCAACTTTTTTTTTCAAATAGAGAGACCCTCTTGTGATACTTCGTTTAAAAGTACACAATTGAAGAACAATTCCACACAAACTTGAAGCCAGTATCTGAGATCGTATGAAAATGGTGAAAACCCGTTTGAAAAAGCGAATTAGACGCTATATTTTTTAAAAAACCGAGTTTTTAGGCAACTTTTTCCCAGTTAGAAGACCTATCGTATCTGATATGATAGAAGAGCCTGCTGTGCCTAGCCTAAACTTGATTTGGCAAAAGGCTCATTCTCAATACCAGTTTTTGAAAGAATACCCAATCGCCCAAAATATCAGAGAGCCATTGCCAAATGTGGAAGTAAGCATATCGATAGGTTCCTGGGAATAATTATTAGCCCTTTTCCTTGAGATTTTCATGGTTCAACTGAGGGCAGGAAAACTGCAACGTGCCTCATTGGTGCCTAGGGTTTTTTAAGACTTGAAATATACGAATATCTTAATTAAATTATATTTAATCAGTTAATTGTTGTCCCTAAATAGATTTGACTAAATTGCTTCGCACGACAAAACGGAGCACGGCTCTTAAAAGAGGTCAATCTTGGACCTTGAATTTGACAGCCAAATCGAAGAAAGCTCTGTTCTACTCTAACAGTGCGGCGCGACGTCCTATGCTATTACTCAATGAACAAATCATGAGCCAACTTCACGATACCATTACATTACTCGCATCAGACTAATTGTTTTATGCTTTTTATAATGGGGTAAGAGGCCTGAAATAAACATCCTACAGTTAAAAACTGTTTTCCTTCATGAGTCTTCAATCAGCGAATATCTTGTAAGGTGATATAGCTGACCAAAAACCGAAGTGCTTTCTTTTTGGATCCTTCGAGCCTTAAGCTCGAGTCCACACTCCGCGCATAATTGAACTAATCTTTCTGTGTATGAGAAAAAATTTCAAGCCATTTTATTCTTAATCCGGGGGAAATCTTCTCGTCGGCATATTAAATTGATTTTTATCAACAAGACCAAACTAGGCGCTAATCACTTTCCACAATAGAGTAAAGATATCGAATACTAATAAAGCTCAGTGTGGAAACTTGGAAACCAAGCCTATTTGGCGTGGACTCTACGTTGTCGAGTTTCTATAATCTATGAACAGGGTAGTGAAGTGGTGCTGATCCACACCATTTCACGGGGAAAACAAAGCAAACAAGTTCAAACATTTCAAATGGAGTCAAACTTTTTGGCTTTGTTTTCCCTGCGAAATGGCATGAACTCAGGACCATTTCACCATCTTGTTACTTACAGTTTGGGCCATTTTTTAGTGTTTCTTTAATCTATGAAGAACCTAATCGATAGAGATCGGTCGATAAAAAAACGATAAGATTAAAATAACGAACCCTCAGGCGAACAAATCTTAATTTTCAAACAGAACTGGAGGGTCATTAATGACTCACCGTCACCGGAGTCCGACTCATCTTCATCCTCGCTGTCGGAGCTTTCCCAGTGCTCAAAGAGTGAAGGATCAGGATCGTCGAAACAGTTTCCAGTCGTAAACGGGATGGCATGGAATGTATTCTTCTACTGGTTCCGGTTCGGGCTCTGGCTCTTTCTTCTCGGGCGATTTCTTTTTCTTCTTCACGATCTTTTTCTTTTTTTTAACTATTTTTTTCGCGACCTCTACCACCGGTATCTCGCCCGCACCGTCAGCATTGCCTGTTTCGAGTTCAGTCATTGCCATTTCACTCATTAACGAACACCTGACTCCGGGAACTGGAGTGTATACCACCACGGGAGCTCGGCAAATTTAATGGACGGCAAACTGCAAAATTTGGACGTATGCTTTGAAAGTCGAACTTAGGAGAAAGCAAAACACCATTTTACTCCAACCGTAACAAAAATAGCTGAAAACTATCGCGACCCTTTTATCGTTACCATACCTGTGTGCTTGATTAGCGGTAAGTATTTGCCCTTTCGATTACATCATCCTAGTATGAATTCGTGCGGTTTAAACTTCTAGGATATGAATTAAAACTACTTAAAAATGTTGAGACCCGATCACGAGGCCACGATACTGAAACGAAGCGTCATGAAGCTTCCAGAACACTGTGATTGAGTGGAAGCGTGTGGTAACTTATGGTGCGCACCCTATACGCGAATTGTGCATCGCGGATTGTGGGGTGTTTTGAAACTAAAAGGAGGAGCACTGAAGAAGGAAACGCGGTGTGTGGACGAACTTTTTGCCGGGTCTAGACGTACTGGCGGGGGTGGGTGCGGGGAGCGCACCGCACCAATCACGGGTTATTTCGAATTCAGACGCGCATGATGATGATGACGATGTTGATCGCGTTTGTTGACACTAAGTAATGACACTTGACACTTACTATTCACAAAAATACTCCATCACGGCTGCACACGTGAGCCACGGAGCAGTGTCGCCAACTCAACCGAGTCGGGGACGGAGGAGAAAAGCGCGGAAAAGTGGCCGTTCAAGAGTCGCTCCCTTCGACAGACTGATTCGAGAAAGTTATAATCGACATTTCACTGAGTCATTAGTACAATTTTAATTCTGAAAAGACAAAGAAAAGACCGGACAAAATGGTGGAGGTGAGCCAAATGGGTCAGTAAGACGTGCTCGGCCGTTCGGCTAATTCAACTGGCCACACAAGGGGTGCCACCTGTGCTCGCCACGTCATCCCGTCACCTAGCCTGGACTTCGAACCCGATTTTCGAGTGTTTCCTTTACTCTCATCTCAATTTAAACAATCCCCTAAAATTTACTGGAATTTCAAGATTACTTCAAACCAAAAATTATAATATAAACCTCAGCAGAGGGTTGAAAATTTTGAAAAAAAGAGGATTTATTATAGTTTTGGACAAAGGACGGTTATTAAGAGCTCGAAATGTCAGCTGATTGATGTAAAAATTAATTTAAAAGATGTATCAAATTTATACGTTTCGCGTGGATGGAATTTTTTTGAAGTTGAATTATACAGAAAAGATTTACTTATTGGTGGTTCTAGATTATTACGGTACTGCGTTTTCCGAGTCATCGACCCAGAAAAAGCTTAGTATGCAGATTAACAAAATTCAATTTACCTGCACAAGTTGGCACTGCGCTTTAAAAATCAAGTAAATATATGTACCTAGATTGTACATTAATTTTATATTAAATTACTTGTCTCGTACATAGGCAGTGAATTCTGATGTTATGAGCAGTCTTTAAATCAAGTGATATTAGCTCAAATCCAATAGGACTCTTCAGAAAAATTCAAATGGTGACTGCTGAAAAATGATAGATAAATAATCTCCAGATTCTGGTTGCTTCTCATCCTCCAAATGCAACTCAGGTGCATGGGTAAGAGCTGAACTTGGGGCGAACTGTACAAGCACTTAGAACTCAAATTAATGGTGTACTAAAGAGATTGCTGTGAATTTGACTGGTTTCCAAATTCATTACGTTTTTAATTAGCATTTCGATGCCAAAATAATAATCTATGCAGGTGAACTGAAAGTGCGTTGGAGGTGGAGATTATATTAGGAACATTTTCTAACTAAATTTAAGCTGCGCTGTCCTCATATAATTGCATGAATGAAAGAAGGAAAAAGTTCGCCTTGAGAGCCGACTTTTATAATTTGATTTACATGGCCATTTTTTTTCTTCCTTCCAAATTTCATCCTTAGAATTTAGGGGGAAGGATTACTTATTACTTCCTCAGAGGTATAAATGAAAAGAATTATGCTGTTATTCTTGTTGTTTCAACGGGCAAATAAATGTATTTTAGTTCAAAATACCTAGATCAAAGCATTATATTTTTGGCAATGCTGAAAATTAACGACGTATAAAGCACTGCAGATGGAAAGTTACTTTGGAGCTTATTTTCAAATAACAAGTTCAATGCAACGTGTTTCAAATTTATTGAACACGGATTGACTTGGAAATCTCGAGCATTTTTTAAGATATTTGACTTAATAGTAATTGTTCAAATGCCACTAAAATGTCGGCAACGATTTCTAGACGATTTTGTAGGCTGAGTTATACGGGTATGGAGAATGAAGCTGTAAGGTGCAAAAAGAATATCGTGGCATTTCTTTCTCATCAAATTAATATAGTATTCTTCCAAAAACAGCTCCTCTCAAATTTTGATCCGGAAAATTAGAGCTGGTTCATTTTACGGGGATTCATAGCTCCAAAAGTGCTAATAATAGTCTGAAATTTTCGAGAAATTAAATGAATATGCGCTTGAAATTTAGATCTTACATGAAATTTGGCACAATAAAGGATCTTTGCCCTTGAAGTAGATTTTTTTCGTCGAGTCTCGAAATAAGTACACATTTGGCACGCTAGAGGTTTGCGTAGATGTCTTTTATTCCAATTTGAAGACGTCAAATGCTTTGAATGATGAACTTCGTAACGCAGAGTGCTGGGGTAAGCTACGTCCACGTTGACCGAGTTGAATTTGATGGGGGAGTCATAAATTATCGCGGAAAAATCTGACTCTCAAACCGATAATAAAACTAAGCGAAAACCGAAAACCAGGAATTTAATTGAGGCTTTCTCAAGTAATGATGAGTTTACATCTGCGTGGTGGGTAACGAATTAATTTATTGTGTTAAAACATCTCCTCTTTAAAATTTCCATCATTGTATTTTAAAATTGTTCCCTCCCCAATAATTTGACTGATATTTATTGAACCTCAGTGGCGTGGCGTGAATTGCGATGTATCGATTGTTTTGCCATTTAAACGTATGGTAAGCTGCGAACACCCTGTTTATCGATCCTTTTCCATAGGTTTAAATGGCATAACAATCGATATATCGCAAAGCACGCCACGCCACTGGAACCAATCTAAGCTTCTTGCGACTCGTAGGTCATCAGTGTTTAAGAGCGCTTTATACGAAATTTTGTCAAATGTACTTCATGGCGTATGAGGCTTTGGCCACTAATGCTATTTTTATCATGAATCAATTCAATGCAAAATCGTGTCATCGTAAAGTTCTTTCCGTCCCTTGATGTAGTTTCTTTGTTCTGCGACAAATAATTATCTTATTTAGCCTTTAAACTAGGTATACTATTTTAAGAGGTCATAGTTAGTACGCAGTAATTCACAGCAGCTGAGCGCGGGTGAATATTCCCACAAACAACAAAATCGTATGATAAGCTAAGATCGTTACTTGCGGCCTTCAAGTGACTAGGAGGATAAAGGGCTCTTTTGAATGCTCTCTCAGTTCAAATCATAACAAAACCCGTGTCCTACACTTACAACGAATGAAACTCTTTTTATATTTTTAAAAGAAATTCGGATTTAAAAAGAAATGGTTATTTCACATCGATAGTGAAACGCCAGGAAAGTGTATCTCGGTTTGCGGCGTTGCAGACTTCCGGATAGCGTACTTTATTTCCTACACAAAAAACTACTCAACGTAATTTTTTAAAACTTCGGTGATTTTTCTTCTCTTCGTGAAGAGTATTTTGTGAAAATATTAAGCCATGATGCTGGTCCGAAAATAAAATAAGAGCGGGAATTTGTAACATCGCAATCTATATACATTTTTTTTTTTTTGCAGTGTCACCGTTGATATGACCTTAGGGAAGACGTCAATAACTAAAAATTTTAAAAACTTTCAAATTTGCAATTTATGCAGATTATGAAAAACTGTAAAATTGTGTCAACCAAACATATTTAATTGATGGTCCACACGAAAAACGAAGTAAACTTCGATAAGCTTTTCAGTTAGTAAGTAAAATGAAAAAGAGGCTAAATTTGTTCTTGCGCGCTGAGTACCCGAGGCTACATTTGAACTCTGGCAATGAGTGGAGGCATTTTGCTATGCCAGGCGGGTATGGACAGGAGGGGAAGGAGAGGCTTGCTGGGATCAAAGGGAGAGAGTTGACTAACATTGACACGGCGTGCAGTAGTCAAAAGATCACCTTGGAAAAAGTGTGGGATCGAAAATAATTGCAGCGGATCGTCAAATGTTGAAGGAGCATTGCCAATCCGTCATTATCACCTTCGATTAAGCAATCGACCAATTCGTCTATAAATCTCTCCACTGTCAATTTTTGATTAATTGCTTGGCAATTCATACCGTGTCAAAAACGTTTGATCTTCATTTCCTTATGAGTGTGACTTTCATTTCTCGAGTTCGGGGTAAAATATGAGGGGAGGGGTCGGAAATTTTATACGCTGAGGTCTTGAAAATGAAACAAAGCACGGTTTTTATTCGGTAAAGAATGCTTGTGTGTGATTATCATCAGATCAAAGTGATATTCTACGTCTCATTTTTTGCGCACTTGATTTTTCTCATGAAAAGCGGCGCTAAGTCTGTAGACTAGTCCAAGTATTATTTGGGATAGCAAGAAAAACTTTAGCGTGACCAAAGTGTGGATTTTATCCTTATATGAACAATTCCAACTCACTAGGAAACCAATAAGAGCCCAAAAGTTGAGTTCCGCTGACATCATATATAGCACATCTGTCCATTCAAATGGACCGCGTTTAACAAAAAGGAACCAAGCCGTATCAGCCATTGCCAAATACTGGTCAATTTTATGTTTTACGAGAGAACGTTTGTGCAGATTCCTTTGAATATTTTAAGGAATTTGCTTCGCACAATGGAGAAAACTCACTGTTTCAAAATCCGATTTTTCAATCCAACTCGACAAGGATCTCTCAAATGAATATATTGCTACCGTAAACGAAGGTCCCTTCTCGTGGATGAAGGCCACACAAATCGATCAACTTGTCCTTCTGCCTTCATTTAATTTCTTTCACTGGTCACTTCTCTCCCTTTAAAAACCCCTTTTCACGGGATAAGTAATTGTTACGGGCTTAGACCCGACTTAGGTGGGTTTAGAAGTAAGTTCCTCCAAGACTTTATTCTCTTTATTTTTTATCAGTTTTGTATATGTCGCAGGCAATTAGTCAAATCAGGCATTTAGTCAAATGCCTAGGCAAATAGTCAAGAAATGTAAGAAACTAACGAAGTTTACTATTTGCCTAGGCATTTGACTAAATGCCTAGGCGCTTGATTAAATGCCTAGGCATTTTATTAAATGCCTGAGCATTTGACAAAATGCCGAGAGGTGATCAGGCACATAGTCAAATGAACGGACCGGGGCTAGAGGTGCTTCCATCGCATTTTGAACCGATCACCGTACACGGCTCTGTTTGGTTTCGGAACCGAAAATGGGTCTTGGAAGCACCAATATACCATCCTCCATTCTTGCTAAATTAACGACTGAAGAAGATTTTGAAAACTTGCAGAACAAAGGGAATGAAGAAAGAAAACGCTCTAGGGATTCAAATGAGCCGGAACCATCGGATGCACCTGTAGAAAAAGCTGCTAGATTGGAAGATGACATAAATGATGTCCCTTGCTGTAACTGTCAGACAGGTGGTAAAACTGAACAGTGTTCGACATGTCCTAATGTCTGCCATGCACAATGTGGGCAAACTACCCTCGAAGACGGGCAAACATCCCTTACCTTCCTTTGTAACTTATGCCAGAATGAAATAGTAATTCGTCAGACACGTTCTGAAACTCATGAAAGGCAAAAAGATGCAGCAGCTGGCATGGCAGAATCAAGTAAAAAACTGTTTGATGATTTACAAATAGAAGACAAAGTTATTTTAGCCGTCCCAAAAGTCGATAGAGGGCCGCTTGATCATCAGAATGTACAAGGTTTCGTAACAGATATTCGTAACGGAGTTTACCAAGTCGGAACTATTGGTGGAATCATAAAAAAATTGGTGCGCCAGACCTGACCTTCGACGAATCGACTGTGTTGATTTCGACTTTTCACAAATTCCGCGAGAAAAATTCATATCGATCCGTGAGGCGGTTGCAGCCGGCTCTATGTTTGGCGGCCAAGGTGTTATGAAGTGTTCCTGTAAGCCAAGCAATTTGACTATTTGCCTGATTTTTAACGAGTTTCACTATTTGCCTAAAGGCCATACGGCATTTAGTCAAATGCCTAGGCTCTTTATCAAATGCCTAGGCACTTTATCAACTGCCTAGGCGAATAGCCAAAGTGGGTTTTCGGTAAAATTTGACTATTTGCCTAGGCATTTGACTAAATGCCTGATTTGACTACTTGCCTGCGACATATACAAAACGGTCAACAACCCTGGTAAAAATTGGCGATACGGGCTGCGTTTCAAAATACCATAGGAGTTCTTATAGCCGACTAAAGAAGGCTATTGAAAATCATATAGCTGGATGTAGAAAGCGGAGTAAATCATATGGCCGGGCTATACGAAGCTATAAAAAAGTATACAGTCGGGCTATAGTTCCTATCGCCGGGCTTTACACTTCATCGCCATTGGCTATAAAAGGCTAAAGGAAATTGTGTAGAAATTCGTGTGCTTTGGAAATCATTAAGTTTGATACGGAACCACCTTAATATTTACAAAACACACATTATATTTTCCTTTAAAACATATTTTTTTTCATCAATTAAAATGAGATGGTCCATACAGAGTGTGCAAACATTTCAAAATCATGAGTTGAATAACGCTGACTCCGCGCGATTAAATATTAGAGCCTAACACAAAGCGGAGGGGCGACGCATTGGCGCCTACAAACCCAACAGGGATACTTCACGCATTGCGCGGCGACGCACTGGCGCCTACAAACCTAACAGGGATACTTCACGCATTGCGCAATGCGTGAAGTATCCCCGTTAGGTTTGTAGGCGCCAATGCGCGTTTTGCGCTCTCTGCCCGCCCGCCGCGCCGCAGCGTGCCACGGCGTCTGAAGCAACTATTTCACACCAGAGGTATTGCACAGTATCATAAGAAATTGAAGGCACTCCAACATATTAAGAATGACAGGCGTCCTTCAAAAATACGGAGCTTTCCTCGCAAAATAAATCAAGATACTACGGCATAAAAAGAGAGCGGTAGTCCAAAAACTAACTAAGTCCTAGTATCCGTATTTAGTAACGGTTAGTATGAACTTTATCGTCTGGCTGTTGTTTAGTCGCCATCGGCTATAAAAGGCTATAAGAAATTGTACAGCCGGCTACAGAAGCTATTGGAAATCTTACAGCCGGCTTTAGGTCTATAGTATTTTGGAACACACTTTCTACTGCCAATTTTTACCAGGGAAAAGCGGTAGTTCTACTGCAAATTTTCCTTTGATCGCGATATTTATAGGATGAAAATCGCAGTTTGATCGTTCCTCAAGACTTCTGTTCAACTTAGAAGAGGGTTTAAATAGTGTTCCTCCTTCAGGACTATTAATGCATAAAAAACACAAAAAACGAAGGGTTGGTCAAACCGCGAACTCCAATCAAGATGCTCTTTTTGTAGATCCATACAAAAATCTTGACTACGACTTAGTCCATTGTTTGTCTCTAGAAATTCTTGTCAGCTTGAAAGGTCTTCTTTCAAGCAGCATTCACGTATATTTCAAATCGCTCGGGACTTGAAATAAGTAGTCGCTGGGTGCATTGTATGGATCAACGAAAAGAGCATTTTAATTAAAGTTTACGGGTCGAAAAATCTTTGTTTTTTTGTGTTTCTTTGTGAAGAATAAACGAAATTCATGCGGAATAACAGAGACAGACTATCCTAAAAACCTCACTATTTCGAACTGCATTTCAACTTGAATTTTTAGAACACATCACGCGTGAATGGACGTACCTCCGGCGGTCGGCGGTTTTGTTCCAGCATGAATCGTCGCAAGACCAAAATTTATGGCAGGATTTCAGCTTTCGCTGTGCCTATCAATATTCTAAAACTGTTAAAAATAATCGAAACTAAAAGTAATGGGTATCTTATTTTTGATCCATCAATGTATTAGCAATATTTTACGGTAATGAATCAATAACTTCAGAAGGTGAGATAAAGGGGGAACTGAAGTAAAACTAAAGATGTTCTATGGTGAAGTCATACAGGTAGCAAAGCGCCGATCAGCACGTGTTTCGAAAAATTTGTATTTCTCTTACCAGGGGTTGTCTAGCCGACATCCCGGGCCACGTCGAACCGAAGAAAATTACGATTAACAGCTTTTTGTGACAAATTACCCAATACAATCTGAGAGGCACAGCGTCGCCGCAGCCTATGGACCGATTGTAAGACCTCTGCGGGCCGATTATTGAAATTTATAGACAAAGCTAAAGACAAAGAAAACAAAAGAGATATTGAGGGATCCTATTGGTGAAAGCGGGTCCTTGTAATGGACAAAGAAGGTAGGTAATAGACTAAGAAATGGCAACCCACGAGGGAACCGATAGTTAGTCCATCATTTTCTCCCTTAGTCTATAGGAACCAATTTATTCAACTAATTTCAATCAATAGGATCGCTCCATACTCATCATGTCCTCTTTGTCTATCGCTTTGTCTATCAATTTCAACAATCGGCCCGCTGGTCAGGTACTTGTCAAAGTAGTGGTTTGAGCTGACCGGAGCTTGACCAGAGGTAGGAGTGTATCACTCCCGGTTTTCTTCATGTCAAGTCCCGGTCAGCCTTTGTTCTCTCTCGCAAACCAATAGTTAGCCTGATTAGCAGATTTACTGCTGGTCAGAGTCTGACCCTTGGTTTGGTGGCTAGAGGTTGACAAGAGATCTTACAAACGGCCCTATGTCAGTGCTTTGCGTCAATTGTTTGAGCTTGCAGAAAGCCGGTACGCCTGTAGTTTCTTGCGTATGCAGCACAGATAACCGTAGAAGACGTTTAGTTGTATCTAGGCGTTAGCACCCAAGTCACGCCTCTACGTCGCTAAACATTCTGCCGTGCTAAGGAAGAACACCGTATGAAAATTCGAGGGTTGCCAAATTTCTTTCAATAAAATGTTTATTATTTTGGCAACTTGTGAATATTTTTCCTTGAAATTTTCAGGAGCTTTAGGTGAAATTGCGACTAAAATTATCTGAGAAATTGGAAGAAATATAGTCATAAGTTTTTCGGGAAATTCGTTTTTTATCAATGGAAATTTGGCAACGCCTGAAGGTTCATACGGCGTTCTTCCTTAGCACGGCAGCATTGTAAACATTGCACACTGCATGTTACTTCATTGTGTTATTGTAACATTGAATAACGGTTTAATTACCTCATCATGTGAAAATGTCAGAATTTTTCATAACATCACTAGCGTAAAATCTATTACTTTTTCGTTGTAAGGTCCAAGTTAGCAGAATTATTAAGAAGAAGTATAGAAATGAAAGTAGAACGTACCTTACCTTCACATTTGAGTCCTTGCCTAAGTAATACATAAATTAAGGAACCGCAGTGATCACAGAATGTAGGAGACATAAAATTATGGATTTTGAACCGATGAGGCACGTCTATTTTAAACCTTTCTCTCAGGTACTGCAACCAAAAACCATTTAGAAAAATAATCGACAGGCTGAATTTCAACAAAATCTTTGGAAAAACAAAGAAAAATTCAAATACGTTGTCCATCAAATAGGATACTATCATTACAAAAAGTTAGATTGCATCGCACATAACGTCGTTTCCTGTACAAAGGAACGTTACTCCATTCTGAGGCCGCAAACTTCACTCAAATGATTCAATTTTTTCAAGGATGTACTCTTGCAATTTTAGTCCAAAATATTTCTGATTTCTGCACGAGATCAGAGGAAAAATCAGATAAATTTTTAATCTAAAATACCCAAAATTCTTCTTGTAAAAATGCAATCTGCGAGGGGAAACTTGGCAGCACTGAAATTTAGTTACGTTCTTTCGTAGGGGAAACAGCGATTAATGCGATCAGTCGTTGTGATGTACCTTCTCCTGAGGAGGTTCTGTCCGATTTTATGATCTACCTCCGCTCTCGAATCGGCAGGATATTATATACTATCTTAACTCAAAATTGCTCAAAAATTGCTACAAAGTAACACTAAATCGTACTATTATCATTGGCGGATCAAGCAATTTGGCAACACCGGATTTCCTCCATTTAAACTTATTGAAATGTATCGATCCTAAGAGGGGCTAGGTGCTCCGACAAGAATCGATTATATAGCATAGAGTTAAAAGGAGCAAATACGGTGTTGCCTTGCTGGATCCGCCTCTGACTATTATTCACTTTTTACTGTATGTACTGATAGATCTATTGGAATTATTTCATTTGATTAAGTTCAAATTAAACCTAAGATCCATTCAAAAGTGGTAGGGAGTTGAAGGGTTTGCTTTGCATTCCTTTTTCACTGCTTATGGGAAGCGCTATACACCAAACAGTTGGCTATATTTCAGTTTATCAAACGCCATTGTATTACCTGCGCCTAAAAAGATGGATCATATTCAATTGGGCGCCAAATCTGATGGGATACAGACAAATTTCTTTACCCACAATCATTAAGGGAGTTAAGAACCCTTGCCATGAAGGTAGCCTTCCATCAATCCGTTTCTACCTGACGATCCAGATGTTTGGAATCTTTCGTCGTTGTCGTAATTCAATATTTGAACTTGCAACCATGGAGGTTGGATGCAATAAAAATAACGTATCTTATGAACCCAACGATCACATCAAAGTCCTTGCTGATTTTTAATAAAAAATATAACAGGAACAAAGTATTTCTCTTTGTAGTAGGTTGAACTTTCTTGGTTTTGGACTTGGGAAAACACAGTAGAAACAGCCTGTGCCGCACTTAATCTGGTAAGTGATGTCGGAAAATTCGATCTATTAAATGTTTTGGGCAAGGGACTGTCCGTTCATTTTTAAACAAGTTCCATGAAACATTTTACACACGGGAAGCATGAAATCTTATTCATCTCTGATTATTTAGACATCACTTTAATAAATGTTGCGATTGCGAATATTTTTGGCAGGCAATTGAGATCTCTGATCAATTCCAAATCAATTCTGAAGCAACAGAAAAAGTAAAATGCGCTGTGTGCATGCTGCTCTCATCAAATAAGGCGTGTAATCCCACGATCAGTTAAAATAATGATCTCTGCTTGCACAGCGGTAGTCATGATGGGGTAGCCGTCCATACACGAAGTGTAGTAACATATCAACGCGGCACGGCAGCGAAGCGCAAGGCAAAACGCCTTCAATTTTCGCCTATGCAACACGGACATCCTTCGAACACGAATAGTTGTATCAAGGCGTTGCTTTGCAATCCACGGGTATTTGCAACCATGCTACAGCTACAGTGTGAAGCCATTCTGGTGATAAGAGGAATATAACGCAATAGTCCGATTCGATAATAAAAAATAAGAAAAATACATTTAGAAAAATAGGTTCAACAAAACAAAATGGGAAACAAACACAGCTAGGCCGTTGTGGATTAATTATATGATCATTTGAACCAAAAATAAAATAAAAAAGTTGAAAAATTAGTTTTAATTTCTGAATTCTTCTTGATTTTAATTTTCTTGTTTTTGCCTTTTGGCTCTTTTTTCTGTTGAAAATTGGCATATAATTGGTCCGACCGACACGTCCTGCCATGTGTGTATTTGCCATTTAATTCTGTGATACCTATTTTACAATGTATTTATCTTTTATCTTATGTTGATGAGGATATAATTGTTTCGTATTTTCGTCCTTTGGCGATAAAATTAGCAAAGTATGCTATGAAAGCGACTTATCCTAAAAGTTTTGAATTTCCTGAACGGAAACTGTAAAGGAAATACTTACTATCGTACTTTCGGAATCTTGACTAGAGCCTGGACACTTGGATAATAGTTTTTCATGACATTTTTTATGAACTGCAGTTTGACATACTGAAACAAAAAATCAAAATATCAAGTATAGCAATTGAAACAACATTCGTGAAAAATCAAAATCAGTCTTAAAATCAGGATAGAAAAGTAACTCTTTATAAAGAGCAAGTTTTTTTTTTTTTTTTTTTTTTTTTTTTTTTTTTTTTTTAAATGCTGCTGTTTTCTCTTCCTTTCAATTACAGTAGAGCCAATTATTCCACATTAATCAACCGTATGATTATTTACATTATTTATTACACCATTTTAATGTGAATCATATCTGAATAGTTTGTGAATGTATGTGACATAGTTGAGAAAAATCGAAAATTATATTAAATTTGAATTAACTTTCTTTCACTGCCTAAAGAATTCGGTTTCGCATCATTTGCCGGAGATTACCCAAATAAAAAAAAAGAAATCGATTGGTCTCTCATTCTTTGGGCTGTTTTTTAGGGCAAACAACGCAGAGCTTATCCCTATGAGGAACAAAATGTGGATATATAAGAACCTCTTCTTTTTTAGTCGCATATGTGAACTGTATATCGACACACAGAGGAACTATTGTGGTGGGGGTGTTGGGTCAAAATGCCAAATAATAGAAAAAAAGTCTAAAACTCATACATTTTGACGGCGTAAGTCCGCAGTCACATATCTCGTGGTGTCTGAAAATCTCCGCCTCTATGTTATTTTTTTTTAAAGGAGAACAAATTGTCATCATTCCTTGAGGTGTTTGCAAAATTTTCTTTGTACAGAGAAGAAAAATCACGGCAGTTTTAAAAAATTGCCGTGGAGTAGTTTCTCGTTTAAATAATAAAGTATGACAAGAAGTCCTCGACGTCGCAAACCGAATCATGTGATTGCCGACTTACACTGTCGATTTGCAGAGATAAGGATGTTCATACTGCCGAAAGTTCCAAATATATAGAATGTCCACTTGGGGTAGCGTGACCGAAACAAAAATGACCGAATATAAGTTTCCTTTATTTTTCATGCCGTAAGTGACTATGAATGGGAACCATGCTTGAAAGAGTTGTAAAGCTTACTTAATAATTCTGCTCGAGCAGTGCCACCGTGACAAATGGATTAAGTACATTGTTGATATTTCTGATATCATATGAGAAATATGATAATAATCGCTCAATTAAATAAAGTAAAATCAGCTGCAAAGCCTTATAGGAATTGCTCACTATGTTTTGGGTTTCTAGTGAGCTGCAAAACGAGTGATGAGGAAAACAATGAAGCATGAGGAGTTCTGGAAACAGACAGATTACGTCTCAGATACTTTACCACGAAAGTATAAATATATATTTGGTCATGTTACGTTACCTCTATCAAACTCTATAGGCATTTGGTCATTTTGATAGTATAGACTTGTTTACCTCTAGATGCATACGTGTATTGAACATTTTTATCCGTCACCAACTCATTACACCGCGGCGTGCCATTGGAAGCATTCGTCTCACAAACGCCTTCAATTGAGAAAGTATGCAGAGCAACGCTTTAAATTTGCCTATATGTGTATTTGTAGGCTTTTCTGAACGGCTCATCAATGGGCGGTGAAATTTTGCAATTGAAAGCTGATTAGATTGGACAAGAAATTAATCGATTCCGTGAGTTATGATAGTTATAGATATGGACGGTTTCTTCCGAACTGTCGGCTTATAAACCGTTTTATGACCTCCATAACCCATAAACTCTCATTGTCACTATGTTTATTTTTTTTACAAGTATAAAATCCTGTAATTGTGTTGATAATACGTCTGTGTGCTTAAAAGGGTATGAAGCTGTCTCCTTGCCCTGTTTTTAGTTGTTTTCCAATGAGTGGTAAAAAGTCGGTTTTCAACTGAATGAAACGAAAAGAGGAACATTTATAAGTAGCCCTAACATATCAGAGGGATGATTACTGACAAAAGCCCTAGATTTTGGACAAATTTAAGGACTTACAATCCGTTTTCCTGCGCACGATATTTTATTTGAGGTAACTGAATAGGTACTTACACTGACATTGATACCCTTGTTTCCCAAAACCCCTGAAACAGAACAAAAGTAACTTTTTAGTTGCGTAACCCAAACAAAAGAATAATGCATAAGGATGAATGCATTCAGAAAGATAATTCATTTAAAGATGGTGCTGAAAAAAAATGATGTACAGTGGCGTCAGAGAATGACCCGAGTAGTTCGATACAGCGACCTATTGTCCAATGTCCATCCCCATTCTCTATATATCTGAAGTCAAACCTACGCCTTATTAACCTCTCTACGCATAAAAAGCAAGGAAACCTCTTTGACGAGGACTCTATGGAGCTCTAAAAAGTTCTTTTCCTTTCATTCATCTTCTTTTAACTGACTTTAAGTGTACATTTTGCCTTTTTTCAGCTTGAAAATTCTCGTTTTTTCCTGGATTCTTTCTTGAGGAAAAAACATCCCTGTGATGAAATTTTTAATGCAGCTAAATAAGTGAGGATGTTATAAAGAAATGAGTACGTTTTAAAAAATAAGGGTGTTGTTTATACAATAATTCCCTCGAAAATTGATTTCCTGGTAAATTCTGTATTTCTTTTAGGTACCTACATACTTTTAGAAGACCATTTAGGTCTCAAGCGATCTATCATTTTCTGAGAATGTCAGAGTTTTTACACTGGCTTCTCCAAGACTGCTGTACAGCAATCCTCCGTGCTAGCTTTGGCCTATACTTTTAAAGCGGGTAATGAAGCTTCCACTAGTTTGCACCAAGTTTTAATACTTCAGTGGGTCATTTCATGAGGGAATATACCAATCCCGGTATATTGAAGCGGCTAATTTTCCTAAATTACGATTCAACCATCGTGAGAATTTGCGAATCCTCCGATACATCTCATCATCACATCGCTGTATTTAAGTCACTCTTTGCCGCTTGTCTCGCGTAGAGGAGATGCGCCTCATTTGCCGGACGTTCATTGATCGGTCAAAATCAAAATTACTTTTTGGAAGAGGCAGGGGGTAAGGAAATAATGAAAGAACATAGAAAGAGACATTTACCATAAAAAATCTTTACAAAATGCACAGAAAGTTGGTTGCCGGAAAAATTTGGCGACAAAATAATGGCCTTTGACATTATGAACTTTGTGGTGTTTAATAGCCCCTCTTCTTCTCGTGATGGCATGACTCCTTGCTCCTCGTTCGTCGGCTGGAAATGAAAGAAACCCATAAAATTAGACTGACACGTTTTGAAATTCTGAAAACATAATTGTTTGATCTAAATGCTTACTCTTGCACACTGAATGGGTCAGTTGCGCTGGTCACTGAATTGTGTATTTTGATGCTTGATTCTAGGAGATTAGCTAAAAATATTAAGATCTGTTCCAACCGCAACTTTCTACGTTCAATATTAACCGAAATATCGCCCTGTGAAAAGTTGGGTTTATGACGTCATCCACCGCGGTAGTGACACCCTCGGTTTCTTCCACCTTGGTTTTATCAGTCAGGGAGACGCACATTATATAGCACTGGTTACTCTACGTGAAACGCGGATGAAAGCAAGTGGAAGAAACCAAGGGTGTCACTACCGCGGTGGATGCCGTCAAAAACTCGACTTTTCAAAGGGCGATATTTCGGTTAATATTGAACGTAGAAAGTTGCGGTTTGGACAGATCTTAATATATTTAGCTAATCTACAAGAATCAAGCATCAAAACACAATTCTGTGACCAGCGCAACTGACTCATTGCATAAAAAGTGCAAATGTACGTCAAACAATGTGCACGTTATTTTCTGAAGCTTACTGATCTCTAAGGTTTAATTAATGAAATATTGACTTTTTGTGAAACCATTTACGTAACCACATCTGCAGACTTTGACCGGTGACGGCATGGAAACCAGTCATACAATCAGCGAGAGAGAGAGGCAGCGTTTGTCCAATAAGAAATTTGAGGGCGTTGTTCCTCGACTCATCCATTCATCTGTGAAATCGAAGAACAGAAAATATTCTTTGGCAGCCTTCCAGTTGAGGAGTAAAAGTTTATCATAAATACAAAATGCACAGCTCCAATGACTCGAAAAATGTTTATTTTACTCATGTATTTTAATTAGGTCACAACTATTGCCTTCATCGACTCGTCAATTTTTACTTTCTCCCTCGTATAACCCTACTTTATTGATGACGAGTATACTATCTGAATTTATATTATTCAGGGCTATATCAAATTTCTCTAAAAAATACTAAAAAATCTCTGTTGTGTAAGACCTATCGAATAAGTTACGGCCTAATATTCCTTTGCAATTCTTGCTAACCACGACTATATTCACATGAGAATCCATGTAAGAGATTGCATTTTATCACAAAAACACATATACATACATGTAAAGTTAAATTTCTTGTGGAGGTAATTAGACATTAAAAACCCCTATTTTTGTTTACATTAAACTTAGACGCTCAGCTGCTTCACGGTGTCTGATTGCTTCGCTCTCAGAGTGGTAATATGTTGTATTTCATGCAATGGAGTACTTTCACGTAAAATTATTTCTCAGTGAATATCCTGGGCTCATCATAGTTGGCACGGATGTGTGCGAGTAAGCTGTTTGTGTCATCGTTCAATATTTGTTTTCCGTTATTTACGGAAAAGCGAAGAGGTGTGAGCTCAGTTAGTTTCCATTGAGTGAAGAGAGCAGAAAATGAGCCTTGCTTTGTCAGAATTCCTCCACTCTAACCCCTTTCGGATACTACCACCACCTCCGTGAAAGTAAGATCAACCTTCGGAGTGGACTCCCACCTCCCATAGGTAGCAAATCGCGATAAATAGCGATTTTATGGGTTGGTTATCGTGATTATATCGGTGGCAATATTTTGAGGTGTTATCGCATTAAATAATCGCGAGTTATGGCGATTACATCACTATACACCGCAATTATTGGTTCGATAAAATCGCGATAATCGTCGATAAAATCGAGATTATATCGCCATTTATCGCGATTTTTTTATCGAAAATATGAGATGAATTGATATCGCGATAAAATCGCGATTTTATCCTAATAATGTCGACGATAATCGCTCAGATGATGATGATGATCCCAGCGATTTTATCACCGAAAAAATTGCAATATATCCCAATTTTTCCGTTGAAAAATGCTACTTGGGTTGTCTACTTCTCAAATACATGTGAGTGCAGTTATCTTATGAGTTCTACCTGACTGCACTACGTCATACATGAGCATTTGTACATAGGATGATCGAGCGGGCATGCATAGCTAACATGCAGTTTCTGTCAAGATTGGATGAATTTGGACAGTTTGTGCCCAGCTGCACATACGATGCACTACCAGATTCTCCGAAAAGGAAATAGTGCCTTGCCCCCTCCCCCACCTCCCCCGTAAAAGCTGTATAGCTAGGTTCATGTTTCTTGGCAAATGTGGGAACGTGAAGTGAGAGTGTATTTCATTTTGGTTCGTTGTGTGCATGAAAATATCTGGTACCCAAAACTTTAGTCAGAGTGACTGAAAACGTAGGTCCAGCGCGCAGTTTATGTGAGAGCCAGAACCACCCATTAAACTAATGATGACCGTTGTTTATTTTAGAGTAAATCCATTTTATCCAAATGAATCTATGTTTTTGGCATGTGACCAAACCATTTTTCTCGTTTATACCTACGTACATAAATAAATAAATAGTTTCAAGGCAACGGTAAGCTTATGGATTATCAATACTTGGAATGCTATTTATGAAACCTTTTGAATCATTTCCCAGGATTGCCCTCAAAATATCCCAACATTTATTGACCAGCGATAACGGATGACCGCATAAACAACTCCAGCTCAGAAAAGCATAATCTATTCCCTGCACGTGAATTTATGAGTGATGATAAATTTCATTTATCCGCGCTCAAAAATTAAATTTTAAATACTTTCCTTGACGGTCTACGGCTTTGAATTGAAACGCTATCTTTGCGTTTCTTCTCTTAAATTTCAAATAAAAGATGACATATAAGATAGAATTTTAAAAGCCATTCCAAAAGTTGTTTGAAATACATTGAATTTATAAAAAGAGCCCAATTATATACCACATTTATCTGAGTTCAACTGTTTTTTTTTTAAAGCAAAAAATTAGGAAAATTAACTATGCTCCTGAATTTCTCAAAAATTACCAAACCTAAAGGCCGATTAAAACATGCTTAGATGTAGTTAAAAGCCATAGATATAATTTATAATCCTGTCGAAGATTTGTGCTCTCATATTTTGTTTTACGGTTGTCAAATCAATAATTGAAAACGGTCCCTCGATTTGAGACCAACAATCTAAGTACTTCTTACTCATGAATTTTCATGAAATCCCTGGTAAAAATCGGCGGTAGGAGCTGCGTTCCAAAATACCATGGGAATTCTTATAGCCGGCTAAAGAAGGCAATAGGAAATCATACAGCTGGCTGTGGATAGCTGAGCAAATCATATAGCCGGGCTATACGAAGCGATAAAAAAGTATACAGCCGGGCTATAGTTACTATCGCCGGGCTTCACACTTTATCGCCATCGGCTATAAAAGGCTATAAGAAATTGTGTAGAAATTCGTGCGCTTTGGAAATCATTAAGTTTGATACGAAACCACCATAATATTTACAAAACACACATTATATTTTCCTTTAAAACATATTTTTATTCATCAATTAAAATGAGAATAGTCCATAGAGAGTGTGCAAACATTTCAAAATCATGGGTTGAAAAACGCTGACTCCGCGAGATTATATATTGGAGCCTAACACAGAGCGGAGCGGCGTGCTGCCAGAGTTAAGCGCGCACTAGCGCCTACAAACCCAACAGGGATACTTCACGCATTGCGCAATGCTTGAAGTATCCCTGTTAGGTTTGTAGGCGCTAATGCGCTTTCTGCGCTGGCTACCCGCCCGCCGCGCCGCAGCGTGCCACGGCGCTTGAGGCAACTATTTCACACCAGAGGTATTGCACAGTATCATAAAAAATTGAAGGCACTCCAACATATTAAGAATGACTGGCGTCCTTCAAAAATACGGAGCTTTCCTCGCAAAATAAATCAAGACACTACGGCATAAAAAGAGAGCGGTAGTCCAAAAACTAACTAAGTCCTAGTATCCTTATTTAGTAACGGTTAGTATAAACTTTATCGTCTGGCTGTTGCTTAATCGCCATCGGGTATAAAAGGCTATAAGAAATTGTACAGCCGGCTACAGAAGCTATTGGAAATCTTACAGCCGGCTTTAGGTCTATAGTATTTTGGAACACACTTTCCACTGCCAATTTTTACCAGGGATGTATAATTTGCAAATGATTTCATTCGTATACACCATAAAAGTTGATCTCAATATATTGGTCACTACTTGATTGGATCTCACAAAAAAATCAAGAAACTTTTTATTTTCCTTTTTTGAATTTTTCGTGAGGTGATACAATGAAAATGTAATACAACTAAAGCAGAATGATCTCCATTATTTTTTCTTCCGCTCCGTGATTGCAGCGCGTTCAATACGATCTGCGATTCAAAAATTCTTTCTGGCTAGCCTTCCCTTGGAAATTCTCGAGTACGAGGTTTGGTCGTTTAAAGGGAGGGCAACATATCCATGAATGAAGAATCTAACGGTGGGGAACTCACGGTCTGCTGGTAGTGACAAGTTGGTATTGTCACTGAGATTCCTGTGCACACCAGTTGGGCAACCCGGCGGCCTCCCATAAGACCTTTGCCTAACCTGCAATGATAACATTTAAATTTAACACATGACATCAATGAATATAGATATTTTAGCAACGTTTGAACTGTGAATTTTCACTAAATAGTAGAGGAAGAGAGAAAAATTGACTTTTTTTTTTTTTTTTTTTTTTTAATGTACCGAGAAAAATCTTTTAATGATTCATTTGGTCTGTTTCAATAAATGGTTATTAGACACAAATATTTAGATGTCCATGAAACTCAATCGGTAACTACTAAAAGTGGATTAGGCTCAACCAGAAAGTATTACAAAGTAATCACCCACAAGTAAAAAAATCCATGCCGCGTGGGCTGCATGGGGCTGGTAAATAAATACGAGTTTTAAACATATATATCGACGGTGTAAGTCGGCAATCACATAACTCGGTTTGCGACGTCGCAGACTTCCTGTCATACGTTATTTTTTAAACGGAAAACTACTCAACGGCAATTCTTTAAAACTTCCGTGATTTTTCTTCTCTGTGCGAAGAAAATTCTGCATAAACTTCAAGGAATTATGTTGATTTGTTCTCTTTTAAAAAAATAACATAGAGACGGAGATTTTTAGACACCGCAAACGAGTTATGTAATTGCCGACTTACATAGTCGATATGTAGAAATACGTCGTAAGAAAAAGAATCAGACATCAAATTGAATAAAAAAACCGAGTGTCAGGGATTTTTTTGTGACAACTACTCCCAGAAATCCCAAGTCGTGTCTAATTAATCCGAGCCCGACTATCTACTGTGGAGGAGTTATGCGGCGATAACATATGATCTTTATACATAGGTATAGGTTTACAAATACATCCTAAAAAAAGAATAAGACATCAAAATGAAAAAAAAATCGAGTGTCAACAAGGCTGAATATAGGGGAACCTTGATTGGGCCATGTTTCTTAACTCTTTTCCCGAATCTGAGCGGCACCTCATCGACAACAGAGAGCAGAGCATTGCGATCTCACGTCTCTCGCCATCGCGCCTTCAATTTTGTAGACGCAATACGGACATTCGAACACGAATAGTTGCATTTCTGCGCCGTCATCAACGCGCGTTGAGGTGTCTCTCATTATGAAATATGAGAAAATTAAGGTTAAATTTGGGGCACGTCTTAAAATTGATATTTTGATACGAAAGTTGTGTCGTGTCAGGGAATTTATTTATTTTTTTTCATACGTGTACTCCTTAGAAATCTAAATTTTGTTTTTTTACAGTGACAAATCACTGTAATCCTGTAAAGATGAAGTTCTCAAGGCAAACTGTTGAATTTTACTTTTCCGTACAAATGGCCTATTGCCTAATGGCCTAGAAATGGTTTATTTTATCACGTTAAAGGCATCCCTGAAACTCCCTCAATCATTAAAGGTCTTCTTAATGAAAGAAGCTAAAGATTGACGATCCCTTAGCTATGCCGGGCGGTTCAAAAAGTTGATTATAGAAGAAAACAATCACACATTTTTGAATCCTCGAAAAAAATTTGTGTCGTAATTTCAATAGATAACGTCGGGGAAGAACCGTCAGAGAAGAAGCGTGGATCGTTTCCGAAGACAAACTGCGTTTGAGGACCGCAGTGCTCTGGCCCAGTCAATGACTTCGGTTTCAATCAATTCTCCCTGCTCCGAAGCGATTTGGAGAGGCGCCAGAATAGGGTTGGGATGCGCCGTTCGAAGTTCTCGAGAAACCAAAACGCACGTGCTGTTGAGATTTTCGAACAAGAACACCTGCTCCAGATTGCGCCGCGCCGTGCGCGCCGTCGCTTCGACGTTCGCTCGAGCATTTCGTCGGGCGCAGACGTCTTGCGCTTTCATCCGTCATCGTAAAGGGTCCAGAGGGAGAAAGATACAGAGGGAGAGGAACGGAGAAAGAAGGAAAGAAAGAGGAAGAGAACCGGATGATTCAGTTCGAACATTGAATGGCGAGAAAATAGTAAATTTTAAAAAACCCCAAATTACGGCCATTTTAATTATTTTTAGCTCAATTTCGATGTCATATTTATGATCTGCATAAAATATTAATTATGGAGTAATTTCTAAAAGTTTGATGGATGGACACAGAGTCTCGCTATGCACAGTCAAAGAGAGGGAAGTCGAGAAAATGAGAAACACTAAGACGGGCTTTTTTGAATATCGCTAAAATTCACCCTATCTTTGGGGGTTGATATCTCGAAAACGGGGCGTCGGATGGGAAAACTCTTCTTCTCGGTGTCTTAGAATGCTGTAAAGACTTTGTAAACCAATTTTTAGCCAAATCGGAGGGGGTCAGGTTCCGCGCCTGGCACAGTTGACGTAGAATGACCTAAAAGTAAAGTTTTACGAAAACGAACCTAGTAGCGTCAGCGTCCGCGCAGAAAATTGCATTCAACACATCTTCATCTGCCCTCTAAAATTCTGGAGGCAATTCGACCTCGGTCAGTCCGCGCCCAGGACAAAATTCCAGATTTCTGAGACGCTTTGTGCCTCAGACATGCATAAATCAGATATTATACAATTTTCTTTTTTCAATTGTGATTTTCTGTTATTTAGAGTCTGACTGCTACTTAGAGGGTATGTTCATTCCTACCAGGAGTTACACGAGCAACTTGACCATGGGCTCCTAAAATATAAAATCAAATACAGAGGCTTCCTCTAGGCTGCATTTTTATTCTTCTCCTCTTGAATTAATTTTAAAATTGCAACAGAGCAAGTGAAACCAGAAGCATAAGCGTCCTAAAACCGTGCATAAATTTAAATTAACTTTGGTTCTGTCAGACGTAGGGGATGGGGGAGGGAGAGAAGAGGAGGATACATTACTTAGTTTGTTGCTCTATGTTCAGATGCCAATATAGAAGAGCTTTTTGGAAAATGACCTTTGAATGGAATGTTCTTTTTGAAAATGTGAGAAAAAGATTCTCCGCACCCTCTACGGTGTTCGCATGTATAGTAGATCAACGAACCCATTCTGCGAGACAGAAGATGACCGGACCACTCTTCCTTTGTCAGAGTCTCAGATTTAAGGATGTTTTCGGAAGAAACCTCCTCAGTTCTTTGGTAATTCAGGCATCATTCACCCAAGGCTCCTGTTTCTTTCCCTTTATAATTCCTTCATGATGCCTACTTAATTTGCATTTATCGCTGAATTGCTCTTAGGGATGAACCAGCTTCTCAAATCAATAACAGAGTTCCAATCTTTGATAAATCACCCTGAGCAGTCAGACAAGGATAATGGAGTTTTCAACTAAAAACAATCGGGCCCTTCTGAGAATCGTCTCAATTTTTCTGAAAAAAAACTGCGTTCATTAAAAAAGAGGATGATGATTTTACACAGAATTGAAAATCCATACCAGAAAGTGTGTCAGTAAATTGAGATTTTGCGGCCTGTCACTATACTTTCCATTTCAATTTGAAGGGTTCTAACCATCTAGTTCGGGTCGGATGAGCAGTCAGGAGCCCGCACATTTGCGGATTGCCTACTCTCTAAATTGAAGGCATTTCACGTTTCCCAAAAAACGAAGATTAAGGCTACGACTTCCCCACTGTCGCAGCCTCCACGGTCATTTCATTCAAGGGCAGATAAAATACCTATTAAAATAGCTCTCAGATTAGGGGTATTTTCATGGTATGAATGAAATTTAACTGCACGCCTAAAGAATAGACCCCTAACCCCGGCCCAGCATCTAGTCTTTAGTAATATGAACGTATTTCCTCCCTAGGAACTAAGCCTCAAATGTGGACAGAGTCAATATTAGAATTAACAGTGAATGAGCATCTTGAATTTTTTGTTTTGGTTTATTTTTTGTTCTGTAAGACCAATAACCTGGCAATGTTGGAAACTCTCAGCCGACCTTTACTAATAATAGATCAATCTGTTGGAATCGAGGTATCATTTAATTCAAATGCATAAATATGTCTACAGCTTACAGGACTAACGTATGGGTTCTAAATTTCATTGGGGCATATTATGTGTTTATTTATCTACATCCTAAAGCGTATAGTTTGTTTCAGTTAATTTATGACTATAGTAAGTCATTCATTTGTGTATCGTTGGTCTCGTTCGTCTACTAGATTGTTGTTCTCGATCGTAAATTTTGCTGACCTTTCTCTCAGTCTGTACCTGTGAGACATTGCCATTTTAAGATTTATTTAACTTTGGACAGCACAACGAAAAAGTTTTTCCAGCAGTCATCTCAAATTAGACGGATTAGCTTTCGGTCACTCTAAGAAAGTTTAGGGAGAAAATGATACATTTCCTATCAAATAAGCTTCCTCCTTATTATTTTGCTTATAAGATGACATGGGAATAAATATGTACAATTATTGTATTTATCTTAACCGATCACTAATGTTTTCGTACCTCAGAAAACTACGATTACTTAATTGAAAAGTACTCTATAATAATAGGCAGTTTTTCCAGCAATACAAATAAAGAGACTTTGAATCCGTTAGAGCATCCAGATCATGATTAGCATGTAAGAGGGAGACGCTCATTGGCGATGAATTTGCTGACACGACAGTCCTGTAATAGTATTGTTACTAATTGAAAAAAAAAAAGATTTTCAAACGAAACCAATTTGGTTATAGTAAGCCAAAAATTTTCCCCTTCGCAAGGAAACTTTGAGCGATTTTTAATTCCATACGTTTTGGCTTTCATTTTAAATTATTAAATTTAGGAGGTAATTGAAGTTTAGCTATGACTTCAGATGGTTTTGAAGGTAACAGCCTCAATCACAAATGTTACTACAAAAGCAATCGGAGCTATCTTTTTCGAGCAAATATCGTCGTTACATTCTGTACTTATTGAGGCAATCACCTTTGTTTCATTGACAGACGAATATGGAACAAGTTGTCATCAGTTGGTATTCAAAACAATCCGCAGTCAATATCCCAAAATAACGAGCATTTCAAATTATTTGGATTCAATTTTTGGACCACAAAATATTCACCCTTTTTACATCCATTGTGACTTTGCTAAGATATTACAACTTCTTCTGTCTGTGAGGAGAAAAATGTTTAACAGTCTCTATCTGCGCAAGAATTGTACAATAATTGAAAAAGAAAATGTGTGAATTTCATGTATTCGTATAATTTTAATTGCTTCAAAGTAAAACAAGTATTTGCGTAATCTTGGACGGTAATCCAGAATTGCGCGAAAGGTCTAAGAAAATATTTAAGGATTTTGCGAAAAAGGCACAAGGATTGCGCGAATAGAAACCTTAACATCTGCTACAGGAATGCGCGAATTTTAAAATGAAGTTAATTTAAGGTAGAAGTTTGGCAAAGCAGTAAACAATTCGAAAATAAACGCATTATTATGTTACGCTAGTTTCGGTTAGTTTGTTGACAGATCATCGATGTCTTACCCTCTGATGAAATGTAGTGATATGATTGAATATTGGTCAAGGGTATAAAGAACTTACCTAACTTTTCTCGGAAAGAAATATTTACTCGGGAGAAACGAGGCAACGTTGAAATGCTTATGCGGCATCAAAATACAACATGGGCCTTTAGTTCTATTATTCGATGCCGTGATTATTGTAACGGGAGTTCGGATAATCGCGCCAAACAGTGCAGCCGGCGTTAAACGTATATTAGCGCCTGCAAGACTGTGGGAATACTTCACGCATTGCGCCAAACGGTGCGGTTGGCGCACAGCCAATATCAGCGCCTACAAGACTGCATGAATACTTCTTGCATTGCGCCAAACGCAGTGCAGTCGGTCAGTTGGTCTGAAACGCATATCAGCGCCTACAAGAATGCTAAGGAATACTATTGGACTGCGAGTCATCATTTTAGCGGCTCTGGTGCTTGCACTAGAGCTGCTATTCCGGACGGTCCCAGCTGGGGAGTATCAATGCAGCATGTTACATTGTAGAGACCGCGCGTTGGTTGATGGGAATCGGCGCCATTTTCGGCTATGTTCCTTGTCATGACTTTATTTTATTGCATACTGTTTTATTGTTAGTCAATGCTATGTTGTGTATTGTATTTTTGGAATCATGGTGATACAGTCAACAATTCAAAACTTGTTTGTGCTTTTATCTCGTGATGGAAAAAATGTACTTTACGTTCAAAATTTGAAAATTTGAATTTTAAAGTTTTCGCGGTTAAGGAAGCTTTAACCACTGGGTTGGAGCTTCCTAGTCATATTACTTGATATCAGCTGATAGCAAACAAAGGTTACCAGGGAAACCGTAAACGTCTAACAACTATCGTGGCCATTGGGGCGATTATTGAAATGATATCGACTGTATGTCGCCGCTTACGACAGGACATAGCCCTATCTTAACTGTGTAATATATCGCAATTCGATATTGTTTTGATTTTTAAAAGGAGCAATTCATTCATACAGTTCCGATTAGTTTTGGCGAACGGGCCCTTAACCTACGGCACTCGGCTCATGGGAATTTTTTAACTTGTCCTGGACGGACTCGTCTGTAGCGCCTCGTTCTTCGTTGTGTGTGTGATTTCGTGAAGAAGTTTCCATGGCAATTTGCTTTTATTTGTGAGCTGTATTTTCACGGGATTTTTGAATGTTCTGTACGAATAAATTCGGTGAGTACCTCATTTATCCCTCCTTCCAGTAAAATTATTTCAACTTTTCCTTCTCCCTCATTCTGGACCCACTCATGGGCTGATTATTTTCTCATTCTTGAAACTTTAGACTGGCCTAACTTTAGAATCACCTTAACTAAATAAAATAACCAAATTTTCAACTCTCAAACTATCAACTATCAACTATCAAATTTCAAACTATCAAAATTTCCAACAATGACAAAAATGATTGTAATATACCTATAATGTAATGAAATATACACGCTCTAATCATTTAATTTGTATTACCTTTATGTTATGTACCTACATGTTATACTATTTTTATAATAAATTTTGCCAACATGCTTTTCAATTCAGTCTACAACATTTCATTCCGACGTGGCAATAATGATTTATAATGCCCCTAATCCATTAAAATGAATTACAATAGTAATGCCGCATTATAATGTCGTATTATACATCGCAACGATTCATGTCCTACTGATTATTGATTATTGTAAGATGAATTCTGTTTTCTCTGATTGTATGTTTCATACGTGCGAAGCAAGTACGGGTCACTAGAAACGTGGTTCGTACGGGTGGCTGATGAAATTGATCTTCGAATACCTTTTGATGAGCTAGGGAAATGGAACCATCTGCATCTCATGGACAATAAATAGTTGCCGTAATTAAGGTCATCCCGTGATTAAGGTGCCGTGATTTAAGTCATAAATTCTTCATCTAATTCTTGATTCATCTCCAAAACGTCTGCTAAAGCTTTCATGCGCTTCTCCTTGTATGCATGAATGAGCAAATTGGGTATCGAACAAGCGGACACTTTTTGAAAATTTAGATGATTCTGGACAATATCGTACAGAAGTCCACGAGCTGCAGATAAAACCATTACCTCTAGCTCATCAAAAGTTATTCGAAGATCATTCAACAACCTCTTTGACAAGTTGCAAAAACTTTTCGTTAACAATAGTGTCACACGGTACTAGGAATATTTACTATTTAACGAACCTTATATTTCCCTGACTCAGTCCTAAATTATAGAAGTATGCGTTACTTTTCCAGCAATCCAAAAAAACAATTATACAAAAAACCAATACCTACACTTTCAGATATAAAAATGCAAATTTTTTGCAGCCTCGCTAAACGACTTATCAACCAGAGATTTTTTAGGAAGCGGACCTCCAAAGAGCTTTCAAAATTAAAAGTATACAACAAGTGATAATGCCATGTATTCGCCATATCAAAGCCCAATACACATTTATACACCGGCTACGTAAATCTGCTAAGTTACAAAACATGAATCGACAGTTGTCGGATTGTACATCAATGACAAAATGTGTCTAGGCCCTCATTCTTGACTACAACTACTGCCCCCAGAGCCGCTCTCCGACGCCAATGCGTTGGAGCTTCCTGCTTGTTTGACTTTCTGCTCAAGATTTTACCATAATTAAAGGGGAAATATGTATCCTCATTGTAACGATTCATAAACTCAGATGAGTTTTAATATTATTTTGGTTACATTAAAAGAAAATAGAACGGACGAAAACATCGCGCCGAAATTTTCGATACTTTATTTGAGATCATTTAGGTAAATTCGCGGAAGCTTTTCAGAAAAACTGTGTGTAGCTTTTTAAAAACACATATTAAAAGTGATGCATAACGTTGCAATCAGAGATAAATATGCGCTTTCTTTCGGGTGTACCCGTCGTGTTTTGAATCCATCCGTCTCTTAAAAAACTTGAACATGGCTTCTCTACGATTTTTTACGTGTGATTTTTTTCAGTGGTTGGTGGCCAGAGGCCCCTAGTTCACTTGGGATGTGCGTGTGTGCGTGTTGCATTTTCAGACAGAAGGCACGCTGGCCTCTATCACTCTTGCGCTAAGTTTCCGCCGGCGAGACACACAGTGGACCAATATCAATAGGAGGGGTCGGACAAAATGTGGAAACTCTAAAAGCTTATAACTCCATTTATACACAATTTTGAGTTTCTGAAAGTGGTTTCATTGAGTCCTCGTAGAATTTTCCTCTGTAAGCATCCCCCTTAAAACTTAAAATGTGACGAAATAAACGTCTAAATTCGCAATTTTAGTCAAGAATTTCATGTCCGACCTCTCTGATAGACTCGATCCACCGTGCGACGCACGCAGTGCGAACGCTGGCCTGTCACTGTAATAGGGCACCAGCCTATCAACATCTAACACTTTTTATCAATTTTATTATATTTTTGCCAAAGCGTAATGCAAATTAGTTATCCGCAGGTCTTTATTTTAACAACGAAATTCTGATGCAGTATTCTCAAATTAATTTTCAAAATAATGAATATGTCCAATTAAGTAAAGCCACGTGCGCCATGTTTGTATCAAAGACATAGAGCCCCCCCCCCCCCTCGTGCCCCGTGTCCCATCCCCTCGAGTGCGTTATTCGATACTCGAACACACCCTAATGTCCGTTCCAGGAGCTAATGAAGGAGTGATCAATTTTGCCGTCAGTGCAGTCAATTCTCCGACATGGGTACGAACCTCTACACCGTTTGTGGCCGATAAACTTGCAGAGCATACGAAGAACGGCAACATCGGACGGCGACGGACCGGCGGTGCGTGGACCGGAAGTTAGTAAACGTCGTCTAACGGACGCCTCCACTCTACGTGTAGCGCGAATTCGAGGCGCTAAGTTCAACAATTAAATATAGGTCGCTTACTAATCATCCACTGGTTACTCATCATTCGAATATGTGACACAGAGTCGGGAGAGCCCTCTTAACTTCCCCCGCCAAAATTCTGCAAGACCACGGAGAGCTACTCTGCACGGAGAAAAAAACCTCGTGCATGGGACCCGAAGTTTAGGTCATACGGATTTCTGAAGTTTTCGGATTGAGCATCTGAACACTTTAGGTCTAGCTGTCGAAGTTCGGAACATCTGAAACTTCAGTTCTTAAATCTGAAGTACTTCAGATGTGAGAGCCAAAGTTTTTCGGATATGAAAACCGAAGTACTTCAGATGTAAGAACTGAAGTTTCATATGTGCGATCCAAACCTCAGCAGCTGGACCGAAAGCGTTCAGATGCTCAATCCGAAAACTTCAGAGATCCATATGACCTAAAATTCGGGTCCCACGAACGAAGTTTTTTCTTTGTGTGCCGTGCTAAGGAAAAATGCCGTATGAACCTCCAGGCGTTGCTAAATTTCCTCTGATATGATGCTAATCTATTGCATGGTAGATTATACCCTCTGATCTCCCCCTCCACTCCCTCTTGCCAACCTTTTACTATGGACTTCCACGCCGCCCCCTTCCGGGAGGAACCTAATCAAATACCTTTCTGGGCAACCTACCATCTTGGTGCATAGTTCCTTTTGCTATAATCTCAATTTACATCTCTCAATTCTGCCCAAAGGAATCACGCCCACTTTACATTGTTTCTTATGCAGCTTTTACGAGTACACCCCATCTTTCCCACCCGTCCCTTGCTCTCTTTAGCATAAATACGCCCATCAATAAAAGAACCACTGATTTTGGAGGTAGATACTGGGAGCGCGACGCGACGTGGTCAATTTTCTCGAACCAACGCTGAGGATGAAGTTCAAGTACCTGAGAATCTATATTTTACCTCGGTGCGGTGTTCATTGGTCGGCGGGGACCGTCGTCATAGCTGGGAGTCAAAGCGATCAGGGGTATGACAAAACCAACGGCGTCGCGACGAGACGTGAAGTGACGTGACGTGACGCCGACGCGGACGACCGCGAACCGCGGGCAACCACGTTGCCAGATGTGGCTCTTCAAATCGGATGTCTCACCGAGCGTGTCATGTCGCACACTGCCGTGCTATGGAAAAACGCCGCATGAACCTCCAGGCGTTGCCAAATTTCTTTTGATAAAACAAAAATTCCCTGGTAAACTTATGAATAATTTTTTTTCAATTTTTCAGAGAGTTTGGTTCGTATATTGTTCTAGAGTTCCAGAAAATTTCAAGGAAAAATATTCATGACTTTTTTCAAAAATAAACATTTTATTGAAGGAAATTTGGCAACTGTCGAATGTTCACAGTGCGTTCTTCCTTAGCACGGCAGCGCACTGGGCCGAGTCAATAGGCGAAGTTGGAAAAAATCTAGAAACTATAAAAACTTATATTTTCGAAAATATGAAACAAAACAGTTTCAGAAAGGTCCCATTGGTTTTATCGTGAAAGTTCCTTTCAGAAACACTCCTTAAAATTGAATTTGAGACGCTTTGAAAAAAAATTCTCTGCGTTTTTACCAAGGTCCGTTGGTACCTTTACCATCTCACTTTTTTTACCAATTATTGGTCATTTTACCAAGACAGACTGGTAAGCTTACCTAAAAACCGGTATTTTTACTGTTTTTTTCAGGTAAGAATGCCGCTTTTCTTGGTAACCAGTTCCCGGTAACTTTGCCATTTTATCTAGGTAATTCCACCACAGTCGATAAAAAATATTGACGTTTTTACCAAGGACCAGTAAAATTACCAAGAAAGTTCAATAATTTTACCGAGATTTCTCGGTAAAATTAGCAATTCCATAAATGGTAATTTTACCAAGAAAAAACTGGGATCGAATAGAACCCTGAATTCTTGGTAATTTTACCCTTTTCCTGGTAAATACACCGAGATTTTTTTTTCAGTGCGGAATAAACATCAAAATTTGAAATTAGCCAACGATTTCATGTCCGACCTCGACCACGATTGACTCGATCCACTGTGTGGCGGCTGTGCTCGTGCTCGTGGTGGCGCGGCGTGTTCGCCTGACAACGAAAATCAAAGCCCCTCGGTGGAGGTATTTTGACGCGACAGGCGCGGGGACCCGCGCTGCGTTCCATGTCATCCGTGCGGGAGCCGGGTTCATCGCGTATCCGCCCAACGTTGCCTAGTGGCGATTCTCCCAAGTTGGCAACACTGTTTTCCCGCCATTTACACCCATTAATAAGTGCCGTATTCTGGGTGAGGCAATGTACTTTTGACGGCTATTAAAATGAATAAAAACGTATATTACCTGTGAAAATTTAAAACTTCACGCACAAACTAGCGTACGGGTTAAGTCAGAACTTGCGCTGAAAAAAAAATCTCGGTGTATTTACTAAGAAAAGGGTAAAATTACCAAGAATTCAGGGTTCTATCTGATCCCAGTTTTTTCTTGGTAAAATTACCATTTATGGAATTGGTAATTTTACTGGACCTTGGTAAAAACGCCAATATTTTTTATCGACTGTGGTAGAATTACCGAGATAAAATGGCAAAGTTACCGGGAATTGATTACCAATAAAAGTGGTATTCTTACCTGAAAAGACAGTAAAAATACCGGTTTTTAGGTAAGCTTACCAGTCTATCTTTGTAAAATTACCAATAATTGATAAAAAAAGTAAGATGGTAAAGGTACCAACGGACCGTGGTAAAAACGCCAAGAATTTTCTTTCAGTGTGGAAATTTCCAACTAATTATGGTAGTATCCCAATAAATTGGATTACTCACCCAAATATTGCGGTGCTATCCCAACTTGAGTTATGGTACTACCACAATTAATAGGCAATGTCCATATCATCCAAAAAATTGGGGTGGTACCACAATTTTAGGGGATAACTCCCAACACTTTTTCCCGTGATAGGGTTGATACCCACTACCTACTAGAACAATCATTGGGAGAATTTTAAAAGACACATGTTTAAACTTTGAAAAAATGGCGCACTTATAAGTTCTTTAAAGAACCTGATATGTACATCAACAAATCCGAGCTGAGAGGAGCCATTTTCAAACGAATAATAATCAAGTGGAACTATGAGATATGCAAATCCTAAAATTCATTTGAACATAGTTCCGTTTATCATAATTACGTTCTTATACTCCAAAATTGCATTGTACAATTAACAGATATCACTGTAAATATAAATTAAAGGAATACATCCATTTTGCTCTCTATGTCAGCATTCTCCCCTTACAATTGACCATATTATGCTATCTTGCCCAAAAACCTGTTCATCACGCATTGTACCTAATTCAAAATTACCTTCCTCCAAGCATCCATCCTTTAAGCTCTGATGATCCCAAAGTAATTACCAAAATTTTAAAGCTCTTTAAGCGAGTAAATTCAAAAATTTAGGGTAAATTTTTGGCCTCCGACTTCAATAACCTAGTTACTGCGCGTCGTAATAAATTCACTAACTAATTTATTAACTAAGGGAATATGAGGTGTAAATTTAAGTACCTATTTTTTAAATGATAAAATCAAGTCAGCATGTAATTATTAAAAACATTAATTGGATTACATCTGTATGAGTATCTATAGAAAGAATAGATTATAATTTTTTTTTTTAAAAAAAAAAAAAAAAAACTGATTCAAACGTGAATCATATTTGAATTCGATTTTTCAATCGATTGTTTTACATTCGTCAAACCGGCGGAAAAACAGTATTGCCACTGCCCACCCATCGCGCGCTTTGAGCCGAGACTATCTCGGCTCCGTCGACGATCTCGCGACCCGCTTTCCAGAGTTTCTTCTTTTTTCCCGCTTTTCTTCTGCCCTATTTTTGCATGAATGTCACACTTCGGCGTTGCTCCCGAAACGATGACAGTTGTATCACAATGGGAAGCAGGGGGAGGGGGAGTAAACTCGTTTGGTCCGATAGAGAGAATAATTATTTGTCCGTGCGTGTGGTACGCGAAAATGATGCAATGGCTTCAGTGGCGTGGCGTGCTTTGCGATATATCGATTGTTATGCCATTTAAACCTGTGGAAAAGGATCGATAATCAGGGTGTTCGCAGCGAACACCCTAATAATCAATTCTTTACCATAGGTTTTAATGGCAGAACAATCGATGCATCGCAATTCACGCCACGCCACTGAATGGCTTCACTCAGGATTCACGGGCGCACCTCAATTTGCGACGTTGCATATCTTCTTTAAAATTAAAAAGACGCCTTCTGTCACGCCAAAAAACCCACGTAAAAAGATTAGGACGTTGCTGAATTTTCACCGATGAAATAAGTATCTCCTGAGAAACGTGTCATCATTTTTCGCTGAAATTTTAAGAGAATTGAGACAACAGATACACTTGCACTTTAATTTAATGTCTCTATACAAATTTTAAGTGAAAATATTCACTTCTTTTTTTGGGAGAGGGAAGGGGGGGGGGAACAAACTTAATTTTTCCATCCAAGGTTTGGCGAAATTTGAATTCTCAAATGGCGTTTTTCCTTAGCATAGCAAGGCAAGAAGAATGAGTAGGACTTACACATTACAGGATATGTTGCCACATCGAGAACTAACGGAGATAAATCTAAGTTTTATTGAAAAAGTTCAAGATCAACTGATGCGAGCTACCCTGGTAAAAATTTTGCGATAGGAGCTGCGTTTCAAAATACCATAGGAGTTCTTTTAGCCGATTGAAAAAGGCGATAGAAAATCATATAGCTAGCTGTAGAAAGTGGAAAAATTCGTACGGCCGGGCTACACGAAGCGATAAAAAATTATACAGCCGGGCTATAGTTCCTATCGCCGGGCTTTACACTTTATCGCCTGGCTGTTGCTTTTTCGCCATCGGCTATAAAAGACTATAAGATATTGTGTAGAAATTCGTGTGCTTTTTAAATCCTTAAGTTTGTACGGAATCACCTTAATATTTACAAAACGCACATTATATTTTCCTATACTACATATTTTTTCTCATAAATTAAAATGAGAATAATCCATACAGAGTGTGCAAACATTTCAAAGTCATGAGTTGAAAAACGTTGACTCCACGAGATTAAATATTAGAGCCTAACACAAAGCGGAGCGGCGGCGCACTGGCGCCTACAAACCTAACAGGGATACTTCACGCCTTGCGCAATGCGTGAAGTATCCCTGTTAGGTTTGAAGGCGCCAATGCGCGTTTCGCGCTGGCTGCCCGCCCGCCCGCCGCGGCGCAGCGTACCACGGCGCTTGAAGCAACTATTTCACACCAGAGGTATTGCACACTATCATACGAAATTGCGGGTGCTCCAACATGTTAGGAATGGCAGGCATCCTTCAAAAGTACGGAGCTTTCCTCGCAAAATAAATCAAGATACTACGGCATAAAGAGAGAGCGGTAGTCCAAAAACTCACTAGGTCCTAGCATCCGTAATTAGTAACGTTTAGCACAAGGTAGATTTACACAGGTATGGACAGAACTTAACAACTGGCCTCTGATTGGCTCTCCAGCGGCCCCTTAACGTCAGCCATTTTGAATGTTTTGATTATTTTGAATTATTATGTTCGGTTTATCGTTTGTCAAAATTTTGTTGGATTTTTTGCACAATTTTGATAATGCGATATTAATCTTAACGTTTAAACGCACAAACGTTTGAATGTTAATTTGATTGTAATTTAATTTAAAAACGGGCCTTTTAACCTATGTCACGTAGTCATGTGACACGTACTGAGGCTCATGGGAAATTTTCAACTTGTCCATACCTGAGTAAATCTACCTTGCGTTTAGCGTACACTTTATCGTCAGGCTGTTGCTTAATCGCCATCGGCTATAAAAGGCTATAAGAAATTGTGTTGCCGGTTATAGAAGCTATTGGAAATTTTACAGCCAGCTGTAGGTCTATGGTATTTTGGAACACATATTCTACGGCCAATTTTTACTAGAGGATGTAAGTTCGTTCGTTCCTTAGAGATGAGCCTGGGAAAGCGTTAATTTATACGGACGACACGATTCATCGCACAGTGTAGTTCGGTGTTGTGGCGGGCTTTGCGATATATCGATTGATCTGCCATTAAAGCCTATGAAAAAGAATCGATGAACAGGGTTTCGCAACGAGCACCTTAAGAATCGATTCTTAACCACAGCTTCAAATGGGAAATATCGATAATCGATCATTCACGCCTCGCCATTGGTGTAGTTACGTTCTTATGCCAGGAGAGGGATGATGTAAGAGGAGGGTTTGAACTACATTCAATGACACTCTGGAAATAATTATTCACTCACATTCAATTGGACGTATGCTAAAAAGAACTATGTGCATGGGGGTTGTGTGGAACATAGTTCCTTTTAGGATAAATATGTTCAATTAAGGAAATAAAAAAAGTGTTCTTTTCAAATTGTTATAGGTCATTTTCATGTCAGTCTCCTTATATCCTACGTGACTGTTGAAAGAAGTGCAATAGGTACTTTTAGGGTTATTGGTTGAGACAATGCGGCAGTCTTTGTCATCAATGAATCGAAATTCATGTTTATTTTAAGATTTATAAGGTCTCTTTTGGGATGTAGTGAATTTCAGAATGAAGAACGCTCTTTCATTCAGACTCTTCTCCACGGAGTTTTCTGTGGATGCTAACTCCCACGGGAATTCATTCGCGAAGCTGTTTAAATAGGGTTCTTTGATTATGTACTAATTTCGGCACTGTCTGGGGGTATTTCAATCCTTAATTTTAGTTTTCTTCATTTCCCTACGATAGTTCGCTGTGTTAAATTTAGTATTTCAAAGACTTCCAAGATCGGTAATTCACAATTCAGGATTCTTATCTAGGATCGTCATTTTTCTGATTTCCAAATTTTCCGATCTCTTAACGTTATCGCTACTTATTCCCGACAATTTTTCGAACACACCGAAGTGGTTTACACAGTCACTCTCTCTGTTCTTCAATTTCCGTTTTGTTTTAAAAATACCTAAATACTCATTAAGTATGGATTATTTTCACGCAAAAACCAACTTAGCGCTGAGCCCTAAAACTTCAGGTAAAATAGCGCCAACAAGATGAGGCACTAGTGGTGCTAAGCCCCACAGGCTTTGGGGCTCAGCTTTACTGCCTGTGGTTGGCGCTATTTTACCAAAAGTGTTAGGGCTCAGCTTTAAGTTGTTCTTTTAGTGTTCAATTTATCCACACTAAATTTCTAGGACGATTTCAATTGGCTCCATGAATATTCTCAATAACCACTCAAAAAGATACTCCACAGACAGTTTTTAGACATAGTAACAAGATCCACATCAAATTTCCCAAAATGTAAAGTTATCTTTTAATATTTTTAAACTTTGTCCCCTAATTTGTCTTTAGGTTTTTTTTCCAATTCAATTTTCATGATACTTTAAGGTGACCACATTATGCAGTGCGGATTTTTAGGGACAAGAGACTATGAATTTTATGATATATTTAAACATTTTAATATCCACCGGGGAATTGAGGATTCGAAACTCACCTTTGATTTCTACGTTTTTGAGTTCAATGTAGAAGAAATATCTATCATTTTAAAGTTTGTAAAGCTTGTTTTTCCAGCATGTTGTTTTCATCTAGTTCCTTTAATATAATTTTCATGTAAAAAAATTGATCGTTAATTATCAAAAATAATTATAAGTGGAATATTAGATTCATAAATAAACTCTCCTCATTAATATCAAATAATAATAATATTTTTTTTTTAAATGACTCGAGGGCACCGATAAAAAAAATGGACAAGGTAAAAATAAACCAATTATTTCTAAGATTCAAAGAATGAGAGAAGATAAATGCGGGTATTCCACAAAGAGGAAGGATCCGGCAACCAAACCACACTAGCTCTAAAATTAGAACGTAACGCGTAACAACTAATAGGGAGTCAATGAATTAGTGTGAGACAAGTTAAAGTTCAACGAGTAATTCTTCGAAGTCACAGGTGCCGTTACTGAGGATTTAATTGGCGAAGCCTCCTTGAACCTTTATCCTCGGCCCACAATTTATCACTCCCCTGACGTAAGAGCGTACCTCCACTTCCACATAAGCCTTGGGAAGCATAGAGTCACACGGGGCACAGGGTTCTCGTGGGACTTTAGATACGCCCTTACGTCAGAAGGGCAACGAATCAGTCAGATTAGACGTGACCGTAAGATGCATCATTCCCATTCCACAACTGGAGGCTTTCTGCTTCTTTGAGGTGAAGAGTATGCCCAGACTTCGGATTTTCATTCAACGGAGACGGATTTCTGGAAGAGGTCGGCAGGAATTCATAATAGAGATCAGGTCCGCAATTATAGAGAGCGTCCGACAATGAATGTTGAAAATGAAGTTGCATCGCCGTTATGACTAAACAGCTGGACTGGTATGGTCATGCTAACAGGATGACGTAAAGGCTGCCGAAGGGGGTGCTTGATTGAGTTCCTCCTGGGAGGAGCCGAAGGGGGTGACCGGCGAAAGGATGGCGACCGGCGAAAGGATGGCGACCGGCGGGCCGATTATTGAAATTTATGGAGAAAGTTATAGATAAGGAAGACATAAGGAGTATAGAGCGATCCTATTGGTTGAAATGGGTGGTTCCTATAGACTAAGGGGGTAAAAATGATGGACTAACGGGTCTCTCGTGGGTTGCCGTTACTTAGTCTATTAACTACGTCCTTCGTCCATTACCACCACCCGCTTCCACCGATAGGATCCCTCCATATCCTTCTTGTCCTCTTAGTCTATTGCTTTGCCTATCAATTTCAATAACCAGCCCGCTGGGGTTTTAATGAAGTGAGTGATGTGTTCCTGAAGGGCTTTGGGAGAATAGTAGACTTCGGTGGCCAGGTGTCGCAGAGCGCCAGAGAGCGCTGTGAAAGCGGCTTTTATGCATCTATGTATGTGTTCCACATATTCCGGAATATTACTTCATGATGAGTCAGAATGGTCTTCAAAACTTGTTTCGTGATCATAGTTTTTTAGGTGAATCACCTCAGAACCCCGCCTCAATTGCGAATATCTTCCTCAAACCCTCGACCTCAACATCTATGCACCACTATTTAAAGCTCCGGCAACAGTGTAGCCAGAGGGAGAGAGGCCCAGTATAACCGGACACCCCCTTAATCGAACAATTTTCTTTAAAAAAGAGGCATTTTTTGTGAATGTCAGGAATTTTTACCTTTAAAACCCCCTTGCACGAGAGATTTCTGGCCACGATACTATACTTCGGACTGTCGAATCACATACATTCTCACAGCCATGCGAGGGCAGCGAACCGCCAAGAACGTGGATCAGTGGCGTGGCGTGAATTGCGATATATTGATTGTTGTGCCATTTAAACCCGTGAAAAAGATCGATTATCAGGGTGTTCGCAGCGAACACCTTAGTAATCGATTCTTTACCATATAGCTTCAAATGGCGAGATATCGATAATCGATTATTCACGCCACGCCACTGACGTGGATAGAACGTGGACGGGATTGCTTTCGAATCCTTTCTGATAAACTTCCTCCTGATTCAGTTTAGTACGACAGAAAATGAAAGACTATGTAGCTTGACCGGTAGTTGTAATGAAAAGAGTATTAAAAATTACCTATCCTATACCTAAAAGATAATTATTTCACTTCCGCTTCTCTCTGAAGGTTTCAAATAGAAAATCGGATCACTGAAGCTTCAGTCTAAGCTTTAAATTCAAGCTCCAACTTTACGAAAGAAGATCCGCTCTACTGTATCGATAGCGCGCGCACGTGTTCTCTGTCACGGCGATTTTTATTTAAAATTATTCCGAGCACGAATTAAGGAGCCGGTCTCGCGCCGCACCACCTTACTAACCTTTAAGCTGTACGTTAGTTTATCGAGTCCTCGTGTTTCTGTTGCCCATTACTGGGATCCCTGACTCTCCTCGCCACCACCTCCTCATCACATCGCTCATTTGAACCGGAGGACGCTTAATTAGATAAAAGCTTTGAATATTCGAGGCGTGTGCTCTGCAAGTCGTGAAAACGAGGAAGCCCATTGAATTAAGTCAATTGCCACCGCTTCTTGATTATGTATACTGATTGTGAGTTCGACTGGGTAAGGAGTGAGATTGCGATTGCGACCTTGAGCGAGGCTGAGGTACTTGCTCGGCTGTACAAAATATTTGACAGACCCGCCCAAAAAGATTTGCCTGGTTCAGTGAAAACTGAGCAAGCATTCCAGCGGGCCGATTATTGAAATTGATGGACAAAGCAATAGACAAAGAAGACATAGGGAGTATGGAGCTATCCTGTTGGTTGAAATGAGTGGTTACTATGGACTAAGGGAAAAAATGATGGACTAACTATCGGGTTCCTCATGAGTTGCCGTTACTTAGTCTATTACCTACCTTTTTTGTCCATTGCAACCACCCGCTTCCACCAATAGGATCCTAGATCCCTCCGTATCTCTTTTGTCTTCTTTACCTATAGCTTTGTCTATCAATTTCAAAAATCGGCCCGCAAAGCCAGACTATAGCCGGGGCACGGGGGTGTTACAGCACCCCAGGTTCCCGGCCCTACAAGCCCCCAAAACGGTTTTTTTTTTAATTATAATTTTCAATTTATTCTCTGCAAGTGGTCCGATCAAATCTTTTGGGGCCCTAGGAGTCTTGGAAAGATTTTGGAGGATTTGAAAAGTCCCGAAACTAGGATATCGTGGGTCATGGTGTCCTTAAAGTTCAGGACTATGGACTATTAATGACCAATTGTAAAACTGAGACTGAAAATCCGACGAAACTTTGAGATCAGGATTCCGTGCATGGACCCTGCATGTCGACGGTGAAAGTACCGGACCACGTGTCTCGGTTTGCGATGTTGTAGACTTCCTGTCATACTTAATTTTTTTTATGGAAAGCAACTTGATGTCCATTTTTGAAAACTCCCGTGTTTTTCTTCTCTGTACGCGAGGAAAACTCTATGAATAGTTCAAGAAATGATATTGATTTTTCTCTCTTACAAAAAAATAAAATGAGAGGGCGGGTTTTTTAAACATCGAAAACGAGATACGCGATCTGGCAGTTTCACCGTCGATATGACAATTTTTTTTCTTTCATGTTCGGTCAGAGGATTGATTCGATCTTTCAGGGGCCTCAGCCTGTAATCCGAAATGTTCTCCTTTTTTGAGAGGGTGAGACTAGAATTTTTGGGGCCCCGCTCCCTGAAGCTAGGAATTTTGGAGCCCCTGAGACAGGAATTTTGAGCACCTCAGGAGTCATGAATTGTGCGCCCCCTCAAAAACCACAATTTTTTTTCATATAAGGTCGCAAAGCTCTTAAATCAGTATATTTTTTTCTCGGGAGTCCGAAAACATTGTGAGGGCGTCTAGGACCCTTTAATCTCTTGGACACGTAATCCGCCTTCAATTCACAAAATACAACCCACAATGTGTGGAACCTTTTACTTGCAAGTACTCCGGGCCCCTGAGCGCTGATCCGCCTCGGAAACAAAAAACACATTATATTTTCCAGTAGTACATATTTCTTTTTCATCAGTTTAAAAGGGAATAATCAATGCAGAGAGTGCAAACATTTCAAAATCATGAGTTGAAAAACGCTGACTCCGCGAGTTTAAATATTAGAGCCTAACACAGAGCGGAGCAGCGTGTTAGCAGCGCAGAACGCGCACTGGCGCCTACAAACCTAACCGGATACTTCACGCATTGCGCAACGCGTGAAGTATCCCGTTAGGTTTGTAGGCGCCTGTGCGCGTGTCACGCTGATTGCCTGCCGCGCCGCAACGCTTTAAGCAACTATTTCGCGTCAGAGGCGTTGCACAGTATCCTGCAAGATTGAAGGCGCTCGAAATAACTAGTTAAAGAGGACTTTCAATTTTGACTGCATCTGTTACTGAAAAATGGTTAATTTGGCATTGGAGCGTTTCCTAGGCTCCCGCTTTGGTTTTCATCTTATCATATCCGTACAGTGTACACATGAACATATGTTTTTATCTGCTCTTAGAGTCTGTACTCTTCCATGACTTGATTCATGAATGAAATGTTTTTAAGAATGAAGGTAGTAGTAGTATGCATTTATTTTTGAGGTGGTTCCTGTCATTTAAATGAGGAGAAAAAAATGTGGACATAACATGTCCACAATTTGGACAATTTTGGACATATTCATTGTTGACATTAAATCATGTGGACTTAATAAAGACTGGACTTAACGTTTAGTGGACATAAATAGCGGTGGACATTTATTTAATGGACGAAAGGTAGGTAGACATAAAGTCCTGGAAGCAAAATGAATAGTACCACGATTCCTATCAGTTTAATGTACAGTACTACTCAAAACATGTTTGAGTTTCTGAAGACCATAAATATGTTTCATGTAATGATCGGTCAACTGATCACAACCGATTTGGGCCGAATCAGGACCGATTGTGAGAATATCTCGCACTATAGTATCAGTTTGCTTCATGAGGAGCATCGGGGTTGTCACGAGGTTGTGGCGGGGAAAAAATCGTTCCTCTTACAATGCTCATTGTAGATTCTACGTCCCACTTTTTTTTCTAGTTGTAGGTAGTTGCAATGTTCCTCTTGGAGTGACAATGTTTTGGTCCCAATAACTATGTCGCATAGTCACCGTAACCGAATCAATTTTTACCACAAAAATAACATTGTATTGTAGCTAGAAAACTAGAAACGTAGGCGGGCCCCAGAATCCACTGTGAGCATTGTCGGAGCAGCTATTCTTTTTTCGCTCTTAGGGTTGTATATCTGTAATCTGTTTGACGCCAGTTAATATGAAACGGACATCATTGTGATGTGTGTGAATTCACATTTTTTAATTCACGTCAAACTGATGTCAACCTCTTCTATTAAAAAAAGTCCAATAAAATAATGGTATGCCAAATGTGCTCACTTTGACAAATCATTATTTTATTGAATTGTATTACAAGGTGCAATATGTAGATTAAACTTGATTAAAAAAAGTCTGTTTTGATCAGTCTGACATCAGATCGACCTACATTACACTACGGTAGGAGAAGCCAGAGTTCTTCATATCCTCGTTTCCCAGACGAAGGAACATTACTCCATTTCAAGGTTGCAAAAGTGACTCAAAGAATAAATGGGTGTACAAGAATGTACTTGTGCAATTACTGTTCAAAATTGTTCTGATTTTTGAATGAAAGCAGAACAAAAATCGGTGAAATTTTCAGTAAGACAGTTCCAAGACTGTCCTGGTAAAAGTGCAATTTGTCGGAAGAGATTTGGCAACATTGAAAAAAAAGTTACGTTTTTTCGCGAGGGAAACGATGATATGTGATGCAGCAGAGGAAAGCGTGCTTGAGGTGGAAGCCCGTGTTGTTCAGTACAGCAGAAAGTCTGTTTGGAATCAAGAATATCGATAATTTTCACACTTTGCACTTTGTTGTAACCATAATACACTTTATTGCTGATGATTATGAGCGTTCGAAGTGAATCGTTCCCTATATGGTTGCGGCAACAGCGCAATCAAAAACGGCGGTCTTTTCGAAACATTCCTTTCTGGTCATCGAACTTATATGAATCGCTGCAGAAGGCTCATTTTGTTGAATTTTTGGAAGTGCTCTGTGCCAAATAATGCAAAATCGATCCCAATAAGGGTGGTATGTCAACATCCCTTCCTTGAGGCACATTATGCCCTACTGCTACGTCACATACACTGTTCGAGTTGATCAAATGAATCAGCTTTGTTGATTTTTTTCACCATTCAATTTGAATCAATTAACTCGAACAGTATAATCGTTTCCACATGACTCACGCGTGTTGATGGAGAAAAATTGAACTTACATCTTGATAACTGGTTCTGGCTCGTTCATGCTGCGACGATCCGTAACGCTTCTGAGAGGAACTATTGGAACTTTTTTTCCTGGCGTGGTTACCACCAGTAAACATCATATTGTCGGCTAAAATTCTCATATTTCCTCCTCAGCGAAGAAGAACTGCGACCACTAACTAGAGAACACACTGCACTTGCGCATGGCACGCATAAACACGGCAGCACTAGGATTCACTAGGGACATTGAGATTAGGGTTTTTTGGGGGTGGTTCACTGGAAGTTTGACGCACTGGGGGGCACTCGGGGCACACGGGGGAGGGGGATTTTCTTCATGTCTCTACGGATGCGGACTCCGGGTGCGGCAGGAGTTGAGACGGCACATTCACCGATTACTGAAACCTCGCCGGAAGCCGAGCCGAAGCGAACCTATTTTAACTTTTTTTCTCCTTTTGAAAGCCGAAGCCAAAGCCAGCGCCCGGCGGACGGAGAGAAGTAGAAAGTCGGCATATGCGAGGTGGTTCCGACGCCTCTCGCGCGACTTGAGAAACAGTCCGATTCTAAATAAGAAAGAAGAAAATTCTGGGGTGGGGAGAGTGAATTTAGCCACGCCGCCGCGCCAAGCCGCGCCGCGCGTCCGGCACACAGACTCAAATAGACTCCCCGATCCCAACTGGAATGCTAAACGCCGTTCAATTTCAAAATAACATACGGTGAAACACTCCCATTTGTACACCGAGTGTCCATTCACCGATCGCCGCCATCACCCCGCAAATTGGAAACGAGCGCTACAAAATCCACCCTCGCCACCCTCTCCCTCGATATTCGCCTTCCCGCCGTTCCTTCTCTACCTGCACTGCCGTGCTACGGAAGAACGCCGTAAGAACATTCGAAAGTTGCCAAATTTCTTCCAATGAAGTGTTTATTTTTGAGGAAAGTTATGAATTTTTTTTCATTCAATTTTCAGAGTCTTTAGGTAAAATTGCGAACTAAATCATTTGGAAAATTGGGAGGAGAATATTCGTGAATTCACCAGGAAATTCGCGTTATATCAAAGGAAATTTGGCAACGCCTGAAGGTTCATACGGCGTTTTTCCTTGCCACGGCAGTGCAGTCCTCCGCGTCCCCCAATTTTACCATTGGAACCAGCTCTGTCGTGCGATGGAAAAGCGCATCATGAGCCTTCAGGCGTTGCCGAATTTCCTTTGACAAATCAATAATTTTCGAGAAAATGTGTGGATATTTTTCCTCCAATTTCTCAGGTAGTTTTGCTTGCAATTTGATCTGAAAATTCTGCAAATTTCAAGGAAAATATTAATTATTTTCCTCCAAAATAAACATTTTATCGGAGGAAATTTGGCGACTCTCAAATGTTCATTCGATGTTCTTCCATAGCGCGGCAGCGCTCCAGCTTTAGGATGTTTAAATCTCTTCTGACATAATCTAATACCTACCCACTTCAACTCAACCTGAAATGGAGCTCTTGCATGTGTGGGGTATTTGCGGTTTAAGTACATCTTCTCACGTAAAATTTTGCGAGAACGACGATGGCGCGCCATTGGTTTTCTCTGAAACAAACTCCATAGCTCAAAATAAGCTCTCAAAGTTGCGGTATTAATGGAGTGGACGTCCCATGCTACCCTGAGACTTCACCTCTATATCAAGTGAAATCCTCCATGCAAAGAGAGGGTGCAAATAATTTAACAGGGTTGCAGCTTTGTTTAAGGACCTCAAAACTGAAAACGCGACAACCCTGCTGATGCATTTGCTCCTTATCATTTGAATGGAGAGTTGAACTTGATACAGAGGTGGACTCTCAGGATAGCGTGGGATATCCCCTTCATTATGGCCTGCATTCTGAGAGCTTTTTTAAATGACAAAAATGATCATGTATATTTTGATCGCGTGATTATTCATAATTTTACAGGAATTAGTGTTTAGCTGTTTTGTTTCGAGAGTTTTCCGCGATAATTACGGTTCCTGGAAGATGTGCAAATACAAACTTGGAATGAAAGTAACATTTTTACTACCCTCCCTCTTCCGTTTTCCACCGAACCCATCAATACCATCTGCCCAGCAATGTTGCCTGGAAAAACAACCGCATGGACGATGCTCAGCTTAGAAAAGCAGGAAATGAAAACATGTATCTTATGCGGAGTTTGCCAGACTATGCATGTTTGGCACGCGACAATATTATCGCAAGCAGTGGCCAAACGCCGAATACTGAATTATGAGTTGCTTTCGACTTGCACTTGCAAACGAAAAGAAGAACGCGATTGATTTTCATGGCCAATGTTATAAATCTCTCGCTGGTTACTCATCGATGACTGAAATCGCGGAAGTGAGAGAGCGGGAATCTCTTTGCACTCACCCGTGTAAGGCGCCTCTGCAAGGGCAGTGTTGCCGTATCGTCGTGTTAGCATTCAATTTACCTGGAACATTATGCATGATCAACATGTTGCATGTAAAAAGAGTTCAATGATGATGTGTTCCGTGAACCTATCTATGTGTGGACAAGGCCTTCCATTTATAAGAAATGGACAAAAAAATTATGAAAGAACAAACATAAATGTGGTTTAATAATTTTAACTTCCGCCGCCGCGCCGCGCCGCGCTGGCCGCACTGTGTCTGACGCAATGCGTGAAGTATTCATGCAGTCTTGTAGGCGCTATGCGTTTCACGTCGACCGCTGCTCACCGTATTGTGTTAGACGCAATGCGTGTAGTATTCATGCAGTCTTGTAGGCGCTAATGCGTGTTGAGTGCCGACCACTGCGCTGAGGGCTTCTCTAAGTCCTTGTCATCATTGCTCTCTGCGCCGCGCCGTTCCAGACTCGACTAATTAAGGGTTCTTTCGCTTGTATCACCGAAAGACGACAAAATTAGAACTAACTATACTCTCTGAAAATGAGAGATTTTTCCGCCTTTTCTTGTTTGTAATTTTTTTTCTGAATCCAATTTTTTTTTATAGCTACATTTAAAGAATTGCAAAATTTTCCGGCCTCTAAAAATGGCCCCAATAGGCCGCGGCCCACGTAGCCACCCCCTAAATCCGGCCCTGATGTGCTTAGCATGATTTGCGGAGCAACTATTTGTGCCTAAAAGGATCTTTGTAGTACAAACGAATCAAAAGAATCGAAAGCGCTCTGTCATTTTGGATTCTCGCAGTTCAGTCCGCTGCCTAAGAGTGCTTGGAGAGCCAAAATGCCTTCAATCCTCTCGCGTATGCAACACGGACATCCGTGGAGTTCAAATAGTTGTATCCAGGCGATATAATGGAATTTGTCTAGTGTTTATCGCATACGATACGAACTGCAGGTGATATCGTTGTTTCTCTTACACCTTAACTTAATATCAGAGTTACATATTGTGCTGATGAAATAAACTTTCACCGGTTTTATTGTCGCATCGTCAATTTTCCTGAGAAATGCATTGATTGTTTATATTTTTTACAACGTTGCTGGCCTTCA